>NC_135499.1:45765738-46965738 GCF_052857255.1 Amblyomma americanum | reverse complement strand
TTTTAGTTCTCACCCACAACACGCAACACAAAATACAAGCTGAGATCGTAGTATACAGCGCAAGAAGGGTCTTCATTTTCGTTTGGCATGATATTAGTTCTCACCCATAACACGCAACAAAAATACACGCTAAGATCGTAGTATACAGAGCAAGGAGGGTCTTCATTTTCGCTTGGCAAGATATTAGTTCTCACCCACAACACTCAACACATAATACACGCTGCGCTCATAGTATACAGCGCAAGGAGGGTCTTAATTTTCGCTTGGCATGATTTTAGTTCTCACCCACAACACGCAACACAAAATACAAGCTGAGATCATAGTAGACAGCCCAAGGAGGGTCTTCACTTTCGCTTGACGTGATTTTAGTTCTCACACACAACACGCAACACAAAATAAACGCTGAGATCGTTGTACACAGCGCAAGGAGGGTCTTCAATTTCGCTTGGCGTGATTTTAGTTCTCACCCACAACACGCAACACAAAATACACGCTGAGATCGTAGCATACAGCGCAAGGAGGGTCTTCATTTTCGCTTGGCATAATTTTAGTTTTCACCCACAACACGCAAGAATAAATACACGCTTAGATCTCAGTATACAGCGCAAGGACGGTCTTCATTTTCGCTTGGCATGATTTTAGTTCTCACCCACAAGACGCAACACAAAATAAATGCTGGGATCGTAGTATACAGCGCAAGGAGGGTCTTCATTTTCCCTTGGCATGATTTTAAATCTCACCCACAACATCCAACACAAAATACACGCTGAGATCGTAGCATACAGCGCAAGGAGGGTCTTCATTTTCGCTTGGCATAATTTTAGTTCTCACCCACAACACGCAACACTAAATACACGCTTAGATCTCAGTATACAGCGCAAGGACGGTCTTCATTTTCGCTTGGCATGATTTTAGTTCTCACCCACAACACCCAACACAAATTACACGCTGAGATCGTAATATGCAGCGAAAGGAGGGTCTTCATTTCCGCTTGGCAAGATTTTAGTTCTCACCCACAAGACGCAACACAAAATAAATGCTGGGATCGTAGTATACAGCGCAAGGAGGCTCTTCATTTTCTCTTGGCATGATTTTAAATCTCACCCACAACATCCAACACAAAATACACGCTGAGATCGTAGTATACAACGCAAGAAGGGTCCTCATTTTCGCTTGGCATGATTATAGTTCTCAGCCACAACACGCAACAAAAAATAAACGCTGGGATCGTAGTATACATCGCAAGGACGGTCTTCATTTTCGCTAGGAAAGATTTTAGTTCTCCCCCACAACACCCAACACAAAATACACGCTGAGATCATAGCATACAGCGCAAGGAGGGTCTTCATTTTCGTTTGGCATGATTTTAGTTCCCACCCACAACACGCAACACAAAATACAAGTTGAAATCGTAGTATCCAGCCTAAGGAGGGTCTACATTTTCGCTTTACATAATATTAGTTCTCACCCACAACACGCAACAAAAATACACGCTGAGATCGTAGTATACAGCGCAAGGAGGGTCTTCATTTTCGCATGGCAAGATATTAGTTCTCACCCACAACACTCAACACAAAATACACGCTGCGATCATAGTATACAGCGCAAGGAGGGTCGTCATTTTCGCTTGGCATAATTTTAGTTTTCGCCCACAACACGCAACACAAAATACAAGCTGAGATCGTAGTATACAGCGCAAGAAGGGTCTTCATTTTCGCTTGGCATGATTTTAGTTCTCACCCACAACACGCAACATAAAATACACGCTGAGATCGTAGTATACATCGCAAGGACGGTCTTCATTTTCGCTAGGCATGATTTTAGTTCTCCCCCACAACACGCAACACAAAATATATGCTGAGATCGCAGTATACAGCACAAGGAGGGTCTTCATTTTCGTTTGGCATGATTTTAGTTCTCACCCACAACACGCAACACAAAATACACGCTGAGATCGTAGTATACAGCGCAAGGAGGGTCTTCATTTTCGTTTGGCATGATTTTAGTTCTCACCCACAGCACCCAACACAAAATACATGCTGAAATCGTAGTATACAGTCTAAGAAGGGTCTACATTTTCGCTCTACATGGTTTTAGTTCTCACCCACAACACGCAACAAAAATACACGCTGGGATCGTAGTATACAGTGCAAGGAGGGTCTTCATTTTCGCTTGGCATGATTTTAGTTCTCACCCAAAACACGCAACACAAAATACAAGCTGAGATCGTAGCATACAGCGCAAGAAGGGTCTTCGTTTTCGCTTGGCATAATTTTAGTTCTCACCCACAACACGCAACACAAAATACAAGCTGAGATTGTAGTATACATCGCAAGGTCGGTCTTCATTTTCGCTAGTCAAGATTTTAGTTCTCCCCCACAACACGCAACACAAAATATATGCTGAGATCGCAGTATACAGCAAAAGGAGGGTCTTCATTTTTGTTTGCATGACTTTATTTCTCACCCACAACAAGCAACACAAAATACACGCTGAAATCGTAGTATACAGCCTAAGGAGGGTCTATATTTTCGCTTTACATGATTTTAGTTCTCACCCACAACACGCAACAAAAATACACGCTGAGATCGTAGTATACAGCGCAAGGAGGGTCTTCATTTTCGCTTGGCAAGATATTAGTTCTCACCCACAACACTCAACACACACGCTGCGATCATAGTATACAGCGCAAGGAGGGTCTTAATTTTCGCTTGGCATGATTTTAGTTCTCGCCCACAACACGCAACACAAAATAAACGCTGGGATCGTAGTATACAGCGCAAGGAGGGTCTTCAATTTCGCTTGGCGTGATTTTAGTTCTCACCCACAACACGCAACACAAAATACACGCTGATATCGTAGCATACAGCGCAAGGAGGGTCTTCATTTTCGCTTGGCATAATTTTAGTTCTCACCTACAACACGCAACACTAAATACCCGCTTAGATCTCAGTATACAGCGCAAGGACGGTCTTCATTTTCGCTTGGCATGATATTAGTTCTCACCCACAACACCCAACACAAATTACACGCTGAGATCGTAATATGCAGCGAAAGGAGGGTCTTCATTTCCGCTTGGCAAGATTTTAGTTCTCACCCACAAGACGCAACACAAAATAAATGCTGGGATCGTAGTATACAGCGCAAGGAGGGTCTTCATTTTCTCTTGGCATGATTTTAATTCTCACCCACAACATCCAGCACAGAATACACGCTGAGATCGTAGTATACAGCGCAAGGAGGGTCTTCATTTCGCTTGGCATGATTTTATTTCTCACCCACAACACGCAACACAAAATACAAGCTGAGATCGTAGTATACAGCGCAAGAAGGGTCTTCATTTTCGCTTGGCATGATTATAGTTCTCAGCCACAACACGCAACACAATATAGACGCTGAGATTGTAGTATACATCGCAAGGACGGTCTTCATTTTCGCTTGGCATGATTTTAGTTCTCCCCCACAACACGCAACACAAAATATATGCTGAGATCGCAGTATACAGCACAAGGAGGGTCTTCATTTTCGTTTGGCATGATTTTAGTTCTCACCCACAACACGCACACAAAATACACGCTGAGATCATAGTATACAGCCCAAGGAGGGTCTTCACTTTCGCTTGACGTGATTTTAGTTCTCACACACAACACGCAACACAAAATAAACGCTGAGATCGTAGTATACAGCGCAAGGAGGGTCTTCAATTTCGCTTGGCGTGATTTTAGTTCTCACCCACAACACGCAACACAAAATACACGCTGAGATCGTAGCATACAGCGCAAGGAGGGTCTTCATTTTCGCTTGGCATAATTTTAGTTCTCACCCACAACACGCAACACTAAATACACACTTAGATCTCAGTATACAGCGCAAGGACGGTCTTCATTTTCGCTTGGCATGATTTTAGTTCTCACCCACAACACCCAACACAAATTACACGCTGAGATCGTAATATGCAGCGAAAGGAGGGTCTTCATTTTCGCTTGGCAAGATTTTAGTTCTCACCCACAAGACGCAACACAAAATAAATGCTGGGATCGTAGTACACAGCGCAAGGAGGGTCTTCATTTTCTCTTGGCATGATTTTAAATCTCACCCACAACATCCAACACAAAATACACGCTGAGATCGTAGTATACAGCGCAAGGAGGGTCTTCATTTTCGCTTGGCATGATATTAGTTCTCACCCACAACACGCAACGCAAAATACAAGCTGATATCGTAGTATACAGCGCAAGAAGGGTCCTCATTTTCGCTTGGCATAATTATAGTTCTCAGCCACAACACGCAACACAAAATACACGCTGAGATTGTAGTATACATCGCAAGGACGGTCTTCAATTTCGCTTGGCATGATTTTATTTCTCCCCCACAACACGCAACACAAAATATATGCTGAGATCGCAGTATGCAGTACAAGGAGGGTCTTCATTTTCGTTTGGCATGATTTTAGGTCCCACCCACAACACGCAACACAAAATACACGCTGAGATCGTAGTATACAGCGCAAGGAGGGTCTTCATTTTCTCTTGGCATGATTTTAGTTCTCACCCACAACACGCAACACAAAATACACGCTGAAATCGTAGTATACAGCCTAAGGAGGGTCTACATTATCGCTTTACATGATTTTAGTTCTCACCCACAACACGCAACAAGAATACACGCTGAGATCGTAGTATACAGCACAAGGAGGGTCTTCATTTTCGCTTGGCATGATATTAGTTCTCACCCACAACACTCAACACAAAATACACGCTGAGATCATAGTATACAGCCCAAGGAGGGTCTTCACTTTCGCTTGGCGTGATTTTAGTTCTCACACACAACACGCAACACAAAATAAACGCTGGGATCGTAGTATACAGCGCAAGGAGGGTCTTCAATTTCGCTTGGCGTGATTTTAGTTCTCACCCACAACACGCAACACAAAATACACGCTGAGATCATAGCATACAGCGCAAGGAGGGTCTTCATTTTCGTTTGGCATGATTTTAGTTCTCACCCACAACACGCAACACAAAATACACACTGAAATCGTAGTATACAGTCTAAGGAGGGTCTACATTTTCGCTCTACATGGTTTTAGTTCTCACCCACAACACGCAACAAAAATATACGCTGGGATTGTAGTATACAGCGCAAGGAGGGTCTTCATTTTCGATTGGCATGATTTTAGTTCTCACCCCCACGCAACACAAAATACAAGCTGAGATCGTAGCATACAGCGCAAGAAGGGTCTTCATTTTCGCTTGGCATGATATTAGTTATCACTCACAACACGCAACACAAAATACACGCTGAGATCGTAGTATACATCGCAAGGACGGTCTTCATTTTCGCTAGGCAAGATTTTAGTTCTCCCCCACAACACGCAAGACAAAATATATGCTGAGATCGCAGTATACAGCAAAAGGAGGGTCTTCATTTTCGTTTGGCATAATTTTAGTTCCCACCCACAACACGCAACACAAAATACAAGTTGAAATCGTAGTATCCAGCCTAAGGAGGGTCTACATTTTCGCTTTACATAATATTAGTTCTCACCCACAACACGCAACAAAAATACACGCTGAGATCGTAGTATACAGCGCAAGGAGGGTCTTCATTTTCGCTTGGCACGATTTTAGTTCTCGCCCACAACACCCAACACAAAATACAAGCTGAGATCATAGTATACAGCCCAAGGAGGGTATTCACTTTCGCTTGGCGTGATTTTAGTTCTCACACACAACACGCAACACAAAATAAACGCTGGGATCGTAGTATACAGCGCAAGAAGTGTCTTAAATTTCGCTTGGCGTGATTTTAGTTCTCACCCACAACACGCAACACAAAATACACGCTGATATCGTAGCATACAGCGCAAGGAGGGTCTTCATTTTCGCTTGGCATAATTTTAGTTCTCACCTACAACACGCAACACTAAATACCCGCTTAGATCTCAGTATACAGCGCAAGGAGGGTCTTCATTTTCACTTGGCATGATATTAGTTCTCACCCACAACACGCAACGCAAAATACAAGCTGATATCGTAGTATACAGCGCAAGAAGGGTCCTCATTTTCGCTTGGCATGATTATAGTTCTCAGCCACAACACGCAACACAAAATACACGCTGAGATCGTAGTATACATCGCAAGGACGGTCTTCAATTTCGCTTGGCATGATTTTAGTTCTCCCCCACAACACGCAACACAAAATACACGCTGAGATCGTAGTATACATCGCAAGGACGGTCATCATTTTCGCTAGTCAAGATTTTAGTTCTCCCCCACAACACGCAAGACAAAATATATGCTGAGATCGCAGTATACAGCAAAAGGAGGGTCTTCATTTTCGTTTGGCATAATTTTAGTTCCCACCCACAACACGCAACACAAAATACAAGTTGAAATCGTAGTATCCAGCCTAAGGAGGGTCTACATTTTCGCTTTACATAATATTAGTTCTCACCCACAACACGCAACAAAAATACACGCTGAGATCGTAGTATACAGCGCAAGGAGGGTCTTCATTTTCGCTTGGCAAGATATTAGTTCTCACCCACAACACTCAACACAAAATACAAGCTGAGATCATAGTATACAGCCCAAGGAGGGTATTCACTTTCGCTTGGCGTGATTTTAGTTCTCACACACAACACGCAACACAAAATAAACGCTGGGATCGTAGTATACAGCGCAAGGAGGGTCTTAAATTTCGCTTGGCGTGATTTTAGTTCTCACCCACAACACGCAACACAAAATACACGCTGATATCGTAGCATACAGCGCAAGGAGGGTCTTCATTTTCGCTTGGCATAATTTTAGTTCTCACCTACAACACGCAACACTAAATACCCGCTTAGATCTCAGTATACAGCGCAAAGACGGTCTTCATTTTCGCTTGGCATGATATTAGTTCTCACCCACAACATCCAACACAAAATACACGCTGAGATCGTAGTATACAGCGCAAGGAGGGTCTTCATTTTCGCTTGGCATAATTTTAATTCTCACCCACAACACGCAACACAAAATACAAGCTGAGATCGTAGTATACATTGCAAGAAGGGTCTTCATTTTCGCTTGGCATGATTATAGTTCTCAGCCACAACACGCAACACAATATAGACGCTGAGATTGTAGTATACATCGCAAGGACGGTCTTCATTTTCGCTTGGCATGATTTTAGTTCTCCCCCACAACACGCAACACAAAATATATGCTGAGATCGCAGTATACAGCACAAGGAGGGTCTTCATTTTCGTTTGGCATGATTTTAGTTCTCACCCACAACACGCAACACAAAATACACGCTGAGATCGTAGTATACAGCGCAAAGAGGGTCTTCATTTTCGCTTGGCATGATTTTAGTTCTCACCCACAACACGCAACACAAAATACACGCTGAAATCGTAGTATACAGCCTAAGGAGGGTCTACATTATCGCTTTACATGATTTTAATTATCACCCACAACACGCAACAAGAATACACGCTGAGATCGTAGTATACAGCGCAAGGATGGTCTTCATTTTCGCTTGGCATGATATTAGTTCTCACCCACAACACTCAACACAAAATACACGCTGAGATCATAGTATACAGCCCAAGGAGGGTCTTCACTTTCGCTTGGCGTGATTTTAGTTCTCACACACAACACGCAACACAAAATAAACGCTGAGATCGTAGTATACAGCGCAAGGAGGGTCTTCATTTTCGCTTGGCAAGTTTTTAGTTCTCACCCACAACACGCAACACAAAATACAAGTAGAGATCGTAGTATACAGCGCAAGGAGGGTCTTCATTTTCGTTTGGCATGAATTTAGTTCACACCCACAACACGCAACACAAAATACACGCTGAAATCGTAGTATACAGTCTAATGAGGGTCTACATTTTCGCTCTACATGGTTTTAGTTCTCACCCACAACACGCAACAAAAATACACGCTGGGATCATAGTATACAGCCCAAGGAGGGTCTTCACTTTCGCTTGGTGTGATTTTAGTTCTCACACACAACACGCAACAAAAATACACGCTGAGATCGTAGTATACAGCGCAAGGAGGGTCTTCATTTTCGCTTGGCAAGATATTAGTTCTCACCCACAACACTCAACACAAAATACACGCTGCGATCTTAGTATACAGCACAAGGAGGGTCTTAATTTTCGCTTGGCATGATTTTAGTTCTCACCCACAACAAGCAACACAAAATACAAGCTGAGATCATAGTATACAGCCCAAGGAGGGTCTTCACTTTCGCTTGGCGTGATTTTAGTTTTCACACACAACACGCAACACAAAATAAACGCTGGGATCGTAGTATACAGCGCATGGAGGGTCTTCATTTTCGCTTGGCATGATTTTAGTTCCCACCCACAACACGCAACACAAAATACAAGTTGAAATCGTAGTATCCAGCCAAAGGAGGGTCTACATTTTCGCTTTACATAATATTAGTTCTCACCCACAACACGCAACAAAAATACACGCTGACATCGTAGTATACAGCGCAAGGAGGGTCTTCATTTTCGCTTGGCAAGATATTAGTTCTCACCCACAACACTCAACACAAAATACACGCTGCGATCATAGTATACAGCGCAAGGAGGGTCTTAATTTTTGCTTGGTATTATTGTAGTTCTCACCCACAACACGCAACACAAAATACAAGCTGAGATCATAGTATACAGCCCAAGGAGGGTCTTCACTTTCGCTTGGCGTGATTTTAATTCTCACCCACAACATCCAACACAATATACACGCTGAGATCGTAGTATACAGCGCAAGGAGGGTCTTTATTTTCGCTTGGCAAGATTTTAGTTCTCACCAACATCACGCAACACAAAATACACGCTGGGATCATAGTATACAGCCCAAGGAGGGTCTTCACTTTCGCTTGGTGTGATTTTAGTTCTCACACACAACACGCAACAAAAATACACGCTGAGATCGTAGTATACAGCGCAAGGAGGGTCTTCATTTTCGCTTGGCAAGATATTAGTTCTCACCCACAACACTCAACACAAAATACACGCTGCGATCTTAGTATACAGCACAAGGAGGGTCTTAATTTTCGCTTGGCATGATTTTAGTTCTCACCCACAACAAGCAACACAAAATACAAGCTGAGATCGTAGTATACATCGCAAGGTCGGTCTTCATTTTCGCTAGGCAAGATTTTAGTTCTCCCCCACAACACGCAACACAAAATATATGCTGAGATCGCAGTATACAGCAAAAGGAGGGTCTTCATTTTCGTTTGGCATGATTTTTGTTCTCACGCACAACACGCAACACAAAATACACGCTGAAATCGTAGTATACAGCCTAAGGAGGGTCTACATTCTCGCTTTACATGATTTTAGTTCTCACCCACAACACGCAACAAAAATACACGCTGAGATCGTAGTATACAGCGCAAGGAGGGTTTCATTTTCGCTTGGCAAGATATTAGTTCTCACCCACAACACTCAACACACACGCTGCGATCATAGTATACAGCGCAAGGAGGGTCTTAATTTTCGCTTGGCATGATTTTAGTTCTCGCCCACAACACCCAACACAAAATACAAGCTGAGATCATAGTATACAGCCCAAGGAGGGTCTTCACTTTCGCTTGGCGTGATTTTAGTTCTCACACACAACACGCAACACAAAATAAATGCTGGGATCGTAATATGCAGCGAAAGGAGGGTCTTCATTTCCGCTTGGCAAGATTTTAGTTCTCACCCACAACACGCAACACAAAATAAATGCTGGGATCGTAGTATACAGCGCAAGGAGGGTCTTCATTTTCTCTTGGCATGATTTTAATTCTCACCCACAACATCCAACACAAAATACACGCTGAGATCGTAGTATACAGCGCAAGGAGGGTCTTCATTTTCGCTTGGCATGATTTTAATTCTCACCCACAACACGCAACACAAAATACAAGCTGAGATCGTAGTATACAGCGCAAGAAGGGTCTTCATTTTCGCTTGGCATGATTATAGTTCTCAGCCACAACACGCAACACAATATAGACGCTGAGATTGTAGTATACATCGCAAGGACGGTCTTCATTTTCGCTTGGCATGATTTTAGTTCTCCCCCACAACACGCAACACAAAATATATGCTGAGATCGCAGTATACAGCACAAGGAGGGTCTTCATTTTCGTTTGGCATGATTTTAGTTCTCTCCCACAACACGCAACACAAAATAAACGCTGAGATCGTAGTATACAACGCAAGTAGGGTCTTCATTTTCGCTTGGCAAGATTTTAGTTCTCACCCACAACACGCAACACAAAATACAAGCAGAGATTGTAGTATACAGCGCAAGGAGGGTCTTCATTTTCGCTTGGCATAATTTTAGTTCTCACCCACAACACGCAACACAAAATACAAGCTGAGATCCTAGTATACAGCGCAAGAAGGGTCTTCATTTTCGCTTGGCATGATTTTAGTTCTCACCCAAAACACGCAACACAAAATACAAGCTGAGATCCTAGCATACAGCGCAAGGAGGGTTTTCATTTTTGCTTGGCATGATTTTAGTTCTCACCCACAACACTCAACACAAAATACACGCTGAGATCGTAGTATACAGCGGATGGAGGTTCTTAATTTTCGCCCTGCATGATTTTAGTTGTCACGCACAACACGCAACACGAACTACACGCTGAGATCGTAGTATACAGCTTAAGGAGGGTCTTCGTTTTCCCTTGGCAAGATTTTAGTTCTCACCCACAACACGCAACACAAAATACACGCTGGGATCGTAGTATACAGCGCTAGGAGGGTCTTCATTTTCGCTTCACCTGATTTTAGTTCTCACCCACAACACGTAACACAGGATACACGCTGAGATCGTAGTATACAGCGCAAGGAGGGTTTTCATTTTCGCTTGGCATGTTTTTAGTTCCCACCCACAAAACGCAACACAAGATACACGCTGAGATCGTAGTATACAGCGCAAGGGGGGTCTCAATTTTCGCATGGCATGATTTTAGTTCTCAACCACCACACGCAACACAAAATACATGGTGAGATCGTGGTATACATCGCAAGGACGGTCTTCATTTTCGCTTGGCATGATTTTAGTTGCCCCCCACAACACGCAACAAAAAATATATGCTGAGATCGCAGTATACAGCGCAAGGAGGGTCTTCATTTTTGCTTGACATGATTTTAGTTCTCACCAACAACACGCAACACAAAATACACGCGGAGATCGTGGTATACAGCGCAAGGAGGGTGTTCATTTTCGCTTGGAAAGATTTTATTTCTCTCCCACAACACGCAACACAAAATACAAGCAGAGATCGTAGTATACAGCGCAAGGAGGTTCTTCATTTTCGCTTGGCATGTTTTTAGTTCCCACCCACAAAACGCAACACAAGATACACGCTGAAATCGTAATATACAGCCCAAGGAGGGTCTACATTTTCGCTTGGCATGATTTTAGTTCTCACCCACAACACTCAACACAAAATACACGCGGCGATCATAGTATACAGCGCAAGGAGGGTCTTAATTTTCACTTGGCATGATTCTAGTTCTCACCCACAACAAGCAACACAAAGTACACGCTGAGATCGTAGTATACAGCGCAAGGAGGGTCTTCATTTTCGCTTGGCATGATTTTAGTTCTCCTCCACAACACGCAACACAAAATTCGTGCTGAGATCGCAGTATACAGCGCAAGGAGGGTCTTCATTTTCGCTTGGCATGATTTTAGTTCTCACCCACACCACGCAACACAAAATATACGCTAAGAGCGTAGTATACAGCGCAAGGAGGGTCTTAATTTTCGCGTGGCGTAATTTCAGTTCTCACCCACAACACGCAACACAAAATACACGCTGAGATCGAAGTATACAGCGCAAGGACGGTCTGCATATTCGCTTGGCATGATTTTAGTTCTCACCCACAACACTCAACAAAAAATACACGCTGAGATTGTAGTATATAGCGCAAGGAGGGTCTTCATTTTCGCTTGGCATAATATTCGTTCTCTCTCACAACACTCAATACAAAATACACGCTGAGATTGTAGTATATAGCGCAAGGAGAGTCTACATTTTCGCTTTACATGATTTTAGTTCTCACCCACAACATGCAACAAAAAATAGACGCTGAGATCGTAGTATACAGCGCAAGGAGGGTCTTCACTTTCGCTTGGCATGATTTTAGTTCTCACACACAACACGCAACACAAAATAAACGCTGAGATCCTAGTATACAGCGCAAGGAGGGTCTTCATTTTCGCTTGGCAAGATTTTAGTTCTCACCCACAACACGCAACACAAAATACAAGCAGAGATCGTAGTATACAGCGCAAGGAGGGTCTTCATTTTCGTTTGGCATGATTTTAGTTCACACCCACAACACGCAACACAAAATACACGCTGAAATCATAGTATACAGTCTAATGAGGGTCTACATTTTCGCTCTACATGGTTTTAATTCTCACCCACAACACGCAACAAAAATACACGCTGGGATCATAGTATACAGCCCAAGGAGGGTCTTCACTTTCGCTTGGCGTGATTTTAGTTCTCACACACAACACGCAACAAAAATACACGCTGAGATCGTAGTATACAGCGCAAGGAGGGTCTTCATTTTCGCTTGGCAAGATATTAGTTCTCACCCACAACACTCAACACAAAATACACGCTGCGATCATAGTATACAGCGCAAGGAGGGTCTTAATTTTTGCTTGGTATTATTGTAGTTCTCACCCACAACACGCAACACAAAATACAAGCTGAGATCATAGTATACAGCCCAAGGAGGGTCTTCACTTTCGCTTGGCGTGATTTTAATTCTCACCCACAACATCCAACACAATATACACGCTGAGATCGTAGTATACAGCGCAAGGAGGGTCTTTATTTTCGCTTGGCAAGATTTTAGTTCTCACCAACATCACGCAACACAAAATACACGCTGGGATCATAGTATACAGCCCAAGGAGGGTCTTCACTTTCGCTTGGTGTGATTTTAGTTCTCACACACAACACGCAACAAAAATACACGCTGAGATCGTAGTATACAGCGCAAGGAGGGTCTTCATTTTCGCTTGGCAAGATATTAGTTCTCACCCACAACACTCAACACAAAATACACGCTGCGATCTTAGTATACAGCACAAGGAGGGTCTTAATTTTCGCTTGGCATGATTTTAGTTCTCACCCACAACAAGCAACACAAAATACAAGCTGAGATCGTAGTATACATCGCAAGGTCGGTCTTCATTTTCGCTAGGCAAGATTTTAGTTCTCCCCCACAACACGCAACACAAAATATATGCTGAGATCGCAGTATACAGCAAAAGGAGGGTCTTCATTTTCGTTTGGCATGATTTTTGTTCTCACGCACAACACGCAACAAAAATACACGCTAAGATCGTAGTATACAGAGCAAGGAGGGTCTTCATTTTCGCTTGGCAAGATATTAGTTCTCACCCACAACACTCAACACATAATACACGCTGCGCTCATAGTATACAGCGCAAGGAGGGTCTTAATTTTCGCTTGGCATGATTTTAGTTCTCACCCACAACACGCAACACAAAATACAAGCTGAGATCATAGTAGACAGCCCAAGGAGGGTCTTCACTTTCGCTTGACGTGATTTTAGTTCTCACACACAACACGCAACACAAAATAAACGCTGAGATCGTTGTATACAGCGCAAGGAGGGTCTTCAATTTCGCTTGGCGTGATTTTAGTTCTCACCCACAACACGCAACACAAAATACACGCTGAGATCGTAGCATACAGCGCAAGGAGGGTCTTCATTTTCGCTTGGCATAATTTTAGTTTTCACCCACAACACGCAAGAATAAATACACGCTTAGATCTCAGTATACAGCGCAAGGACGGTCTTCATTTTCGCTTGGCATGATTTTAGTTCTCACCCACAAGACGCAACACAAAATAAATGCTGGGATCGTAGTATACAGCGCAAGGAGGGTCTTCATTTTCCCTTGGCATGATTTTAAATCTCACCCACAACATCCAACACAAAATACACGCTGAGATCGTAGCATACAGCGCAAGGAGGGTCTTCATTTTCGCTTGGCATAATTTTAGTTCTCACCCACAACACGCAACACTAAATACACGCTTAGATCTCAGTATACAGCGCAAGGACGGTCTTCATTTTCGCTTGGCATGATTTTAGTTCTCACCCACAACACCCAACACAAATTACACGCTGAAATCATAGTATACAGTCTAATGAGGGTCTACATTTTCGCTCTACATGGTTTTAATTCTCACCCACAACACGCAACAAAAATACACGCTGGTATCATAGTATACAGCCCAAGGAGGGTCTTCACTTTCGCTTGGCGTGATTTTAGTTCTCACACACAACACGCAACAAAAATACACGCTGAGATCGTAGTATACAGCGCAAGGAGGGTCTTCATTTTCGCTTGGCAAGATATTAGTTCTCACCCACAACACTCAACACAAAATACACGCTGCGATCTTAGTATACAGCGCAAGGAGGGTCCTAATTTTCGCTTGGCATGATTTTAGTTCTCACCCACAACAAGCAACACAAAATACAAGCTGAGATCATAGTATACAGCCCAAGGAGGGTCTTCACTTTCGCTTGGCGTGATTTTAGTTTTCACACACAACACGCAACACAAAATAAACTCTGGGATCGTAGTATACAGCGCATGGAGGGTCTTCATTTTCTTTTGGCATAATTTTAGTTCTCACCCACAACACGCAACACTAAATGCACGCTTAGATCTCAGTATACAGCGCAAGGACGGTCTTCATTCTCGCTTGGCATGATTTTAGTTCTCACCCACAACACCCAACACAAATTACACGCTGAGATCGTAATATGCAGCGAAAGGACGGTCTTCATTTTCGCTTGGCATGATTTTAGTTCTCCCCCACAACACGCAACACAAAATATATGCTGAGATCGCAGTATACAGCACAAGGAGGGTCTTCATTTTCGTTTGGCATGATTTTAGTTCTCTCCCACAACACGCAACACAAAATAAACGCTGAGATCGTAGTATACAACGCAAGTAGGGTCTTCATTTTCGCTTGGCAAGATTTTAGTTCTCACCCACAACACGCAACACAAAATACAAGCAGAGATTGTAGTATACAGCGCAAGGAGGGTCTTCATTTTCGCTTGGCATAATTTTAGTTCTCACCCACAACACGCAACACAAAATACAAGCTGAGATCCTAGTATACAGCGCAAGAAGGGTCTTCATTTTCGCTTGGCATGATTTTAGTTCTCACCCAAAACACGCAACACAAAATACAAGCTGAGATCCTAGCATACAGCGCAAGGAGGGTTTTCATTTTTGCTTGGCATGATTTTAGTTCTCACCCACAACACTCAACACAAAATACACGCTGAGATCGTAGTATACAGCGGATGGAGGTTCTTAATTTTCGCCCTGCATGATTTTAGTTGTCACGCACAACACGCAACACGAACTACACGCTGAGATCGTAGTATACAGCTTAAGGAGGGTCTTCGTTTTCCCTTGGCAAGATTTTAGTTCTCACCCACAACACGCAACACAAAATACACGCTGGGATCGTAGTATACAGCGCTAGGAGGGTCTTCATTTTCGCTTCACCTGATTTTAGTTCTCACCCACAACACGTAACACAGGATACACGCTGAGATCGTAGTATACAGCGCAAGGAGGGTTTTCATTTTCGCTTGGCATGTTTTTAGTTCCCACCCACAAAACGCAACACAAGATACACGCTGAGATCGTAGTATACAGCGCAAGGGGGGTCTCAATTTTCGCATGGCATGATTTTAGTTCTCAACCACCACACGCAACACAAAATACATGGTGAGATCGTGGTATACATCGCAAGGACGGTCTTCATTTTCGCTTGGCATGATTTTAGTTGCCCCCCACAACACGCAACAAAAAATATATGCTGAGATCGCAGTATACAGCGCAAGGAGGGTCTTCATTTTTGCTTGACATGATTTTAGTTCTCACCCACAACACGCAACACAAAATACACGCGGAGATCGTGGTATACAGCGCAAGGAGGGTGTTCATTTTCGCTTGGAAAGATTTTATTTCTCTCCCACAACACGCAACACAAAATACAAGCAGAGATCGTAGTATACAGCGCAAGGAGGTTCTTCATTTTCGCTTGGCATGTTTTTAGTTCCCACCCACAAAACGCAACACAAGATACACGCTGAAATCGTAATATACAGCCCAAGGAGGGTCTACATTTTCGCTTGGCATGATTTTAGTTCTCACCCACAACACTCAACACAAAATACACGCGGCGATCATAGTATACAGCGCAAGGAGGGTCTTAATTTTCACTTGGCATGATTCTAGTTCTCACCCACAACAAGCAACACAAAGTACACGCTGAGATCGTAGTATACAGCGCAAGGAGGGTCTTCATTTTCGCTTGGCATGATTTTAGTTCTCCTCCACAACACGCAACACAAAATTCGTGCTGAGATCGCAGTATACAGCGCAAGGAGGGTCTTCATTTTCGCTTGGCATGATTTTAGTTCTCACCCACACCACGCAACACAAAATATACGCTAAGAGCGTAGTATACAGCGCAAGGAGGGTCTTAATTTTCGCGTGGCGTAATTTCAGTTCTCACCCACAACACGCAACACAAAATACACGCTGAGATCGAAGTATACAGCGCAAGGACGGTCTGCATATTCGCTTGGCATGATTTTAGTTCTCACCCACAACACTCAACAAAAAATACACGCTGAGATTGTAGTATATAGCGCAAGGAGGGTCTTCATTTTCGCTTGGCATAATATTCGTTCTCTCTCACAACACTCAATACAAAATACACGCTGAGATTGTAGTATATAGCGCAAGGAGAGTCTACATTTTCGCTTTACATGATTTTAGTTCTCACCCACAACATGCAACAAAAAATAGACGCTGAGATCGTAGTATACAGCGCAAGGAGGGTCTTCACTTTCGCTTGGCATGATTTTAGTTCTCACACACAACACGCAACACAAAATAAACGCTGAGATCCTAGTATACAGCGCAAGGAGGGTCTTCATTTTCGCTTGGCAAGATTTTAGTTCTCACCCACAACACGCAACACAAAATACAAGCAGAGATCGTAGTATACAGCGCAAGGAGGGTCTTCATTTTCGTTTGGCATGATTTTAGTTCACACCCACAACACGCAACACAAAATACACGCTGAAATCATAGTATACAGTCTAATGAGGGTCTACATTTTCGCTCTACATGGTTTTAATTCTCACCCACAACACGCAACAAAAATACACGCTGGGATCATAGTATACAGCCCAAGGAGGGTCTTCACTTTCGCTTGGCGTGATTTTAGTTCTCACACACAACACGCAACAAAAATACACGCTGAGATCGTAGTATACAGCGCAAGGAGGGTCTTCATTTTCGCTTGGCAAGATATTAGTTCTCACCCACAACACTCAACACAAAATACACGCTGCGATCATAGTATACAGCGCAAGGAGGGTCTTAATTTTTGCTTGGTATTATTGTAGTTCTCACCCACAACACGCAACACAAAATACAAGCTGAGATCATAGTATACAGCCCAAGGAGGGTCTTCACTTTCGCTTGGCGTGATTTTAATTCTCACCCACAACATCCAACACAATATACACGCTGAGATCGTAGTATACAGCGCAAGGAGGGTCTTTATTTTCGCTTGGCAAGATTTTAGTTCTCACCAACATCACGCAACACAAAATACACGCTGGGATCATAGTATACAGCCCAAGGAGGGTCTTCACTTTCGCTTGGTGTGATTTTAGTTCTCACACACAACACGCAACAAAAATACACGCTGAGATCGTAGTATACAGCGCAAGGAGGGTCTTCATTTTCGCTTGGCAAGATATTAGTTCTCACCCACAACACTCAACACAAAATACACGCTGCGATCTTAGTATACAGCACAAGGAGGGTCTTAATTTTCGCTTGGCATGATTTTAGTTCTCACCCACAACAAGCAACACAAAATACAAGCTGAGATCGTAGTATACATCGCAAGGTCGGTCTTCATTTTCGCTAGGCAAGATTTTAGTTCTCCCCCACAACACGCAACACAAAATATATGCTGAGATCGCAGTATACAGCAAAAGGAGGGTCTTCATTTTCGTTTGGCATGATTTTTGTTCTCACGCACAACACGCAACAAAAATACACGCTAAGATCGTAGTATACAGAGCAAGGAGGGTCTTCATTTTCGCTTGGCAAGATATTAGTTCTCACCCACAACACTCAACACATAATACACGCTGCGCTCATAGTATACAGCGCAAGGAGGGCCTTAATTTTCGCTTGGCATGATTTTAGTTCTCACCCACAACACGCAACACAAAATACAAGCTGAGATCATAGTAGACAGCCCAAGGAGGGTCTTCACTTTCGCTTGACGTGATTTTAGTTCTCACACACAACACGCAACACAAAATAAACGCTGAGATCGTTGTATACAGCGCAAGGAGGGTCTTCAATTTCGCTTGGCGTGATTTTAGTTCTCACCCACAACACGCAACACAAAATACACGCTGAGATCGTAACATACAGCGCAAGGAGGGTCTTCATTTTCGCTTGGCATAATTTTAGTTTTCACCCACAACACGCAAGAATAAATACACGCTTAGATCTCAGTATACAGCGCAAGGACGGTCTTCATTTTCGCTTGGCATGATTTTAGTTCTCACCCACAAGACGCAACACAAAATAAATGCTGGGATCGTAGTATACAGCGCAAGGAGGGTCTTCATTTTCCCTTGGCATGATTTTAAATCTCACCCACAACATCCAACACAAAATACACGCTGAGATCGTAGCATACAGCGCAAGGAGGGTCTTCATTTTCGCTTGGCATAATTTTAGTTCTCACCCACAACACGCAACACTAAATACACGCTTAGATCTCAGTATACAGCGCAAGGACGGTCTTCATTTTCGCTTGGCATGATTTTAGTTCTCACCCACAACACCCAACACAAATTACACGCTGAAATCATAGTATACAGTCTAATGAGGGTCTACATTTTCGCTCTACATGGTTTTAATTCTCACCCACAACACGCAACAAAAATACACGCTGGTATCATAGTATACAGCCCAAGGAGGGTCTTCACTTTCGCTTGGCGTGATTTTAGTTCTCACACACAACACGCAACAAAAATACACGCTGAGATCGTAGTATACAGCGCAAGGAGGGTCTTCATTTTCGCTTGGCAAGATATTAGTTCTCACCCACAACACTCAACACAAAATACACGCTGCGATCTTAGTATACAGCGCAAGGAGGGTCCTAATTTTCGCTTGGCATGATTTTAGTTCTCACCCACAACAAGCAACACAAAATACAAGCTGAGATCATAGTATACAGCCCAAGGAGGGTCTTCACTTTCGCTTGGCGTGATTTTAGTTTTCACACACAACACGCAACACAAAATAAACTCTGGGATCGTAGTATACAGCGCATGGAGGGTCTTCATTTTCTTTTGGCATAATTTTAGTTCTCACCCACAACACGCAACACTAAATGCACGCTTAGATCTCAGTATACAGCGCAAGGACGGTCTTCATTCTCGCTTGGCATGATTTTAGTTCTCACCCACAACACCCAACACAAATTACACGCTGAGATCGTAATATGCAGCGAAAGGAGGGTCTTCATTTCCGCTTGGCAAGATTTTAGTTCTCACCCACAAGACGCAACATAAAATAAATGCTGGGGTCGTAGTATACAACGCAAGAAGGTTCTTCATTTTCTCTTGGCATGATTTTAATTCTCACCCACAACATCCAACACAAAATACACGCTGAGATCGTAGTATACAGCGCAAGGAGGGTCTTCATTTTCGCTTGGCATGATTTTAGTTCTCACCCACAACACGCAACACAAAATACAAGCTGAGATCGTAGTATACAGCACAAGAAGGGTCTTCATTTTCGTTTGGCATGATATTAGTTCTCACCCATAACACGCAACAAAAATACACGCTAAGATCGTAGTATACAGAGCAAGGAGGGTCTTCATTTTCGCTTGGCAAGATATTAGTTCTCACCCACAACACTCAACACATAATACACGCTGCGCTCATAGTATACAGCGCAAGGAGGGTCTTAATTTTCGCTTGGCATGATTTTAGTTCTCACCCACAACACGCAACACAAAATACAAGCTGAGATCATAGTAGACAGCCCAAGGAGGGTCTTCACTTTCGCTTGACGTGATTTTAGTTCTCACACACAACACGCAACACAAAATAAACGCTGAGATCGTTGTATACAGCGCAAGGAGGGTCTTCAATTTCGCTTGGCGTGATTTTAGTTCTCACCCACAACACGCAACACAAAATACACGCTGAGATCGTAGCATACAGCGCAAGGAGGGTCTTCATTTTCGCTTGGCATAATTTTAGTTTTCACCCACAACACGCAAGAATAAATACACGCTTAGATCTCAGTATACAGCGCAAGGACGGTCTTCATTTTCGCTTGGCATGATTTTAGTTCTCACCCACAAGACGCAACACAAAATAAATGCTGGGATCGTAGTATACAGCGCAAGGAGGGTCTTCATTTTCCCTTGGCATGATTTTAAATCTCACCCACAACATCCAACACAAAATACACGCTGAGATCGTAGCATACAGCGCAAGGAGGGTCTTCATTTTCGCTTGGCATAATTTTAGTTCTCACCCACAACACGCAACACTAAATACACGCTTAGATCTCAGTATACAGCGCAAGGACGGTCTTCATTTTCGCTTGGCATGATTTTAGTTCTCACCCACAACACCCAACACAAATTACACGCTGAGATCGTAATATGCAGCGAAAGGAGGGTCTTCATTTCCGCTTGGCAAGATTTTAGTTCTCACCCACAAGACGCAACACAAAATAAATGCTGGGATCGTAGTATACAGCGCAAGGAGGCTCTTCATTTTCTCTTGGCATGATTTTAAATCTCACCCACAACATCCAACACAAAATACACGCTGAGATCGTAGTATACAACGCAAGAAGGGTCCTCATTTTCGCTTGGCATGATTATAGTTCTCAGCCACAACACGCAACAAAAAATAAACGCTGGGATCGTAGTATACATCGCAAGGACGGTCTTCATTTTCGCTAGGAAAGATTTTAGTTCTCCCCCACAACACCCAACACAAAATACACGCTGAGATCATAGCATACAGCGCAAGGAGGGTCTTCATTTTCGTTTGGCATGATTTTAGTTCCCACCCACAACACGCAACACAAAATACAAGTTGAAATCGTAGTATCCAGCCTAAGGAGGGTCTACATTTTCGCTTTACATAATATTAGTTCTCACCCACAACACGCAACAAAAATACACGCTGAGATCGTAGTATACAGCGCAAGGAGGGTCTTCATTTTCGCATGGCAAGATATTAGTTCTCACCCACAACACTCAACACAAAATACACGCTGCGATCATAGTATACAGCGCAAGGAGGGTCTTAATTTTCGCTTGGTATGATTGTAGTTCTCACCCACAACACGCAACACAAAATACAAGCTGAGATCATAGTATACAGCCCAAGGAGGGTCTTCACTTTCGCTTGGCGTGATTTTAATTCTCACCCACAACATCCAACACAATATACACGCTGAGATCGTAGTATACAGCGCAAGGAGGGTCTTTATTTTCGCTTGGCAAGATTTTAGTTCTCACCAACATCACGCAACACAAAATACACGCTGGGATCATAGTATACAGCCCAAGGAGGGTCTTCACTTTCGCTTGGTGTGATTTTAGTTCTCACACACAACACGCAACAAAAATACACGCTGAGATCGTAGTATACAGCGCAAGAAGGGTCTTCATTTTCGCTTGGCATGATTTTAGTTCTCACCCACAACACGCAACATAAAATACACGCTGAGATCGTAGTATACATCGCAAGGACGGTCTTCATTTTCGCTAGGCATGATTTTAGTTCTCCCCCACAACACGCAACACAAAATATATGCTGAGATCGCAGTATACAGCACAAGGAGGGTCTTCATTTTCGTTTGGCATGATTTTAGTTCTCACCCACAACACGCAACACAAAATACACGCTGAGATCGTAGTATACAGCGCAAGGAGGGTCTTCATTTTCGTTTGGCATGATTTTAGTTCTCACCCACAGCACCCAACACAAAATACATGCTGAAATCGTAGTATACAGTCTAAGAAGGGTCTACATTTTCGCTCTACATGGTTTTAGTTCTCACCCACAACACGCAACAAAAATACACGCTGGGATCGTAGTATACAGTGCAAGGAGGGTCTTCATTTTCGCTTGGCATGATTTTAGTTCTCACCCAAAACACGCAACACAAAATACAAGCTGAGATCGTAGCATACAGCGCAAGAAGGGTCTTCGTTTTCGCTTGGCATAATTTTAGTTCTCACCCACAACACGCAACACAAAATACAAGCTGAAATTGTAGTATACATCGCAAGGTCGGTCTTCATTTTCGCTAGTCAAGATTTTAGTTCTCCCCCACAACACGCAACACAAAATATATGCTGAGATCGCAGTATACAGCAAAAGGAGGGTCTTCATTTTTGTTTGCATGACTTTATTTCTCACCCACAACAAGCAACACAAAATACACGCTGAAATCGTAGTATACAGCCTAAGGAGGGTCTATATTTTCGCTTTACATGATTTTAGTTCTCACCCACAACACGCAACAAAAATACACGCTGAGATCGTAGTATACAGCGCAAGGAGGGTCTTCATTTTCGCTTGGCAAGATATTAGTTCTCACCCACAACACTCAACACACACGCTGCGATCATAGTATACAGCGCAAGGAGGGTCTTAATTTTCGCTTGGCATGATTTTAGTTCTCGCCCACAACACGCAACACAAAATAAACGCTGGGATCGTAGTATACAGCGCAAGGAGGGTCTTCAATTTCGCTTGGCGTGATTTTAGTTCTCACCCACAACACGCAACACAAAATACACGCTGATATCGTAGCATACAGCGCAAGGAGGGTCTTCATTTTCGCTTGGCATAATTTTAGTTCTCACCTACAACACGCAACACTAAATACCCGCTTAGATCTCAGTATACAGCGCAAGGACGGTCTTCATTTTCGCTTGGCATGATATTAGTTCTCACCCACAACACCCAACACAAATTACACGCTGAGATCGTAATATGCAGAGAAAGGAGGGTCTTCATTTCCGCTTGGCAAGATTTTAGTTCTCACCCACAAGACGCAACACAAAATAAATGCTGGGATCGTAGTATACAGCGCAAGGAGGGTCTTCATTTTCTCTTGGCATGATTTTAATTCTCACCCACAACATCCAGCACAGAATACACGCTGAGATCGTAGTATACAGCGCAAGGAGGGTCTTCATTTCGCTTGGCATGATTTTATTTCTCACCCACAACACGCAACACAAAATACAAGCTGAGATCGTAGTATACAGCGCAAGAAGGGTCTTCATTTTCGCTTGGCATGATTATAGTTCTCAGCCACAACACGCAACACAATATAGACGCTGAGATTGTAGTATACATCGCAAGGACGGTCTTCATTTTCGCTTGGCATGATTTTAGTTCTCCCCCACAACACGCAACACAAAATATATGCTGAGATCGCAGTATACAGCACAAGGAGGGTCTTCATTTTCGTTTGGCATGATTTTAGTTCTCACCCACAACACGCACACAAAATACACGCTGAGATCATAGTATACAGCCCAAGGAGGGTCTTCACTTTCGCTTGACGTGATTTTAGTTCTCACACACAACACGCAACACAAAATAAACGCTGAGATCGTAGTATACAGCGCAAGGAGGGTCTTCAATTTCGCTTGGCGTGATTTTAGTTCTCACCCACAACACGCAACACAAAATACACGCTGAGATCGTAGCATACAGCGCAAGGAGGGTCTTCATTTTCGCTTGGCATAATTTTAGTTCTCACCCACAACACGCAACACTAAATACACACTTAGATCTCAGTATACAGCGCAAGGACGGTCTTCATTTTCGCTTGGCATGATTTTAGTTCTCACCCACAACACCCAACACAAATTACACGCTGAGATCGTAATATGCAGCGAAAGGAGGGTCTTCATTTTCGCTTGGCAAGATTTTAGTTCTCACCCACAAGACGCAACACAAAATAAATGCTGGGATCGTAGTACACAGCGCAAGGAGGGTCTTCATTTTCTCTTGGCATGATTTTAAATCTCACCCACAACATCCAACACAAAATACACGCTGAGATCGTAGTATACAGCGCAAGGAGGGTCTTCATTTTCGCTTGGCATGATATTAGTTCTCACCCACAACACGCAACGCAAAATACAAGCTGATATCGTAGTATACAGCGCAAGAAGGGTCCTCATTTTCGCTTGGCATAATTATAGTTCTCAGCCACAACACGCAACACAAAATACACGCTGAGATTGTAGTATACATCGCAAGGACGGTCTTCAATTTCGCTTGTCATGATTTTATTTCTCCCCCACAACACGCAACACAAAATATATGCTGAGATCGCAGTATGCAGTACAAGGAGGGTCTTCATTTTCGTTTGGCATGATTTTAGGTCCCACCCACAACACGCAACACAAAATACACGCTGAGATCGTAGTATACAGCGCAAGGAGGGTCTTCATTTTCTCTTGGCATGATTTTAGTTCTCACCCACAACACGCAACACAAAATACACGCTGAAATCGTAGTATACAGCCTAAGGAGGGTCTACATTATCGCTTTACATGATTTTAGTTCTCACCCACAACACGCAACAAGAATACACGCTGAGATCGTAGTATACAGCACAAGGAGGGTCTTCATTTTCGCTTGGCATGATATTAGTTCTCACCCACAACACTCAACACAAAATACACGCTGAGATCATAGTATACAGCCCAAGGAGGGTCTTCACTTTCGCTTGGCGTGATTTTAGTTCTCACACACAACACGCAACACAAAATAAACGCTGGGATCGTAGTATACAGCGCAAGGAGGGTCTTCAATTTCGCTTGGCGTGATTTTAGTTCTCACCCACAACACGCAACACAAAATACACGCTGAGATCATAGCATACAGCGCAAGGAGGGTCTTCATTTTCGTTTGGCATGATTTTAGTTCTCACCCACAACACGCAACACAAAATACACACTGAAATCGTAGTATACAGTCTAAGGAGGGTCTACATTTTCGCTCTACATGGTTTTAGTTCTCACCCACAACACGCAACAAAAATATACGCTGGGATTGTAGTATACAGCGCAAGGAGGGTCTTCATTTTCGATTGGCATGATATTAGTTCTCACCCCCACGCAACACAAAATACAAGCTGAGATCGTAGCATACAGCGCAAGAAGGGTCTTCATTTTCGCTTGGCATGATATTAGTTATCACTCACAACACGCAACACAAAATACACGCTGAGATCGTAGTATACATCGCAAGGACGGTCTTCATTTTCGCTAGGCAAGATTTTAGTTCTCCCCCACAACACGCAAGACAAAATATATGCTGAGATCGCAGTATACAGCAAAAGGAGGGTCTTCATTTTCGTTTGGCATAATTTTAGTTCCCACCCACAACACGCAACACAAAATACAAGTTGAAATCGTAGTATCCAGCCTAAGGAGGGTCTACATTTTCGCTTTACATAATATTAGTTCTCACCCACAACACGCAACAAAAATACACGCTGAGATCGTAGTATACAGCGCAAGGAGGGTCTTCATTTTCGCTTGGCACGATTTTAGTTCTCGCCCACAACACCCAACACAAAATACAAGCTGAGATCATAGTATACAGCCCAAGGAGGGTATTCACTTTCGCTTGGCGTGATTTTAGTTCTCACACACAACACGCAACACAAAATAAACGCTGGGATCGTAGTATACAGCGCAAGGAGTGTCTTCAATTTCGCTTGGCGTGATTTTAGTTCTCACCCACAACACGCAACACAAAATACACGCTGATATCGTAGCATACAGCGCAAGGAGGGTCTTCATTTTCGCTTGGCATAATTTTAGTTCTCACCTACAACACGCAACACTAAATACCCGCTTAGATCTCAGTATACAGCGCAAGGAGGGTCTTCATTTTCACTTGGCATGATATTAGTTCTCACCCACAACACGCAACGCAAAATACAAGCTGATATCGTAGTATACAGCGCAAGAAGGGTCCTCATTTTCGCTTGGCATGATTATAGTTCTCAGCCACAACACGCAACACAAAATACACGCTGAGATCGTAGTATACATCGCAAGGACGGTCTTCAATTTCGCTTGGCATGATTTTAGTTCTCCCCCACAACACGCAACACAAAATATATGCTGAGGTCGCAGTATGCAGTACAAGGAGGGTCTTCATTTTCGTTTGGCATAATTTTAGGTCCCACCCACAACACGCAACACAAAATACACGCTGAGATCGTAGTATACAGCGCAAGGAGGGTCTTCATTTTGTCTTGGCATGATTTTAGTTCTCACCCACAACACGCAACACAAAATACACGCTGAAATCGTAGTATACAGCCTAAGGAGGGTCTACATTATCGCTTTACATGATTTTAGTTCTCACCCACAACACGCAACAAGAATACACGCTGAGATCGTAGTATACAGCGCAAGGAGGGTCTTCATTTTCGCTTGGCATGATATTAGTTCTCACCCACAACACTCAACACAAAATACACGCTGAGATCATAGTATACAGCCCAAGGAGGGTCTTCACTTTCGCTTGGCGTGATTTTAGTTCTCACACACAACACGCAACACAAAATAAACGCTGGGATCGTAGTATACAGCGCAAGGAGGGTCTTCAATTTCGCTTGGCGTGATTTTAGTTCTCACCCACAACACGCAACACAAAATACACGCTGAGATCATAGCATACAGCGCAAGGAGGGTCTTCATTTTCGTTTGGCATGATTTTAGTTCTCACCCACAACACGCAACACAAAATACACACTGAAATCGTAGTATACAGTCTAAGGAGGGTCTACATTTTCGCTCTACATGGTTTTAGTTCTCACCCACAACACGCAACAAAAATATACGCTGGGATTGTAGTATACAGCGCAAGGAGGGTCTTCATTTTCGATTGGCATGATTTTAGTTCTCACCCCCACGCAACACAAAATACAAGCTGAGATCGTAGCATACAGCGCAAGAAGGGTCTTCATTTTCGCTTGGCATGATTTTAGTTATCACTCACAACACGCAACACAAAATACACGCTGAGATCGTAGTATACATCGCAAGGACGGTCTTCATTTTCGCTAGTCAAGATTTTAGTTCTCCCCCACAACACGCAAGACAAAATATATGCTGAGATCGCAGTATACAGCAAAAGGAGGGTCTTCATTTTCGTTTGGCATAATTTTAGTTCCCACCCACAACACGCAACACAAAATACAAGTTGAAATCGTAGTATCCAGCCTAAGGATGGTCTACATTTTCGCTTTACATAATATTAGTTCTCACCCACAACACGCAACAAAAATACACGCTGAGATCGTAGTATACAGCGCAAGGAGGGTCTTCATTTTCGCTTGGCAAGATATTAGTTCTCACCCACAACACTCAACACAAAATACAAGCTGAGATCATAGTATACAGCCCAAAAAGGGTATTCACTTTCGCTTGGCGTGATTTTAGTTCTCACACACAACACGCAACACAAAATAAACGCTGGGATCGTAGTATACAGCGCAAGGAGGGTCTTCAATTTCGCTTGGCGTGATTTTAGTTCTCACCCACAACACGCAACACAAAATACACGCTGAGATCGTAGCATACAGCGCAAGGAGGGTCTTCATTTTCTCTTGGCATGATTTTAGTTCTCACCCACAACACGCAACACAAAATACACGCTGAAATCGTAGTATACAGCCTAAGGAGGGTCTACATTATCGCTTTACATGATTTTAGTTCTCACCCACAACACGCAACAAGAATACACGCTGAGATCGTAGTATACAGCACAAGGAGGGTCTTCATTTTCGCTTGGCATGATATTAGTTCTCACCCACAACACTCAACACAAAATACACGCTGAGATCATAGTATACAGCCCAAGGAGGGTCTTCACTTTCGCTTGGCGTGATTTTAGTTCTCACACACAACACGCAACACAAAATAAACGCTGGGATCGTAGTATACAGCGCAAGGAGGGTCTTCAATTTCGCTTGGCGTGATTTTAGTTCTCACCCACAACACGCAACACAAAATACACGCTGAGATCATAGCATACAGCGCAAGGAGGGTCTTCATTTTCGTTTGGCATGATTTTAGTTCTCACCCACAACACGCAACACAAAATACACACTGAAATCGTAGTATACAGTCTAAGGAGGGTCTACATTTTCGCTCTACATGGTTTTAGTTCTCACCCACAACACGCAACAAAAATATACGCTGGGATTGTAGTATACAGCGCAAGGAGGGTCTTCATTTTCGATTGGCATGATATTAGTTCTCACCCCCACGCAACACAAAATACAAGCTGAGATCGTAGCATACAGCGCAAGAAGGGTCTTCATTTTCGCTTGGCATGATATTAGTTATCACTCACAACACGCAACACAAAATACACGCTGAGATCGTAGTATACATCGCAAGGACGGTCTTCATTTTCGCTAGGCAAGATTTTAGTTCTCCCCCACAACACGCAAGACAAAATATATGCTGAGATCGCAGTATACAGCAAAAGGAGGGTCTTCATTTTCGTTTGGCATAATTTTAGTTCCCACCCACAACACGCAACACAAAATACAAGTTGAAATCGTAGTATCCAGCCTAAGGAGGGTCTACATTTTCGCTTTACATAATATTAGTTCTCACCCACAACACGCAACAAAAATACACGCTGAGATCGTAGTATACAGCGCAAGGAGGGTCTTCATTTTCGCTTGGCACGATTTTAGTTCTCGCCCACAACACCCAACACAAAATACAAGCTGAGATCATAGTATACAGCCCAAGGAGGGTATTCACTTTCGCTTGGCGTGATTTTAGTTCTCACACACAACACGCAACACAAAATAAACGCTGGGATCGTAGTATACAGCGCAAGGAGTGTCTTCATTTTCGTTTGGCATAATTTTAGGTCCCACCCACAACACGCAACACAAAATACACGCTGAGATCGTTGTATACAGCGCAAGGAGGGTCTTCATTTTGTCTTGGCATGATTTTAGTTCTCACCCACAACACGCAACACAAAATACACGCTGAAATCGTAGTATACAGCCTAAGGAGGGTCTACATTATCGCTTTACATGATTTTAGTTCTCACCCACAACACGCAACAAGAATACACGCTGAGATCGTAGTATACAGCGCAAGGAGGGTCTTCATTTTCGCTTGGCATGATATTAGTTCTCACCCACAACACTCAACACAAAATACACGCTGAGATCATAGTATACAGCCCAAGGAGGGTCTTCACTTTCGCTTGGCGTGATTTTAGTTCTCACACACAACACGCAACACAAAATAAACGCTGGGATCGTAGTATACAGCGCAAGGAGGGTCTTCAATTTCGCTTGGCGTGATTTTAGTTCTCACCCACAACACGCAACACAAAATACACGCTGAGATCATAGCATACAGCGCAAGGAGGGTCTTCATTTTCGTTTGGCATGATTTTAGTTCTCACCCACAACACGCAACACAAAATACACACTGAAATCGTAGTATACAGTCTAAGGAGGGTCTACATTTTCGCTCTACATGGTTTTAGTTCTCACCCACAACACGCAACAAAAATATACGCTGGGATTGTAGTATACAGCGCAAGGAGGGTCTTCATTTTCGATTGGCATGATTTTAGTTCTCACCCCCACGCAACACAAAATACAAGCTGAGATCGTAGCATACAGCGCAAGAAGGGTCTTCATTTTCGCTTGGCATGATTTTAGTTATCACTCACAACACGCAACACAAAATACACGCTGAGATCGTAGTATACATCGCAAGGACGGTCTTCATTTTCGCTAGTCAAGATTTTAGTTCTCCCCCACAACACGCAAGACAAAATATATGCTGAGATCGCAGTATACAGCAAAAGGAGGGTCTTCATTTTCGTTTGGCATAATTTTAGTTCCCACCCACAACACGCAACACAAAATACAAGTTGAAATCGTAGTATCCAGCCTAAGGAGGGTCTACATTTTCGCTTTACATAATATTAGTTCTCACCCACAACACGCAACAAAAATACACGCTGAGATCGTAGTATACAGCGCAAGGAGGGTCTTCATTTTCGCTTGGCAAGATATTAGTTCTCACCCACAACACTCAACACAAAATACAAGCTGAGATCATAGTATACAGCCCAAGGAGGGTATTCACTTTCGCTTGGCGTGATTTTAGTTCTCACACACAACACGCAACACAAAATAAACGCTGGGATCGTAGTATACAGCGCAAGGAGGGTCTTCAATTTCGCTTGGCGTGATTTTAGTTCTCACCCACAACACGCAACACAAAATACACGCTGAGATCGTAGCATACAGCGCAAGGAGGGTCTTCATTTTCTCTTGGCATGATTTTAGTTCTCACCCACAACACGCAACACAAAATACACGCTGAAATCGTAGTATACAGCCTAAGGAGGGTCTACATTATCGCTTTACATGATTTTAGTTCTCACCCACAACACGCAACAAGAATACACGCTGAGATCGTAGTATACAGCACAAGGAGGGTCTTCATTTTCGCTTGGCATGATATTAGTTCTCACCCACAACACTCAACACAAAATACACGCTGAGATCATAGTATACAGCCCAAGGAGGGTCTTCACTTTCGCTTGGCGTGATTTTAGTTCTCACACACAACACGCAACACAAAATAAACGCTGGGATCGTAGTATACAGCGCAAGGAGGGTCTTCAATTTCGCTTGGCGTGATTTTAGTTCTCACCCACAACACGCAACACAAAATACACGCTGAGATCATAGCATACAGCGCAAGGAGGGTCTTCATTTTCGTTTGGCATGATTTTAGTTCTCACCCACAACACGCAACACAAAATACACACTGAAATCGTAGTATACAGTCTAAGGAGGGTCTACATTTTCGCTCTACATGGTTTTAGTTCTCACCCACAACACGCAACAAAAATATACGCTGGGATTGTAGTATACAGCGCAAGGAGGGTCTTCATTTTCGATTGGCATGATATTAGTTCTCACCCCCACGCAACACAAAATACAAGCTGAGATCGTAGCATACAGCGCAAGAAGGGTCTTCATTTTCGCTTGGCATGATATTAGTTATCACTCACAACACGCAACACAAAATACACGCTGAGATCGTAGTATACATCGCAAGGACGGTCTTCATTTTCGCTAGGCAAGATTTTAGTTCTCCCCCACAACACGCAAGACAAAATATATGCTGAGATCGCAGTATACAGCAAAAGGAGGGTCTTCATTTTCGTTTGGCATAATTTTAGTTCCCACCCACAACACGCAACACAAAATACAAGTTGAAATCGTAGTATCCAGCCTAAGGAGGGTCTACATTTTCGCTTTACATAATATTAGTTCTCACCCACAACACGCAACAAAAATACACGCTGAGATCGTAGTATACAGCGCAAGGAGGGTCTTCATTTTCGCTTGGCACGATTTTAGTTCTCGCCCACAACACCCAACACAAAATACAAGCTGAGATCATAGTATACAGCCCAAGGAGGGTATTCACTTTCGCTTGGCGTGATTTTAGTTCTCACACACAACACGCAACACAAAATAAACGCTGGGATCGTAGTATACAGCGCAAGGAGTGTCTTCATTTTCGTTTGGCATAATTTTAGGTCCCACCCACAACACGCAACACAAAATACACGCTGAGATCGTAGTATACAGCGCAAGGAGGGTCTTCATTTTGTCTTGGCATGATTTTAGTTCTCACCCACAACACGCAACACAAAATACACGCTGAAATCGTAGTATACAGCCTAAGGAGGGTCTACATTATCGCTTTACATGATTTTAGTTCTCACCCACAACACGCAACAAGAATACACGCTGAGATCGTAGTATACAGCGCAAGGAGGGTCTTCATTTTCGCTTGGCATGATATTAGTTCTCACCCACAACACTCAACACAAAATACACGCTGAGATCATAGTATACAGCCCAAGGAGGGTCTTCACTTTCGCTTGGCGTGATTTTAGTTCTCACACACAACACGCAACACAAAATAAACGCTGGGATCGTAGTATACAGCGCAAGGAGGGTCTTCAATTTCGCTTGGCGTGATTTTAGTTCTCACCCACAACACGCAACACAAAATACACGCTGAGATCATAGCATACAGCGCAAGGAGGGTCTTCATTTTCGTTTGGCATGATTTTAGTTCTCACCCACAACACGCAACACAAAATACACACTGAAATCGTAGTATACAGTCTAAGGAGGGTCTACATTTTCGCTCTACATGGTTTTAGTTCTCACCCACAACACGCAACAAAAATATACGCTGGGATTGTAGTATACAGCGCAAGGAGGGTCTTCATTTTCGATTGGCATGATTTTAGTTCTCACCCCCACGCAACACAAAATACAAGCTGAGATCGTAGCATACAGCGCAAGAAGGGTCTTCATTTTCGCTTGGCATGATTTTAGTTATCACTCACAACACGCAACACAAAATACACGCTGAGATCGTAGTATACATCGCAAGGACGGTCTTCATTTTCGCTAGTCAAGATTTTAGTTCTCCCCCACAACACGCAAGACAAAATATATGCTGAGATCGCAGTATACAGCAAAAGGAGGGTCTTCATTTTCGTTTGGCATAATTTTAGTTCCCACCCACAACACGCAACACAAAATACAAGTTGAAATCGTAGTATCCAGCCTAAGGAGGGTCTACATTTTCGCTTTACATAATATTAGTTCTCACCCACAACACGCAACAAAAATACACGCTGAGATCGTAGTATACAGCGCAAGGAGGGTCTTCATTTTCGCTTGGCAAGATATTAGTTCTCACCCACAACACTCAACACAAAATACAAGCTGAGATCATAGTATACAGCCCAAGGAGGGTATTCACTTTCGCTTGGCGTGATTTTAGTTCTCACACACAACACGCAACACAAAATAAACGCTGGGATCGTAGTATACAGCGCAAGGAGGGTCTTCAATTTCGCTTGGCGTGATTTTAGTTCTCACCCACAACACGCAACACAAAATACACGCTGAGATCGTAGCATACAGCGCAAGGAGGGTCTTCATTTTCTCTTGGCATGATTTTAGTTCTCACCCACAACACGCAACACAAAATACACGCTGAAATCGTAGTATACAGCCTAAGGAGGGTCTACATTATCGCTTTACATGATTTTAGTTCTCACCCACAACACGCAACAAGAATACACGCTGAGATCGTAGTATACAGCACAAGGAGGGTCTTCATTTTCGCTTGGCATGATATTAGTTCTCACCCACAACACTCAACACAAAATACACGCTGAGATCATAGTATACAGCCCAAGGAGGGTCTTCACTTTCGCTTGGCGTGATTTTAGTTCTCACACACAACACGCAACACAAAATAAACGCTGGGATCGTAGTATACAGCGCAAGGAGGGTCTTCAATTTCGCTTGGCGTGATTTTAGTTCTCACCCACAACACGCAACACAAAATACACGCTGAGATCATAGCATACAGCGCAAGGAGGGTCTTCATTTTCGTTTGGCATGATTTTAGTTCTCACCCACAACACGCAACACAAAATACACACTGAAATCGTAGTATACAGTCTAAGGAGGGTCTACATTTTCGCTCTACATGGTTTTAGTTCTCACCCACAACACGCAACAAAAATATACGCTGGGATTGTAGTATACAGCGCAAGGAGGGTCTTCATTTTCGATTGGCATGATATTAGTTCTCACCCCCACGCAACACAAAATACAAGCTGAGATCGTAGCATACAGCGCAAGAAGGGTCTTCATTTTCGCTTGGCATGATATTAGTTATCACTCACAACACGCAACACAAAATACACGCTGAGATCGTAGTATACATCGCAAGGACGGTCTTCATTTTCGCTAGGCAAGATTTTAGTTCTCCCCCACAACACGCAAGACAAAATATATGCTGAGATCGCAGTATACAGCAAAAGGAGGGTCTTCATTTTCGTTTGGCATAATTTTAGTTCCCACCCACAACACGCAACACAAAATACAAGTTGAAATCGTAGTATCCAGCCTAAGGAGGGTCTACATTTTCGCTTTACATAATATTAGTTCTCACCCACAACACGCAACAAAAATACACGCTGAGATCGTAGTATACAGCGCAAGGAGGGTCTTCATTTTCGCTTGGCACGATTTTAGTTCTCGCCCACAACACCCAACACAAAATACAAGCTGAGATCATAGTATACAGCCCAAGGAGGGTATTCACTTTCGCTTGGCGTGATTTTAGTTCTCACACACAACACGCAACACAAAATAAACGCTGGGATCGTAGTATACAGCGCAAGGAGTGTCTTAAATTTCGCTTGGCGTGATTTTAGTTCTCACCCACAACACGCAACACAAAATACACGCTGATATCGTAGCATACAGCGCAAGGAGGGTCTTCATTTTCGCTTGGCATAATTTTAGTTCTCACCTACAACACGCAACACTAAATACCCGCTTAGATCTCAGTATACAGCGCAAGGAGGGTCTTCATTTTCACTTGGCATGATATTAGTTCTCACCCACAACACGCAACGCAAAATACAAGCTGATATCGTAGTATACAGCGCAAGAAGGGTCCTCATTTTCGCTTGGCATGATTATAGTTCTCAGCCACAACACGCAACACAAAATACACGCTGAGATCGTAGTATACATCGCAAGGACGGTCTTCAATTTCGCTTGGCATGATTTTAGTTCTCCCCCACAACACGCAACACAAAATATATGCTGAGGTCGCAGTATGCAGTACAAGGAGGGTCTTCATTTTCGTTTGGCATAATTTTAGGTCCCACCCACAACACGCAACACAAAATACACGCTGAGATCGTAGTATACAGCGCAAGGAGGGTCTTCATTTTGTCTTGGCATGATTTTAGTTCTCACCCACAACACGCAACACAAAATACACGCTGAAATCGTAGTATACAGCCTAAGGAGGGTCTACATTATCGCTTTACATGATTTTAGTTCTCACCCACAACACGCAACAAGAATACACGCTGAGATCGTAGTATACAGCGCAAGGAGGGTCTTCATTTTCGCTTGGCATGATATTAGTTCTCACCCACAACACTCAACACAAAATACACGCTGAGATCATAGTATACAGCCCAAGGAGGGTCTTCACTTTCGCTTGGCGTGATTTTAGTTCTCACACACAACACGCAACACAAAATAAACGCTGGGATCGTAGTATACAGCGCAAGGAGGGTCTTCAATTTCGCTTGGCGTGATTTTAGTTCTCACCCACAACACGCAACACAAAATACACGCTGAGATCATAGCATACAGCGCAAGGAGGGTCTTCATTTTCGTTTGGCATGATTTTAGTTCTCACCCACAACACGCAACACAAAATACACACTGAAATCGTAGTATACAGTCTAAGGAGGGTCTACATTTTCGCTCTACATGGTTTTAGTTCTCACCCACAACACGCAACAAAAATATACGCTGGGATTGTAGTATACAGCGCAAGGAGGGTCTTCATTTTCGATTGGCATGATTTTAGTTCTCACCCCCACGCAACACAAAATACAAGCTGAGATCGTAGCATACAGCGCAAGAAGGGTCTTCATTTTCGCTTGGCATGATTTTAGTTATCACTCACAACACGCAACACAAAATACACGCTGAGATCGTAGTATACATCGCAAGGACGGTCTTCATTTTCGCTAGTCAAGATTTTAGTTCTCCCCCACAACACGCAAGACAAAATATATGCTGAGATCGCAGTATACAGCAAAAGGAGGGTCTTCATTTTCGTTTGGCATAATTTTAGTTCCCACCCACAACACGCAACACAAAATACAAGTTGAAATCGTAGTATCCAGCCTAAGGAGGGTCTACATTTTCGCTTTACATAATATTAGTTCTCACCCACAACACGCAACAAAAATACACGCTGAGATCGTAGTATACAGCGCAAGGAGGGTCTTCATTTTCGCTTGGCAAGATATTAGTTCTCACCCACAACACTCAACACAAAATACAAGCTGAGATCATAGTATACAGCCCAAGGAGGGTATTCACTTTCGCTTGGCGTGATTTTAGTTCTCACACACAACACGCAACACAAAATAAACGCTGGGATCGTAGTATACAGCGCAAGGAGGGTCTTCAATTTCGCTTGGCGTGATTTTAGTTCTCACCCACAACACGCAACACAAAATACACGCTGAGATCGTAGCATACAGCGCAAGGAGGGTCTTCATTTTCTCTTGGCATGATTTTAGTTCTCACCCACAACACGCAACACAAAATACACGCTGAAATCGTAGTATACAGCCTAAGGAGGGTCTACATTATCGCTTTACATGATTTTAGTTCTCACCCACAACACGCAACAAGAATACACGCTGAGATCGTAGTATACAGCACAAGGAGGGTCTTCATTTTCGCTTGGCATGATATTAGTTCTCACCCACAACACTCAACACAAAATACACGCTGAGATCATAGTATACAGCCCAAGGAGGGTCTTCACTTTCGCTTGGCGTGATTTTAGTTCTCACACACAACACGCAACACAAAATAAACGCTGGGATCGTAGTATACAGCGCAAGGAGGGTCTTCAATTTCGCTTGGCGTGATTTTAGTTCTCACCCACAACACGCAACACAAAATACACGCTGAGATCATAGCATACAGCGCAAGGAGGGTCTTCATTTTCGTTTGGCATGATTTTAGTTCTCACCCACAACACGCAACACAAAATACACACTGAAATCGTAGTATACAGTCTAAGGAGGGTCTACATTTTCGCTCTACATGGTTTTAGTTCTCACCCACAACACGCAACAAAAATATACGCTGGGATTGTAGTATACAGCGCAAGGAGGGTCTTCATTTTCGATTGGCATGATATTAGTTCTCACCCCCACGCAACACAAAATACAAGCTGAGATCGTAGCATACAGCGCAAGAAGGGTCTTCATTTTCGCTTGGCATGATATTAGTTATCACTCACAACACGCAACACAAAATACACGCTGAGATCGTAGTATACATCGCAAGGACGGTCTTCATTTTCGCTAGGCAAGATTTTAGTTCTCCCCCACAACACGCAAGACAAAATATATGCTGAGATCGCAGTATACAGCAAAAGGAGGGTCTTCATTTTCGTTTGGCATAATTTTAGTTCCCACCCACAACACGCAACACAAAATACAAGTTGAAATCGTAGTATCCAGCCTAAGGAGGGTCTACATTTTCGCTTTACATAATATTAGTTCTCACCCACAACACGCAACAAAAATACACGCTGAGATCGTAGTATACAGCGCAAGGAGGGTCTTCATTTTCGCTTGGCACGATTTTAGTTCTCGCCCACAACACCCAACACAAAATACAAGCTGAGATCATAGTATACAGCCCAAGGAGGGTATTCACTTTCGCTTGGCGTGATTTTAGTTCTCACACACAACACGCAACACAAAATAAACGCTGGGATCGTAGTATACAGCGCAAGGAGTGTCTTAAATTTCGCTTGGCGTGATTTTAGTTCTCACCCACAACACGCAACACAAAATACACGCTGATATCGTAGCATACAGCGCAAGGAGGGTCTTCATTTTCGCTTGGCATAATTTTAGTTCTCACCTACAACACGCAACACTAAATACCCGCTTAGATCTCAGTATACAGCGCAAGGAGGGTCTTCATTTTCACTTGGCATGATATTAGTTCTCACCCACAACACGCAACGCAAAATACAAGCTGATATCGTAGTATACAGCGCAAGAAGGGTCCTCATTTTCGCTTGGCATGATTATAGTTCTCAGCCACAACACGCAACACAAAATACACGCTGAGATCGTAGTATACATCGCAAGGACGGTCTTCAATTTCGCTTGGCATGATTTTAGTTCTCCCCCACAACACGCAACACAAAATATATGCTGAGGTCGCAGTATGCAGTACAAGGAGGGTCTTCATTTTCGTTTGGCATAATTTTAGGTCCCACCCACAACACGCAACACAAAATACACGCTGAGATCGTAGTATACAGCGCAAGGAGGGTCTTCATTTTGTCTTGGCATGATTTTAGTTCTCACCCACAACACGCAACACAAAATACACGCTGAAATCGTAGTATACAGCCTAAGGAGGGTCTACATTATCGCTTTACATGATTTTAGTTCTCACCCACAACACGCAACAAGAATACACGCTGAGATCGTAGTATACAGCGCAAGGAGGGTCTTCATTTTCGCTTGGCATGATATTAGTTCTCACCCACAACACTCAACACAAAATACACGCTGAGATCATAGTATACAGCCCAAGGAGGGTCTTCACTTTCGCTTGGCGTGATTTTAGTTCTCACACACAACACGCAACACAAAATAAACGCTGGGATCGTAGTATACAGCGCAAGGAGGGTCTTCAATTTCGCTTGGCGTGATTTTAGTTCTCACCCACAACACGCAACACAAAATACACGCTGAGATCATAGCATACAGCGCAAGGAGGGTCTTCATTTTCGTTTGGCATGATTTTAGTTCTCACCCACAACACGCAACACAAAATACACACTGAAATCGTAGTATACAGTCTAAGGAGGGTCTACATTTTCGCTCTACATGGTTTTAGTTCTCACCCACAACACGCAACAAAAATATACGCTGGGATTGTAGTATACAGCGCAAGGAGGGTCTTCATTTTCGATTGGCATGATTTTAGTTCTCACCCCCACGCAACACAAAATACAAGCTGAGATCGTAGCATACAGCGCAAGAAGGGTCTTCATTTTCGCTTGGCATGATTTTAGTTATCACTCACAACACGCAACACAAAATACACGCTGAGATCGTAGTATACATCGCAAGGACGGTCTTCATTTTCGCTAGTCAAGATTTTAGTTCTCCCCCACAACACGCAAGACAAAATATATGCTGAGATCGCAGTATACAGCAAAAGGAGGGTCTTCATTTTCGTTTGGCATAATTTTAGTTCCCACCCACAACACGCAACACAAAATACAAGTTGAAATCGTAGTATCCAGCCTAAGGAGGGTCTACATTTTCGCTTTACATAATATTAGTTCTCACCCACAACACGCAACAAAAATACACGCTGAGATCGTAGTATACAGCGCAAGGAGGGTCTTCATTTTCGCTTGGCAAGATATTAGTTCTCACCCACAACACTCAACACAAAATACAAGCTGAGATCATAGTATACAGCCCAAGGAGGGTATTCACTTTCGCTTGGCGTGATTTTAGTTCTCACACACAACACGCAACACAAAATAAACGCTGGGATCGTAGTATACAGCGCAAGGAGGGTCTTCAATTTCGCTTGGCGTGATTTTAGTTCTCACCCACAACACGCAACACAAAATACACGCTGAGATCGTAGCATACAGCGCAAGGAGGGTCTTCTTTTTCGCTTGGCATAATTTTAGTTCTCACCCACAACACGCAACACTAAATACACGCTTAGATCTCAGTATACAACGCAAGGACGGTCTTCATTTTCGCTTGGCATGATTTTAGTTCTCACCCACAACACCCAACACAAATTACACGCTGAGATCGTAATATGCAGCGAAAGGAGGGTCTTCATTTCCGCTTGGCAAGATTTTAGTTCTCACCCACAAGACGCAACACAAAATAAATGCTGGGATCGTAGTATACAGCGCAAGGAGGGTCTTCATTTTCTCTTGGCAAGATTTTAAATCTCACCCACAACATCCAACACAAAATACACGCTGAGATCGTAGTATACAGCGCAAGGAGGGTCTTCATTTTCGCTTGGCATGATATTAGTTCTCACCCACAACACGCAACACAAAATACAAGCTGAATCGTAGTATACAGCGCAAGAAGGGTCCTCATTTTCGCGTGGCATGATTATAGTTCTCAGCCACAACACGCAACACAAAATACACGCTGAGATTGTAGTATACATCGCAAGGACGGTCCTCAATTTCGCTTGGCATGATTTTAGTTCCCCCCACAACACGCAACACAAAATATATGCTGAGATCGCAGTATGCAGTACAAGGAGGGTCTTCATTTTCGTTTGGCATGATTTTAGGTCCCACCCACAACACGCAACACAAAATACACGCTGAGATCGTAGTATACAGCGCAAGGAGGGTCTTCATTTTCTCTTGGCATGATTTTAGTTCTCACCCACAACACGCAACACAAAATACACGCTGAAATCGTAGTATACAGCCTAAGGAGGGTCTACATTACCGCTTTACATGATTTTAGTTCTCACCCACAACACGCAACAAGAATACACGCTGTGATCGTAGTATACAGCGCAAGGAGGGTCTTCATTTTCGCTTGGCATGATATTAGTTCTCACCCACAACACTCAACACAAAATACACGCTGAGATCATAGTATACAGCCCAAGGAGGGTCTTCACTTTCGCTTGGCGTGATTTTAGTTCTCACACACAACACGCAACACAAAATAAACGCTGGGATCGTAGTATACAGCGCAAGGAGGGTCTTCAATTTCGCTTGGCGTGATTTTAGTTCTCACCCACAACACGCAACACAAAATACACGCTGAGATCATAGCATACAGCGCAAGCAGGGTCTTCATTTTCGTTTGGCATGATTTTAGTTCTCACCCACAACACGCAACACAAAATACACACTGAAATCGTAGTATACAGTCTAAGGAGGGTCTACATTTTCGCTCTACATGGTTTTAGTTCTCACCCACAACACGCAATAAAAATATACGCTGGGATTGTAGTATACAGCGCAAGGAGGGCCTTCATTTTCGATTGGCATGATTTTAGTTCTCACCCCCACGCAACACAAAATACAAGCTGAGATCGTAGCATACAGCGCAAGAAGGGTCTTCATTTTCGCTTGGCATGATTTTAGTTCTCACTCACAGCACGCAACACAAAATACACGCTGAGATCGTAGTATACAGCAAAAGGAGGGTCTTCATTTTCGTTTGGCATGATTTTAGTTCCCACCCACAACACGCAACACAAAATACAAGTTGAAATCGTAGTATCCAGCCTAAGGAGGGTCTACATTTTCGCTTTACATAATATTAGTTCTCACCCACAACACGCAACAAAAATACACGCTGAGATCGTAGTATACAGCGCAAGGAGGGTCTTCATTTTCGCTTGGCAAGATATTAGTTCTCACCCACAACACTTAACACAAAATACACGCTGCGATCATAGTATGCAGCGCAAGGAGGGTCTTAATTTTCGCTTGGTATGATTGTAGTTCTCACCCACAACACTCAACACAAAATACACGCTGAGATCATAGTATACAGCCCAAGGAGGGTCTTCACTTTCGCTTGGCGTGATTTTAGTTCTCACACACAACACGCAACACAAAATAAACGCTGAGATCGTAGTATACAGCGCAAGGAGGGTCTTCATTTTCGCTTGGCAAGATTTTAGTTCTCACCCACAACACGCAACACAAAATACAAGTAGAGATCGTAGTATACAGCGCAAGGAGGGTCTTCATTTTCGTTTGGCATGATTTTAGTTCACACCCACAACACGCAACACAAAATACACGCTGAAATCGTAGTATACAGTCTAATGAGGGTCTACATTTTCGCTCTACATGATTTTAGTTCTCACCCACAACACGCAACAAGAATACACGCTGAGATCGTAGTATACAGCGCAAGGAGGGTCTTCATTTTCGCTTGGCATGATATTAGTTCTCACCCACAACACTCAACACAAAATACACGCTGAGATCATAGTATACAGCCCAAGGAGGGTCTTCACTTTCGCTTGGCGTGATTTTAGTTCTCACACACAACACGCAACACAAAATAAACGCTGGGATCGTAGTATACAGCGCAAGGAGGGTCTTCAATTTCGCTTGGCGTGATTTTAGTTCTCACCCACAACACGCAACACAAAATACACGCTGAGATCATAGCATACAGCGCAAGGAGGGTCTTCATTTTCGTTTGGCATGATTTTAGTTCTCACCCACAACACGCAACACAAAATACACACTGAAATCGTAGTATACAGTCTAAGGAGGGTCTACATTTTCGCTCTACATGGTTTTAGTTCTCACCCACAACACGCAACAAAAATATACGCTGGGATTGTAGTATACAGCGCAAGGAGGGTCTTCATTTTCGATTGGCATGATTTTAGTTCTCACCCCCACGCAACACAAAATACAAGCTGAGATCGTAGCATACAGCGCAAGAAGGGTCTTCATTTTCGCTTGGCATGATTTTAGTTATCACTCACAACACGCAACACAAAATACACGCTGAGATCGTAGTATACATCGCAAGGACGGTCTTCATTTTCGCTAGTCAAGATTTTAGTTCTCCCCCACAACACGCAAGACAAAATATATGCTGAGATCGCAGTATACAGCAAAAGGAGGGTCTTCATTTTCGTTTGGCATAATTTTAGTTCCCACCCACAACACGCAACACAAAATACAAGTTGAAATCGTAGTATCCAGCCTAAGGAGGGTCTACATTTTCGCTTTACATAATATTAGTTCTCACCCACAACACGCAACAAAAATACACGCTGAGATCGTAGTATACAGCGCAAGGAGGGTCTTCATTTTCGCTTGGCAAGATATTAGTTCTCACCCACAACACTCAACACAAAATACAAGCTGAGATCATAGTATACAGCCCAAGGAGGGTATTCACTTTCGCTTGGCGTGATTTTAGTTCTCACACACAACACGCAACACAAAATAAACGCTGGGATCGTAGTATACAGCGCAAGGAGGGTCTTAAATTTCGCTTGGCGTGATTTTAGTTCTCACCCACAACACGCAACACAAAATACACGCTGAGATCGTAGCATACAGCGCAAGGAGGGTCTTCTTTTTCGCTTGGCATAATTTTAGTTCTCACCCACAACACGCAACACTAAATACACGCTTAGATCTCAGTATACAACGCAAGGACGGTCTTCATTTTCGCTTGGCATGATTTTAGTTCTCACCCACAACACCCAACACAAATTACACGCTGAGATCGTAATATGCAGCGAAAGGAGGGTCTTCATTTCCGCTTGGCAAGATTTTAGTTCTCACCCACAAGACGCAACACAAAATAAATGCTGGGATCGTAGTATACAGCGCAAGGAGGGTCTTCATTTTCTCTTGGCAAGATTTTAAATCTCACCCACAACATCCAACACAAAATACACGCTGAGATCGTAGTATACAGCGCAAGGAGGGTCTTCATTTTCGCTTGGCATGATATTAGTTCTCACCCACAACACGCAACACAAAATACAAGCTGAATCGTAGTATACAGCGCAAGAAGGGTCCTCATTTTCGCGTGGCATGATTATAGTTCTCAGCCACAACACGCAACACAAAATACACGCTGAGATTGTAGTATACATCGCAAGGACGGTCCTCAATTTCGCTTGGCATGATTTTAGTTCCCCCCACAACACGCAACACAAAATATATGCTGAGATCGCAGTATGCAGTACAAGGAGGGTCTTCATTTTCGTTTGGCATGATTTTAGGTCCCACCCACAACACGCAACACAAAATACACGCTGAGATCGTAGTATACAGCGCAAGGAGGGTCTTCATTTTCTCTTGGCATGATTTTAGTTCTCACCCACAACACGCAACACAAAATACACGCTGAAATCGTAGTATACAGCCTAAGGAGGGTCTACATTACCGCTTTACATGATTTTAGTTCTCACCCACAACACGCAACAAGAATACACGCTGTGATCGTAGTATACAGCGCAAGGAGGGTCTTCATTTTCGCTTGGCATGATATTAGTTCTCACCCACAACACTCAACACAAAATACACGCTGAGATCATAGTATACAGCCCAAGGAGGGTCTTCACTTTCGCTTGGCGTGATTTTAGTTCTCACACACAACACGCAACACAAAATAAACGCTGGGATCGTAGTATACAGCGCAAGGAGGGTCTTCAATTTCGCTTGGCGTGATTTTAGTTCTCACCCACAACACGCAACACAAAATACACGCTGAGATCATAGCATACAGCGCAAGCAGGGTCTTCATTTTCGTTTGGCATGATTTTAGTTCTCACCCACAACACGCAACACAAAATACACACTGAAATCGTAGTATACAGTCTAAGGAGGGTCTACATTTTCGCTCTACATGGTTTTAGTTCTCACCCACAACACGCAATAAAAATATACGCTGGGATTGTAGTATACAGCGCAAGGAGGGCCTTCATTTTCGATTGGCATGATTTTAGTTCTCACCCCCACGCAACACAAAATACAAGCTGAGATCGTAGCATACAGCGCAAGAAGGGTCTTCATTTTCGCTTGGCATGATTTTAGTTCTCACTCACAGCACGCAACACAAAATACACGCTGAGATCGTAGTATACAGCAAAAGGAGGGTCTTCATTTTCGTTTGGCATGATTTTAGTTCCCACCCACAACACGCAACACAAAATACAAGTTGAAATCGTAGTATCCAGCCTAAGGAGGGTCTACATTTTCGCTTTACATAATATTAGTTCTCACCCACAACACGCAACAAAAATACACGCTGAGATCGTAGTATACAGCGCAAGGAGGGTCTTCATTTTCGCTTGGCAAGATATTAGTTCTCACCCACAACACTTAACACAAAATACACGCTGCGATCATAGTATGCAGCGCAAGGAGGGTCTTAATTTTCGCTTGGTATGATTGTAGTTCTCACCCACAACACTCAACACAAAATACACGCTGAGATCATAGTATACAGCCCAAGGAGGGTCTTCACTTTCGCTTGGCGTGATTTTAGTTCTCACACACAACACGCAACACAAAATAAACGCTGAGATCGTAGTATACAGCGCAAGGAGGGTCTTCATTTTCGCTTGGCAAGATTTTAGTTCTCACCCACAACACGCAACACAAAATACAAGTAGAGATCGTAGTATACAGCGCAAGGAGGGTCTTCATTTTCGTTTGGCATGATTTTAGTTCACACCCACAACACGCAACACAAAATACACGCTGAAATCGTAGTATACAGTCTAATGAGGGTCTACATTTTCGCTCTACATGATTTTAGTTCTCACCCACAACACGCAACAAGAATACACGCTGAGATCGTAGTATACAGCGCAAGGAGGGTCTTCATTTTCGCTTGGCATGATATTAGTTCTCACCCACAACACTCAACACAAAATACACGCTGAGATCATAGTATACAGCCCAAGGAGGGTCTTCACTTTCGCTTGGCGTGATTTTAGTTCTCACACACAACACGCAACACAAAATAAACGCTGGGATCGTAGTATACAGCGCAAGGAGGGTCTTCAATTTCGCTTGGCGTGATTTTAGTTCTCACCCACAACACGCAACACAAAATACACGCTGAGATCATAGCATACAGCGCAAGGAGGGTCTTCATTTTCGTTTGGCATGATTTTAGTTCTCACCCACAACACGCAACACAAAATACACACTGAAATCGTAGTATACAGTCTAAGGAGGGTCTACATTTTCGCTCTACATGGTTTTAGTTCTCACCCACAACACGCAACAAAAATATACGCTGGGATTGTAGTAAACAGCGCAAGGAGGGTCTTCATTTTCGATTGGCATGATTTTAGTTCTCACCCCCACGCAACACAAAATACAAGCTGAGATCGTAGCATACAGCGCAAGAAGGGTCTTCATTTTCGCTTGGCATGATTTTAGTTATCACTCACAACACGCAACACAAAATACACGCTGAGATCGTAGTATACATCGCAAGGACGGTCTTCATTTTCGCTAGTCAAGATTTTAGTTCTCCCCCACAACACGCAAGACAAAATATATGCTGAGATCGCAGTATACAGCAAAAGGAGGGTCTTCATTTTCGTTTGGCATAATTTTAGTTCCCACCCACAACACGCAACACAAAATACAAGTTGAAATCGTAGTATCCAGCCTAAGGAGGGTCTACATTTTCGCTTTACATAATATTAGTTCTCACCCACAACACGCAACAAAAATACACGCTGAGATCGTAGTATACAGCGCAAGGAGGGTCTTCATTTTCGCTTGGCAAGATATTAGTTCTCACCCACAACACTCAACACAAAATACAAGCTGAGATCATAGTATACAGCCCAAGGAGGGTATTCACTTTCGCTTGGCGTGATTTTAGTTCTCACACACAACACGCAACACAAAATAAACGCTGGGATCGTAGTATACAGCGCAAGGAGGGTCTTAAATTTCGCTTGGCGTGATTTTAGTTCTCACCCACAACACGCAACACAAAATACACGCTGATATCGTAGCATACAGCGGCAAGGGAGGGTTCATTTTCGCTTGGCATAATTTTAGTTCTCACCTACAACACGCAACACTAAATACCCGCTTAGATCTCAGTATACAGCGCAAAGACGGTCTTCATTTTCGCTTGGCATGATATTAGTTCTCACCCACAACATCCAACACAAAATACACGCTGAGATCGTAGTATACAGCGCATGGAGGGTCTTCATTTTCGCTTGGCATAATTTTAATTCTCACCCACAACACGCAACACAAAATACAAGCTGAGATCGTAGTATACATTGCAAGAAGGGTCTTCATTTTCGCTTGGCATGATTATAGTTCTCAGCCACAACACGCAACACAATATAGACGCTGAGATTGTAGTATACATCGCAAGGACGGTCTTCATTTTCGCTTGGCATGATTTTAGTTCTCCCCCACAACACGCAACACAAAATATATGCTGAGATCGCAGTATACAGCACAAGGAGGGTCTTCATTTTCGTTTGGCATGATTTTAGTTCTCACCCACAACACGCAACACAAAATACACGCTGAGATCGTAGTATACAGCGCAAAGAGGGTCTTCATTTTCGCTTGGCATGATTTTAGTTCTCACCCACAACACGCAACACAAAATACACGCTGAAATCGTAGTATACAGCCTAAGGAGGGTCTACATTATCGCTTTACATGATTTTAATTATCACCCACAACACGCAACAAGAATACACGCTGAGATCGTAGTATACAGCGCAAGGATGGTCTTCATTTTCGCTTGGCATGATATTAGTTCTCACCCACAACACTCAACACAAAATACACGCTGAGATCATAGTATACAGCCCAAGGAGGGTCTTCACTTTCGCTTGGCGTGATTTTAGTTCTCACACACAACACGCAACACAAAATAAACGCTGAGATCGTAGTATACAGCGCAAGGAGGGTCTTCATTTTCGCTTGGCAAGTTTTTAGTTCTCACCCACAACACGCAACACAAAATACAAGTAGAGATCGTAGTATACAGCGCAAGGAGGGTCTTCATTTTCGTTTGGCATGAATTTAGTTCACACCCACAACACGCAACACAATATACACGCTGAGATCGTAGTATACAGCGCAAGGAGGGTCTTTATTTTCGCTTGGCAAGATTTTAGTTCTCACCAACATCACGCAACACAAAATACATGCTGGGATCATAGTATACAGCCCAAGGAGGGTCTTCACTTTCGCTTGGTGTGATTTTAGTTCTCACACACAACACGCAACAAAAATACACGCTGAGATCGTAGTATACAGCGCAAGGAGGGTCTTCATTTTCGCTTGGCAAGATATTAGTTCTCACCCACAACACTCAACACAAAATACACGCTGCGATCTTAGTATACAGCACAAGGAGGGTCTTAATTTTCGCTTGGCATGATTTTAGTTCTCACCCACAACAAGCAACACAAAATACAAGCTGAGATCGTAGTATACATCGCAAGGTCGGTCTTCATTTTCGCTAGGCAAGATTTTAGTTCTCCCCCACAACATGCAACACAAAATATATGCTGAGATCGCAGTATACAGCAAAAGGAGGGTCTTCATTTTCGTTTGGCATGATTTTTGTTCTCACGCACAACACGCAACACAAAATACACGCTGAAATCGTAGTATACAGCCTAAGGAGGGTCTACATTCTCGCTTTACATGATTTTAGTTCTCACCCACAACACGCAACAAAAATACACGCTGAGATCGTAGTATACAGCGCAAGGAGGGTTTCATTTTCGCTTGGCAAGATATTAGTTCTCACCCACAACACTCAACACACACGCTGCGATCATAGTATACAGCGCAAGGAGGGTCTTAATTTTCGCTTGGCATGATTTTAGTTCTCGCCCACAACACCCAACACAAAATACAAGCTGAGATCATAGTATACAGCCCAAGGAGGGTCTTCACTTTCGCTTGGCGTGATTTTAGTTCTCACACACAACACGCAACACAAAATAAATGCTGGGATCGTAATATGCAGCGAAAGGAGGGTCTTCATTTCCGCTTGGCAAGATTTTAGTTCTCACCCACAACACGCAACACAAAATAAATGCTGGGATCGTAGTATACAGCGCAAGGAGGGTCTTCATTTTCTCTTGGCATGATTTTAATTCTCACCCACAACATCCAACACAAAATACACGCTGAGATCGTAGTATACAGCGCAAGGAGGGTCTTCATTTTCGCTTGGCATGATTTTAATTCTCACCCACAACACGCAACACAAAATACAAGCTGAGATCGTAGTATACAGCGCAAGAAGGGTCTTCATTTTCGCTTGGCATGATTATAGTTCTCAGCCACAACACGCAACACAATATAGACGCTGAGATTGTAGTATACATCGCAAGGACGGTCTTCATTTTCGCTTGGCATGATTTTAGTTCTCCCCCACAACACGCAACACAAAATATATGCTGAGATCGCAGTATACAGCACAAGGAGGGTCTTCATTTTCGTTTGGCATGATTTTAGTTCTCTCCCACAACACGCAACACAAAATAAACGCTGAGATCGTAGTATACAACGCAAGTAGGGTCTTCATTTTCGCTTGGCAAGATTTTAGTTCTCACCCACAACACGCAACACAAAATACAAGCAGAGATTGTAGTATACAGCGCAAGGAGGGTCTTCATTTTCGCTTGGCATAATTTTAGTTCTCACCCACAACACGCAACACAAAATACAAGCTGAGATCCTAGTATACAGCGCAAGAAGGGTCTTCATTTTCGCTTGGCATGATTTTAGTTCTCACCCAAAACACGCAACACAAAATACAAGCTGAGATCCTAGCATACAGCGCAAGGAGGGTTTTCATTTTTGCTTGGCATGATTTTAGTTCTCACCCACAACACTCAACACAAAATACACGCTGAGATCGTAGTATACAGCGGATGGAGGTTCTTAATTTTCGCCCTGCATGATTTTAGTTGTCACGCACAACACGCAACACGAACTACACGCTGAGATCGTAGTATACAGCTTAAGGAGGGTCTTCGTTTTCCCTTGGCAAGATTTTAGTTCTCACCCACAACACGCAACACAAAATACACGCTGGGATCGTAGTATACAGCGCTAGGAGGGTCTTCATTTTCGCTTCACCTGATTTTAGTTCTCACCCACAACACGTAACACAGGATACACGCTGAGATCGTAGTATACAGCGCAAGGAGGGTTTTCATTTTCGCTTGGCATGTTTTTAGTTCCCACCCACAAAACGCAACACAAGATACACGCTGAGATCGTAGTATACAGCGCAAGGGGGGTCTCAATTTTCGCATGGCATGATTTTAGTTCTCAACCACCACACGCAACACAAAATACATGGTGAGATCGTGGTATACATCGCAAGGACGGTCTTCATTTTCGCTTGGCATGATTTTAGTTGCCCCCCACAACACGCAACAAAAAATATATGCTGAGATCGCAGTATACAGCGCAAGGAGGGTCTTCATTTTTGCTTGACATGATTTTAGTTCTCACCCACAACACGCAACACAAAATACACGCGGAGATCGTGGTATACAGCGCAAGGAGGGTGTTCATTTTCGCTTGGAAAGATTTTATTTCTCTCCCACAACACGCAACACAAAATACAAGCAGAGATCGTAGTATACAGCGCAAGGAGGTTCTTCATTTTCGCTTGGCATGTTTTTAGTTCCCACCCACAAAACGCAACACAAGATACACGCTGAAATCGTAATATACAGCCCAAGGAGGGTCTACATTTTCGCTTGGCATGATTTTAGTTCTCACCCACAACACTGAACACAAAATACACGCGGCGATCATAGTATACAGCGCAAGGAGGGTCTTAATTTTCACTTGGCATGATTCTAGTTCTCACCCACAACAAGCAACACAAAGTACACGCTGAGATCGTAGTATACAGCGCAAGGAGGGTCTTCATTTTCGCTTGGCATGATTTTAGTTCTCCTCCACAACACGCAACACAAAATTCGTGCTGAGATCGCAGTATACAGCGCAAGGAGGGTCTTCATTTTCGCTTGGCATGATTTTAGTTCTCACCCACACCACGCAACACAAAATATACGCTAAGAGCGTAGTATACAGCGCAAGGAGGGTCTTAATTTTCGCGTGGCGTAATTTCAGTTCTCACCCACAACACGCAACACAAAATACACGCTGAGATCGAAGTATACAGCGCAAGGACGGTCTGCATATTCGCTTGGCATGATTTTAGTTCTCACCCACAACACTCAACAAAAAATACACGCTGAGATTGTAGTATATAGCGCAAGGAGGGTCTTCATTTTCGCTTGGCATAATATTCGTTCTCTCTCACAACACTCAATACAAAATACACGCTGAGATTGTAGTATATAGCGCAAGGAGAGTCTACATTTTCGCTTTACATGATTTTAGTTCTCACCCACAACATGCAACAAAAAATAGACGCTGAGATCGTAGTATACAGCGCAAGGAGGGTCTTCACTTTCGCTTGGCATGATTTTAGTTCTCACACACAACACACAACACAAAATAAACGCTGAGATCCTAGTATACAGCGCAAGGAGGGTCTTCATTTTCGCTTGGCAAGATTTTAGTTCTCACCCACAACACGCAACACAAAATACAAGCAGAGATCGTAGTATACAGCGCAAGGAGGGTCTTCATTTTCGTTTGGCATGATTTTAGTTCACACCCACAACACGCAACACAAAATACACGCTGAAATCATAGTATACAGTCTAATGAGGGTCTACATTTTCGCTCTACATGGTTTTAATTCTCACCCACAACACGCAACAAAAATACACGCTGGGATCATAGTATACAGCCCAAGGAGGGTCTTCACTTTCGCTTGGCGTGATTTTAGTTCTCACACACAACACGCAACAAAAATACACGCTGAGATCGTAGTATACAGCGCAAGGAGGGTCTTCATTTTCGCTTGGCAAGATATTAGTTCTCACCCACAACACTCAACACAAAATACACGCTGCGATCATAGTATACAGCGCAAGGAGGGTCTTAATTTTTGCTTGGTATTATTGTAGTTCTCACCCACAACACGCAACACAAAATACAAGCTGAGATCATAGTATACAGCCCAAGGAGGGTCTTCACTTTCGCTTGGCGTGATTTTAATTCTCACCCACAACATCCAACACAATATACACGCTGAGATCGTAGTATACAGCGCAAGGAGGGTCTTTATTTTCGCTTGGCAAGATTTTAGTTCTCACCAACATCACGCAACACAAAATACACGCTGGGATCATAGTATACAGCCCAAGGAGGGTCTTCACTTTCGCTTGGTGTGATTTTAGTTCTCACACACAACACGCAACAAAAATACACGCTGAGATCGTAGTATACAGCGCAAGGAGGGTCTTCATTTTCGCTTGGCAAGATATTAGTTCTCACCCACAACACTCAACACAAAATACACGCTGCGATCTTAGTATACAGCACAAGGAGGGTCTTAATTTTCGCTTGGCATGATTTTAGTTCTCACCCACAACAAGCAACACAAAATACAAGCTGAGATCGTAGTATACATCGCAAGGTCGGTCTTCATTTTCGCTAGGCAAGATTTTAGTTCTCCCCCACAACACGCAACACAAAATATATGCTGAGATCGCAGTATACAGCAAAAGGAGGGTCTTCATTTTCGCTTGGCATGATTTTAGTTCTCACCCACACCACGCAACACAAAATATACGCTAAGAGCGTAGTATACAGCGCAAGGAGGGTCTTAATTTTCGCGTGGCGTAATTTTAGTTCTCACCAACATCACGCAACACAAAATACACGCTGGGATCATAGTATACAGCCCAAGGAGGGTCTTCACTTTCGCTTGGTGTGATTTTAGTTCTCACACACAACACGCAACAAAAATACACGCTAAGATCGTAGTATACAGAGCAAGGAGGGTCTTCATTTTCGCTTGGCAAGATATTAGTTCTCACCCACAACACTCAACACATAATACACGCTGCGCTCATAGTATACAGCGCAAGGAGGGTCTTAATTTTCGCTTGGCATGATTTTAGTTCTCACCCACAACACGCAACACAAAATACAAGCTGAGATCATAGTAGACAGCCCAAGGAGGGTCTTCACTTTCGCTTGACGTGATTTTAGTTCTCACACACAACACGCAACACAAAATAAACGCTGAGATCGTTGTATACAGCGCAAGGAGGGTCTTCAATTTCGCTTGGCGTGATTTTAGTTCTCACCCACAACACGCAACACAAAATACACGCTGAGATCGTAGCATACAGCGCAAGGAGGGTCTTCATTTTCGCTTGGCATAATTTTAGTTTTCACCCACAACACGCAAGAATAAATACACGCTTAGATCTCAGTATACAGCGCAAGGACGGTCTTCATTTTCGCTTGGCATGATTTTAGTTCTCACCCACAAGACGCAACACAAAATAAAGGCTGGGATCGTAGTATACAGCGCAAGGAGGGTCTTCATTTTCCCTTGGCATGATTTTAAATCTCACCCACAACATCCAACACAAAATACACGCTGAGATCGTAGCATACAGCGCAAGGAGGGTCTTCATTTTCGCTTGGCATAATTTTAGTTCTCACCCACAACACGCAACACTAAATACACGCTTAGATCTCAGTATACAGCGCAAGGACGGTCTTCATTTTCGCTTGGCATGATTTTAGTTCTCACCCACAACACCCAACACAAATTACACGCTGAAATCATAGTATACAGTCTAATGAGGGTCTACATTTTCGCTCTACATGGTTTTAATTCTCACCCACAACACGCAACAAAAATACACGCTGGTATCATAGTATACAGCCCAAGGAGGGTCTTCACTTTCGCTTGGCGTGATTTTAGTTCTCACACACAACACGCAACAAAAATACACGCTGAGATCGTAGTATACAGCGCAAGGAGGGTCTTCATTTTCGCTTGGCAAGATATTAGTTCTCACCCACAACACTCAACACAAAATACACGCTGCGATCTTAGTATACAGCGCAAGGAGGGTCCTAATTTTCGCTTGGCATGATTTTAGTTCTCACCCACAACAAGCAACACAAAATACAAGCTGAGATCATAGTATACAGCCCAAGGAGGGTCTTCACTTTCGCTTGGCGTGATTTTAGTTTTCACACACAACACGCAACACAAAATAAACTCTGGGATCGTAGTATACAGCGCATGGAGGGTCTTCATTTTCTTTTGGCATAATTTTAGTTCTCACCCACAACACGCAACACTAAATGCACGCTTAGATCTCAGTATACAGCGCAAGGACGGTCTTCATTCTCGCTTGGCATGATTTTAGTTCTCACCCACAACACCCAACACAAATTACACGCTGAGATCGTAATATGCAGCGAAAGAAGGGTCTTCATTTCCGCTTGGCAAGATTTTAGTTCTCACCCACAAGACGCAACATAAAATAAATGCTGGGGTCGTAGTATACAACGCAAGAAGGTTCTTCATTTTCTCTTGGCATGATTTTAATTCTCACCCACAACATCCAACACAAAATACACGCTGAGATCGTAGTATACAGCGCAAGGAGGGTCTTCATTTTCGCTTGGCATGATTTTAGTTCTCACCCACAACACGCAACACAAAATACAAGCTGAGATCGTAGTATACAGCACAAGAAGGGTCTTCATTTTCGTTTGGCATGATATTAGTTCTCACCCATAACACGCAACAAAAATACACGCTAAGATCGTAGTATACAGAGCAAGGAGGGTCTTCATTTTCGCTTGGCAAGATATTAGTTCTCACCCACAACACTCAACACATAATACACGCTGCGCTCATAGTATACAGCGCAAGGAGGGTCTTAATTTTCGCTTGGCATGATTTTAGTTCTCACCCACAACACGCAACACAAAATACAAGCTGAGATCATAGTAGACAGCCCAAGGAGGGTCTTCACTTTCGCTTGACGTGATTTTAGTTCTCACACACAACACGCAACACAAAATAAACGCTGAGATCGTTGTATACAGCGCAAGGAGGGTCTTCAATTTCGCTTGGCGTGATTTTAGTTCTCACCCACAACACGCAACACAAAATACACGCTGAGATCGTAGCATACAGCGCAAGGAGGGTCTTCATTTTCGCTTGGCATAATTTTAGTTTTCACCCACAACACGCAAGAATAAATACACGCTTAGATCTCAGTATACAGCGCAAGGACGGTCTTCATTTTCGCTTGGCATGATTTTAGTTCTCACCCACAAGACGCAACACAAAATAAATGCTGGGATCGTAGTATACAGCGCAAGGAGGGTCTTCATTTTCCCTTGGCATGATTTTAAATCTCACCCACAACATCCAACACAAAATACACGCTGAGATCGTAGCATACAGCGCAAGGAGGGTCTTCATTTTCGCTTGGCATAATTTTAGTTCTCACCCACAACACGCAACACTAAATACACGCTTAGATCTCAGTATACAGCGCAAGGACGGTCTTCATTTTCGCTTGGCATGATTTTAGTTCTCACCCACAACACCCAACACAAATTACACGCTGAGATCGTAATATGCAGCGAAAGGAGGGTCTTCATTTCCGCTTGGCAAGATTTTAGTTCTCACCCACAAGACGCAACACAAAATAAATGCTGGGATCGTAGTATACAGCGCAAGGAGGCTCTTCATTTTCTCTTGGCATGATTTTAAATCTCACCCACAACATCCAACACAAAATACACGCTGAGATCGTAGTATACAACGCAAGAAGGGTCCTCATTTTCGCTTGGCATGATTATAGTTCTCAGCCACAACACGCAACAAAAAATAAACGCTGGGATCGTAGTATACATCGCAAGGACGGTCTTCATTTTCGCTAGGAAAGATTTTAGTTCTCCCCCACAACACCCAACACAAAATACACGCTGAGATCATAGCATACAGCGCAAGGAGGGTCTTCATTTTCGTTTGGCATGATTTTAGTTCCCACCCACAACACGCAACACAAAATACAAGTTGAAATCGTAGTATCCAGCCTAAGGAGGGTCTACATTTTCGCTTTACATAATATTAGTTCTCACCCACAACACGCAACAAAAATACACGCTGAGATCGTAGTATACAGCGCAAGGAGGGTCTTCATTTTCGCATGGCAAGATATTAGTTCTCACCCACAACACTCAACACAAAATACACGCTGCGATCATAGTATACAGCGCAAGGAGGGTCTTAATTTTCGCTTGGTATGATTGTAGTTCTCACCCACAACACGCAACACAAAATACAAGCTGAGATCATAGTATACAGCCCAAGGAGGGTCTTCACTTTCGCTTGGCGTGATTTTAATTCTCACCCACAACATCCAACACAATATACACGCTGAGATCGTAGTATACAGCGCAAGGAGGGTCTTTATTTTCGCTTGGCAAGATTTTAGTTCTCACCAACATCACGCAACACAAAATACACGCTGGGATCATAGTATACAGCCCAAGGAGGGTCTTCACTTTCGCTTGGTGTGATTTTAGTTCTCACACACAACACGCAACAAAAATACACGCTGAGATCGTAGTATACAGCGCAAGAAGGGTCTTCATTTTCGCTTGGCATGATTTTAGTTCTCACCCACAACACGCAACATAAAATACACGCTGAGATCGTAGTATACATCGCAAGGACGGTCTTCATTTTCGCTAGGCATGATTTTAGTTCTCCCCCACAACACGCAACACAAAATATATGCTGAGATCGCAGTATACAGCACAAGGAGGGTCTTCATTTTCGTTTGGCATGATTTTAGTTCTCACCCACAACACGCAACACAAAATACACGCTGAGATCGTAGTATACAGCGCAAGGAGGGTCTTCATTTTCGTTTGGCATGATTTTAGTTCTCACCCACAGCACCCAACACAAAATACATGCTGAAATCGTAGTATACAGTCTAAGAAGGGTCTACATTTTCGCTCTACATGGTTTTAGTTCTCACCCACAACACGCAACAAAAATACACGCTGGGATCGTAGTATACAGTGCAAGGAGGGTCTTCATTTTCGCTTGGCATGATTTTAGTTCTCACCCAAAACACGCAACACAAAATACAAGCTGAGATCGTAGCATACAGCGCAAGAAGGGTCTTCGTTTTCGCTTGGCATAATTTTAGTTCTCACCCACAACACGCAACACAAAATACAAGCTGAAATTGTAGTATACATCGCAAGGTCGGTCTTCATTTTCGCTAGTCAAGATTTTAGTTCTCCCCCACAACACGCAACACAAAATATATGCTGAGATCGCAGTATACAGCAAAAGGAGGGTCTTCATTTTTGTTTGCATGACTTTATTTCTCACCCACAACAAGCAACACAAAATACACGCTGAAATCGTAGTATACAGCCTAAGGAGGGTCTATATTTTCGCTTTACATGATTTTAGTTCTCACCCACAACACGCAACAAAAATACACGCTGAGATCGTAGTATACAGCGCAAGGAGGGTCTTCATTTTCGCTTGGCAAGATATTAGTTCTCACCCACAACACTCAACACACACGCTGCGATCATAGTATACAGCGCAAGGAGGGTCTTAATTTTCGCTTGGCATGATTTTAGTTCTCGCCCACAACACGCAACACAAAATAAACGCTGGGATCGTAGTATACAGCGCAAGGAGGGTCTTCAATTTCGCTTGGCGTGATTTTAGTTCTCACCCACAACACGCAACACAAAATACACGCTGATATCGTAGCATACAGCGCAAGGAGGGTCTTCATTTTCGCTTGGCATAATTTTAGTTCTCACCTACAACACGCAACACTAAATACCCGCTTAGATCTCAGTATACAGCGCAAGGACGGTCTTCATTTTCGCTTGGCATGATATTAGTTCTCACCCACAACACCCAACACAAATTACACGCTGAGATCGTAATATGCAGAGAAAGGAGGGTCTTCATTTCCGCTTGGCAAGATTTTAGTTCTCACCCACAAGACGCAACACAAAATAAATGCTGGGATCGTAGTATACAGCGCAAGGAGGGTCTTCATTTTCTCTTGGCATGATTTTAATTCTCACCCACAACATCCAGCACAGAATACACGCTGAGATCGTAGTATACAGCGCAAGGAGGGTCTTCATTTCGCTTGGCATGATTTTATTTCTCACCCACAACACGCAACACAAAATACAAGCTGAGATCGTAGTATACAGCGCAAGAAGGGTCTTCATTTTCGCTTGGCATGATTATAGTTCTCAGCCACAACACGCAACACAATATAGACGCTGAGATTGTAGTATACATCGCAAGGACGGTCTTCATTTTCGCTTGGCATGATTTTAGTTCTCCCCCACAACACGCAACACAAAATATATGCTGAGATCGCAGTATACAGCACAAGGAGGGTCTTCATTTTCGTTTGGCATGATTTTAGTTCTCACCCACAACACGCACACAAAATACACGCTGAGATCATAGTATACAGCCCAAGGAGGGTCTTCACTTTCGCTTGACGTGATTTTAGTTCTCACACACAACACGCAACACAAAATAAACGCTGAGATCGTAGTATACAGCGCAAGGAGGGTCTTCAATTTCGCTTGGCGTGATTTTAGTTCTCACCCACAACACGCAACACAAAATACACGCTGAGATCGTAGCATACAGCGCAAGGAGGGTCTTCATTTTCGCTTGGCATAATTTTAGTTCTCACCCACAACACGCAACACTAAATACACACTTAGATCTCAGTATACAGCGCAAGGACGGTCTTCATTTTCGCTTGGCATGATTTTAGTTCTCACCCACAACACCCAACACAAATTACACGCTGAGATCGTAATATGCAGCGAAAGGAGGGTCTTCATTTTCGCTTGGCAAGATTTTAGTTCTCACCCACAAGACGCAACACAAAATAAATGCTGGGATCGTAGTACACAGCGCAAGGAGGGTCTTCATTTTCTCTTGGCATGATTTTAAATCTCACCCACAACATCCAACACAAAATACACGCTGAGATCGTAGTATACAGCGCAAGGAGGGTCTTCATTTTCGCTTGGCATGATATTAGTTCTCACCCACAACACGCAACGCAAAATACAAGCTGATATCGTAGTATACAGCGCAAGAAGGGTCCTCATTTTCGCTTGGCATAATTATAGTTCTCAGCCACAACACGCAACACAAAATACACGCTGAGATTGTAGTATACATCGCAAGGACGGTCTTCAATTTCGCTTGGCATGATTTTATTTCTCCCCCACAACACGCAACACAAAATATATGCTGAGATCGCAGTATGCAGTACAAGGAGGGTCTTCATTTTCGTTTGGCATGATTTTAGGTCCCACCCACAACACGCAACACAAAATACACGCTGAGATCGTAGTATACAGCGCAAGGAGGGTCTTCATTTTCTCTTGGCATGATTTTAGTTCTCACCCACAACACGCAACACAAAATACACGCTGAAATCGTAGTATACAGCCTAAGGAGGGTCTACATTATCGCTTTACATGATTTTAGTTCTCACCCACAACACGCAACAAGAATACACGCTGAGATCGTAGTATACAGCACAAGGAGGGTCTTCATTTTCGCTTGGCATGATATTAGTTCTCACCCACAACACTCAACACAAAATACACGCTGAGATCATAGTATACAGCCCAAGGAGGGTCTTCACTTTCGCTTGGCGTGATTTTAGTTCTCACACACAACACGCAACACAAAATAAACGCTGGGATCGTAGTATACAGCGCAAGGAGGGTCTTCAATTTCGCTTGGCGTGATTTTAGTTCTCACCCACAACACGCAACACAAAATACACGCTGAGATCATAGCATACAGCGCAAGGAGGGTCTTCATTTTCGTTTGGCATGATTTTAGTTCTCACCCACAACACGCAACACAAAATACACACTGAAATCGTAGTATACAGTCTAAGGAGGGTCTACATTTTCGCTCTACATGGTTTTAGTTCTCACCCACAACACGCAACAAAAATATACGCTGGGATTGTAGTATACAGCGCAAGGAGGGTCTTCATTTTCGATTGGCATGATATTAGTTCTCACCCCCACGCAACACAAAATACAAGCTGAGATCGTAGCATACAGCGCAAGAAGGGTCTTCATTTTCGCTTGGCATGATATTAGTTATCACTCACAACACGCAACACAAAATACACGCTGAGATCGTAGTATACATCGCAAGGACGGTCTTCATTTTCGCTAGGCAAGATTTTAGTTCTCCCCCACAACACGCAAGACAAAATATATGCTGAGATCGCAGTATACAGCAAAAGGAGGGTCTTCATTTTCGTTTGGCATAATTTTAGTTCCCACCCACAACACGCAACACAAAATACAAGTTGAAATCGTAGTATCCAGCCTAAGGAGGGTCTACATTTTCGCTTTACATAATATTAGTTCTCACCCACAACACGCAACAAAAATACACGCTGAGATCGTAGTATACAGCGCAAGGAGGGTCTTCATTTTCGCTTGGCACGATTTTAGTTCTCGCCCACAACACCCAACACAAAATACAAGCTGAGATCATAGTATACAGCCCAAGGAGGGTATTCACTTTCGCTTGGCGTGATTTTAGTTCTCACACACAACACGCAACACAAAATAAACGCTGGGATCGTAGTATACAGCGCAAGGAGTGTCTTAAATTTCGCTTGGCGTGATTTTAGTTCTCACCCACAACACGCAACACAAAATACACGCTGATATCGTAGCATACAGCGCAAGGAGGGTCTTCATTTTCGCTTGGCATAATTTTAGTTCTCACCTACAACACGCAACACTAAATACCCGCTTAGATCTCAGTATACAGCGCAAGGAGGGTCTTCATTTTCACTTGGCATGATATTAGTTCTCACCCACAACACGCAACGCAACGCAAAATACAAGCTGATATCGTAGTATACAGCGCAAGAAGGGTCCTCATTTTCGCTTGGCATGATTATAGTTCTCAGCCACAACACGCAACACAAAATACACGCTGAGATCGTAGTATACATCGCAAGGACGGTCTTCAATTTCGCTTGGCATGATTTTAGTTCTCCCCCACAACACGCAACACAAAATATATGCTGAGGTCGCAGTATGCAGTACAAGGAGGGTCTTCATTTTCGTTTGGCATAATTTTAGGTCCCACCCACAACACGCAACACAAAATACACGCTGAGATCGTAGTATACAGCGCAAGGAGGGTCTTCATTTTGTCTTGGCATGATTTTAGTTCTCACCCACAACACGCAACACAAAATACACGCTGAAATCGTAGTATACAGCCTAAGGAGGGTCTACATTATCGCTTTACATGATTTTAGTTCTCACCCACAACACGCAACAAGAATACACGCTGAGATCGTAGTATACAGCGCAAGGAGGGTCTTCATTTTCGCTTGGCATGATATTAGTTCTCACCCACAACACTCAACACAAAATACACGCTGAGATCATAGTATACAGCCCAAGGAGGGTCTTCACTTTCGCTTGGCGTGATTTTAGTTCTCACACACAACACGCAACACAAAATAAACGCTGGGATCGTAGTATACAGCGCAAGGAGGGTCTTCAATTTCGCTTGGCGTGATTTTAGTTCTCACCCACAACACGCAACACAAAATACACGCTGAGATCATAGCATACAGCGCAAGGAGGGTCTTCATTTTCGTTTGGCATGATTTTAGTTCTCACCCACAACACGCAACACAAAATACACACTGAAATCGTAGTATACAGTCTAAGGAGGGTCTACATTTTCGCTCTACATGGTTTTAGTTCTCACCCACAACACGCAACAAAAATATACGCTGGGATTGTAGTATACAGCGCAAGGAGGGTCTTCATTTTCGATTGGCATGATTTTAGTTCTCACCCCCACGCAACACAAAATACAAGCTGAGATCGTAGCATACAGCGCAAGAAGGGTCTTCATTTTCGCTTGGCATGATTTTAGTTATCACTCACAACACGCAACACAAAATACACGCTGAGATCGTAGTATACATCGCAAGGACGGTCTTCATTTTCGCTAGTCAAGATTTTAGTTCTCCCCCACAACACGCAAGACAAAATATATGCTGAGATCGCAGTATACAGCAAAAGGAGGGTCTTCATTTTCGTTTGGCATAATTTTAGTTCCCACCCACAACACGCAACACAAAATACAAGTTGAAATCGTAGTATCCAGCCTAAGGAGGGTCTACATTTTCGCTTTACATAATATTAGTTCTCACCCACAACACGCAACAAAAATACACGCTGAGATCGTAGTATACAGCGCAAGGAGGGTCTTCATTTTCGCTTGGCAAGATATTAGTTCTCACCCACAACACTCAACACAAAATACAAGCTGAGATCATAGTATACAGCCCAAAAAGGGTATTCACTTTCGCTTGGCGTGATTTTAGTTCTCACACACAACACGCAACACAAAATAAACGCTGGGATCGTAGTATACAGCGCAAGGAGGGTCTTCAATTTCGCTTGGCGTGATTTTAGTTCTCACCCACAACACGCAACACAAAATACACGCTGAGATCGTAGCATACAGCGCAAGGAGGGTCTTCATTTTCTCTTGGCATGATTTTAGTTCTCACCCACAACACGCAACACAAAATACACGCTGAAATCGTAGTATACAGCCTAAGGAGGGTCTACATTATCGCTTTACATGATTTTAGTTCTCACCCACAACACGCAACAAGAATACACGCTGAGATCGTAGTATACAGCACAAGGAGGGTCTTCATTTTCGCTTGGCATGATATTAGTTCTCACCCACAACACTCAACACAAAATACACGCTGAGATCATAGTATACAGCCCAAGGAGGGTCTTCACTTTCGCTTGGCGTGATTTTAGTTCTCACACACAACACGCAACACAAAATAAACGCTGGGATCGTAGTATACAGCGCAAGGAGGGTCTTCAATTTCGCTTGGCGTGATTTTAGTTCTCACCCACAACACGCAACACAAAATACACGCTGAGATCATAGCATACAGCGCAAGGAGGGTCTTCATTTTCGTTTGGCATGATTTTAGTTCTCACCCACAACACGCAACACAAAATACACACTGAAATCGTAGTATACAGTCTAAGGAGGGTCTACATTTTCGCTCTACATGGTTTTAGTTCTCACCCACAACACGCAACAAAAATATACGCTGGGATTGTAGTATACAGCGCAAGGAGGGTCTTCATTTTCGATTGGCATGATATTAGTTCTCACCCCCACGCAACACAAAATACAAGCTGAGATCGTAGCATACAGCGCAAGAAGGGTCTTCATTTTCGCTTGGCATGATATTAGTTATCACTCACAACACGCAACACAAAATACACGCTGAGATCGTAGTATACATCGCAAGGACGGTCTTCATTTTCGCTAGGCAAGATTTTAGTTCTCCCCCACAACACGCAAGACAAAATATATGCTGAGATCGCAGTATACAGCAAAAGGAGGGTCTTCATTTTCGTTTGGCATAATTTTAGTTCCCACCCACAACACGCAACACAAAATACAAGTTGAAATCGTAGTATCCAGCCTAAGGAGGGTCTACATTTTCGCTTTACATAATATTAGTTCTCACCCACAACACGCAACAAAAATACACGCTGAGATCGTAGTATACAGCGCAAGGAGGGTCTTCATTTTCGCTTGGCACGATTTTAGTTCTCGCCCACAACACCCAACACAAAATACAAGCTGAGATCATAGTATACAGCCCAAGGAGGGTATTCACTTTCGCTTGGCGTGATTTTAGTTCTCACACACAACACGCAACACAAAATAAACGCTGGGATCGTAGTATACAGCGCAAGGAGTGTCTTCATTTTCGTTTGGCATAATTTTAGGTCCCACCCACAACACGCAACACAAAATACACGCTGAGATCGTAGTATACAGCGCAAGGAGGGTCTTCATTTTGTCTTGGCATGATTTTAGTTCTCACCCACAACACGCAACACAAAATACACGCTGAAATCGTAGTATACAGCCTAAGGAGGGTCTACATTATCGCTTTACATGATTTTAGTTCTCACCCACAACACGCAACAAGAATACACGCTGAGATCGTAGTATACAGCGCAAGGAGGGTCTTCATTTTCGCTTGGCATGATATTAGTTCTCACCCACAACACTCAACACAAAATACACGCTGAGATCATAGTATACAGCCCAAGGAGGGTCTTCACTTTCGCTTGGCGTGATTTTAGTTCTCACACACAACACGCAACACAAAATAAACGCTGGGATCGTAGTATACAGCGCAAGGAGGGTCTTCAATTTCGCTTGGCGTGATTTTAGTTCTCACCCACAACACGCAACACAAAATACACGCTGAGATCATAGCATACAGCGCAAGGAGGGTCTTCATTTTCGTTTGGCATGATTTTAGTTCTCACCCACAACACGCAACACAAAATACACACTGAAATCGTAGTATACAGTCTAAGGAGGGTCTACATTTTCGCTCTACATGGTTTTAGTTCTCACCCACAACACGCAACAAAAATATACGCTGGGATTGTAGTATACAGCGCAAGGAGGGTCTTCATTTTCGATTGGCATGATTTTAGTTCTCACCCCCACGCAACACAAAATACAAGCTGAGATCGTAGCATACAGCGCAAGAAGGGTCTTCATTTTCGCTTGGCATGATTTTAGTTATCACTCACAACACGCAACACAAAATACACGCTGAGATCGTAGTATACATCGCAAGGACGGTCTTCATTTTCGCTAGTCAAGATTTTAGTTCTCCCCCACAACACGCAAGACAAAATATATGCTGAGATCGCAGTATACAGCAAAAGGAGGGTCTTCATTTTCGTTTGGCATAATTTTAGTTCCCACCCACAACACGCAACACAAAATACAAGTTGAAATCGTAGTATCCAGCCTAAGGAGGGTCTACATTTTCGCTTTACATAATATTAGTTCTCACCCACAACACGCAACAAAAATACACGCTGAGATCGTAGTATACAGCGCAAGGAGGGTCTTCATTTTCGCTTGGCAAGATATTAGTTCTCACCCACAACACTCAACACAAAATACAAGCTGAGATCATAGTATACAGCCCAAGGAGGGTATTCACTTTCGCTTGGCGTGATTTTAGTTCTCACACACAACACGCAACACAAAATAAACGCTGGGATCGTAGTATACAGCGCAAGGAGGGTCTTCAATTTCGCTTGGCGTGATTTTAGTTCTCACCCACAACACGCAACACAAAATACACGCTGAGATCGTAGCATACAGCGCAAGGAGGGTCTTCATTTTCTCTTGGCATGATTTTAGTTCTCACCCACAACACGCAACACAAAATACACGCTGAAATCGTAGTATACAGCCTAAGGAGGGTCTACATTATCGCTTTACATGATTTTAGTTCTCACCCACAACACGCAACAAGAATACACGCTGAGATCGTAGTATACAGCACAAGGAGGGTCTTCATTTTCGCTTGGCATGATATTAGTTCTCACCCACAACACTCAACACAAAATACACGCTGAGATCATAGTATACAGCCCAAGGAGGGTCTTCACTTTCGCTTGGCGTGATTTTAGTTCTCACACACAACACGCAACACAAAATAAACGCTGGGATCGTAGTATACAGCGCAAGGAGGGTCTTCAATTTCGCTTGGCGTGATTTTAGTTCTCACCCACAACACGCAACACAAAATACACGCTGAGATCATAGCATACAGCGCAAGGAGGGTCTTCATTTTCGTTTGGCATGATTTTAGTTCTCACCCACAACACGCAACACAAAATACACACTGAAATCGTAGTATACAGTCTAAGGAGGGTCTACATTTTCGCTCTACATGGTTTTAGTTCTCACCCACAACACGCAACAAAAATATACGCTGGGATTGTAGTATACAGCGCAAGGAGGGTCTTCATTTTCGATTGGCATGATATTAGTTCTCACCCCCACGCAACACAAAATACAAGCTGAGATCGTAGCATACAGCGCAAGAAGGGTCTTCATTTTCGCTTGGCATGATATTAGTTATCACTCACAACACGCAACACAAAATACACGCTGAGATCGTAGTATACATCGCAAGGACGGTCTTCATTTTCGCTAGGCAAGATTTTAGTTCTCCCCCACAACACGCAAGACAAAATATATGCTGAGATCGCAGTATACAGCAAAAGGAGGGTCTTCATTTTCGTTTGGCATAATTTTAGTTCCCACCCACAACACGCAACACAAAATACAAGTTGAAATCGTAGTATCCAGCCTAAGGAGGGTCTACATTTTCGCTTTACATAATATTAGTTCTCACCCACAACACGCAACAAAAATACACGCTGAGATCGTAGTATACAGCGCAAGGAGGGTCTTCATTTTCGCTTGGCACGATTTTAGTTCTCGCCCACAACACCCAACACAAAATACAAGCTGAGATCATAGTATACAGCCCAAGGAGGGTATTCACTTTCGCTTGGCGTGATTTTAGTTCTCACACACAACACGCAACACAAAATAAACGCTGGGATCGTAGTATACAGCGCAAGGAGTGTCTTCATTTTCGTTTGGCATAATTTTAGGTCCCACCCACAACACGCAACACAAAATACACGCTGAGATCGTAGTATACAGCGCAAGGAGGGTCTTCATTTTGTCTTGGCATGATTTTAGTTCTCACCCACAACACGCAACACAAAATACACGCTGAAATCGTAGTAAACAGCCTAAGGAGGGTCTACATTATCGCTTTACATGATTTTAGTTCTCACCCACAACACGCAACAAGAATACACGCTGAGATCGTAGTATACAGCGCAAGGAGGGTCTTCATTTTCGCTTGGCATGATATTAGTTCTCACCCACAACACTCAACACAAAATACACGCTGAGATCATAGTATACAGCCCAAGGAGGGTCTTCACTTTCGCTTGGCGTGATTTTAGTTCTCACACACAACACGCAACACAAAATAAACGCTGGGATCGTAGTATACAGCGCAAGGAGGGTCTTCAATTTCGCTTGGCGTGATTTTAGTTCTCACCCACAACACGCAACACAAAATACACGCTGAGATCATAGCATACAGCGCAAGGAGGGTCTTCATTTTCGTTTGGCATGATTTTAGTTCTCACCCACAACACGCAACACAAAATACACACTGAAATCGTAGTATACAGTCTAAGGAGGGTCTACATTTTCGCTCTACATGGTTTTAGTTCTCACCCACAACACGCAACAAAAATATACGCTGGGATTGTAGTATACAGCGCAAGGAGGGTCTTCATTTTCGATTGGCATGATTTTAGTTCTCACCCCCACGCAACACAAAATACAAGCTGAGATCGTAGCATACAGCGCAAGAAGGGTCTTCATTTTCGCTTGGCATGATTTTAGTTATCACTCACAACACGCAACACAAAATACACGCTGAGATCGTAGTATACATCGCAAGGACGGTCTTCATTTTCGCTAGTCAAGATTTTAGTTCTCCCCCACAACACGCAAGACAAAATATATGCTGAGATCGCAGTATACAGCAAAAGGAGGGTCTTCATTTTCGTTTGGCATAATTTTAGTTCCCACCCACAACACGCAACACAAAATACAAGTTGAAATCGTAGTATCCAGCCTAAGGAGGGTCTACATTTTCGCTTTACATAATATTAGTTCTCACCCACAACACGCAACAAAAATACACGCTGAGATCGTAGTATACAGCGCAAGGAGGGTCTTCATTTTCGCTTGGCAAGATATTAGTTCTCACCCACAACACTCAACACAAAATACAAGCTGAGATCATAGTATACAGCCCAAGGAGGGTATTCACTTTCGCTTGGCGTGATTTTAGTTCTCACACACAACACGCAACACAAAATAAACGCTGGGATCGTAGTATACAGCGCAAGGAGGGTCTTCAATTTCGCTTGGCGTGATTTTAGTTCTCACCCACAACACGCAACACAAAATACACGCTGAGATCGTAGCATACAGCGCAAGGAGGGTCTTCATTTTCTCTTGGCATGATTTTAGTTCTCACCCACAACACGCAACACAAAATACACGCTGAAATCGTAGTATACAGCCTAAGGAGGGTCTACATTATCGCTTTACATGATTTTAGTTCTCACCCACAACACGCAACAAGAATACACGCTGAGATCGTAGTATACAGCACAAGGAGGGTCTTCATTTTCGCTTGGCATGATATTAGTTCTCACCCACAACACTCAACACAAAATACACGCTGAGATCATAGTATACAGCCCAAGGAGGGTCTTCACTTTCGCTTGGCGTGATTTTAGTTCTCACACACAACACGCAACACAAAATAAACGCTGGGATCGTAGTATACAGCGCAAGGAGGGTCTTCAATTTCGCTTGGCGTGATTTTAGTTCTCACCCACAACACGCAACACAAAATACACGCTGAGATCATAGCATACAGCGCAAGGAGGGTCTTCATTTTCGTTTGGCATGATTTTAGTTCTCACCCACAACACGCAACACAAAATACACACTGAAATCGTAGTATACAGTCTAAGGAGGGTCTACATTTTCGCTCTACATGGTTTTAGTTCTCACCCACAACACGCAACAAAAATATACGCTGGGATTGTAGTATACAGCGCAAGGAGGGTCTTCATTTTCGATTGGCATGATATTAGTTCTCACCCCCACGCAACACAAAATACAAGCTGAGATCGTAGCATACAGCGCAAGAAGGGTCTTCATTTTCGCTTGGCATGATATTAGTTATCACTCACAACACGCAACACAAAATACACGCTGAGATCGTAGTATACATCGCAAGGACGGTCTTCATTTTCGCTAGGCAAGATTTTAGTTCTCCCCCACAACACGCAAGACAAAATATATGCTGAGATCGCAGTATACAGCAAAAGGAGGGTCTTCATTTTCGTTTGGCATAATTTTAGTTCCCACCCACAACACGCAACACAAAATACAAGTTGAAATCGTAGTATCCAGCCTAAGGAGGGTCTACATTTTCGCTTTACATAATATTAGTTCTCACCCACAACACGCAACAAAAATACACGCTGAGATCGTAGTATACAGCGCAAGGAGGGTCTTCATTTTCGCTTGGCACGATTTTAGTTCTCGCCCACAACACCCAACACAAAATACAAGCTGAGATCATAGTATACAGCCCAAGGAGGGTATTCACTTTCGCTTGGCGTGATTTTAGTTCTCACACACAACACGCAACACAAAATAAACGCTGGGATCGTAGTATACAGCGCAAGGAGTGTCTTAAATTTCGCTTGGCGTGATTTTAGTTCTCACCCACAACACGCAACACAAAATACACGCTGATATCGTAGCATACAGCGCAAGGAGGGTCTTCATTTTCGCTTGGCATAATTTTAGTTCTCACCTACAACACGCAACACTAAATACCCGCTTAGATCTCAGTATACAGCGCAAGGAGGGTCTTCATTTTCACTTGGCATGATATTAGTTCTCACCCACAACACGCAACGCAAAATACAAGCTGATATCGTAGTATACAGCGCAAGAAGGGTCCTCATTTTCGCTTGGCATGATTATAGTTCTCAGCCACAACACGCAACACAAAATACACGCTGAGATCGTAGTATACATCGCAAGGACGGTCTTCAATTTCGCTTGGCATGATTTTAGTTCTCCCCCACAACACGCAACACAAAATATATGCTGAGGTCGCAGTATGCAGTACAAGGAGGGTCTTCATTTTCGTTTGGCATAATTTTAGGTCCCACCCACAACACGCAACACAAAATACACGCTGAGATCGTAGTATACAGCGCAAGGAGGGTCTTCATTTTGTCTTGGCATGATTTTAGTTCTCACCCACAACACGCAACACAAAATACACGCTGAAATCGTAGTATACAGCCTAAGGAGGGTCTACATTATCGCTTTACATGATTTTAGTTCTCACCCACAACACGCAACAAGAATACACGCTGAGATCGTAGTATACAGCGCAAGGAGGGTCTTCATTTTCGCTTGGCATGATATTAGTTCTCACCCACAACACTCAACACAAAATACACGCTGAGATCATAGTATACAGCCCAAGGAGGGTCTTCACTTTCGCTTGGCGTGATTTTAGTTCTCACACACAACACGCAACACAAAATAAACGCTGGGATCGTAGTATACAGCGCAAGGAGGGTCTTCAATTTCGCTTGGCGTGATTTTAGTTCTCACCCACAACACGCAACACAAAATACACGCTGAGATCATAGCATACAGCGCAAGGAGGGTCTTCATTTTCGTTTGGCATGATTTTAGTTCTCACCCACAACACGCAACACAAAATACACACTGAAATCGTAGTATACAGTCTAAGGAGGGTCTACATTTTCGCTCTACATGGTTTTAGTTCTCACCCACAACACGCAACAAAAATATACGCTGGGATTGTAGTATACAGCGCAAGGAGGGTCTTCATTTTCGATTGGCATGATTTTAGTTCTCACCCCCACGCAACACAAAATACAAGCTGAGATCGTAGCATACAGCGCAAGAAGGGTCTTCATTTTCGCTTGGCATGATTTTAGTTATCACTCACAACACGCAACACAAAATACACGCTGAGATCGTAGTATACATCGCAAGGACGGTCTTCATTTTCGCTAGTCAAGATTTTAGTTCTCCCCCACAACACGCAAGACAAAATATATGCTGAGATCGCAGTATACAGCAAAAGGAGGGTCTTCATTTTCGTTTGGCATAATTTTAGTTCCCACCCACAACACGCAACACAAAATACAAGTTGAAATCGTAGTATCCAGCCTAAGGAGGGTCTACATTTTCGCTTTACATAATATTAGTTCTCACCCACAACACGCAACAAAAATACACGCTGAGATCGTAGTATACAGCGCAAGGAGGGTCTTCATTTTCGCTTGGCAAGATATTAGTTCTCACCCACAACACTCAACACAAAATACAAGCTGAGATCATAGTATACAGCCCAAGGAGGGTATTCACTTTCGCTTGGCGTGATTTTAGTTCTCACACACAACACGCAACACAAAATAAACGCTGGGATCGTAGTATACAGCGCAAGGAGGGTCTTCAATTTCGCTTGGCGTGATTTTAGTTCTCACCCACAACACGCAACACAAAATACACGCTGAGATCGTAGCATACAGCGCAAGGAGGGTCTTCTTTTTCGCTTGGCATAATTTTAGTTCTCACCCACAACACGCAACACTAAATACACGCTTAGATCTCAGTATACAACGCAAGGACGGTCTTCATTTTCGCTTGGCATGATTTTAGTTCTCACCCACAACACCCAACACAAATTACACGCTGAGATCGTAATATGCAGCGAAAGGAGGGTCTTCATTTCCGCTTGGCAAGATTTTAGTTCTCACCCACAAGACGCAACACAAAATAAATGCTGGGATCGTAGTATACAGCGCAAGGAGGGTCTTCATTTTCTCTTGGCAAGATTTTAAATCTCACCCACAACATCCAACACAAAATACACGCTGAGATCGTAGTATACAGCGCAAGGAGGGTCTTCATTTTCGCTTGGCATGATATTAGTTCTCACCCACAACACGCAACACAAAATACAAGCTGAATCGTAGTATACAGCGCAAGAAGGGTCCTCATTTTCGCGTGGCATGATTATAGTTCTCAGCCACAACACGCAACACAAAATACACGCTGAGATTGTAGTATACATCGCAAGGACGGTCCTCAATTTCGCTTGGCATGATTTTAGTTCCCCCCACAACACGCAACACAAAATATATGCTGAGATCGCAGTATGCAGTACAAGGAGGGTCTTCATTTTCGTTTGGCATGATTTTAGGTCCCACCCACAACACGCAACACAAAATACACGCTGAGATCGTAGTATACAGCGCAAGGAGGGTCTTCATTTTCTCTTGGCATGATTTTAGTTCTCACCCACAACACGCAACACAAAATACACGCTGAAATCGTAGTATACAGCCTAAGGAGGGTCTACATTACCGCTTTACATGATTTTAGTTCTCACCCACAACACGCAACAAGAATACACGCTGTGATCGTAGTATACAGCGCAAGGAGGGTCTTCATTTTCGCTTGGCATGATATTAGTTCTCACCCACAACACTCAACACAAAATACACGCTGAGATCATAGTATACAGCCCAAGGAGGGTCTTCACTTTCGCTTGGCGTGATTTTAGTTCTCACACACAACACGCAACACAAAATAAACGCTGGGATCGTAGTATACAGCGCAAGGAGGGTCTTCAATTTCGCTTGGCGTGATTTTAGTTCTCACCCACAACACGCAACACAAAATACACGCTGAGATCATAGCATACAGCGCAAGCAGGGTCTTCATTTTCGTTTGGCATGATTTTAGTTCTCACCCACAACACGCAACACAAAATACACACTGAAATCGTAGTATACAGTCTAAGGAGGGTCTACATTTTCGCTCTACATGGTTTTAGTTCTCACCCACAACACGCAATAAAAATATACGCTGGGATTGTAGTATACAGCGCAAGGAGGGCCTTCATTTTCGATTGGCATGATTTTAGTTCTCACCCCCACGCAACACAAAATACAAGCTGAGATCGTAGCATACAGCGCAAGAAGGGTCTTCATTTTCGCTTGGCATGATTTTAGTTCTCACTCACAGCACGCAACACAAAATACACGCTGAGATCGTAGTATACAGCAAAAGGAGGGTCTTCATTTTCGTTTGGCATGATTTTAGTTCCCACCCACAACACGCAACACAAAATACAAGTTGAAATCGTAGTATCCAGCCTAAGGAGGGTCTACATTTTCGCTTTACATAATATTAGTTCTCACCCACAACACGCAACAAAAATACACGCTGAGATCGTAGTATACAGCGCAAGGAGGGTCTTCATTTTCGCTTGGCAAGATATTAGTTCTCACCCACAACACTTAACACAAAATACACGCTGCGATCATAGTATGCAGCGCAAGGAGGGTCTTAATTTTCGCTTGGTATGATTGTAGTTCTCACCCACAACACTCAACACAAAATACACGCTGAGATCATAGTATACAGCCCAAGGAGGGTCTTCACTTTCGCTTGGCGTGATTTTAGTTCTCACACACAACACGCAACACAAAATAAACGCTGAGATCGTAGTATACAGCGCAAGGAGGGTCTTCATTTTCGCTTGGCAAGATTTTAGTTCTCACCCACAACACGCAACACAAAATACAAGTAGAGATCGTAGTATACAGCGCAAGGAGGGTCTTCATTTTCGTTTGGCATGATTTTAGTTCACACCCACAACACGCAACACAAAATACACGCTGAAATCGTAGTATACAGTCTAATGAGGGTCTACATTTTCGCTCTACATGATTTTAGTTCTCACCCACAACACGCAACAAGAATACACGCTGAGATCGTAGTATACAGCGCAAGGAGGGTCTTCATTTTCGCTTGGCATGATATTAGTTCTCACCCACAACACTCAACACAAAATACACGCTGAGATCATAGTATACAGCCCAAGGAGGGTCTTCACTTTCGCTTGGCGTGATTTTAGTTCTCACACACAACACGCAACACAAAATAAACGCTGGGATCGTAGTATACAGCGCAAGGAGGGTCTTCAATTTCGCTTGGCGTGATTTTAGTTCTCACCCACAACACGCAACACAAAATACACGCTGAGATCATAGCATACAGCGCAAGGAGGGTCTTCATTTTCGTTTGGCATGATTTTAGTTCTCACCCACAACACGCAACACAAAATACACACTGAAATCGTAGTATACAGTCTAAGGAGGGTCTACATTTTCGCTCTACATGGTTTTAGTTCTCACCCACAACACGCAACAAAAATATACGCTGGGATTGTAGTATACAGCGCAAGGAGGGTCTTCATTTTCGATTGGCATGATTTTAGTTCTCACCCCCACGCAACACAAAATACAAGCTGAGATCGTAGCATACAGCGCAAGAAGGGTCTTCATTTTCGCTTGGCATGATTTTAGTTATCACTCACAACACGCAACACAAAATACACGCTGAGATCGTAGTATACATCGCAAGGACGGTCTTCATTTTCGCTAGTCAAGATTTTAGTTCTCCCCCACAACACGCAAGACAAAATATATGCTGAGATCGCAGTATACAGCAAAAGGAGGGTCTTCATTTTCGTTTGGCATAATTTTAGTTCCCACCCACAACACGCAACACAAAATACAAGTTGAAATCGTAGTATCCAGCCTAAGGAGGGTCTACATTTTCGCTTTACATAATATTAGTTCTCACCCACAACACGCAACAAAAATACACGCTGAGATCGTAGTATACAGCGCAAGGAGGGTCTTCATTTTCGCTTGGCAAGATATTAGTTCTCACCCACAACACTCAACACAAAATACAAGCTGAGATCATAGTATACAGCCCAAGGAGGGTATTCACTTTCGCTTGGCGTGATTTTAGTTCTCACACACAACACGCAACACAAAATAAACGCTGGGATCGTAGTATACAGCGCAAGGAGGGTCTTAAATTTCGCTTGGCGTGATTTTAGTTCTCACCCACAACACGCAACACAAAATACACGCTGAGATCGTAGCATACAGCGCAAGGAGGGTCTTCTTTTTCGCTTGGCATAATTTTAGTTCTCACCCACAACACGCAACACTAAATACACGCTTAGATCTCAGTATACAACGCAAGGACGGTCTTCATTTTCGCTTGGCATGATTTTAGTTCTCACCCACAACACCCAACACAAATTACACGCTGAGATCGTAATATGCAGCGAAAGGAGGGTCTTCATTTCCGCTTGGCAAGATTTTAGTTCTCACCCACAAGACGCAACACAAAATAAATGCTGGGATCGTAGTATACAGCGCAAGGAGGGTCTTCATTTTCTCTTGGCAAGATTTTAAATCTCACCCACAACATCCAACACAAAATACACGCTGAGATCGTAGTATACAGCGCAAGGAGGGTCTTCATTTTCGCTTGGCATGATATTAGTTCTCACCCACAACACGCAACACAAAATACAAGCTGAATCGTAGTATACAGCGCAAGAAGGGTCCTCATTTTCGCGTGGCATGATTATAGTTCTCAGCCACAACACGCAACACAAAATACACGCTGAGATTGTAGTATACATCGCAAGGACGGTCCTCAATTTCGCTTGGCATGATTTTAGTTCCCCCCACAACACGCAACACAAAATATATGCTGAGATCGCAGTATGCAGTACAAGGAGGGTCTTCATTTTCGTTTGGCATGATTTTAGGTCCCACCCACAACACGCAACACAAAATACACGCTGAGATCGTAGTATACAGCGCAAGGAGGGTCTTCATTTTCTCTTGGCATGATTTTAGTTCTCACCCACAACACGCAACACAAAATACACGCTGAAATCGTAGTATACAGCCTAAGGAGGGTCTACATTACCGCTTTACATGATTTTAGTTCTCACCCACAACACGCAACAAGAATACACGCTGTGATCGTAGTATACAGCGCAAGGAGGGTCTTCATTTTCGCTTGGCATGATATTAGTTCTCACCCACAACACTCAACACAAAATACACGCTGAGATCATAGTATACAGCCCAAGGAGGGTCTTCACTTTCGCTTGGCGTGATTTTAGTTCTCACACACAACACGCAACACAAAATAAACGCTGGGATCGTAGTATACAGCGCAAGGAGGGTCTTCAATTTCGCTTGGCGTGATTTTAGTTCTCACCCACAACACGCAACACAAAATACACGCTGAGATCATAGCATACAGCGCAAGCAGGGTCTTCATTTTCGTTTGGCATGATTTTAGTTCTCACCCACAACACGCAACACAAAATACACACTGAAATCGTAGTATACAGTCTAAGGAGGGTCTACATTTTCGCTCTACATGGTTTTAGTTCTCACCCACAACACGCAATAAAAATATACGCTGGGATTGTAGTATACAGCGCAAGGAGGGCCTTCATTTTCGATTGGCATGATTTTAGTTCTCACCCCCACGCAACACAAAATACAAGCTGAGATCGTAGCATACAGCGCAAGAAGGGTCTTCATTTTCGCTTGGCATGATTTTAGTTCTCACTCACAGCACGCAACACAAAATACACGCTGAGATCGTAGTATACAGCAAAAGGAGGGTCTTCATTTTCGTTTGGCATGATTTTAGTTCCCACCCACAACACGCAACACAAAATACAAGTTGAAATCGTAGTATCCAGCCTAAGGAGGGTCTACATTTTCGCTTTACATAATATTAGTTCTCACCCACAACACGCAACAAAAATACACGCTGAGATCGTAGTATACAGCGCAAGGAGGGTCTTCATTTTCGCTTGGCAAGATATTAGTTCTCACCCACAACACTTAACACAAAATACACGCTGCGATCATAGTATGCAGCGCAAGGAGGGTCTTAATTTTCGCTTGGTATGATTGTAGTTCTCACCCACAACACTCAACACAAAATACACGCTGAGATCATAGTATACAGCCCAAGGAGGGTCTTCACTTTCGCTTGGCGTGATTTTAGTTCTCACACACAACACGCAACACAAAATAAACGCTGAGATCGTAGTATACAGCGCAAGGAGGGTCTTCATTTTCGCTTGGCAAGATTTTAGTTCTCACCCACAACACGCAACACAAAATACAAGTAGAGATCGTAGTATACAGCGCAAGGAGGGTCTTCATTTTCGTTTGGCATGATTTTAGTTCACACCCACAACACGCAACACAAAATACACGCTGAAATCGTAGTATACAGTCTAATGAGGGTCTACATTTTCGCTCTACATGATTTTAGTTCTCACCCACAACACGCAACAAGAATACACGCTGAGATCGTAGTATACAGCGCAAGGAGGGTCTTCATTTTCGCTTGGCATGATATTAGTTCTCACCCACAACACTCAACACAAAATACACGCTGAGATCATAGTATACAGCCCAAGGAGGGTCTTCACTTTCGCTTGGCGTGATTTTAGTTCTCACACACAACACGCAACACAAAATAAACGCTGGGATCGTAGTATACAGCGCAAGGAGGGTCTTCAATTTCGCTTGGCGTGATTTTAGTTCTCACCCACAACACGCAACACAAAATACACGCTGAGATCATAGCATACAGCGCAAGGAGGGTCTTCATTTTCGTTTGGCATGATTTTAGTTCTCACCCACAACACGCAACACAAAATACACACTGAAATCGTAGTATACAGTCTAAGGAGGGTCTACATTTTCGCTCTACATGGTTTTAGTTCTCACCCACAACACGCAACAAAAATATACGCTGGGATTGTAGTATACAGCGCAAGGAGGGTCTTCATTTTCGATTGGCATGATTTTAGTTCTCACCCCCACGCAACACAAAATACAAGCTGAGATCGTAGCATACAGCGCAAGAAGGGTCTTCATTTTCGCTTGGCATGATTTTAGTTATCACTCACAACACGCAACACAAAATACACGCTGAGATCGTAGTATACATCGCAAGGACGGTCTTCATTTTCGCTAGTCAAGATTTTAGTTCTCCCCCACAACACGCAAGACAAAATATATGCTGAGATCGCAGTATACAGCAAAAGGAGGGTCTTCATTTTCGTTTGGCATAATTTTAGTTCCCACCCACAACACGCAACACAAAATACAAGTTGAAATCGTAGTATCCAGCCTAAGGAGGGTCTACATTTTCGCTTTACATAATATTAGTTCTCACCCACAACACGCAACAAAAATACACGCTGAGATCGTAGTATACAGCGCAAGGAGGGTCTTCATTTTCGCTTGGCAAGATATTAGTTCTCACCCACAACACTCAACACAAAATACAAGCTGAGATCATAGTATACAGCCCAAGGAGGGTATTCACTTTCGCTTGGCGTGATTTTAGTTCTCACACACAACACGCAACACAAAATAAACGCTGGGATCGTAGTATACAGCGCAAGGAGGGTCTTAAATTTCGCTTGGCGTGATTTTAGTTCTCACCCACAACACGCAACACAAAATACACGCTGATATCGTAGCATACAGCGCAAGGAGGGTCTTCATTTTCGCTTGGCATAATTTTAGTTCTCACCTACAACACGCAACACTAAATACCCGCTTAGATCTCAGTATACAGCGCAAAGACGGTCTTCATTTTCGCTTGGCATGATATTAGTTCTCACCCACAACATCCAACACAAAATACACGCTGAGATCGTAGTATACAGCGCATGGAGGGTCTTCATTTTCGCTTGGCATAATTTTAATTCTCACCCACAACACGCAACACAAAATACAAGCTGAGATCGTAGTATACATTGCAAGAAGGGTCTTCATTTTCGCTTGGCATGATTATAGTTCTCAGCCACAACACGCAACACAATATAGACGCTGAGATTGTAGTATACATCGCAAGGACGGTCTTCATTTTCGCTTGGCATGATTTTAGTTCTCCCCCACAACACGCAACACAAAATATATGCTGAGATCGCAGTATACAGCACAAGGAGGGTCTTCATTTTCGTTTGGCATGATTTTAGTTCTCACCCACAACACGCAACACAAAATACACGCTGAGATCGTAGTATACAGCGCAAAGAGGGTCTTCATTTTCGCTTGGCATGATTTTAGTTCTCACCCACAACACGCAACACAAAATACACGCTGAAATCGTAGTATACAGCCTAAGGAGGGTCTACATTATCGCTTTACATGATTTTAATTATCACCCACAACACGCAACAAGAATACACGCTGAGATCGTAGTATACAGCGCAAGGATGGTCTTCATTTTCGCTTGGCATGATATTAGTTCTCACCCACAACACTCAACACAAAATACACGCTGAGATCATAGTATACAGCCCAAGGAGGGTCTTCACTTTCGCTTGGCGTGATTTTAGTTCTCACACACAACACGCAACACAAAATAAACGCTGAGATCGTAGTATACAGCGCAAGGAGGGTCTTCATTTTCGCTTGGCAAGTTTTTAGTTCTCACCCACAACACGCAACACAAAATACAAGTAGAGATCGTAGTATACAGCGCAAGGAGGGTCTTCATTTTCGTTTGGCATGAATTTAGTTCACACCCACAACACGCAACACAAAATACACGCTGAAATCGTAGTATACAGTCTAATGAGGGTCTACATTTTCGCTCTACATGGTTTTAGTTCTCACCCACAACACGCAACAAAAATACACGCTGGGATCATAGTATACAGCCCAAGGAGGGTCTTCACTTTCGCTTGGTGTGATTTTAGTTCTCACACACAACACGCAACAAAAATACACGCTGAGATCGTAGTATACAGCGCAAGGAGGGTCTTCATTTTCGCTTGGCAAGATATTAGTTCTCACCCACAACACTCAACACAAAATACACGCTGCGATCTTAGTATACAGCACAAAGAGGGTCTTAATTTTCGCTTGGCATGATTTTAGTTCTCACCCACAACAAGCAACACAAAATACAAGCTGAGATCATAGTATACAGCCCAAGGAGGGTCTTCACTTTCGCTTGGCGTGATTTTAGTTTTCACACACAACACGCAACACAAAATAAACGCTGGGATCGTAGTATACAGCGCATGGAGGGTCTTCATTTTCGCTTGGCATGATTTTAGTTCCCACCCACAACACGCAACACAAAATACAAGTTGAAATCGTAGTATCCAGCCAAAGGAGGGTCTACATTTTCGCTTTACATAATATTAGTTCTCACCCACAACACGCAACAAAAATACACGCTGACATCGTAGTATACAGCGCAAGGAGGGTCTTCATTTTCGCTTGGCAAGATATTAGTTCTCACCCACAACACTCAACACAAAATACACGCTGCGATCATAGTATACAGCGCAAGGAGGGTCTTAATTTTTGCTTGGTATTATTGTAGTTCTCACCCACAACACGCAACACAAAATACAAGCTGAGATCATAGTATACAGCCCAAGGAGGGTCTTCACTTTCGCTTGGCGTGATTTTAATTCTCACCCACAACATCCAACACAATATACACGCTGAGATCGTAGTATACAGCGCAAGGAGGGTCTTTATTTTCGCTTGGCAAGATTTTAGTTCTCACCAACATCACGCAACACAAAATACACGCTGGGATCGTAGTATACAGCGCAAGGAGGGTCTTCATTTTCGCTTGGCATAATTTTAGTTTTCGCCCACAACACGCAACACAAAATACAAGCTGAGATCGTAGTATACAGCGCAAGAAGGGTCTTCATTTTCGCTTGGCATCATTTTAGTTTTCACCCACAACACGCAACATAAAATACACGCTGAGATCGTGGTATACATCGCAAGGACGGTCTTCATTTTTGCTAGGCAAGATTTTAGTTCTCCCCCACAACACGCAAGACAAAATATATGCTGAGATCGCAGTATACAGCAAAAGGAGGGTCTTCATTTTCGTTTGGCATAATTTTAGTTCCCACCCACAACACGCAACACAAAATACAAGTTGAAATCGTAGTATCCAGCCTAAGGAGGGTCTACATTTTCGCTTTACATAATATTAGTTCTCACCCACAACACGCAACAAGAATACACGCTGAGATCGTAGTATACAGCGCAAGGAGGGTCTTCATTTTCGCTTGGCAAGATATTAGTTCTCACCCACAACACTCAACACAAAATACAAGCTGAGATCATAGTATACAGCCCAAGGAGGGTATTCACTTTCGCTTGGCGTGATTTTAGTTCTCACACACAACACGCAACACAAAATAAACGCTGGGATCGTAGTATACAGCGCAAGGAGGGTCTTCAATTTCACTTGGCGTGATTTTAGTTCTCACCCACAACACGCAACACAAAATACACGCTGGTATCGTAGCATACAGCGCAAGGAGGGTCTTCATTTTCGCTTGGCATAATTTTAGTTTTCACCTACAACACGCAACACTAAATACCCGCTTAGATCTCAGTACACAGCGCAAGGACGGTCTTCATTTTTGCTTGGCATGATATTAGTTCTCACCCACAACACCCAACACAAATTACACGCTGAGATCGTAATATGCAGCGAAAGGAGGGTCTTCATTTCCGCTTGGCAAGATTTTAGTTCTCACCCACAAGACGCAACACAAAATAAATGCTGGGATCGTAGTATACAGCGCAAGGAGGGTCTTCATTTTCTCTTGGCATGATTTTAATTCTCACCCACAACATCCAACACAAAATACACGCTGAGATCGTAGTATACAGCGCAAGGAGGGTCTTCATTTTCGCTTGGCATGATTTTAATTCTCACCCACAACACGCAACACAAAATACAAGCTGAGATCGTAGTATACAGCGCAAGAAGGGTCTTCATTTTCGCTTGGCATGATTATAGTTCTCAGCCACAACACGCAACACAATATAGACGCTGAGATTGTAGTATACATCGCAAGGACGGTCTTCATTTTCGCTTGGCATGATTTTAGTTCTCCCCCACAACACGCAACACAAAATATATGCTGAGATCGCAGTATACAGCACAAGGAGGGTCTTCATTTTCGTTTGGCATGATTTTAGTTCTCACCCACAACACGCAACACAAAATACACGCTGAGATCGTAGTATACAGCGCAAGGAGGGTCTTCATTTTCGCTTGGCATGATTTTAGTTCTCACCCACAACACGCAACACAAAATACACGCTGAAATCGTATTATACAGCCTAAGGAGGGTCTACATTATCGCTTTAGATGATTTTAGTTCTCACCCACAACACGCAACAAGAATACACGCTGAGATCGTAGTATACAGCGCAAGGAGGGTCTTCATTTTCGCTTGTCATGATTTTATTTCTCACCCACAACACGCAACACAAAATACAAGCTGAGATCGTAGTATACAGCGCAAGAAGGGTCTTCATTTTCGCTTGGCATGATTATAGTTCTCAGCCACAACTCGCAACACAATATAGACGCTGAGATTGTAGTATACATCGCAAGGACGGTCTTCATTTCCGCTTGGCATGATTTTAGTTCTCCCCCACAACACGCAACACAAAATATATGCTGAGATCGCAGTATACAGCACAAGGAGGGTCTTCATTTTCGTTTGGCATGATTTTAGTTCTCACCCACAACACGCAACACAAAATACACGCTGAGATCATAGTATACAGCCCAAGGAGGGTCTTCACTTTCGCTTGACGTGATTTTAGTTCTCACACACAACACGCAACACAAAATAAACGCTGAGATCGTAGTATACAGCGCAAGGAGGGTCTTCAATTTCGCTTGGCGTGATTTTAGTTCTCACCCACAACACGCAACACAAAATACACGCTGAGATCGTAGCATACAGCGCAAGGAGGGTCTTCTTTTTCGCTTGGCATAATTTTAGTTCTCACCCACAACACGCAACACTAAATACACGCTTAGATCTCAGTATACAACGCAAGGACGGTCTTCATTTTCGCTTGGCATGATTTTAGTTCTCACCCACAACACCCAACACAAATTACACGCTGAGATCGTAATATGCAGCGAAAGGAGGGTCTTCATTTCCGCTTGGCAAGATTTTAGTTCTCACCCACAAGACGCAACACAAAATAAATGCTGGGATCGTAGTATACAGCGCAAGGAGGGTCTTCATTTTCTCTTGGCAAGATTTTAAATCTCACCCACAACATCCAACACAAAATACACGCTGAGATCGTAGTATACAGCGCAAGGAGGGTCTTCATTTTCGCTTGGCATGATATTAGTTCTCACCCACAACACGCAACACAAAATACAAGCTGAATCGTAGTATACAGCGCAAGAAGGGTCCTCATTTTCGCGTGGCATGATTATAGTTCTCAGCCACAACACGCAACACAAAATACACGCTGAGATTGTAGTATACATCGCAAGGACGGTCCTCAATTTCGCTTGGCATGATTTTAGTTCCCCCCACAACACGCAACACAAAATATATGCTGAGATCGCAGTATGCAGTACAAGGAGGGTCTTCATTTTCGTTTGGCATGATTTTAGGTCCCACCCACAACACGCAACACAAAATACACGCTGAGATCGTAGTATACAGCGCAAGGAGGGTCTTCATTTTCTCTTGGCATGATTTTAGTTCTCACCCACAACACGCAACACAAAATACACGCTGAAATCGTAGTATACAGCCTAAGGAGGGTCTACATTACCGCTTTACATGATTTTAGTTCTCACCCACAACACGCAACAAGAATACACGCTGTGATCGTAGTATACAGCGCAAGGAGGGTCTTCATTTTCGCTTGGCATGATATTAGTTCTCACCCACAACACTCAACACAAAATACACGCTGAGATCATAGTATACAGCCCAAGGAGGGTCTTCACTTTCGCTTGGCGTGATTTTAGTTCTCACACACAACACGCAACACAAAATAAACGCTGGGATCGTAGTATACAGCGCAAGGAGGGTCTTCAATTTCGCTTGGCGTGATTTTAGTTCTCACCCACAACACGCAACACAAAATACACGCTGAGATCATAGCATACAGCGCAAGCAGGGTCTTCATTTTCGTTTGGCATGATTTTAGTTCTCACCCACAACACGCAACACAAAATACACACTGAAATCGTAGTATACAGTCTAAGGAGGGTCTACATTTTCGCTCTACATGGTTTTAGTTCTCACCCACAACACGCAATAAAAATATACGCTGGGATTGTAGTATACAGCGCAAGGAGGGCCTTCATTTTCGATTGGCATGATTTTAGTTCTCACCCCCACGCAACACAAAATACAAGCTGAGATCGTAGCATACAGCGCAAGAAGGGTCTTCATTTTCGCTTGGCATGATTTTAGTTCTCACTCACAGCACGCAACACAAAATACACGCTGAGATCGTAGTATACAGCAAAAGGAGGGTCTTCATTTTCGTTTGGCATGATTTTAGTTCCCACCCACAACACGCAACACAAAATACAAGTTGAAATCGTAGTATCCAGCCTAAGGAGGGTCTACATTTTCGCTTTACATAATATTAGTTCTCACCCACAACACGCAACAAAAATACACGCTGAGATCGTAGTATACAGCGCAAGGAGGGTCTTCATTTTCGCTTGGCAAGATATTAGTTCTCACCCACAACACTTAACACAAAATACACGCTGCGATCATAGTATGCAGCGCAAGGAGGGTCTTAATTTTCGCTTGGTATGATTGTAGTTCTCACCCACAACACTCAACACAAAATACACGCTGAGATCATAGTATACAGCCCAAGGAGGGTCTTCACTTTCGCTTGGCGTGATTTTAGTTCTCACACACAACACGCAACACAAAATAAACGCTGAGATCGTAGTATACAGCGCAAGGAGGGTCTTCATTTTCGCTTGGCAAGATTTTAGTTCTCACCCACAACACGCAACACAAAATACAAGTAGAGATCGTAGTATACAGCGCAAGGAGGGTCTTCATTTTCGTTTGGCATGATTTTAGTTCACACCCACAACACGCAACACAAAATACACGCTGAAATCGTAGTATACAGTCTAATGAGGGTCTACATTTTCGCTCTACATGATTTTAGTTCTCACCCACAACACGCAACAAGAATACACGCTGAGATCGTAGTATACAGCGCAAGGAGGGTCTTCATTTTCGCTTGGCGTGATTTTAGTTCTCACACACAACACGCAACACAAAATAAACGCTGGGATTGTAGTATACAGCGCAAGGAGGGTCTTCAATTTCGCTTGGCCGTGATTTTAGTTCTCACCCACAACACGCAACACAAAATACACGCTGAGATCATAGCATACAGCGCAAGGAGGGTCTTCATTTTCGTTTGGCATGATTTTAGTTCTCACCCACAACACGCAACACAAAATACACACTGAAATCGTAGTATACAGTCTAAGGAGGGTCTACATTTTCGCTCTACATGGTTTTAGTTCTCACCCACAACACGCAACAAAAATATACGCTGGGATTGTAGTATACAGCGCAAGGAGGGTCTTCATTTTCGATTGGCATGATTTTAGTTCTCACCCCCACGCAACACAAAAATACAAGCTGAGATCGTAGCATACAGCGCAAGAAGGGTCTTCATTTTCGCTTGGCATGATTTTAGTTATCACTCACAACACGCAACACAAAATACACGCCTGAGATCGTAGTATACATCGCAAGGGACGGTCTTCATTTTCGCTAGTCAAGATTTTAGTTCTCCCCACAACACGCAAGACAAAATATATGCTGAGATCGCAGTATACAGCAAAAGGAGGGTCTTCATTTTCGTTTGGCATAATTTTAGTTCCCACCCACAACACGCAACACAAAATACAAGTTGAAATCGTAGTATCCAGCCTAAGGAGGGTCTACATTTTCGCTTTACATAATATTAGTTTCTCACCCACAACACGCAAAAAAATACACGCTGAGATCGTAGTATACAGCGCAAGGAGGGTCTTCATTTTCGCTTGGCAAGATATTAGTTCTCACCCACAACACTCAACACAAAATACAAGCTGAGATCATAGTATACAGCCAAGGAGGGTATTCACTTTCGCTTGGCGTGATTTTAGTTCTCACACACAACACGCAACACAAAATAAACGCTGGGATCGTAGTATACAGCGCAAGGAGGGTCTTAAATTTCGCTTGGCGTGATTTTAGTTCTCACCCACAACACGCAACACAAAATACACGCTGATATCGTAGCATACAGCGCAAGGAGGGTCTTCATTTTCGCTTGGCATAATTTTAGTTCTCACCTACAACACGCAACACTAAATACCCGCTTAGATCTCAGTATACAGCGCAAGACGGTCTTCATTTTCGCTTGGCATGATATTAGTTTCTCACCCACAACATCCAACACAAAATACACGCTGAGATCGTAGTATACAGCGCAAGGAGGGTCTTCATTTTCGCTTGGCATAATTTTAATTCTCACCCACAACACGCAACACAAAATACAAGCTGAGATCGTAGTATACATTGCAAGAAGGGTCTTCATTTTCGCTTGGCATGATTATAGTTCTCAGCCACAACACGCAACACAATATAGACGCTGAGATTGTAGTATACATCGCAAGGACGGTCTTCATTTTCGCTTGGCATGATTTTAGTTCTCCCCACAACACGCAACACAAAATATATGCTGAGATCGCAGTATACAGCACAAGGAGGGTCTTCATTTTCGTTTGGCATGATTTTAGTTCTCACCCACAACACGCAACACAAAATACACGCTGAGATCGTAGTATACAGCGCAAAGAGGGTCTTCATTTTCGCTTGGCATGATTTTAGTTCTCACCCACACACGCAACACAAAATACACGCTGAAATCGTAGTATACAGCCTAAGGAGGGTCTACATTATCGCTTTACATGATTTTAATTATCACCCACAACACGCAACAAGAATACACGCTGAGATCGTAGTATACAGCGCAAGGATGGTCTTCATTTTCGCTTGGCATGATATTAGTTCTCACCCACAACACTCAACACAAAATACACGCTGAGATCATAGTATACAGCCCAAGGAGGGTCTTCACTTTCGCTTGGCGTGATTTTAGTTCTCACACACAACACGCAACACAAAATAAACGCTGAGATCGTAGTATACAGCGCAAGGAGGGTCTTCATTTCGCTTGGCAAGTTTTAGTTCTCACCCACAACACGCAACACAAAAATACAAGTAGAGATCGTAGTATACAGCGCAAGGAGGGTCTTCATTTTCGTTTGGCATGAATTTAGTTCACACCCCACAACACGCAACACAAAATACACGCTGAAATCGTAGTATACAGTCTAATGAGGGTCTACATTTTCGCTCTACATGGTTTTAGTTCTCACCCACAACACGCAACAAAAATACACGCTGGGATCATAGTATACAGCCCAAGGAGGGTCTTCACTTTCGCTTGGTGTGATTTTAGTTCTCACACACAACACGCAACAAAAATACACGCTGAGATCGTAGTATACAGCGCAAGGAGGGTCTTCATTTTCGCTTGGCAAGATATTAGTTCTCACCCACAACACTCAACACAAAATACACGCTGCGATCTTAGTATACAGCACAAGGAGGGTCTTAATTTTCGCTTGGCATGATTTTAGTTCTCACCCACAACAAGCAACACAAAATACAGCTGAGATCATAGTATACAGCCCAAGCAGGGTCTTCACTTTCGCTTGGCGTGATTTTAGTTTTCACACACAACACGCAACACAAAATAAACGCTGGATCGTAGTATACAGCGCATGGAGGGTCTTCATTTTCGCTTGGCGTGATTTTAGTTCCCACCCACAAACACGCAACACAAAATACAAGTTGAAATCGTAGTATCCAGCCAAAGGAGGGTCTACATTTTCGCTTTACATAATATAGTTCTCACCCACAACACGCAACAAAAATACACGCTGACATCGTAGTATACAGCGCAAGGAGGGTCTTCATTTTCGCTTGGCAAGATATTAGTTCTCACCCACAACACTCAACACAAATACACGCTGCGATCATAGTATACAGCGCAAGGAGGGTCTTAATTTTTGCTTGGTATTATTGTAGTTCTCACCCACAACACGCAACACAAAATACAAGCTGAGATCATAGTATACAGCCCCAAGGAGGGGTCTTCACTTTCGCCTTGGCGTGATTTTAATTCTCACCCACAACATCCAACACAATATACACGCTGAGATCGTAGTATACAGCGCAAGGAGGGTCTTTATTTTCGCTTGGCAAGATTTTAGTTCTCACCAACATCACGCAACACAAAATACACGCTGGGATCGTAGTATACAGCGCAAGGAGGGTCTTCATTTTCGCTTGGCATAATTTTAGTTTTCGCCCACAACACGCAACACAAAATACAAGCTGAGATCGTAGTATACAGCGCAAGAAGGGTCTTCATTTTCGCTTGGCATCATTTTAGTTTTTCACCCACAACACGCAACATAAAATACACGCTGAGATCGTGGTATACATCGCAAGGACGGTCTTCATTTTTGCTAGGCAAGATTTTAGTTCTCCCCCACAACACGCAAGACAAAATATATGCTGAGATCGCAGTATACAGCAAAGGAGGGTCTTCATTTTCGTTTGGCATAATTTTAGTTCCCACCCCACAACACGCAACACAAAATACAAGTTGAAATCGTAGTATCCAGCCTAAGAGGGTCTACATTTTCGCTTTAACATAATATTAGTTCTCACCCACAACACGCAACAAGAATACACGCTGAGATCGTAGTATACAGCGCAAGGAGGGTCTTCATTTTCGCTTGGCAAGATATTAGTTCTCACCCACAACACTCAACACAAAATACAAGCTGAGATCAAAGTATACAGCCCAAGGAGGGTATTCCACTTTCGCTTGGCGTGATTTTAGTTCTCACACACAACACGCAACACAAAATAAACGCTGGGATCGTAGTATACAGCGCAAGGAGGGTCTTCAATTCACTTGGCGTGATTTTAGTTCTCACCCACAACACGCAACACAAAATACACGCTGGTATCGTAGCATACAGCGCAAGGAGGGTCTTCATTTTCGCTTGGCATAATTTTAGTTTTCACCTACAACACGCAACACTAAATACCCGCTTAGATCTCAGTACACAGCGCAAGGACGGTCTTCATTTTTGCTTGGCATGATATTAGTTCTCACCCACAACACCCAACACAAATTACACGCTGAGATCGTAATATGCAGCGAAAGGAGGGTCTTCATTTCCGCTTGGCAAGATTTTAGTTCTCACCCACAAGACGCAACACAAAATAAATGCTGGGATCGTAGTATACAGCGCAAGGAGGGTCTTCAATTTCGCTTGGCGTGATTTTAGTTCTCACCCACAACACGCAACACAAAATACACGCTGAGATCATAGCATACAGCGCAAGCAGGGTCTTCATTTTCGTTTGGCATGATTTTAGTTCTCACCCACAACACGCAACACAAAATACACACTGAAATCGTAGTATACAGTCTAAGGAGGGTCTACATTTTCGCTCTACATGGTTTTAGTTCTCACCCACAACACGCAATAAAAATATACGCTGGGATTGTAGTATACAGCGCAAGGAGGGCCTTCATTTTCGATTGGCATGATTTTAGTTCTCACCCCCACGCAACACAAAATACAAGCTGAGATCGTAGCATACAGCGCAAGAAGGGTCTTCATTTTCGCTTGGCATGATTTTAGTTCTCACTCACAGCACGCAACACAAAATACACGCTGAGATCGTAGTATACAGCAAAAGGAGGGTCTTCATTTTCGTTTGGCATGATTTTTGTTCCCACCCACAACACGCAACACAAAATACAAGTTGAAATCGTAGTATCCAGCCTAAGGAGGGTCTACATTTTCGCTTTACATAATATTAGTTCTCACCCACAACACGCAACAAAAATACACGCTGAGATCGTAGTATACAGCGCAAGGAGGGTCTTCATTTTCGCTTGGCAAGATATTAGTTCTCACCCACAACACTTAACACAAAATACACGCTGCGATCATAGTATGCAGCGCAAGGAGGGTCTTAATTTTCGCTTGGTATGATTGTAGTTCTCACCCACAACACTCAACACAAAATACACGCTGAGATCATAGTATACAGCCCAAGGAGGGTCTTCACTTTCGCTTGGCGTGATTTTAGTTCTCACACACAACACGCAACACAAAATAAACGCTGAGATCGTAGTATACAGCGCAAGGAGGGTCTTCATTTTCGCTTGGCAAGATTTTAGTTCTCACCCACAACACGCAACACAAAATACAAGTAGAGATCGTAGTATACAGCGCAAGGAGGGTCTTCATTTTCGTTTGGCATGATTTTAGTTCACACCCACAACACGCAACACAAAATACACTCTGAAATCGTAGTATACAGTCTAATGAGGGTCTACATTTTCGCTCTACATGATTTTAGTTCTCACCCACAACACGCAACAAGAATACACGCTGAGATCGTAGTATACAGCGCAAGGAGGGTCTTCATTTTCGCTTGGCATGATATTAGTTCTCACCCACAACACTCAACACAAAATACACGCTGAGATCATAGTATACAGCCCAAGGAGGGTCTTCACTTTCGCTTGGCGTGATTTTAGTTCTCACACACAACACGCAACACAAAATAAACGCTGGGATTGTAGTATACAGCGCAAGGAGGGTCTTCAATTTCGCTTGGCGTGATTTTAGTTCTCACCCACAACACGCAACACAAAATACACGCTGAGATCATAGCATACAGCGCAAGGAGGGTCTTCATTTTCGTTTGGCATGATTTTAGTTCTCACCCACAACACGCAACACAAAATACACACTGAAATCGTAGTATACAGTCTAAGGAGGGTCTACATTTTCGCTCTACATGGTTTTAGTTCTCACCCACAACACGCAACAAAAATATACGCTGGGATTGTAGTATACAGCGCAAGGAGGGTCTTCATTTTCGATTGGCATGATTTTAGTTCTCACCCCCACGCAACACAAAATACAAGCTGAGATCGTAGCATACAGCGCAAGAAGGGTCTTCATTTTCGCTTGGCATGATTTTAGTTATCACTCACAACACGCAACACAAAATACACGCTGAGATCGTAGTATACATCGCAAGGACGGTCTTCATTTTCGCTAGTCAAGATTTTAGTTCTCCCCCACAACACGCAAGACAAAATATATGCTGAGATCGCAGTATACAGCAAAAGGAGGGTCTTCATTTTCGTTTGGCATAATTTTAGTTCCCACCCACAACACGCAACACAAAATACAAGTTGAAATCGTAGTATCCAGCCTAAGGAGGGTCTACATTTTCGCTTTACATAATATTAGTTCTCACCCACAACACGCAAAAAAATACACGCTGAGATCGTAGTATACAGCGCAAGGAGGGTCTTCATTTTCGCTTGGCAAGATATTAGTTCTCACCCACAACACTCAACACAAAATACAAGCTGAGATCATAGTATACAGCCCAAGGAGGGTATTCACTTTCGCTTGGCGTGATTTTAGTTCTCACACACAACACGCAACACAAAATAAACGCTGGGATCGTAGTATACAGCGCAAGGAGGGTCTTAAATTTCGCTTGGCGTGATTTTAGTTCTCACCCACAACACGCAACACAAAATACACGCTGATATCGTAGCATACAGCGCAAGGAGGGTCTTCATTTTCGCTTGGCATAATTTTAGTTCTCACCTACAACACGCAACACTAAATACCCGCTTAGATCTCAGTATACAGCGCAAAGACGGTCTTCATTTTCGCTTGGCATGATATTAGTTCTCACCCACAACATCCAACACAAAATACACGCTGAGATCGTAGTATACAGCGCAAAGAGGGTCTTCATTTTCGCTTGGCATAATTTTAATTCTCACCCACAACACGCAACACAAAATACAAGCTGAGATCGTAGTATACATTGCAAGAAGGGTCTTCATTTTCGCTTGGCATGATTATAGTTCTCAGCCACAACACGCAACACAATATAGACGCTGAGATTGTAGTATACATCGCAAGGACGGTCTTCATTTTCGCTTGGCATGATTTTAGTTCTCCCCCACAACACGCAACACAAAATATATGCTGAGATCGCAGTATACAGCACAAGGAGGGTCTTCATTTTCGTTTGGCATGATTTTAGTTCTCACCCACAACACGCAACACAAAATACACGCTGAGATCGTAGTATACAGCGCAAAGAGGGTCTTCATTTTCGCTTGGCATGATTTTAGTTCTCACCCACAACACGCAACACAAAATACACGCTGAAATCGTAGTATACAGCCTAAGGAGGGTCTACATTATCGCTTTACATGATTTTAATTATCACCCACAACACGCAACAAGAATACACGCTGAGATCGTAGTATACAGCGCAAGGATGGTCTTCATTTTCGCTTGGCATGATATTAGTTCTCACCCACAACACTCAACACAAAATACACGCTGAGATCATAGTATACAGCCCAAGGAGGGTCTTCACTTTCGCTTGGCGTGATTTTAGTTCTCACACACAACACGCAACACAAAATAAACGCTGAGATCGTAGTATACAGCGCAAGGAGGGTCTTCATTTTCGCTTGGCAAGTTTTTAGTTCTCACCCACAACACGCAACACAAAATACAAGTAGAGATCGTAGTATACAGCGCAAGGAGGGTCTTCATTTTCGTTTGGCATGAATTTAGTTCACACCCACAACACGCAACACAAAATACACGCTGAAATCGTAGTATACAGTCTAATGAGGGTCTACATTTTCGCTCTACATGGTTTTAGTTCTCACCCACAACACGCAACAAAAATACACGCTGGGATCATAGTATACAGCCCAAGGAGGGTCTTCACTTTCGCTTGGTGTGATTTTAGTTCTCACACACAACACGCAACAAAAATACACGCTGAGATCGTAGTATACAGCGCAAGGAGGGTCTTCATTTTCGCTTGGCAAGATATTAGTTCTCACCCACAACACTCAACACAAAATACACGCTGCGATCTTAGTATACAGCACAAGGAGGGTCTTAATTTTCGCTTGGCATGATTTTAGTTCTCACCCACAACAAGCAACACAAAATACAAGCTGAGATCATAGTATACAGCCCAAGCAGGGTCTTCACTTTCGCTTGGCGTGATTTTAGTTTTCACACACAACACGCAACACAAAATAAACGCTGGGATCGTAGTATACAGCGCATGGAGGGTCTTCATTTTCGCTTGGCATGATTTTAGTTCCCACCCACAACACGCAACACAAAATACAAGTTGAAATCGTAGTATCCAGCCAAAGGAGGGTCTACATTTTCGCTTTACATAATATTAGTTCTCACCCACAACACGCAACAAAAATACACGCTGACATCGTAGTATACAGCGCAAGGAGGGTCTTCATTTTCGCTTGGCAAGATATTAGTTCTCACCCACAACACTCAACACAAAATACACGCTGCGATCATAGTATACAGCGCAAGGAGGGTCTTAATTTTTGCTTGGTATTATTGTAGTTCTCACCCACAACACGCAACACAAAATACAAGCTGAGATCATAGTATACAGCCCAAGGAGGGTCTTCACTTTCGCTTGGCGTGATTTTAATTCTCACCCACAACATCCAACACAATATACACGCTGAGATCGTAGTATACAGCGCAAGGAGGGTCTTTATTTTCGCTTGGCAAGATTTTAGTTCTCACCAACATCACGCAACACAAAATACACGCTGGGATCGTAGTATACAGCGCAAGGAGGGTCTTCATTTTCGCTTGGCATAATTTTAGTTTTCGCCCACAACACGCAACACAAAATACAAGCTGAGATCGTAGTATACAGCGCAAGAAGGGTCTTCATTTTCGCTTGGCATCATTTTAGTTTTCACCCACAACACGCAACATAAAATACACGCTGAGATCGTGGTATACATCGCAAGGACGGTCTTCATTTTTGCTAGGCAAGATTTTAGTTCTCCCCCACAACACGCAAGACAAAATATATGCTGAGATCGCAGTATACAGCAAAAGGAGGGTCTTCATTTTCGTTTGGCATAATTTTAGTTCCCACCCACAACACGCAACACAAAATACAAGTTGAAATCGTAGTATCCAGCCTAAGGAGGGTCTACATTTTCGCTTTACATAATATTAGTTCTCACCCACAACACGCAACAAGAATACACGCTGAGATCGTAGTATACAGCGCAAGGAGGGTCTTCATTTTCGCTTGGCAAGATATTAGTTCTCACCCACAACACTCAACACAAAATACAAGCTGAGATCATAGTATACAGCCCAAGGAGGGTATTCACTTTCGCTTGGCGTGATTTTAGTTCTCACACACAACACGCAACACAAAATAAACGCTGGGATCGTAGTATACAGCGCAAGGAGGGTCTTCAATTTCACTTGGCGTGATTTTAGTTCTCACCCACAACACGCAACACAAAATACACGCTGGTATCGTAGCATACAGCGCAAGGAGGGTCTTCATTTTCGCTTGGCATATTTTAGTTTTCACCTACAACACGCAACACTAAATACCCGCTTAGATCTCAGTACACAGCGCAAGGACGGTCTTCATTTTTGCTTGGCATGATATTAGTTCTCACCCACAACACCCAACACAAATTACACGCTGAGATCGTAATATGCAGCGAAAGGAGGGTCTTCATTTCCGCTTGGCAAGATTTTAGTTCTCACCCACAAGACGCAACACAAAATAAATGCTGGGATCGTAGTATACAGCGCAAGGAGGGTCTTCATTTTCTCTTGGCATGATTTTAATTCTCACCCACAACATCCAACACAAAATACACGCTGAGATCGTAGTATACAGCGCAAGGAGGGTCTTCATTTTCGCTTGGCATGATTTTAATTCTCACCCACAACACGCAACACAAAATACAAGCTGAGATCGTAGTATACAGCGCAAGAAGGGTCTTCATTTTCGCTTGGCATGATTATAGTTCTCAGCCACAACACGCAACACAATATAGACGCTGAGATTGTAGTATACATCGCAAGGACGGTCTTCATTTTCGCTTGGCATGATTTTAGTTCTCCCCCACAACACGCAACACAAAATATATGCTGAGATCGCAGTATACAGCACAAGGAGGGTCTTCATTTTCGTTTGGCATGATTTTAGTTCTCACCCACAACACGCAACACAAAATACACGCTGAGATCGTAGTATACAGCGCAAGGAGGGTCTTCATTTTCGCTTCGCATGATTTTAGTTCTCACCCACAACACGCAACACAAAATACACGCTGAAATCGTATTATACAGCCTAAGGAGGGTCTACATTATCGCTTTAGATGATTTTAGTTCTCACCCACAACACGCAACAAGAATACACGCTGAGATCGTAGTATACAGCGCAAGGAGGGTCTTCATTTTCGCTTGTCATGATTTTATTTCTCACCCACAACACGCAACACAAAATACAAGCTGAGATCGTAGTATACAGCGCAAGAAGGGTCTTCATTTTCGCTTGGCATGATTATAGTTCTCAGCCACAACTCGCAACACAATATAGACGCTGAGATTGTAGTATACATCGCAAGGACGGTCTTCATTTCCGCTTGGCATGATTTTAGTTCTCCCCCACAACACGCAACACAAAATATATGCTGAGATCGCAGTATACAGCACAAGGAGGGTCTTCATTTTCGTTTGGCATGATTTTAGTTCTCACCCACAACACGCAACACAAAATACACGCTGAGATCATAGTATACAGCCCAAGGAGGGTCTTCACTTTCGCTTGACGTGATTTTAGTTCTCACACACAACACGCAACACAAAATAAACGCTGAGATCGTAGTATACAGCGCAAGGAGGGTCTTCAATTTCGCTTGGCGTGATTTTAGTTCTCACCCACAACACGCAACACAAAATACACGCTGAGATCGTAGCATACAGCGCAAGGAGGGTCTTCTTTTTCGCTTGGCATAATTTTAGTTCTCACCCACAACACGCAACACTAAATACACGCTTAGATCTCAGTATACAACGCAAGGACGGTCTTCATTTTCGCTTGGCATGATTTTAGTTCTCACCCACAACACCCAACACAAATTACACGCTGAGATCGTAATATGCAGCGAAAGGAGGGTCTTCATTTCCGCTTGGCAAGATTTTAGTTCTCACCCACAAGACGCAACACAAAATAAATGCTGGGATCGTAGTATACAGCGCAAGGAGGGTCTTCATTTTCTCTTGGCAAGATTTTAAATCTCACCCACAACATCCAACACAAAATACACGCTGAGATCGTAGTATACAGCGCAAGGAGGGTCTTCATTTTCGCTTGGCATGATATTAGTTCTCACCCACAACACGCAACACAAAATACAAGCTGAATCGTAGTATACAGCGCAAGAAGGGTCCTCATTTTCGCGTGGCATGATTATAGTTCTCAGCCACAACACGCAACACAAAATACACGCTGAGATTGTAGTATACATCGCAAGGACGGTCCTCAATTTCGCTTGGCATGATTTTAGTTCCCCCCACAACACGCAACACAAAATATATGCTGAGATCGCAGTATGCAGTACAAGGAGGGTCTTCATTTTCGTTTGGCATGATTTTAGGTCCCACCCACAACACGCAACACAAAATACACGCTGAGATCGTAGTATACAGCGCAAGGAGGGTCTTCATTTTCTCTTGGCATGATTTTAGTTCTCACCCACAACACGCAACACAAAATACACGCTGAAATCGTAGTATACAGCCTAAGGAGGGTCTACATTACCGCTTTACATGATTTTAGTTCTCACCCACAACACGCAACAAGAATACACGCTGTGATCGTAGTATACAGCGCAAGGAGGGTCTTCATTTTCGCTTGGCATGATATTAGTTCTCACCCACAACACTCAACACAAAATACACGCTGAGATCATAGTATACAGCCCAAGGAGGGTCTTCACTTTCGCTTGGCGTGATTTTAGTTCTCACACACAACACGCAACACAAAATAAACGCTGGGATCGTAGTATACAGCGCAAGGAGGGTCTTCAATTTCGCTTGGCGTGATTTTAGTTCTCACCCACAACACGCAACACAAAATACACGCTGAGATCATAGCATACAGCGCAAGCAGGGTCTTCATTTTCGTTTGGCATGATTTTAGTTCTCACCCACAACACGCAACACAAAATACACACTGAAATCGTAGTATACAGTCTAAGGAGGGTCTACATTTTCGCTCTACATGGTTTTAGTTCTCACCCACAACACGCAATAAAAATATACGCTGGGATTGTAGTATACAGCGCAAGGAGGGCCTTCATTTTCGATTGGCATGATTTTAGTTCTCACCCCCACGCAACACAAAATACAAGCTGAGATCGTAGCATACAGCGCAAGAAGGGTCTTCATTTTCGCTTGGCATGATTTTAGTTCTCACTCACAGCACGCAACACAAAATACACGCTGAGATCGTAGTATACAGCAAAAGGAGGGTCTTCATTTTCGTTTGGCATGATTTTAGTTCCCACCCACAACACGCAACACAAAATACAAGTTGAAATCGTAGTATCCAGCCTAAGGAGGGTCTACATTTTCGCTTTACATAATATTAGTTCTCACCCACAACACGCAACAAAAATACACGCTGAGATCGTAGTATACAGCGCAAGGAGGGTCTTCATTTTCGCTTGGCAAGATATTAGTTCTCACCCACAACACTTAACACAAAATACACGCTGCGATCATAGTATGCAGCGCAAGGAGGGTCTTAATTTTCGCTTGGTATGATTGTAGTTCTCACCCACAACACTCAACACAAAATACACGCTGAGATCATAGTATACAGCCCAAGGAGGGTCTTCACTTTCGCTTGGCGTGATTTTAGTTCTCACACACAACACGCAACACAAAATAAACGCTGAGATCGTAGTATACAGCGCAAGGAGGGTCTTCATTTTCGCTTGGCAAGATTTTAGTTCTCACCCACAACACGCAACACAAAATACAAGTAGAGATCGTAGTATACAGCGCAAGGAGGGTCTTCATTTTCGTTTGGCATGATTTTAGTTCACACCCACAACACGCAACACAAAATACACGCTGAAATCGTAGTATACAGTCTAATGAGGGTCTACATTTTCGCTCTACATGATTTTAGTTCTCACCCACAACACGCAACAAAAATACACGCTGGGATCATAGTATACAGCCCAAGGAGGGTCTTCACTTTCGCTTGGAGTGATTTTAGTTCTCACACACAACACGCAACAAAAATACACGCTGAGATCGTAGTATACAGCGCAAGGAGGGTCTTCATTTTCGCTTGGCAAGATATTAGTTCTCACCCACAACACTCAACACAAAATACACGCTGCGATCTTAGTATACAGCACAAGGAGGGTCTTAATTTTCGCTTGGCATAATTTTAGTTCTCACCCACAACAAGCAACACAAAATACAAGCTGAGATCATAGTATACAGCCCAAGGAGGGTCTTCACTTTCGCTTGGCGTGATTTTAGTTTTCACACACAACACGCAACACAAAATAAACGCTGGTATCGTAGTATACAACGCATGGAGGGTCTTCATTTTCGCTTGGCATGATTTTAGTTCACACCCACAACACGCAACACAAAATACAAGTTGAAATCGTAGTATCCAGCCTAAGGAGGGTCTACATTTTCGCTTTACATAATATTAGTTCTCACCCACAACACGCAACAAAAATACACGCTGACATCGTAGTATACAGCGCAAGGAGGTTCTTCATTTTCGCTTGGCAAGATATTAGTTCTCACCCACAACACTCAACACAAAATACACGCTGCGATCATAGTATACAGCGCAAGGAGGGTCTTAATTTTCGCTTGGTATTATTGTAGTTCTCACCCACAACACGCAACACAAAATACAAGCTGAGATCATAGTATACAGCCCAAGGAGGGTCTTCACTTTCGCTTGGCGTGATTTTAATTCTCACCCACAACATCCAACACAATATACACGCTGAGATCGTAGTATACAGCGCAAGGAGGGTCTTTATTTTCGCTTGGCAAGATTTTAGTTCTCACCCACATCACGCAACACAAAATACACGCTGGGATCGTAGTATACAGCGCAAGGAGGGTCTTCATTTTCGCTTGGCATAATTTTAGTTTTCGCCCACAACACGCAACACAAAATAAAAGCTGAGATCGTAGTATACAGCGCAAGAAGGGTCTTCATTTTCGCTTGGCATCATTTTAGTTTTCACCCACAACACGCAACATAAAATACACGCTGAGATCGTAGTATACATCGCAAAGACGGTCTTCATTTTCGCTAGGCATGATTTTAGTTCTTCCCCACAACACGCAACACAAAATATATGCTGAGATCGCAGTATACAGCACAAGGAGGGTCTTCATTTTCGTTTGGCATGATTTTAGTTCTCACCCACGACACGCAACACAAAATACATGCTGAGATCGCAGTATACAGCGCAAGGAGGGTCTTCATTTTTGCTTGACATGATTTTAGTTCTCCTCCACAACACGCAACACAAAATTCGTGCTGAGATCGCAGTATACAGCGCAAGGAGGGTCTTCATTTTCGCTTGGCATGATTTTAGTTCTCACCCACACCACGCAACACAAAATATACGCTAAGAGCGTAGTATACAGCGCAAGGAGGGTCTTAATTTTCGCGTGGCGTAATTTCAGTTCTCACCCACAACACGCAACACAAAATACACGCTGAGATCGAAGTATACAGCGCAAGGACGGTCTGCATATTCGCTTGGCATGATTTTAGTTCTCACCCACAACACTCAACAAAAAATACACGCTGAGATTGTAGTATATAGCGCAAGGAGGGTCTTCATTTTCGCTTGGCATAATATTCGTTCTCTCTCACAACACTCAATACAAAATACACGCTGAGATTGTAGTATATAGCGCAAGGAGAGTCTACATTTTCGCTTTACATGATTTTAGTTCTCACCCACAACATGCAACAAAAAATAGACGCTGAGATCGTAGTATACAGCGCAAGGAGGGTCTTCACTTTCGCTTGGCATGATTTTAGTTCTCACACACAACCCGCAACACAAAATAAACGCTGAGATCTTAGTATACAGCGCAAGGAGGGTCTTCATTTTCGCTTGGCAAGATTTTAGTTCTCACCCACAACACGCAACACAAAATACAAGCAGAGATCGTAGTATACAGCGCAAGGAGGGTCTTCATTTTCGTTTGGCATGATTTTAGTTCACACCCACAACACGCAACACAAAATACAGGCTGAAATCATAGTATACAGTCTAATGAGGGTCTACATTTTCGCTCTACATGGTTTTAGTTCTCACCCACAACACGCAACAAAAATACACGCTGGGATCATAGTATACAGCCCAAGGAGGGTCTTCACTTTCGCTTGGCGTGATTTTAGTTCTCACACACAACACGCAACAAAAATACACGCTGAGATCGTAGTATACAGCGCAAGGAGGGTCTTCATTTTCGCTTGGCAAGATATTAGTTCTCACCCACAACACTCAACACAAAATACACGCTGCGATCTTAGTATACAGCGCAAGGAGGGTCTTAATTTTCGCTTGGCATGATTTTAGTTCTCACCCACAACAAGCAACACAAAATACAAGCTGAGATCATAGTATACAGCCCAAGGAGGGTTTTCACTTTCGCTTGGCGTGATTTTAGTTTTCACACACAACACGCAACACAAAATAAACTCTGGGATCGTAGTATACAGCGCATGGAGAGTCTTCGTTTTCTTTTGGCATAATTTTAGTTCTCACCCACAACACGCAACACTAAATGCACGCTTAGATCTCAGTATACAGCGCAAGGACGGTCTTCATTCTCGCTTGGCATGATTTTAGTTCTCACCCACAACACCCAACACAAATTACACGCTGAGATCGTAATATGAAGCGAAAGGAGGGTCTTCATTTCCGCTTGGCAAGATTTTAGTTCTCACCCAAAAGACGCAACATAAAATAAATGTTGGGGTCGTAGTATACAACGCAAGGAGGTTCTTCATTTTCTCTTGGCATGATTTTAATTCTCACCCACAACATCCAACACAAAATACACGCTGAGATCGTAGTATACAGCGCAAGGAGGGTCTTCATTTTCGCTTGGCATGATTTTAGTTCTCACCCACAACACGCAACACAAAATACAAGCTGAGATCGTAGTATACAGCGCAAGAACGGTCTTCATTTTCGTTTGGCATGATATTAGTTCTCACCCATAACACGCAACAAAAATACACGCTCAGATCGTAGTATACAGCGCAAGGAGGGTCTTCATTTTCGCTTGGCAAGATATTAGTTCTCACCCACAACACTCAACACACAATACACGCTGCGCTCATAGTATACAGCGCAAGGAGGGTCTTAATTTTCGCTTGGCATGATTTTAGTTCTCACCCACAACACGCAACACAAAATACAAGCTGAGATCATAGTATACAGCCCAAGGAGGGTCTTCATTTCCGCTTGGCAAGATTTTAGTTCTCACCCACAAGACGCAACACAAAATAAATGCTGGGATCGTAGTATACAGCGCAAGGAGGGTCTTCATTTTCCCTTGGCATGATTTTAAATCTCACCCACAACATCCAACACAAAATACACGCTGAGATCGTAGCATACAGCGCAAGGAGGGTCTTCATTTTCGCTTGGCATAATTTTAGTTCTCACCCACAACACGCAACACTAAATACACGCTTAGATCTCAGTATACAGCGCAAGGACGGTCTTCATTTTCGCTTGGCATGATTTTAGTTCTCACCCACAACACCCAACACAAAAAACACGCTGAGATCTTAATATGCAGCGAAAGGAGGGTCTTCATTTCCGCTTGGCAAGATTTTATTTCTCTCCCACAAGACGCAACACAAAATAAATGCTGGGATCGTAGTATACAGCGCAAGGAGGCTCTTCATTTTCTCTTGGCATGATTATAGTTCTCAGCCACAACACGCAACAAAAAATAAACGCTGGGATCGTAGTATACATCGCAAGGACGGTCTTCATTTTCGCTAGGCAAGATTTTAGTTCTCCCCCACAACACGCAACACAAAATACACGCTGAGATCATAGCATACACGCAAGGAGGGTCTTCATTTTCGTTTGGCATGATTTTAGTTCCCACCCACAACACGCAACACAAAATACAAGTTGAAATCGTAGTATCCAGCCTAAGGAGGGTCTACATTTTCGCTTTACATAATATTAGTTCTCACCCACAACACGCAACAAAAATACACGCTGAGATCGTAGTATACAGCGCAAGGAGGGTCTTCATTTTCGCATGGCAAGATATTAGTTCTCACCCACAACACTCAACACAAAATACACGCTGCGATCATAGTATACAGCGCAAGGAGGGTCTTAATTTTCGCTTGGTATGATTGTAGTTCTCACCCACAACACGCAACACAAAATACAAGCTGAGATCATAGTATACAGCCCAAGGAGGGTCTTCACTTTCGCTTGGCGTGATTTTAATTCTCACCCACAACATCCAACACAATATACACGCTGAGATCGTAGTATACAGCGCAAGGACGGTCTTCATTCTCGCTTGGCATGATTTTAGTTCTCACCCACAACACCCAACACAAATTACACGCTGAGATCGTAATATGCAGCGAAAGGAGGGTCTTCATTTCCGCTTGGCAAGATTTTAGTTCTCACCCACAAGACGCAACATAAAATAAATGCTGGGGTCGTAGTATACAACGCAAGGAGGTTCTTCATTTTCTCTTGGCATGATTTTATTTCTCACCCACAACATCCAACACAAAATACACGCTGAGATCGTAGTATACAGCGCAAGGAGGGTCTTCATTTTCGCTTGGCATGATTTTAGTTCTCACCCACAACACGCAACACAAAATACAAGCTGAGATCGTAGTATACAGCGCAAGAAGGGTCTTCATTTTCGTTTGGCATGATATTAGTTCTCACCCATAACACGCAACAAAAATACACGCTCAGATCGTAGTATACAGCGCAAGGAGGGTCTTCATTTTCGCTTGGCAAGATATTAGTTCTCACCCACAACACTCAACACACAATACACGCTGCGCTCATAGTATACAGCGCAAGGAGGGTCTTAATTTTCGCTTGGCATGATTTTAGTTCTCACCCACAACACGCAACACAAAATACAAGCTGAGATCATAGTATACAGCCCAAGGAGGGTCTTCACTTTCGCTTGACGTGATTTTAGTTCTCACACACAACACGCAACACAAAATAAACGCTGAGATCGTTGTATACAGCGCAAGGAGGGTCTTCAATTTCGCTTGGCGTGATTTTAGTTCTCACCCACAACACGCAACACAAAATACACGCTGAGATCGTAGCATACAGCGCAAGGAGGGTCTTCATTTTCGCTTGGCATAATTTTAGTTTTCACCCACAACACGCAACAATAAATACACGCTTAGATCTCAGTATACAGCGCAAGGACGGTCTTCATTTTCGCTTGGCATGATTTTAGTTCTCACCCACAACACCCAACACAAATTACACGCTGAGATCGTAATATGCAGCGAAAGGAGGGTCTTCATTTCCGCTTGGCAAGATTTTAGTTCTCACCCACAAGACGCAACACAAAATAAATGCTGGGATCGTAGTATACAGCGCAAGGAGGGTCTTCATTTTCCCTTGGCATGATTTTAAATCTCACCCACAACATCCAACACAAAATACACGCTGAGATCGTAGCATACAGCGCAAGGAGGGTCTTCATTTTCGCTTGGCATAACTTTAGTTCTCACCCACAACACGCAACACTAAATACACGCTTAGATCTCAGTATACAGCGCAAGGACGGTCTTCATTTTCGCTTGGCATGATTTTAGTTCTCACCCACAACACCCAACACAAATTACACGCTGAGATCGTAATATGCAGCGAAAGGAGGGTCTTCATTTCCGCTTGGCAAGATTTTAGTTCTCACCCACAAGACGCAACACAAAATAAATGCTGGGATCGTAGTATACATCGCAAGGACGGTCTTCATTTTCGCTAGGAAAGATTTTAGTTCTCCCCCACAACACCCAACACAAAATACACGCTGAGATCATAGCATACAGCGCAAGGAGGGTCTTCATTTTCGTTTGGCATGATTTTAGTTCCCACCCACAACACGCAACACAAAATACAAGTTGAAATCGTAGTATCCAGCCTAAGGAGGGTCTACATTTTCGCTTTACATAATATTAGTTCTCACCCACAACACGCAACAAAAATACACGCTGAGATCGTAGTATACAGCGCAAGGAGGGTCTTCATTTTCGCATGGCAAGATATTAGTTCTCACCCACAACACTCAACACAAAATACACGCTGCGATCATAGTATACAGCGCAAGGAGGGTCTTAATTTTCGCTTGGTATGATTGTAGTTCTCACCCACAACACGCAACACAAAATACAAGCTGAGATCATAGTATACAGCCCAAGGAGGGTCTTCACTTTCGCTTGGCGTGATTTTAATTCTCACCCACAACATCCAACACAATATACACGCTGAGATCGTAGTATACAGCGCAAGGAGGGTCTTTATTTTCGCTTGGAAAGATTTTAGTTCTCACCCACATCACGCAACACAAAATACACGCTGTGATCGTAGTATACAGCGCAAGGAGGGTCTTCATTTTCGCTTGGCATAATTTTAGTTTTCGCCCACAACACGCAACACAAAATACAAGCTGAGATCGTAGTATACAGCGCAAGAAGGGTCTTCATTTTCGCTTGGCATGATTTTAGTTCTCACCCACAACACGCAACATAAAATACACGCTGAGATCGTAGTATACATCGCAAGGACGGTCTTCATTTTCGCTAGGCATGATTTTAGTTCTCCCCCACAACACGCAACACAAAATATATGCTGAGATCGCAGTATACAGCACAAGGAGGGTCTTCATTTTCGTTTGGCATGATTTTAGTTCTCACCCACAACACGCAACACAAAATACACGCTGAGATCGTAGTATACAGCGCAAGGAGGGTCTTCATTTTCGTTTGGCATGATTTTAGTTCTCACCCACAGCACCCAACACAAAATACATGCTGAAATCGTAGTATACAGTCTAAGGAGGGTCTACATTTTCGCTCTACATGGTTTTAGTTCTCACCCACAACACGCAACAAAAATACACGCTGGGATCGTAGTATACAGCGCAAGGAGGGTCTTCATTTTCGCTTGGCATGATTTTAGTTCTCACCCAAAACACGCAACACAAAATACAAGCTGAGATCGTAGTATACAGCGCAAGAAGGGTCTTCGTTTTCGCTTGGCATAATTTTAGTTCTCACCCACAACACGCAACACAAAATACAAGCTGAGATCGTAGTATACATCGCAAGGTCGGTCTTCATTTTCGCTAGTCAAGATTTTAGTTCTCCCCCACAACACGCAACACAAAATATATGCTGTGATCGCAGTATACAGCAAAAGGAGGGTCTTCATTTTTGTTTGCATGATTTTATTTCTCACCCACAACACGCAACACAAAATACACGCTGAAATCGTAGTATATAGCCTAAGGAGGGTCTACATTTTCGCTTTACATGATTTTAGTTCTCACCCACAACACGCAACAAAAATACACGCTGAGATCGTAGTATACAGCGCAAGGAGGGTCTTCATTTTCGCTTGGCAAGATATTAGTTCTCACCCACAACACTCAACACACACGCTGCGATCATAGTATACAGCGCAAGGAGGGTCTTAATTTTCGCTTGGCATGATTTTAGTTCTCGCCCACAACACCCAACACAAAATACAAGCTGAGATCACAGTATACAGCCCAAGGAGGGTCTTCACTTTCGCTTGGCGTGATTTTAGTTCTCACACACAACACGCAACACAAAATAAACGCTGGGATCGTAGTATACAGCGCAAGGAGGGTCTTCAATTTCGCTTGGCGTGATTTTAGTTCTCACCCACAACACGCAACACAAAATACACGCTGATATCGTAGCATACAGCGCAAGGAGGGTCTTCATTTTCGCTTGGCATAATTTTAGTTCTCACCTACAACACGCAACACTAAATACCCGCTTAGATCTCAGTATACAGCGCAAGGACGGTCTTCATTTTCGCTTGGCATGATATTAGTTCTCACCCACAACACCCAACACAAATTACACGCTGAGATCGTAATATGCAGCGAAAGGAGGGTCTTCATTTCCGCTTTGCAAGATTTTAGTTCTCACCCACAAGACGCAACACAAAAAAAATGCTGGGATCGTAGTATACAGCGCAAGGAGGGTCTTCATTTTCTCTTGGCATGATTTTAATTCTCACCCACAACATCCAGCACAAAATACACACTGAGATCGTAGTATACAGCGCAAGGAGGGTCTTCATTTCGCTTGGCATGATTTTAGTTCTCCCCCACAACACGCAACACAAAATATATGCTGAGATCGCAGTATACAGCACAAGGAGGGTCTTCATTTTCGTTTGGCATGATTTTAGTTCTCACCCACAACACGCAACACAAAATACACGCTGAGATCATAGTATACAGCCCAAGGAGGGTCTTCACTTTCGCTTGACGTGATTTTAGTTCTCACACACAACACGCAACACAAAATAAACGCTGACATCGTAGTATACAGCGCAAGGAGGGTCTTCATTTTCTCTTGGCATGATTTTAAATCTCACCCACAACATCCAACACAAAATACACGCTGAGGTCGTAGTATACAGCGCAAGGAGGGTCTTCATTTTCGCTTGGCATGATATTAGTTCTCACCCACAACACGCAACGCAAAATACTAGCTGATATCGTAGTATACAGCGCAAGAAGGGTCCTCATTTTCGCTTGGCATGATTATAGTTCTCAGCCACAACACGCAACACAAAATACACGCTGAGATTGTAGTATACATCGCAAGGACGGTCTTCAATTTCGCTTGGCATGATTTTAGTTCTCCCCCACAACACGCAACACAAAATATATGCTGAGATCGCAGTATGCAGTACAAGGAGGGTCTTCATTTTCGTTTGGCATGATTTTAGGTCCCACCCACAACACGCAACACAAAATACAAGCTGAGATCGTAGTATACAGCGCAAGGAGGGTCTTCATTTTCTCTTGGCATGATTTTAGTTCTCACCCACAACACGCAACACAAAATACACGCTGAAATCGTAGTATACAGCCTAAGGAGGGTCTACATTATCGCTTTACATGATTTTAGTTCTCACCCACAACACGCAACAAGAATACACGCTGAGATCGTAGTATACAGCACAAGGAGGGTCTTCATTTTCGCTTGGCATGATATTAGTTCTCACCCACAACACTCAACACAAAATACACGCTGAGATCATAGTATACAGCCCAAGGAGGGTCTTCACTTTCGCTTGGCGTGATTTTAGTTCTCACACACAACACGCAACACAAAATAAACGCTGGGATCGTAGTATACAGCGCAAGGAGGGTCTTCAATTTCGCTTGGCGTGATTTTAGTTCTCACCCACAACACGCAACACAAAATACACGCTGAGATCATAGCATACAGCGCAAGGAGGGTCTTCATTTTCGTTTGGCATGATTTAAGTTCTCACCCACAACACGCAACACAAAATACACACTGAAATCGTAGTATACAGTCTAAGGAGGGTCTACATTTTCGCTCTACATGGTTTTAGTTCTCACCCACAACACGCAACACAAAATAAACGCTGGGATCGTAGTATACAGCGCAAGGAGGGTCTTCATTTTCGATTGGCATGATTTTAGTTCTCACCCCCACGCAACACAAAATACAAGCTGAGATCGTAGCATACAGCGCAAGAAGGGTCTTCATTTTCGCTTGGCATGATTTTAGTTATCACTCACAACACGCAACACAAAATACACGCTGAGATCGTAGTATACATCACAAGGACGGTCTTCATTTTCGCTAGGCAAGATTTTAGTTCTCCCCCACAACACGCAAGACAAAATATATGCTGAGATCGCAGTATACAGCAAAAGGAGGGTCTTCATTTTCGTTTGGCATAATTTTAGTTCCCACCCACAACACGCAACACAAAATACAAGTTGAAATCGTAGTATCCAGCCTAAGGAGGGTCTACATTTTCGCTTTACATAATATTAGTTCTCACCCACAACACGCAACAAAAATACACGCTGAGATCGTAGTATACAGCGCAAGGAGGGTCTTAATTTTCGCTTGGCACGATTTTAGTTCTCGCCCACAACACCCAACACAAAATACAAGCTGAGATCATAGTATACAGCCCAAGGAGGGTATTCACTTTCGCTTGGCGTGATTTTAGTTCTCACACACAACACGCAACACAAAATAAACGCTGGGATCGTAGTATACAGCGCAAGGAGGGTCTTAAATTTCGCTTGGCGTGATTTTAGTTCTCACCCACAACACGCAACACAATATACACGCTGATATCGTACCATACAGCGCAAGGAGGGTCTTCATTTTCGCTTGGCATAATTTTAGTTCTCACCTACAACACGCAACACTAAATACCCGCTTAGATCTCAGTATACAGCGCAAGGAGGGTCTTCATTTTCGCTTGGCATGATATTAGTTCTCACCCACAACACGCAACGCAAAATACAAGCTGATATCGTAGTATACAGCGCAAGAAGGGTCCTCATTTTCGCTTGGCATGATTATAGTTCTCAGCCACAACACGCAACACAAAATACACGCTGAGATTGTAGTATACATCGCAAGGACGGTCTTCAATTTCGCTTGGCATGATTTTAGTTCTCCCCCACAACACGCAACACAAAATATATGCTGAGATCGCAGTATGCAGTACAAGGAGGGTCTTCATTTTCGTTTGGCATGATTTTAGGTCCCACCCACAACACGCAACACAAAATACACGCTGAGATCGTAGTATACAGCGCAAGGAGGGTCTTCATTTTCTCTTGGCATGATTTTAGTTCTCACCCACAACACGCAACACAAAATACACGCTGAAATCGTAGTATACAGCCTAAGGAGGGTCTGCATTATCGCTTTACATGATTTTAGTTCTCACCCACAACACGCAACAAGAATACATGCTGAGATCGTAGTATACAGCGCAAGGAGGGTCTTCATTTTCGCTTGGCATGATATTAGTTCTCACCCACAACACTCAACACAAAATACACGCTGAGATCATAGTATACAGCCCAAGGAGGGTCTTCACTTTCGCTTGGCGTGATTTTAGTTCTCACACACAACACGCAACACAAAATAAACGCTGGGATCGTAGTATACAGCGCAAGGAGGGTCTTCAATTTCGCTTGGCGTGATTTTAGTTCTCACCCACAACACGCAACACAAAATACACGCTGAGATCATAGCATACAGCGCAAGGAGGGTCTTCATTTTCGTTTGGCATGATTTTAGTTCTCACCCACAACACGCAACACCAAATACACACTGAAATCGTAGTATACAGTCTAAGGAGGGTCTACATTTTCACTCTACATGGTTTTAGTTCTCACCCACAACACGCAACAAAAATATACGCTGGGATTGTAGTATACAGCGCAAGGAGGGTCTTCATTTTCGATTGGCATGATTTTAGTTCTCACCCCCACGCAACACAAAATACAAGCTGAGATCGTAGCATACAGCGCAAGAAGGGTCTTCATTTTCGCTTGGCATGATTTTAGTTATCACTCACAACACGCAACACAAAATACACGCTGAGATCGTAGTAGACATCGCAAGGACGGTCTTCATTTTCGCTAGGCAAGATTTTAGTTCTCCCCCACAACACGCAAGACAAAATATATGCTGAGATCGCAGCATACAGCAAAAGGAGGGTCTTCATTTTCGTTTGGCATAATTTTAGTTCCCACCCACAACACGCAACACAAAATACAAGTTGAAATCGTAGTATCCAGCCTAAGGAGGGTCTACATTTTCGCTTTACATAATATTAGTTCTCACCCACAACACGCAACAAAAATACACGCTGAGATCGTAGTATACAGCGCAAGGAGGGTCTTCATTTTCGCTTGGCAAGATATTAGTTCTCACCCACAACACTCAACACAAAATACAAGCTGAGATCATAGTATACAGCCCAAGGAGGGTATTCACTTTCGCTTGGCGTGATTTTAGTTCTCACACACAACACGCAACACAAAATAAACGCTGGGATCGTAGTATACAGCGCAAGGAGGGTCTTAAATTTCGCTTGGCGTGATTTTAGTTCTCACCCACAACACGCAACACAAAGTACACGCTGATATCGTAGCATACAGCGCAAAGAGGGTCTTCATTTTCGCTTGGCATAATTTTAGTTCTCACCTACAACACGCAACACTAAATACCCGCTTAGATCTCAGTATACAGCGCAAGGACGGTCTTCATTTTCGCTTGGCATGATATTAGTTCTCACCCACAACATCCAACACAAAATACACGCTGAGATCGTAGTATACAGCGCAAGGAGGGTCTTCATTTTCGCTTGGCATAATTTTAATTCTCACCCACAACACGCAACACAAAATACAAGCTGAGATCGTAGTATACATTGCAAGAAGGGTCTTCATTTTCGCTTGGCATGATTATAGTTCTCAGCCACAACACGAAACACAATATAGACGCTGAGATTGTAGTATACATCGCAAGGACGGTCTTCATTTTCGCTTGGCATGATTTTAGTTCTCCCCCACAACAAGCAACACAAAATATATGCTGAGATCGCAGTATACAGCACAAGGAGGGTCTTCATTTTCGTTTGGCATGATTTTAGTTCTCACCCACAACACGCAACACAAAATACACGCCGAGATCGTAGTATACAGCGCAAGGAGGGTCTTCATTTTCGCTTGGCATGATTTTAGTTCTCACCCACAACACGCAACACAAAATACACGCTGAAATCGTAGTATACAGCCTAAGGAGGGTCTACATTATCGCTTTACATGATTTTAATTATCACCCACAACACGCAACAAGAATACACGCTGAGATCGTAGTATACAGCGCAAGGATGGTCTTCATTTTCGCTTGGCATGATATTAGTTCTCACCCACAACACTCAACACAAAATACACGCTGAGATCAGAGAATATAGCCCGAGGAGGGTCTTCACTTTCGCTTGGCGTGATTTTAGTTCTCACACACAACACGCAACACAAAATAAACGCTGAGACCGTAGTATACAGCGCAAGGAGGGTCTTCATTTTCGCTTGGCAAGTTTTTAGTTCTCACCCACAACACGCAACACAAAATACAAGTAGAGATCGTAGTATACAGCGCAAGGAGGGTCTTCATTTTCGTTTGGCATGATTTTAGTTCACACCCACAACACGCAACACAAAATACACGCTGAAATCGTAGTATACAGTCTAATGAGGGTCTACATTTTCGCTCTACATGGTTTTAGTTCTCACCCACAACACGCAACAAAAATACACGCTGGGATCATAGTATACAGCCCAAGGAGGGTCTTCACTTTCGCTTGGTGTGATTTTAGTTCTCACACACAACACGCAACAAAAATACACGCTGAGATCGTAGTATACAGCGCAAGGAGGGTCTTCATTTTCGCTTGGCAAGATATTAGTTCTCACCCACAACACTCAACACAAAATACACGCTGCGATCTTAGTATACAGCACAAGGAGGGTCTTAATTTTCGCTTGGCATGATTTTAGTTCTCACCCACAACAAGCAACACAAAATACAAGCTGAGATCATAGTATACAGCCCAAGGAGGGTCTTCAATTTCGCTTGGCGTGATTTTAGTTTTCACACACAACACGCAACACAAAATAAACGCTGGGATCGTAGTATACAGCGCATGGAGGGTCTTCATTTTCGCTTGGCATGATTTTAGTTCCCACCCACAACACGCAACACAAAATACAAGTTGAAACCGTAGTATCCAGCCTAAGGAGGGTCTACATTTTCGCTTTACATAATATTAGTTCTCACCCACAACACGCAACAAAAATACACGCTGACATCGTAGTATACAGCGCAAGGAGGGTCTTCATTTTCGCTTGGCAAGATATTAGTTCTCACCCACAACACTCAACACAAAATACACGCTGCGATCATAGTATACAGCGCAAGGAGGGTCTTAATTTTCGCTTGGTATTATTGTAGTTCTCACCCACAACACGCAACACAAAATACAAGCTGAGATCATAGTATACAGCCCAAGGAGGGTCTTCACTTTCGCTTGGCGTGATTTTAATTCTCACCCACAACATCCAACACAATATACACCCTGAGATCGTAGTATACAGCGCAAGGAGGGTCTTTATTTTCGCTTGGCAAGATTTTAGTTCTCACCCACATCACGCAACACAAAATACACGCTGGGATCGTAGTATACAGCGCAAGGAGGGTCTTCATTTTCGCTTGGCATAATTTTAGTTTTCGCCCACAACACGCAACACAAAATACAAGCTGAGATCGTAGTATACAGCGCAAGAAGGGTCTTCATTTTCGCTTGGCATCATCTTAGTTTTCACCCACAACACGCAACATAAAATACTCGCTGAGATCGTAGTATACATCGCAAGGACGGTCTTCATTTTCGCTAGGCATGATTTTAGTTCTTCCCCACAACACGCAACACAAAATATATGCTGAGATCGCAGTATACAGCAAAAGGAGGGTCTTCATTTTCGTTTGGCATGATTTTAGTTCTCACCCACAACACGCAACACAAAATACACGCTGAAATCGTAGTATACAGCCTAAGGAGGGTCTACATTCTCGCTTTACATGATTTTAGTTCTCACCCACAACACGCAACAAAAATACACGCTGAGATCGTAGTATACAGCGCAAGGAGGGTCTTCATTTTCGCTTGGCAAGATATTAGTTCTCACCCACAACACTCAACACACACGCTGCGATCATAGTATACAGCGCAAGGAGGGTCTTAATTTTCGCTTTGCATGATTTTAGTTCTCGCCCACAACACCCAACACAAAATACAAGCTGAGATCATAGTATACAGCCCAAGGAGGGTCTTCACTTTCGCTTGGCGTGATTTTAGTTCTCACACACAACACGCAACACAAAATAAATGCTGGGATCGTAGTATACATCGCAAGGAGGGTCTTCAATTTCACTTGGCGTGATTTTAGTTCTCACCCACAACACGCAACACAAAATACACGCTGATATCGTAGCATACAGCGCAAGGAGGGTCTTCATTTTCGCTTGGCATAATTTTAGTTTTCACCTACAACACGCAACACTAAATACCCGCTTAGATCTCAGTACACAGCGCAAGGACGGTCTTCATTTTTGCTTGGCATGATATTAGTTCTCACCCACAACACCCAACACAAATTACACGCTGAGATCGTAATATGCAGCGAAAGGAGGGTCTTCATTTCCGCTTGGCAAGATTTTAGTTCTCACCCACAAGACGCAACATAAAATAAATGCTGGGATCGTAGTATACAGCGCAAGGAGGGTCTTCATTTTCGCTTGGCAAGATTTTAGTTCTCACCCACAACACGCAACACAAAATACAAGCAGAGATCGTAGTATACAGCGCAAGGAGGGTCTTCATTTTCGTTTGGCATAATTTTAGTTCACACCCACAACACCCAACACAAAATACAAGCTGAGATCATAGTATACAACCCAAGGAGGGTCTTCACTTTCGTTTGGCATGATTTTAGTTCTCACCCACAACACGCAACACAAAATACACACTGAAATCGTAGTATACAGTCTAAGGAGGGTCTACATTTTCGCTCTACATGGTTTTAGTTCTCACCCACAACACGCAACAAAAATATACGCTGGGATTGTAGTATACAGCGCAAGGAGGGTCTTCATTTTCGATTGGCATGATTTTAGTTCTCACCCCCACGCAACACAAAATACAAGCTGAGATCGTAGCATACAGCGCAAGAAGGGTCTTCATTTTCGCTTGGCATGATTTTAGCTATCACTCACAACACGCAACACAAAATACACGCTGAGATCGTAGTATACATCGCAAGGACGGCTTCATTTTCGCTAGGCAAGATTTTAGTTCTCCCCCACAACACGCAAGACAAAATATATGCTGAGATCGCAGTATACAGCAAAAGGAGGGTCTTCATTTTCGTTTGGCATAATTTTAGTTCCCACCCACAACACGCAACACAAAATACAAGTTGAAATCGTAGTATCCAGCCTAAGGAGGGTCTACATTTTCGCTTTACATAATATTAGTTCTCACCCACAACACGCAACACAAAATACAAGCTGAGATCATAGTATACAGCCCAAGGAGGGTATTCACTTTCGCTTGGCGTGATTTTAGTTCTCACACACAACACGCAACACAAAATAAGCGCTGGGATCGTAGTATACAGCGCAAGGAGGGTCTTAAATTTCGCTTGGCATGATTTTAGTTCTCACCCACAACACGCAACACAAAATACACGCTGATATCGTAGCATACAGCGCAAGGAGGGTCTTCATTTTCGCTTGGCATAATTTTAGTTCTCACCTACAACACGCAACACTAAATACCCGCTTAGATCTCAGTATACAGCGCAAGGACGGTCTTCATTTTCGCTTGGCATGATATTAGTTCTCACCCACAACATCCAACACAAAATACACGCTGAGATCGTAGTATACAGCGCAAGGAGGGTCTTCATTTTCGCTTGGCATAATTTTAATTCTCACCCACAACACGCAACACAAAATACAAGCTGAGATCGTAGTATACATTGCAAGAAGGGTCTTCATTTTCGCTTGGCATGATTATAGTTCTCAGCCACAACACGCAACACAATATAGACGCTGAGATTGTAGTATACATCGCAAGGACGGTCTTCATTTTCGCTTGGCATGATTTTAGTTCTCCCCCACAACACGCAACACAAAATATATGCTCAGATCGCAGTATACAGCACAAGGAGGGTCTTCATTTTCGTTTCGCATGATTTTAGTTCTCACCCACAACACGCAACACAAAATACACGCTGAGATTGTAGTATACAGCGCAAGGAGGGTCTTCATTTTCGCTTGGCATGATTTTAGTTCTCACCCACAACACGCAACACAAAATACACGCTGAAATCGTAGTATACAGCCTAAGGAGGGTCTACATTATCGCTTTACATGATTTTAATTATCACCCACAACACGCAAAAAGAATACACGCTGAGATCGTAGTATACAGCGCAAGGATGGTCTTCATTTTCGCTTGGCATAATATTAGTTCTCACCCACAACACTCAACACAAAATACACGCTGAGATCATAGTATACAGCCCAAGGAGGGTCTTCACTTTCGCTTGGCGTGATTTTAGTTCTCACACACAACACGCAACACAAAATAAACGCTGAGATCGTAGTATACAGCGCAAGGAGGGTCTTCATTTTCGCTTGGCAAGTTTTTAGTTCTCACCCACAACACGCAACACAAAATACAAGTAGAGATCGTAGTATACAGCGCAAGGAGGGTCTTCATTTTCGTTTGGCATGATTTTAGTTCACACCCACAACACGCAACACAAAATACACGCTGAAATCGTAGTATACAGTCTAATGAGGGTCTACATTTTCGCTCTACATGGTTTTAGTTCTCACCCACAACACGCAACAAAAATACACGCTGGGATCATAGTATACAGCCCAAGGAGGGTCTTCACTTTCGCTTGGTGTGATTTTAGTTCTCACACACAACACGCAACAAAAATACACGCTGAGATCGTAGTATACAGCGCAAGGAGGGTCTTCATTTTCGCTTGGCAAGATATTAGTTCTCACCCACAACACTCAACACAAAATACACGCTGCGATCTTAGTATACAGCACAAGGAGGGTCTTAATTTTCGCTTGGCATGATTTTAGTTCTCACCCACAACAAGCAACACAAAATACAAGCTCAGATCATAGTATACAGCCCAAGGAGGGTCTTCACTTTCGCTTGGCGTGATTTTAGTTTTCACACACAACACGCAACACAAAATAAACGCTGGGATCGTAGTATACAGCGCATGGAGGGTCTTCATTTTCGCTTGGCATGATTTTAGTTCCCACCCACAACACGCAACACAAAATACAAGTTGAAATCGTAGTATCCAGCCTAAGGAGGGTCTACATTTTCGCTTTACATAATATTAGTTCTCACCCACAACACGCAACAAAAATACACGCTGACATCGTAGTATACAGCGCAAGGAGGGTCTTCATTTTCGCTTGGCAAGATATTAGTTCTCACCCACAACACTCAACACAAAATACACGCTGCGATCATAGTATACAGCGCAAGGAGGGTCTTAATTTTCGCTTGGTATTATTGTAGTTCTCACCCACAACACGCAACACAAAATACAAGCTGAGATCATAGTATACAGCCCAAGGAGGGTCTTCACTTTCGCTTGGCGTGATTTTAATTCTCACCCACAACATCCAACACAATATACACGCTGAGATCGTAGTATACAGCGCAAGGAGGGTCTTTATTTTCGCTTGGCAAGATTTTAGTTCTCACCCACATCACGCAACACAAAATACACGCTGGGATCGTAGTATACAGCGCAAGGAGGGTCTTCATTTTCGCTTGGCATAATTTTAGTTTTCGCCCACAACACGCAACACAAAATACAAGCTGAGATCGTAGTATACAGCGCAAGGAGGGTCTTCATTTTCGATTGGCATGATTTTAGTTCTCACCCACAACACACAACACGAAATACATGCTGAAATCGTAGTATACAGTCTAAGGAGGGTCTACATTTTCGCTCTACATGGTTTTAGTTCTCACCCACAACACGCAACAAAAATACACGCTGGGATCGTAGTATACAGCGCAAGGAGGGTCTTCATTTTCGCTTGGCATGATTTTAGTTCTCACCCACAACACGCAACACAAAATACAAGCTGAGATCGTAGTATACAGAGCAAGAAGGGTCTTCATTTTCGCTTGGCATGATTTTAGTTCTCACCCACAACACGCAACACAACATACAAGCTGAGATCGTAGTATACATCGCAAGGTCGGTCTTCATTTTCGCTAGGCAAGATTTTAGTTCTCCCCCACAACACGCAACACAAAATATATGCTGAGATCGCAGTATACAGCAAAAGGAGGGTCTTCATTTTCGTTTGGCATGATTTTAGTTCTCACCCACAACACGCAACACAAAATACACGCTGAAATCGTAGTATACAGCCTAAGGAGGGTCTACATTCTCGCTTTACATGATTTTAGTTCTCACCCACAACACGCAACAAAAATACACGCTGAGATCGTAGTATACAGCGCAAGGAGGGTCTTCATTTTCGCTTGGCAAGATATTAGTTCTCACCCACAACACTCAACACACACGCTGCGATCATAGTATACAGCGCAAGGAGGGTCTTAATTTTCGCTTTGCATGATTTTAGTTCTCGCCCACAACACCCAACACAAAATACAAGCTGAGATCATAGTATACAGCCCAAGGAGGGTCTTCTCTTTCGCTTGGCGTGATTTTAGTTCTCACACACAACACGCAACACAAAATAAATGCTGGGATCGTAGTATACAGCGCAAGGAGGGTCTTCAATTTCACTTGGCGTGATTTTAGTTCTCACCCACAACACGCAACACAAAATACACGCTGATATCGTAGCATACAGCGCAAGGAGGGTCTTCATTTTCGCTTGGCATAATTTTAGTTTTCACCTACAACACGCAACACTAAATACCCGCTTAGATCTCAGTACACAGCGCAAGGACGGTCTTCATTTTTGCTTGGCATGATATTAGTTCTCACCCACAACACCTAACACAAATTACACGCTGAGATCGTAATATGCAGCGAAAGGAGGGTCTTCATTTCCGCTTGGCAAGATTTTAGTTCTCACCCACAAGACGCAACACAAAATAAATGCTGGGATCGTAGTATACAGCGCAAGGAGGGTCTTCATTTTCTCTTGGCATGATTTTAATTCTCACCCACAACATCCAACACAAAATACACGCTGAGATCGTAGTATACAGCGCAAGGAGGGTCTTCATTTTCGCTTGGCATGATTTTAATTCTCATCCACAACACGCAACACAAAATACAAGCTGAGATCGTAGTATACAGCGCAAGAAGGGTCTTCATTTTCGCTTGGCATGATTATAGTTCTCAGCCACAACACGCAACACAATAAAGACGCTGAGATAGTAGTATACATCGCAAGGACGGTCTTCATTTTCGCTTGGCATGATTTTAGTTCTTCCCCACAACACGCAACACAAAATATATGCTGAGATCGCAGTATACAGCACAAGGAGGGTCTTCATTTTCGTTTGGCATGATTTTAGTTCTCACCCACAACACGCAACACAAAATACACGCTGAGATCGTAGTATACAGCGCAAGGAGGGTCTTCATTTTCGCTTGGCATGATTTTAGTTCTCACCCACAACACGCAACACAAAATACACGCTGAAATCGTATTATACAGCCTAAGGAGGGTCTACATTATCGCTTTAGATGATTTTAGTTCTCACCCACAACACGCAACAAGAATACACGCTGAGATCGTAGTATACAGCGCAAGGAGGGTCTTCATTTTCGCTTGGCAAGATATTAGTTCTCACCCACAACACTCAACACAAAATACACGCTGAGATCATAGTATACAGCCCAAGGAGGGTCTTCACTTTCGCTTGGCGTGATTTTAGTTCTCACACACAACACGCAACACAAAATAAACGCTAAGATCGTAGTATACAGCGCAAGGAGGGTCTTCATTTTCGCTTGGCAAGATTTTAGTTCTCACCCACAACACGCAACACAAAATACAAGCAGAGATCGTAGTATACAGCGCAAGGAGGGTCTTCATTTTCGTTTGGCATAATTTTAGTTCACACCCACAACACCCAACACAAAATACAAGCTGAGATCATAGTATACAGCCCAAGGAGGGTCTTCACTTTCGCTTGGCGTGATTTTAGTTCTCACACACAACACGCAACACAAAATAAACGCTGGGATCGTAGTATACAGCGCAAGGAGGGTCTTCAATTTCGCTTGGCGTGATTTTAGTTCTCACCCACAACACGCAACACAAAATACACGCTGATATCGTAGCGCACAGCGCAAGGAGGGTCTTCATTTTCGCTTGGCATAATTTTAGTTCTCACCTACAACACGCAACACTAAATACCCGCTTAGATCTGAGTATACAGCGCAAGGACGGTCTTCATTTTCGCTTGGCATGATATTAGTTCTCACCCACAACACCCAACACAAATTACACGCTGAGATCGTAATATGCAGCGAAAGGAGGGTCTTCGTTTCCGCTTGGCAAGATTTTAGTTCTCACCCACAAGACGCAACACAAAATAAATGCTGGGATCGTAGTATACAGCGCAAGGAGGGTCTTCATTTTCTCTTGGCATGATTTTAATTCTCACCCACAACATCCAACACAAAATACACGCTGAGATCGTAGTATACAGCGCAAGGAGGGTCTTCATTTTCGCTTGTCATGATTTTATTTCTCACCCACAACACGCAACACAAAATACAAGCTGTGATCGTAGTATACAGCGCAAGAAGGGTCTTCATTTTCGCTTGGCATGATTATAGTTCTCAGCCACAACACGCAACACAATATAGACGCTGAGATTGTAGTATACATCGCAAGGACGGTCTTCATTTCCGCTTGGCATGATTTTAGTTCTCCCCCACAACACGCAACACAAAATATATGCTGAGATCGCAGTATACAGCACAAGGAGGGTCTTCATTTTCGTTTGGCATGATTTTAGTTCTCACCCACAACACGCAACACAAAATACACGCTGAGATCATAGTATACAGCCCAAGGAGGGTCTTCACTTTCGCTTGACGTGATTTTAGTTCTCACACACAACACGCAACACAAAATAAACGCTGAGATCGTAGTATACAGCGCAAGGAGGGTCTTCAATTTCGCTTGGCGTGATTTTAGTTCTCACCCACAACACGCAGCACAAAATACACGCTGAGATCGTAGCATACAGCGCAAGGAGGGTCTTCATTTTCGCTTGACATAATTTTAGTTCTCACCCACAACACGCAACACTAAATACACGCTTAGATCTCAGTATACAACGCAAGGACGGTCTTCATTTTCGCTTGGCATGATTTTAGTTCTCACCCACAACACCCAACACAAATTACACGCTGAGATCGTAATATGCAGCGAAAGGAGGGTCTTCATTTCCGCTTGGCAAGATTTTAGTTCTCACCCACAAGACGCAACACAAAATAAATGCTGGGATCGTAGTATACAGCGCAAGGAGGGTCTTCATTTTCTCTTGGCATGATTTTAAATCTCACCCACAACATCCAACACAAAATACACGCTGAGATCGTAGTATACAGCGCAAGGAGGGTCTTCATTTTCGCTTGGCATGATATTAGTTCTCACCCACAACACGCAACACAAAATACAAGCTGAGATCGTAGTATACAGCGCAAGAAGGGTCCTCATTTTCGCTTGGCATGATTATAGTTCTCAGCCACAACACGCAACACAAAATACACGCTGAGATTGTAGTATACATCGCAAGCACGGTCCTCAATTTCGCTTGGCATGATTTTAGTTCCCCCCACAACACGCAACACAAAATATATGCTGAGATCGCAGTATGCAGTACAAGGAGGGTCTTCATTTTCGTTTGGCATGATTTTAGGTCCCACCCACAACACGCAACACAAAATACACGCTGAGATCGTAGTATACAGCGCAAGGAGGGTCTTCATTTTCTCTTGGCATGATTTTAGTTCTCACCCACAACACGCAACACAAAATACACGCTGAAATCGTAGTATACAGCCTAAGGAGAGTCTACATTACCGCTTTACATGATTTTAGTTCTCACCCACAACACGCAACAAGAATACACGCTGAGATCGTAGTATACAGCGCAAGGAGGGTCTTCATTTTCGCTTGGCATGATATTAGTTCTCACCCACAACACTCAACACAAAATACACGCTGAGATCATAGTATACAGCCCAAGGAGGGTCTTCACTTTCGCTTGGCGTGATTTTAGTTCTCACACACAACACGCAACACAAAATAAACGCTGGGATCGTAGTATACAGCGCAAGGAGGGTCTTCATTTTCGTTTGGCATGATTTTAGTTCTCACCCACAACACGCAACACAAAATACACACTGAAATCGTAGTATACAGTCTAAGGAGGGTCTACATTTTCGCTCTACATGGTTTTAGTTCTCACCCACAACACGCAACAAAAATATACGCTGGGATTGTAGTATACAGCGCAAGGAGGGTCTTCATTTTCGATTGGCATGATTTTAGTTCTCACTCCCACGCAACACAAAATACAAGCTGAGATCGTAGCATACAGCGCAAGAAGGGTCTTCATTTTCGCTTGGCATGATTTTAGTTCTCACTCACAGCACGCAACACAAAATACACGCTGAGATCGTAGTATACAGCAAAAGGAGGGTCTTCATTTTCGTTTGGCATGATTTTAGTTCCCACCCACAACACACAACACAAAATACAAGTTGAAATCGTAGTATCCAGCCTAAGGGGGGTCTACATTTTCGCTTTACATAATATTAGTTCTCACCCACAACACGCAACAAAAATACACGCTGAGATCGTAGTATACAGCGCAAGGAGGGTCTTCATTTTCGCTTGGCAAGATATTAGTTCTCACCCACAACACTCAACACAAAATACACGCTGCGATCATAGTATACAGCGCAAGGAGGGTCTTAATTTTCGCTTGGTATGATTGTAGTTCTCACCCACAACACTCAACACAAAATACACGCTGAGATCATAGTATACAGCCCAAGGAGGGTCTTCACTTTCGCTTGGCGTGATTTTAGTTCTCACAAACAACACGCAACACAAAATAAACGCTGAGATCGTAGTATACAGCGCAAGGAGGGTCTTCATTTTCGCTTGGCAAGATTTTAGTTCTCACCCACAACACGCAACACAAAATACAAGTAGAGATCGTAGTATACAGCGCAAGGAGGGTCTTCATTTTCGTTTGGCATGATTTTAGTTCACACCCACAACACGCAACACAAAATACACGCTGAAATCGTAGTATACAGTCTAATGAGGGTCTACATTTTCGCTCTACATGGTTTTAGTTCTCACCCACAACACGCAACAAAAATACACGCTGGGATCATAGTATACAGCCCAAGGAGGGTCTTCACTTTCGCTTGGAGTGATTTTAGTTCTCACACACAACACGCAACAAAAATACACGCTGAGATCGTAGTATACAGCGCAAGGAGGGTCTTCATTTTCGTTTGGCAAGATATTAGTTCTCACCCACAACACTCAACACAAAATACACGCTGCGATCTTAGTATACAGCACAAGGAGGGTCTTAATTTTCGCTTGGCATAATTTTAGTTCTCACCCACAACAAGCAACACAAAATACAAGCTGAGATCATAGTATACAGCCCAAGGAGGGTCTTCACTTTCGCTTGGCGTGATTTTAGTTTTCACACACAACACGCAACACAAAATAAACGCTGGGATCGTAGTATACAGCGCATGGAGGGTCTTCATTTTCGCTTGGCATGATTTTAGTTCCCACCCACAACACGCAACACAAAATACAAGTTGAAATCGTAGTATCCAGCCTAAGGAGGGTCTACATTTTCGCTTTACATAATATTAGTTCTCACCCACAACACGCAACAAAAATACACGCTGACATCGTAGTATACAGCGCAAGGAGGGTCTTCATTTTCGCTTGGCAAGATATTAGTTCTCACCCACAACACTCAACACAAAATACACGCTGCGATCATAGTATACAGCGCAAAGAGGGTCTTAATTTTCGCTTGGTATTATTGTAGTTCTCACCCACAACACGCAACACAAAATACAAGCTGAGATCATAGTATACAGCCCAAGGAGGGTCTTCACTTTCGCTTGGCGTGATTTTAATTCTCACCCACAACATCCAACACAATATACACGCTGAGATCGTAGTATACAGCGCAAGGAGGGTCTTTATTTTCGCTTGTCAAGATTTTAGTTCTCACCCACATCACGCAACACAAAATACACGCTGGGATCGTAGTATACAGCGCAAGCAGGGTCTTCATTTTCGCTTGGCATAATTTTAGTTTTCGCCCACAACACGCAACACAAAATACAAGCTGAGATCGTAGTATACAGCGCAAGAAGGGTCTTCATTTTCGCTTGGCATCATTTTAGTTTTCACCCACAACACGCAACATAAAATACACGCTGAGATCGTAGTATACATCGCAAAGACGGTCTTCATTTTCGCTAGGCATGATTTTAGTTCTTCCCCACAACACGCAACACAAAATATATGCTGAGATCGCAGTATACAGCACAAGGAGGGTCTTCATTTTCGTTTGGCATGATTTTAGTTCTCACCCACAACACGCAACACAAAATACACGCTGAGATCGTAGTATACAGCGCAAGGAGGGTCTTCATTTTCGATTGGCATGATTTTAGTTCTCACCCACAACACGCAACACGAAATACATGCTTAAATCGTAGTATACAGTCTAAGGAGGGTCTACATTTTCGCTCTACATGGTTTTAGTTCTCACCCACAACACGCAACAAAAATACACGCTGGGATTGTAGTATACAGCGCAAGGAGGGTCTTCATTTTCGCTTGGCATGATTTTAGTTCTCACCCACAACACGCAACACAAAATACAAGCTGAGATCGTAGTATACAGCGCAAGAAGGGTCTTCATTTTCGCTTGGCATGATTTTAGTTCTCACCCACAACACGCAACACAAAATACAAGCTGAGATCGTAGTATACATCGCAAGGTCGGTCTTCATTTTCGCTAGGCAAGATTTTAGTTCTCCCCCACGACACGCAACACAAAATATATGCTGAGATCGCAGTATACAGCAAAAGGAGGGTCTTCATTTTCGTTTGGCATGATTTTAGTTCTCACCCACAACACGCAACACAAAATACACGCAGAAATCGTAGTATACAGCCTAAGGAGGGTCTACATTCTCGCTTTACATGATTTTAGTTCTCACCCACAACACGCAACAAAAATACACGCTGAGATCTTAGTATACAGCGCAAGGAGGGTCTTCATTTTCGCTTGGCAAGATATTAGTTCTCACCCACAACACTCAACACACACGCTGCGATCATAGTATACAGCGCAAGGAGGGTCTTAATTTTCGCTTGGCATGATTTTAGTTCTCGCCCACAACACCCAACACAATATACAAGCTGAGATCATAGTATACAGCCTAAGGAGGGTCTTCACTTTCGCTTGGCGTGATTTTAGTTCTCACACACAACACGCAACACAAAATAAATGCTGGGATCGTAGTATACAGCGCAAGGAGGGTCTTCAATTTCACTTGGCGGGATTTTAGTTCTCACCCACAACACGCAACACAAAATACACGCTGATATCGTAGCATACAGCGCAAGGAGGGTCTTCATTTTCGCTTGGCATAATTTTAGTTTTCACCTACAACACGCAACACTAAATACCCGCTTAGATCTCAGTACACAGCGCAAGGACGGTCTTCATTTTCGCTTGGCATGATATTAGTTCTCACCCACAACACCCAACACAAATTACACGCTGAGATCGTAATATGCAGCGAAAGGAGGGTCTTCATTTCCGCTTGGCAAGATTTTAGTTCTCACCCACAAGACGCAACACAAAATAAATGCTGGGATCGTAGTATACAGCGCAAGGAGGGTCTTCATTTTCTCTTGGCATGATTTTAATTCTCACCCACAACATCCAACACAAAATTCACGCTGAGATCGTAGTATACAGCGCAAGGAGGGTCTTCATTTTCGCTTGGCATGATTTTAATTCTCACCCACAACACGCAACACAAAATACAAGCTGAGATCGTAGTATACAGCGCAAGAAGGCTCTTCATTTTCGCTTGGCATGATTATAGTTCTCAGCCACAACACGCAACACAATATAGACGCTGAGATTGTAGTATACATCGCAAGGACTGTCTTCATTTTCGCTTGGCATGATTTTAGTTCTCCCCCACAACACGCAACACAAAATATATGCTGAGATCGCAGTATACAGCACTAGGAGGGTCTTCATTTTCGTTTGGCATGATTTTAGTTCTCACCCACAATACGCAACACAAAATACACGCTGAGATCGTAGTATACAGCGCAAGGAGGGTCTTCATTTTCGCTTGGCATGATTTTGGTTCTCACCCACAACACGCAACACAAAATACACGCTGAAATCGTAGTATACAGCCTAAGGAGGGTCTACATTATCGCTTTAGATGATTTTAGTTCTCACCCACAACACGCAACAAGAATACACGCTGAGATCGTAGTATACAGCGCAAGGAGGGTCTTCATTTTCACTTGGCAAGATATTAGTTCTCACCCACAACACTCAACACAAAATACACGCTGAGATCATAGTATACAGCCCAAGGAGGGTCTTCACTTTCGCTTGGCGTGATTTTAGTTCTCACACACAACACGCAACACAAAATAAACGCTGAGATCGTAGTATACAGCGCAAGGAGGGTCTTCATTTTCGCTTGGCAAGATTTTAGTTCTCACCCACAACACGCAACACAAAATACAAGCAGAGATCGTAGTATACAGCGCAAGGAGGGTCTTCATTTTCGTTTGGCATAATTTTAGTTCACACCCACAACACCCAACACAAAATACAAGCTGAGATCATAGTATACAGCCCAAGGAGGGTCTTCACTTTCGCTTGGCGTGATTTTAGTTCTCACACACAACACGCAACACAAAATAAACGCTGGGATCGTAGTATACAGCGCAAGGAGGGTCTTCAATTTCGCTTGGCGTGATTTTAGTTCTCACCCACAACACGCAACACAAAATACACGCTGATATCGTAGCGCACAGCGCAAGGAGGGTTTTCATTTTCGCTTGGCATAATTTTACTTCTCACCTACAACACGCAACACTAAATACCCGCTTAGATCTGAGTATACAGCGCAAGGACGGTCTTCATTTTCGCTTGGCATGATATTAGTTCTCACCCACAACACCCAACACAAATTACACGCTGAGATCGTAATATGCAGCGAAAGGAGGGTCTTCGTTTCCGCTTGGCAAGATTTTAGTTCTCACCCACAAGACGCAACACAAAATAAATGCTGGGATCGTAGTATACAGCGCAAGGAGGGTCTTCATTTTCTCTTGGCATGATTTTAATTCTCACCCACAACATCCAGCACAAAATACACGCTGAGATCGTAGTATACAGCGCAAGGAGGGTCTTCATTTTCGCTTGTCATGATTTCCTTTCTCACCCACAACACGCAACACAAAATACAAGCTGAGATCGTAGTATACAGCGCAAGAAGGGTCTTCATTTTCGCTTGGCATGATTATAGTTCTCCGCCACAACACGCAACACAATATAGACGCTGAGATTGTAGTATACATCGCAAGGACGGTCTTCATTTCCGCTTGGCATGATTTTAGTTCTCCCCCACAACACGCAACACAAAATATATGCTGAGATCGCAGTATACAGCACAAGGAGGGTCTTCATTTTCGTTTGGCATGATTTTAGTTCTCACCCACAACACGCAACACAAAATACACGCTGAGATCATAGTATACAGCCCAAGGAGGGTCTTCACTTTCGCTTGACGTGATTTTAGTTCTCACACACAACACGCAACACAAAATAAACGCTGAGATCGTAGTATACAGCGCAAGGAGGGTCTTCAATTTCGCTTGGCGTGATTTTAGTTCTCACCCACAACACGCAACACAAAATACACGCTGAGATCGTAGCATACAGCGCAAGGAGGGTCTTCATTTTCGCTTGGCATAATTTTAGTTCTCACCCACAACACGCAACACTAAATACACGCTTAGATCTCAGTATACAACGCAAGGACGGTCTTCATTTTCGCTTGGCATGATTTTACTTCTCACCCACAACACCCAACACAAATTACACGCTGAGATCGTAATATGCAGCGAAAGGAGGGTCTTCATTTCCGCTTGGCAAGATTTTAGTTCTCACCCACAAGACGCAACACAAAATAAATGCTGGGATCGTAGTATACAGCGCAAGGAGGGTCTTCATTTTCTCTTGGCATGATTTTAAATCTCACCCACAACATCCAACACAAAATACACGCTGAGATCGTAGTATACAGCGCAAGGAGGGTCTTCATTTTCGCTTGGCATGATATTAGTTCTCACCCACAACACGCAACACAAAATACAAGCTGAGATCGTAGTATACAGCGCAAGAAGGGTCCTCATTTTCGCTTGGCATGATTATAGTTCTCAGCCACAACACGCAACACAAAATACACGCTGAGATTGTAGTATACATCGCAAGGACGGTCCTCAATTTCGCTTGGCATGATTTTAGTTCCCCCCACAACACGCAACACAAAATATATGCTGAGATCGCAGTATGCAGTACAAGGAGGGTCTTCATTTTCGTTTGGCATGATTTTAGGTCCCACCCACAACACGCAACACAAAGTACACGCTGAGATCGTAGTATACAGCGCAAGGAGGGTCTTCATTTTCTCTTGGCATGATTTTAGTTCTCACCCACAACACGCAACACAAAATACACGCTGAAATCGTAGTATACAGCCTAAGGAGGGTCTACATTACCGCTTTACATGATTTTAGTTCTCACTCACAACACGCAACAAGAATACACGCTGAGATCGTAGTATACAGCTCAAGGAGGGTCTTCATTTTCGCTTGGCATGATATTAGTTCTCACCCACAACACTCAACACAAAATACACGCTGAGATCATAGTATACAGCCCAAGGAGGGTCTTCACTTTCGCTTGGCGTGATTTTAGTTCTCACACACAACACGCAACACAAAATAAACGCTGGGATCGTAGTATACAGCGCAAGGAGGGTCTTCAATTTCGCTTGGCGTGATTTTAGTTCTCACCCACAACACGCAACACAAAATACACGCTGAGATCATAGCATACAGCGCAAGGAGGGTCTTCATTTTCGTTTGGCATGATTTTAGTTCTCACCCACAACACGCAACACAAAATACACACTGAAATCGTAGTATACAGTCTAAGGAGGGTCTACATTTTCGCTCTACATGGTTTCAGTTCTCACCCACAACACGCAACAAAAATATACGCTGGGATTGTAGTATACAGCGCAAGGAGGGTCTTCATTTTCGATTGGCATGATTTTAGTTCTCACCCCCACGCAACACAAAATACAAGCTGAGATCGTAGCATACAGCGCAAGAAGGGTCTTCATTTTCGCTTGGCATGATTTTAGTTCTCACTCACAGCACGCAACACAAAATACACGCTGAGATTGTAGTATACACCAAAAGGAGGGTCTTCATTTTCGTTTGGCATGATTTTAGTTCCCACCCACAACACGCAACACAAAATACAAGTTGAAATCGTAGTATCCAGCCTAAGGAGGGTCTACATTTTCGCTTTACATAATATTAGTTCTCACCCACAACACGCAACAAAAATACACGCTGAGATCGTAGTATACAGCGCAAGGATGGTCTTCATTTTCGCTTGGCAAGATATTAGTTCTCACCCACAACCCTCAACACAAAATACACGCTGCGATCATAGTATACAGCGCAAGGAGGGTCTTAATTTTCGCTTGGTATGATTGTAGTTCTCACCCACAACACGCAACACAAAATACAAGCTGAGATCATAGTATACAGCCCAAGGAGGGTCTTCACTTTCGCTTGGCGTGATTTTAATTCTCACCCACAATATCCAACACAATATACACGCTGAGATCGTAGTATACAGCGCAAGGAGGGTCTTTATTTTCGCTTGGCAAGATTTTAGTTCTCACCCACATCACGCAACACAAAATACACGCTGGGATCGTAGTATACAGCGCAAGGAGGGTCTTCATTTTCGCTTGGCATAATTTTAGTTTTCGCCCACAACACGCAACACAAAATACAAGCTGAGATCGTAGTATACAGCGCAAGAAGGGTCTTCATTTTCGCTTGGCATGATTTTAGTTCTCACCCACAACACGCAACATAAAATACACGCTGAGATCGTAGTATACATCGCAAGGACGGTCTTCATTTTCGCTAGGCATGATTTTAGTTCTCCCCCACAACACGCAACACAAAATATATGCTGAGATCGCAATATACAGCACAAGGAGGGTCTTCATTTTCGTTTGGCATGATTTTAGTTCTCACCCACAACATGCAACACAAAATACACGCTGAGATCGTAGTATACAGCGCAAGGAGGGTCTTCATTTTCGTTTGGCATGATTTTAGTTCTCACCCACAACACGCAACACAAAATACATGCTGAAATCGTAGTATACAGTCTAAGGAGGGTCTACATTTTCGCTCTACATGGTTTTAGTTCTCACCCACAACACGCAACTAAAATACACGCTGGGATCGTAGTATACAGCGCAAGGAGGGTCTTCATTTTCGCTTGGCATGATTTTAGTTCTCACCCACAACACGCAACACAAAATACAAGCTGAGATCGTAGTATACAGCGCAAGAAGGGTCTTCATTTTCGCTTGGCATGATTTTAGTTCTCACCCACAACACACAACACAAAATACAAGCTGAGATCGTAGTATACATCGCAAGGTCGGTCTTCATTTTCGCTAGGCAAGATTTTAGTTCTCCCCCACAACACGCAACACAAAATATATGCTGAGATAGCAGTATACAGCAAAAGGAGGGTCTTCATTTTCATTTGGCATGATTTTAGTTCTCACCCACAACACGCAACACAAAATACACGCTGAAATCGTAGTATACAGCCTAAGGAGGGTCTACATTTTCGCTTTACATGATTTTAGTTCTCACCCACAACACGCAACAAAAATACACGCTGAGATCGTAGTATACAGCGCAAGGAGGGTCTTCATTGTCGCTTGGCAAGATATTAGTTCTCACCCACAACACTCAACACACACGCTGCGATCATAGTATACAGCGCAAGGAGGGTCTTAATTTTCGCTTGGCATGATTTTAGTTCTCGCCCACAACACCCAACACAAAATACAAGCTGAGATCATAGTATACAGCCCAACGAGGGTCTTCACTTTCGCTTGGCGTGATTTTAGTTCTCACACACAACACGCAACACAAAATAAACGCTGGGATCGTAGTATACATCGCAAGGAGGGTCTTCAATTTCGCTTGGCGTGATTTTAGTTCTCACCCACAACACGCAACACAAAATACACGCTGATATCGTAGCATACAGCGCAAGGAGGGTCTTCATTTTCGCTTGGCAATAATTTTAGTTCTCACCTACAACACGCAACACTAAATACCCGCTTAGATCTCAGTATACAGCGCAAGGACGGTCTTCATTTTCGCTTGGCATGATATTAGTTCTCACCCACAACACCCAACACAAATTACACGCTGAGATCGTAATATGCAGCGAAAGGAGGGTCTTCATTTCCGCTTGGCAAGATTTTAGTTCTCACCCACAAGACGCAACACAAAATAAATGCTGGGATCGTAGTATACAGCGCAAGGAGGGTCTTCATTTTCTCTTGGCATGATTTTAATTCTCACCCACAACATCCAACACAAAATACACGCTGAGATCGTAGTATACAGCGCAAGGAGGGTCTTCATTTTCGCTTGGCATGATTTTAATTCTCACCCACGACACGCAACACAAAATACAAGCTGAGATCGTAGTATACATTGCAAGAAGGGTCTTCATTTTCGCTTAACATGATTATAGTTCTCAGCCACAACACGCAACACAATATAGACGCTGAGATTGTAGTATACATCGCAAGGACGGTCTTCATTTTCGCTTGGCATGATTTTAGTTCTCCCCCACAACACGCAACACAAAATATATGCTGAGATCGCAGTATACAGCACAAGGAGGGTCTTCATTTTCGTTTGGCATGATTTTAGTTCTCACCCACAACACGCAACACAAAATACACGCTGAGATCGTAGTATACAGCGCAAGGAGGGTCTTCATTTTCGCTTGGCATGATATTAGTTCTCACCCACAACACTCAACACAAAATACACGCTGAGATCATAGTATACAGCCCAAGGAGGGTCTCCACTTTCGCTTGGCGTGATTTTAGTTCTCACACACAACATGCAGCACAAAATAAACGCTGAGATCGTAGTATACAGCGCAAGGAGGGTCTTCGTTTTCGCTTGGCAAGATTTTATTTCTCACCCACAACACGCAACACAAAATACAAGCAGAGATCGTAGTATACAGCGCAAGGAGGGTCTTCATTTTCGTTTGGCATGATTTTAGTTCACACCCACAACACGCAACACAAAATACACGCTGAAATTGTAGTATACAGTCTAATGAGGGTCTACATTTTCGCTCTACATGGTTTTAGTTCTCACCCACAACACGCAACAAAAATACACGCTGGGATCATAGTACACAGCCCAAGGAGGGTCTTCACTTTCGCTTGGCGTGATTTTAGTTCTCACACACGACACGCAACAAAAATACACGCTGAGATTGTAGTATACAGTGCAAGGAGGGTCTTCATTTTCGCTTGGCAAGATATTAGTTCTCACCCACAACACTCAACACAAAATACACGCTGCGATCTTAGTATACAGCGCAAGGAGGGTCTTAATTTTCGCTTGGCATGATTTTAGTTCTCACCCACAACAAGCAACACAAAATACAAGCTGAGATCATAGTATACAGCCCAAGGAGGGTCTTCACTTTCGCTTGGCGTGATTTTAGTTTTCACACGCAACACGCAACACAAAATAAACGCTGGGATCGTAGTATACAGCGCATGGAGGGTCTTCATTTTCTCTTGGCATGATTTTAGTTCCCACCCACAACACGCAACACAAAATACAAGTTGAAATCGTAGTATCCAGCCTAAGGAGGGTCTACATTTTCGCTTTACATAATATTAGTTCTCACCCACAACACGCAAAAAAATACACGCTGAGATCGTAGTATACAGCGCAAGGAGGGTCTTCATTTTCGCTTGGCAAGATATTAGTTCTCACCCACAACACTCAACACAAAATACACGCTGCGATCATAGTATACAGCGCAAGGAGGGTCTTAATTTTCGCTTGGTATGATTGTAGGTCTCACCCACAACACGCAACACAAAATACAAGCTGATATCATAGTATACAACCCAAGGAGGGTCTTCACTTTCGCTTGGCGTGATTTTATTTCTCACCCACAACATCCAACACAATATACACGCTGAGATCGTAGTATACAGCGCAAGGAGGGTCTTTATTTTCGCATGGCAAGATTTTAGTTCTCACCCACATCACGCAACACAAAATACACGCTGGGATCGTAGTATACAGCCCAAGGAGGGTCTTCATTTTCGCTTGGCATAATTTTAGTTTTCACCCACAACACGCAACACAAAATACAAGCTGAGATCGTAGTATACAGCGCAAGAAGGGTCTTCATTTTCGCTTGGCATGATTTTAGTTCTCACCCACAACACGCAACATAAAATACACGCTGAGATCGTAGTATACATCGCAAGGACGGTCTTCATTTTCGCTAGGCATGATTTTAGTTCTCCCCCACAACACGCAACACAAAATATATGCTGAGATCGCAGTATACAGCACAAGGAGGGTCTTCATTTTCGTTTGGCATGATTTTAGTTCTCACCCACAACACGCAACACAAAATACACGCTGAGATCGTAGTATACAGCGCAAGGACGGTCTTCATTTTCGATTGGCATGATTTTAGTTCTCACCCACAACACGCAACACAAAATACATGCTGAAATCGTAGTATACAGTCTAAGGAGGGTCTACATTTTCGCTCTACATGGTTTTAGTTCTCACCCACAGCACGCAACAAAAATACACGCTGGGATCGTAGTATAAAGCGCAAGGAGGGTCTTCATTTTCGCTTGGCATGATTTTAGTTCTCACCCACAACACGCAACACAAAATACAAGCTGAGATCGTAGTATACAGCGCAAGAAGGGTCTTCATTTTCGCTTGGCATGATTTTAGTTCTCACCCACAACACGCAACACAAAATACAAGCTAAGATCGTAGTATACATCGCAAGGTCGGTCTTCATTTTCGCTAGGCAAGATTTTAGTTCTCCCCCACAACACGCAACACAAAATATATGCTGAGATCGCAGTATACAGCAAAAGGAGGGTCTTCATTTTCGTTTGGCATGATTTTAGGTCTCACCCACAACACGCAACACAAAATACACGCGGAAATCGTAGTATACAGCCTAAGGAGGGTCTACATTTTCGCTTTACATGATTTTAGTTCTCACCCACAACACGCAACAAAAATACACGCTGACATCGTAGTATACAGCGCAAGGAGGGTCTTCATTTTCGCTTGGCAAGATATTAGTTCTCACCCACAACACTAAACACACACGCTGCGATCATAGTATACAGCGCAAGGAGGGTCTTAATTTTCGCTTGGCATGATTTTAGTTCTCGCCCACAACACCCAACACAAAATACAAGCTGAGATCATAGTATACAGCCCAAGGAGGGTCTTCACTTTCGCTTGGCGTGATTTTAGTTCTCACACACAACACGCAACACAAAATAAATGCTGGGATCGTAGTATACAGCGCAAGGAGGGTCTTCAATTTCGCTTGGCGTGATTTTAGTTCTCACCCACAACACGCAACACAAAATACACGCTGATATCGTAGCATACAGCGCAAGGAGGGTCTTCATTTTCTCTTGGCATAATTTTAGTTCTCACCTACAACACGCAACACTAAATACCCGCTTAGATCTCAGTATACAGCGCAAGGACGGTCTTCATTTTCGCTTGGCATGATATTAGTTCTCACCCACAACACCCAACACAAATTACACGCTGAGATCGTAATATGCAGCGAAAGGAGGGTCTTCATTTCCGCTTGGCAAGATTTTAGTTCTCACCCACAAGACGCAACACAAAATAAATGCTGGGATCGTAGTATACAGCGCAAGGAGAGTCTTCATTTTCTCTTGGCATGATTTTAATTCTCACCCATAACATCCAACACAAAATACACGCTGAGATCGTAGTATACAGCGCAAGGAGGGTCTTCATTTTCGCTTGGCATGATTTTAATTCTCACCCACAACACGCAACACAAATTACAAGCTGAGATCGTAGTATACAGCGCAAGAAGGGTCTTCATTTTCGCTTGGCATGATTATAGTTCTCAGCCACAACACGCAACACAATATAGACGCTGAGATTGTAGTATACATCGCAAGGACGGTCTTCATTTTCGCTTGGCATGATTTTAGTTCTCCCCCACAACACGCAACACAAAATATATGCTGAGATCGCAGTATACAGCGCAAGGAGGGTCTTCATTTTCGTTTGGCATAATTTTAGTTCACACCCACAACACCCAACACAAAATACAAGCTGAGATCATAGTATACAACCCAAGGAGGGTCTTCACTTTCGCTTGGCGTGATTTTAGTTCTCACACACAACACGCAACACAAAATAAACGCTGGGATCGTAGTATACAGCGCAAGGAGGGTCTTCAATTTCGCTTGGCGTGATTTTAGTTCTCACCCACAACACGCAACACAAAATACACGCTGATATCGTAGCGCACAGCGCAAGGAGGGTCTTCATTTTCGCTTGGCATAATTTTAGTTCTCACCTACAACACGCAACACTAAATACCCGCTTAGATCTGAGTATACAGCGCAAGGACGGTCTTCATTTTCGCTTGGCATGATATTAGTTCTCACCCACAACACCCAACACAAATTACACGCTGAGATCGTAATATGCAGCGAAAGGAGGGTCTTCGTTTCCGCTTGGCAAGATTTTAGTTCTCACCCACAAGACGCAACACAAAATAAATGCTGGGATCGTAGTATACAGCGCAAGGAGGGTCTTCATTTTCTCTTGGCATGATTTTAATTCTCACCCACAACATCCAACACAAAATACACGCTGAGATCGTAGTATACAGCGCAAGGAGGGTCTTCATTTTCGCTTGTCATGATTTTATTTCTCAGCCACAACACGCAACACAAAATACAAGCTGAGATCGTAGTATACAGCGCAAGAAGGGTCTTCATTTTCGCTTGGCATGATTATAGTTCTCAGCCACAACACGCAACACAATATAGACGCTGAGATTGTAGTATACATCGCAAGGACGGTCTTCATTTCCGCTTGGCATGATTTTAGTTCTCCCCCACAACACGCAACACAAAATATATGCTGAGATCGCAGTATACAGCACAAGGAGGGTCTTCATTTTCGTTTGGCATGATTTTAGTTCTCACCCACAACACGCAACACAAAATACACGCTGAGATCATAGTATACAGCCCAAGGAGGGTCTTCACTTTCGCTTGACGTAATTTTAGTTCTCACACACAACACGCAACACAAAATAAACGCTGAGATCGTAGTATACAGCGCAAGGAGGGTCTTCAATTTCGATTGGCGTGATTTTAGTTCTCACCCACAACACGCAACACAAAATACACGCTGAGATCGTAGCATACAGCGCAAGGAGGGTCTTCATTTTCGCTTGGCATAATTTTAGTTCTCACCCACAACACGCAACACTAAATACACGCTTAGATCTCAGTATACAACGCAAGGACGGTCATCATTTTCGCTTGGCATGATTTTAGTTCTCACCCACAACACCCAACACAAATTACACGCTGAGATCGTAATATGCAGCGAAAGGAGGGTCTTCATTTCCGCTTGGCAAGATTTTAGTTCTCACCCACAAGACGCAACACAAAATAAATGCTGGGATCGTAGTATACAGCGCAAGGAGGGTCTTCATTTTCTCTTGGCATGATTTTAAATCTCACCCACAACATCCAACACAAAATACACGCTGAGATCGTAGTATACAGCGCAAGGAGGGTCTTCATTTTCGCTTGGCATGATATTAGTTCTCACCCACAACACGCAACACAAAATACAAGCTGAGATCGTAGTATACAGCGCAAGAAGGGTCCTCATTTTCGCTTGGCATGATTATAGTTCTCAGCCACAACACGCAACACAAAATACACGCTGAGATTGTAGTATACATCGCAAGGACGGTCCTCAATTTCGCTTGGCATGATTTTCCCCCCACAACACGCAACACAAAATATATGCTGAGATCGCAGTATGCAGTACAAGGAGGGTCTTCATTTTCGTTTGGCATGATTTTAGGTCCCACCCACAACACGCAACACAAAGTACACGCTGAGATCGTAGTACACAGCGCAAGGAGGGTCTTCATTTTCTCTTGGCATGATTTTAGTTCTCACCCACAACACGCAACACAAAATACACGCTGAAATCGCAGTATACAGCCTAAGGAGGGTCTACATTACCGCTTTACATGATTTTAGTTCTCACCCACAACACGCAACAAGAATACACGCTGAGATCGTAGTATACAGCGCAAGGAGGGTCTTAATTTTCGCTTGGCATGATATTAGTTCTCACCCACAACACTCAACACAAAATACACGCTGAGATCATAGTATACAGCCCAAGGAGGGTCTTCACTTTCGCTTGGCGTGATTTTAGTTCTCACACACAACACGCAACACAAAATAAACGCTGGGATCGTAGTATACAGCGCAAGGAGGGTCTTCAATTTCGCTTGGCGTGATTTTAGTTCTCACCCACAACACGCAACACAAAATACACGCTGAGATCATAGCATACAGCGCAAGGAGGGTCTTCATTTTCGTTTGGCATGATTTTAGTTCTCACCCACAACACGCAACACAAAATACACACTGAAATCGTAGTATACAGTCTAAGGAGGGTTTACATTTTCGCTCTACATGGTTTTAGTTCTCCCCCACAACACGCAACAAAAATATACGCTGGGATTGTAGTATACAGCGCAAGGAGGGTCTTCATTTTCGATTGGCATGATTTTAGTTCTCACCCCCACGCAACACAAAATACAAGCTGAGATCGTAGCATACAGCGCAAGAAGGGTCTTCATTTTCGCTTGGCATGATTTTAGTTCTCACTCACAGCACGCAACACAAAATACACGCTGAGATCGTAGTATACAGCAAAAGGAGGGTCTTCATTTTCGTTTGGCATGATTTTAGTTCACACCCACAACACGCAACACAAAATACACGCTGAAATTGTAGTATACAGTCTAATGAGGGTCTACATTTTCGCTCTACATGGTTTTAGTTCTCACCCACAACACGCAACAAAAATACACGCTGGGATCATAGTACACAGCCCAAGGAGGGTCTTCACTTTCGCTTGGCGTGATTTTAGTTCTCACACACGACACGCAACAAAAATACACGCTGAGATTGTAGTATACAGTGCAAGGAGGGTCTTCATTTTCGCTTGGCAAGATATTAGTTCTCACCCACAACACTCAACACAAAATACACGCTGCGATCTTAGTATACAGCGCAAGGAGGGTCTTAATTTTCGCTTGGCATGATTTTAGTTCTCACCCACAACAAGCAACACAAAATACAAGCTGAGATCATAGTATACAGCCCAAGGAGGGTCTTCACTTTCGCTTGGCGTGATTTTAGTTTTCACACGCAACACGCAACACAAAATAAACGCTGGGATCGTAGTATACAGCGCATGGAGGGTCTTCATTTTCTCTTGGCATGATTTTAGTTCCCACCCACAACAAGCAACACAAAATACAAGTTGAAATCGTAGTATCCAGCCTAAGGAGGGTCTACATTTTCGCTTTACATAATATTAGTTCTCACCCACAACACGCAAAAAAATACACGCTGAGATCGTAGTATACAGCGCAAGGAGGGTCTTCATTTTCGCTTGGCAAGATATTAGTTCTCACCCACAACACTCAACACAAAATACACGCTGCGATCATAGTATACAGCGCAAGGAGGGTCTTAATTTTCGCTTGGTATGATTGTAGGTCTCACCCACAACACGCAACACAAAATACAAGCTGATATCATAGTATACAACCCAAGGAGGGTCTTCACTTTCGCTTGGCGTGATTTTAATTCTCACCCACAACATCCAACACAATATACACGCTGAGATCGTAGTATACAGCGCAAGGAGGGTCTTCATTTTCGCTTGGCATAATTTTAGTTTTCACCCACAACACGCAACACAAAATACAAGCTGAGATCGTAGTATACAGCGCAAGAAGGGTCTTCATTTTCGCTTGGCATGATTTTAGTTCTCACCCACAACACGCAACATAAAATACACGCTGAGATCGTAGTATACATCGCAAGGACGGTCTTCATTTTCGCTAGGCATGATTTTAGTTCTCCCCCACAACACGCAACACAAAATATATGCTGAGATCGCAGTATACAGCACAAGGAGGGTCTTCATTTTCGTTTGGCATGATTTTAGTTCTCACCCACAACACGCAACACAAAATACACGCTGAGATCGTAGTATACAGCGCAAGGACGGTCTTCATTTTCGATTGGCATGATTTTAGTTCTCACCCACAACACGCAACACAAAATACATGCTGAAATCGTAGTATACAGTCTAAGGAGGGTCTACATTTTCGCTCTACATGGTTTTAGTTCTCACCCACAGCACGCAACAAAAATACACGCTGGGATCGTAGTATAAAGCGCAAGGAGGGTCTTCATTTTCGCTTGGCATGATTTTAGTTCTCACCCACAACACGCAACACAAAATACAAGCTGAGATCGTAGTATACAGCGCAAGAAGGGTCTTCATTTTCGCTTGGCATGATTTTAGTTCTCACCCACAACACGCAACACAAAATACAAGCTAAGATCGTAGTATACATCGCAAGGTCGGTCTTCATTTTCGCTAGGCAAGATTTTAGTTCTCCCCCACAACACGCAACACAAAATATATGCTGAGATCGCAGTATACAGCAAAAGGAGGGTCTTCATTTTCGTTTGGCATGATTTTAGGTCTCACCCACAACACGCAACACAAAATACACGCTGAAATCGTAGTATACAGCCTAAGGAGGGTCTACATTTTCGCTTTACATGATTTTAGTTCTCACCCACAACACGCAACAAAAATACACGCTGGCATCGTAGTATACAGCGCAAGGAGGGTCTTCATTTTCGCTTGGCAAGATATTAGTTCTCACCCACAACACTAAACACACACGCTGCGATCATAGTATACAGCGCAAGGAGGGTCTTAATTTTCGCTTGGCATGATTTTAGTTCTCGCCCACAACACCCAACACAAAATACAAGCTGAGATCATAGTATACAGCCCAAGGAGGGTCTTCACTTTCGCTTGGCGTGATTTTAGTTCTCACACACAACACGCAACACAAAATAAATGCTGGGATCGTAGTATACAGCGCAAGGAGGGTCTTCAATTTCGCTTGGCGTGATTTTAGTTCTCACCCACAACACGCAACACAAAATACACGCTGATATCGTAGCATACAGCGCAAGGAGGGTCTTCATTTTCGCTTGGCATAATTTTAGTTCTCACCCACAACACGCAACACTAAATACACGCTTAGATCTCAGTATACAACGCAAGGACGGTCATCATTTTCGCTTGGCATGATTTTAGTTCTCACCCACAACACCCAACACAAATTACACGCTGAGATCGTAATATGCAGCGAAAGGAGGGTCTTCATTTCCGCTTGGCAAGATTTTAGTTCTCACCCACAAGACGCAACACAAAATAAATGCTGGGATCGTAGTATACAGCGCAAGGAGGGTCTTCATTTTCTCTTGGCATGATTTTAAATCTCACCCACAACATCCAACACAAAATACACGCTGAGATCGTAGTATACAGCGCAAGGAGGGTCTTCATTTTCGCTTGGCATGATATTAGTTCTCACCCACAACACGCAACACAAAATACAAGCTGAGATCGTAGTATACAGCGCAAGAAGGGTCCTCATTTTCGCTTGGCATGATTATAGTTCTCAGCCACAACACGCAACACAAAATACACGCTGAGATTGTAGTATACATCGCAAGGACGGTCCTCAATTTCGCTTGGCATGATTTTCCCCCCACAACACGCAACACAAAATATATGCTGAGATCGCAGTATGCAGTACAAGGAGGGTCTTCATTTTCGTTTGGCATGATTTTAGGTCCCACCCACAACACGCAACACAAAGTACACGCTGAGATCGTAGTACACAGCGCAAGGAGGGTCTTCATTTTCTCTTGGCATGATTTTAGTTCTCACCCACAACACGCAACACAAAATACACGCTGAAATCGTAGTATACAGCCTAAGGAGGGTCTACATTACCGCTTTACATGATTTTAGTTCTCACCCACAACACGCAACAAGAATACACGCTGAGATCGTAGTATAAAGCGCAAGGAGGGTCTTCATTTTCGCTTGGCATGATATTAGTTCTCACCCACAACACTCAACACAAAATACACGCTGAGATCATAGTATACAGCCCAAGGAGGGTCTTCACTTTCGCTTGGCGTGATTTTAGTTCTCACACACAACACGCAACACAAAATAAACGCTGGGATCGTAGTATACAGCGCAAGGAGGGTCTTCAATTTCGCTTGGCGTGATTTTAGTTCTCACCCACAACACGCAACACAAAATACACGCTGAGATCATAGCATACAGCGCAAGGAGGGTCTTCATTTTCGTTTGGCATGATTTTAGTTCTCACCCACAACACGCAACACAAAATACACACTGAAATCGTAGTATACAGTCTAAGGAGGGTTTACATTTTCGCTCTACATGGTTTTAGTTCTCCCCCACAACACGCAACAAAAATATACGCTGGGATTGTAGTATACAGCGCAAGGAGGGTCTTCATTTTCGATTGGCATGATTTTAGTTCTCACCCCCACGCAACACAAAATACAAGCTGAGATCGTAGCATACAGCGCAAGAAGGGTCTTCATTTTCGCTTGGCATGATTTTAGTTCTCACTCACAGCACGCAACACAAAATACACGCTGAGATCGTAGTATACAGCAAAAGGAGGGTCTTCATTTTCGTTTGGCATGATTTTAGTTCCAACCCACAACACGCAACACAAAATACAAGTTGAAATCGTAGTATCCAGCCTAAGGAGGGTCTACATTTTCGCTTTACATAATATTAGTTCTCACCCACAACACGCAACAAAAATACACGCTGAGATCGTAGTATACAGCGCAAGGAGGGTCTTCATTTTCGCTTGGCAAGATATTAGTTCTCACCCACAACCCTCAACACAAAATACACGCTGCGATCATAGTATACAGCGCAAGGAGGGTCTTAATTTTCGCTTGGTATGATTGTAGTTCTCACCCACAACACGCAACACAAAATACAAGCTGAGATCATAGTATACAGCCCAAGGAGGGTCTTCACTTTCGCTTGGCGTGATTTTAATTCTCACCCACAACATCCAACACAATATACACGCTGAGATCGTAGTATACAGCGCAAGGAGGGTCTTTATTTTCGCTTGGCAAGATTTTAGTTCTCACCCACATCACGCAACACAAAATACACGCTGGGATCGTAGTATACAGCGCAAGGAGGGTCTTCATTTTCGCTTGGCATAATTTTAGTTTTCGCCCACAACACGCAACACAAAATACAAGCTGAGATCGTAGTATACAGCGCAAGAAGGGACTTCATTTTCGCTTGGCATGATTTTAGTTCTCACCCACAACACGCAACATAAAATACACGCTGAGACCGTAGTATACATCGCAAGGACGGTCTTCATTTTCGCTAGGCATGATTTTAGTTCTCCCCCACAACACGGAACACAAAATATATGCTGAGATCGCAATATACAGCACAAGGAGGGTCTTCATTTTCGTTTGGCATGATTTTAGTTCTCACCCACAACATGCAACACAAAATACACGCTGAGATCGTAGTATACAGCGCAAGGAGGGTCTTCATTTTCGTTTGGCATGATTTTAGTTCTCACCCACAACACGCAACACAAAATACATGCTGAAATCGTAGTATACAGTCTAAGGAGGGTCTACATTTTCGCTCTACATGGTTTTAGTTCTCACCCACAACACGCAACTAAAATACACGCTGGGATCGTAGTATACAGCGCAAGGAGGGTCTTCATTTTCGCTTGGCATGATTTTAGTTCTCACCCACAACACGCAACACAAAATACAAGCTGAGATCGTAGTATACAGCGCAAGAAGGGTCTTCATTTTCGTTTGGCATGATTTTAGTTCTCACCCACAACACACAACACAAAATACAAGCTGATATCGTAGTATACATCGCAAGGTCGGTCTTCATTTTCGCTAGGCAAGATTTTAGTTCTCCCCCACAACACGCAACACAAAATATATGCTGAGATAGCAGTATACAGCAAAAGGAGGGTCTTCATTTTCATTTGGCATGATTTTGGTTCTCACCCACAACACGCAACACAAAATACACGCTGAAATCGTAGTATACAGCCTAAGGAGGGTCTACATTTTCGCTTTACATGATTTTAGTTCTCACCCACAACACGCAACAAAAATACACGCTGAGATCGTAGTATACAGCGCGAGGAGGGTCTTCATTGTCGCTTGGCAAGATATTAGTTCTCACCCACAACACTCAACACACACGCTGCGATCATAGTATACAGCGCAAGGAGGGTCTTCATTTTCGCTTGGCATGATTATAGTTCTCAGCCACAACACGCAACACAATATAGACGCTGAGATTGTAGTATACATCGCAAGGACGGTCTTCATTTCCGCTTGGCATGATTTTAGTTCTCCCCCACAACACGCAACACAAAATATATGCTGAGATCGCAGTATACAGCACAAGGAGGGTCTTCATTTTCGTTTAGCATGATTTTAGTTCTCACCCACAACACGCAACACAAAATACACGCTGAGATCATAGTATACAGCCCAAGGAGGGTCTTCACTTTCGCTTGACGTGATTTTAGTTCTCACACACAACACGCAACACAAAATAAACGCTGAGATCGTAGTATACAGCGCAAGGAGGGTCTTCAATTTCGCTTGGCGTGATTTTAGTTCTCACCCACAACACGCAACACAAAATACACGCTGAGATCGTAGCATACAGCGCAAGGAGGGTCTTCATTTTCGCTTGGCATAATTTTAGTTCTCACCCACAACACGCAACACTAAATACACGCTTAGATCTCAGTATACAACGCAACGACGGTCTTCATTTTCGCTTGGCATGATTTTAGTTCTCACCCACAACACCCAACATAAATTACACGCTGAGATCGTAATATGCAGCGAAAGGAGGGTCTTCATTTCCGCTTGGCAAGATTTTAGTTCTCACCCACAAGACGCAACACAAAATAAATGCTGGGATCGTAGTATACAGCGCAAGGAGGGTCTTCATTTTCTCTTGGCATGATTTTAAATCTCACCCACAACATCCAACACAAAATACACGCTGAGATCGTAGTATACAGCGCAAGGAGGGTCTTCATTTTCGCTTGGCATGATATTAGTTCTCACCCACAACACGCAACACAAAATACAAGCTGAGATCGTAGTATACAGCGCAAGAAGGGTCCTCATTTTCGCTTGGCATGATTATAGTTCTCAGCCACAACACGCAACACAAAATACACGCTGAGATTGTAGTATACATCGCAAGGACGGTCCTCAATTTCGCTTGGCATGATTTTCCCCCCACAACACGCAACACAAAATATATGCTGAGATCGCAGTATGCAGTACAAGGAGGGTCTTCATTTTCGTTTGGCATGATTTTAGGTCCCACCCACAACACGCAACACAAAGTACACGCTGAGATCGTAGTACACAGCGCAAGGAGGGTCTTCATTTTCTCTTGGCATGATTTTAGTTCTCACCCACAACACGCAACACAAAATACACGCTGAAATCGTAGTATACAGCCTAAGGAGGGTCTACATTACCGCTTTACATGATTTTAGTTCTCACCCACAACACGCAACAAGAATACACGCTGAGATCGTAGTATACAGCGCAAGGAGGGTCTTCATTTTCGCTTGGCATGATATTAGTTCTCACCCACAACACTCAACACAAAATACACGCTGAGATCATAGTATACAGCGCAAGGAGGGTCTTCATTTTCGCTTGGCATAATTTTAGTTCTCACCCACAACACGCAACACTAAATACACGCTTAGATCTCAGTATACAACGCAAGGACGGTCATCATTTTCGCTTGGCATGATTTTAGTTCTCACCCACAACACCCAACACAAATTACACGCTGAGATCGTAATATGCAGCGAAAGGAGGGTCTTCATTTCCGCTTGGCAAGATTTTAGTTCTCACCCACAAGACGCAACACAAAATAAATGCTGGGATCGTAGTATACAGCGCAAGGAGGGTCTTCATTTTCTCTTGGCATGATTTTAAATCTCACCCACAACATCCAACACAAAATACACGCTGAGATCATAGTATACAGCGCAAGGAGGGTCTTCATTTTCGCTTGGCATGATATTAGTTCTCACCCACAACACGCAACACAAAATACAAGCTGAGATCGTAGTATACAGCGCAAGAAGGGTCCTCATTTTCGCTTGGCATGATTATAGTTCTCAGCCACAACACGCAACACAAAATACACGCTGATATCATAGTATACAACCCAAGGAGGGTCTTCACTTTCGCTTGGCGTGATTTTAATTCTCACCCACAACATCCAACACAATATACACGCTGAGATCGTAGTATACAGCGCAAGGAGGGTCTTCATTTTCGCTTGGCATAATTTTAGTTTTCACCCACAACACGCAACACAAAATACAAGCTGAGATCGTAGTATACAGCGCAAGAAGGGTCTTCATTTTCGCTTGGCATGATTTTAGTTCTCACCCACAACACGCAACATAAAATACACGCTGAGATCGTAGTATACATCGCAAGGACGGTCTTCATTTTCGCTAGGCATGATTTTAGTTCTCCCCCACAACACGCAACACAAAATATATGCTGAGATCGCAGTATACAGCACAAGGAGGGTCTTCATTTTCGTTTGGCATGATTTTAGTTCTCACCCACAACACGCAACACAAAATACACGCTGAGATCGTAGTATACAGCGCAAGGACGGTCTTCATTTTCGATTGGCATGATTTTAGTTCTCACCCACAACACGCAACACAAAATACATGCTGAAATCGTAGTATACAGTCTAAGGAGGGTCTACATTTTCGCTCTACATGGTTTTAGTTCTCACCCACAGCACGCAACAAAAATACACGCTGGGATCGTAGTATAAAGCGCAAGGAGGGTCTTCATTTTCGCTTGGCATGATTTTAGTTCTCACCCACAACACGCAACACAAAATACAAGCTGAGATCGTAGTATACAGCGCAAGAAGGGTCTTCATTTTCGCTTGGCATGATTTTAGTTCTCACCCACAACACGCAACACAAAATACAAGCTAAGATCGTAGTATACATCGCAAGGTCGGTCTTCATTTTCGCTAGGCAAGATTTTAGTTCTCCCCCACAACACGCAACACAAAATATATGCTGAGATCGCAGTATACAGCAAAAGGAGGGTCTTCATTTTCGTTTGGCATGATTTTAGGTCTCACCCACAACACGCAACACAAAATACACGCTGAAATCGTAGTATACAGCCTAAGGAGGGTCTACATTTTCGCTTTACATGATTTTAGTTCTCACCCACAACACGCAACAAAAATACACGCTGGCATCGTAGTATACAGCGCAAGGAGGGTCTTCATTTTCGCTTGGCAAGATATTAGTTCTCACCCACAACACTAAACACACACGCTGCGATCATAGTATACAGCGCAAGGAGGGTCTTAATTTTCGCTTGGCATGATTTTAGTTCTCGCCCACAACACCCAACACAAAATACAAGCTGAGATCATAGTATACAGCCCAAGGAGGGTCTTCACTTTCGCTTGGCGTGATTTTAGTTCTCACACACAACACGCAACACAAAATAAATGCTGGGATCGTAGTATACAGCGCAAGGAGGGTCTTCAATTTCGCTTGGCGTGATTTTAGTTCTCACCCACAACACGCAACACAAAATACACGCTGATATCGTAGCATACAGCGCAAGGAGGGTCTTCATTTTCGCTTGGCATAATTTTAGTTCTCACCCACAACACGCAACACTAAATACACGCTTAGATCTCAGTATACAACGCAAGGACGGTCATCATTTTCGCTTGGCATGATTTTAGTTCTCACCCACAACACCCAACACAAATTACACGCTGAGATCGTAATATGCAGCGAAAGGAGGGTCTTCATTTCCGCTTGGCAAGATTTTAGTTCTCACCCACAAGACGCAACACAAAATAAATGCTGGGATCGTAGTATACAGCGCAAGGAGGGTCTTCATTTTCTCTTGGCATGATTTTAAATCTCACCCACAACATCCAACACAAAATACACGCTGAGATCGTAGTATACAGCGCAAGGAGGGTCTTCATTTTCGCTTGGCATGATATTAGTTCTCACCCACAACACGCAACACAAAATACAAGCTGAGATCGTAGTATACAGCGCAAGAAGGGTCCTCATTTTCGCTTGGCATGATTATAGTTCTCAGCCACAACACGCAACACAAAATACACGCTGAGATTGTAGTATACATCGCAAGGACGGTCCTCAATTTCGCTTGGCATGATTTTCCCCCCACAACACGCAACACAAAATATATGCTGAGATCGCAGTATGCAGTACAAGGAGGGTCTTCATTTTCGTTTGGCATGATTTTAGGTCCCACCCACAACACGCAACACAAAGTACACGCTGAGATCGTAGTACACAGCGCAAGGAGGGTCTTCATTTTCTCTTGGCATGATTTTAGTTCTCACCCACAACACGCAACACAAAATACACGCTGAAATCGTAGTATACAGCCTAAGGAGGGTCTACATTACCGCTTTACATGATTTTAGTTCTCACCCACAACACGCAACAAGAATACACGCTGAGATCGTAGTATAAAGCGCAAGGAGGGTCTTCATTTTCGCTTGGCATGATATTAGTTCTCACCCACAACACTCAACACAAAATACACGCTGAGATCATAGTATACAGCCCAAGGAGGGTCTTCACTTTCGCTTGGCGTGATTTTAGTTCTCACACACAACACGCAACACAAAATAAACGCTGGGATCGTAGTATACAGCGCAAGGAGGGTCTTCAATTTCGCTTGGCGTGATTTTAGTTCTCACCCACAACACGCAACACAAAATACACGCTGAGATCATAGCATACAGCGCAAGGAGGGTCTTCATTTTCGTTTGGCATGATTTTAGTTCTCACCCACAACACGCAACACAAAATACACACTGAAATCGTAGTATACAGTCTAAGGAGGGTTTACATTTTCGCTCTACATGGTTTTAGTTCTCCCCCACAACACGCAACAAAAATATACGCTGGGATTGTAGTATACAGCGCAAGGAGGGTCTTCATTTTCGATTGGCATGATTTTAGTTCTCACCCCCACGCAACACAAAATACAAGCTGAGATCGTAGCATACAGCGCAAGAAGGGTCTTCATTTTCGCTTGGCATGATTTTAGTTCTCACTCACAGCACGCAACACAAAATACACGCTGAGATCGTAGTATACAGCAAAAGGAGGGTCTTCATTTTCGTTTGGCATGATTTTAGTTCCAACCCACAACACGCAACACAAAATACAAGTTGAAATCGTAGTATCCAGCCTAAGGAGGGTCTACATTTTCGCTTTACATAATATTAGTTCTCACCCACAACACGCAACAAAAATACACGCTGAGATCGTAGTATACAGCGCAAGGAGGGTCTTCATTTTCGCTTGGCAAGATATTAGTTCTCACCCACAACCCTCAACACAAAATACACGCTGCGATCATAGTATACAGCGCAAGGAGGGTCTTAATTTTCGCTTGGTATGATTGTAGTTCTCACCCACAACACGCAACACAAAATACAAGCTGAGATCATAGTATACAGCCCAAGGAGGGTCTTCACTTTCGCTTGGCGTGATTTTAATTCTCACCCACAACATCCAACACAATATACACGCTGAGATCGTAGTATACAGCGCAAGGAGGGTCTTTATTTTCGCTTGGCAAGATTTTAGTTCTCACCCACATCACGCAACACAAAATACACGCTGGGATCGTAGTATACAGCGCAAGGAGGGTCTTCATTTTCGCTTGGCATAATTTTAGTTTTCGCCCACAACACGCAACACAAAATACAAGCTGAGATCGTAGTATACAGCGCAAGAAGGGACTTCATTTTCGCTTGGCATGATTTTAGTTCTCACCCACAACACGCAACATAAAATACACGCTGAGACCGTAGTATACATCGCAAGGACGGTCTTCATTTTCGCTAGGCATGATTTTAGTTCTCCCCCACAACACGGAACACAAAATATATGCTGAGATCGCAATATACAGCACAAGGAGGGTCTTCATTTTCGTTTGGCATGATTTTAGTTCTCACCCACAACATGCAACACAAAATACACGCTGAGATCGTAGTATACAGCGCAAGGAGGGTCTTCATTTTCGTTTGGCATGATTTTAGTTCTCACCCACAACACGCAACACAAAATACATGCTGAAATCGTAGTATACAGTCTAAGGAGGGTCTACATTTTCGCTCTACATGGTTTTAGTTCTCACCCACAACACGCAACTAAAATACACGCTGGGATCGTAGTATACAGCGCAAGGAGGGTCTTCATTTTCGCTTGGCATGATTTTAGTTCTCACCCACAACACGCAACACAAAATACAAGCTGAGATCGTAGTATACAGCGCAAGAAGGGTCTTCATTTTCGTTTGGCATGATTTTAGTTCTCACCCACAACACACAACACAAAATACAAGCTGATATCGTAGTATACATCGCAAGGTCGGTCTTCATTTTCGCTAGGCAAGATTTTAGTTCTCCCCCACAACACGCAACACAAAATATATGCTGAGATAGCAGTATACAGCAAAAGGAGGGTCTTCATTTTCATTTGGCATGATTTTGGTTCTCACCCACAACACGCAACACAAAATACACGCTGAAATCGTAGTATACAGCCTAAGGAGGGTCTACATTTTCGCTTTACATGATTTTAGTTCTCACCCACAACACGCAACAAAAATACACGCTGAGATCGTAGTATACAGCGCGAGGAGGGTCTTCATTGTCGCTTGGCAAGATATTAGTTCTCACCCACAACACTCAACACACACGCTGCGATCATAGTATACAGCGCAAGGAGGGTCTTCATTTTCGCTTGGCATGATTATAGTTCTCAGCCACAACACGCAACACAATATAGACGCTGAGATTGTAGTATACATCGCAAGGACGGTCTTCATTTCCGCTTGGCATGATTTTAGTTCTCCCCCACAACACGCAACACAAAATATATGCTGAGATCGCAGTATACAGCACAAGGAGGGTCTTCATTTTCGTTTAGCATGATTTTAGTTCTCACCCACAACACGCAACACAAAATACACGCTGAGATCATAGTATACAGCCCAAGGAGGGTCTTCACTTTCGCTTGACGTGATTTTAGTTCTCACACACAACACGCAACACAAAATAAACGCTGAGATCGTAGTATACAGCGCAAGGAGGGTCTTCAATTTCGCTTGGCGTGATTTTAGTTCTCACCCACAACACGCAACACAAAATACACGCTGAGATCGTAGCATACAGCGCAAGGAGGGTCTTCATTTTCGCTTGGCATAATTTTAGTTCTCACCCACAACACGCAACACTAAATACACGCTTAGATCTCAGTATACAACGCAACGACGGTCTTCATTTTCGCTTGGCATGATTTTAGTTCTCACCCACAACACCCAACATAAATTACACGCTGAGATCGTAATATGCAGCGAAAGGAGGGTCTTCATTTCCGCTTGGCAAGATTTTAGTTCTCACCCACAAGACGCAACACAAAATAAATGCTGGGATCGTAGTATACAGCGCAAGGAGGGTCTTCATTTTCTCTTGGCATGATTTTAAATCTCACCCACAACATCCAACACAAAATACACGCTGAGATCGTAGTATACAGCGCAAGGAGGGTCTTCATTTTCGCTTGGCATGATATTAGTTCTCACCCACAACACGCAACACAAAATACAAGCTGAGATCGTAGTATACAGCGCAAGAAGGGTCCTCATTTTCGCTTGGCATGATTATAGTTCTCAGCCACAACACGCAACACAAAATACACGCTGAGATTGTAGTATACATCGCAAGGACGGTCCTCAATTTCGCTTGGCATGATTTTCCCCCCACAACACGCAACACAAAATATATGCTGAGATCGCAGTATGCAGTACAAGGAGGGTCTTCATTTTCGTTTGGCATGATTTTAGGTCCCACCCACAACACGCAACACAAAGTACACGCTGAGATCGTAGTACACAGCGCAAGGAGGGTCTTCATTTTCTCTTGGCATGATTTTAGTTCTCACCCACAACACGCAACACAAAATACACGCTGAAATCGTAGTATACAGCCTAAGGAGGGTCTACATTACCGCTTTACATGATTTTAGTTCTCACCCACAACACGCAACAAGAATACACGCTGAGATCGTAGTATACAGCGCAAGGAGGGTCTTCATTTTCGCTTGGCATGATATTAGTTCTCACCCACAACACTCAACACAAAATACACGCTGAGATCATAGTATACAGCGCAAGGAGGGTCTTCATTTTCGCTTGGCATAATTTTAGTTCTCACCCACAACACGCAACACTAAATACACGCTTAGATCTCAGTATACAACGCAAGGACGGTCATCATTTTCGCTTGGCATGATTTTAGTTCTCACCCACAACACCCAACACAAATTACACGCTGAGATCGTAATATGCAGCGAAAGGAGGGTCTTCATTTCCGCTTGGCAAGATTTTAGTTCTCACCCACAAGACGCAACACAAAATAAATGCTGGGATCGTAGTATACAGCGCAAGGAGGGTCTTCATTTTCTCTTGGCATGATTTTAAATCTCACCCACAACATCCAACACAAAATACACGCTGAGATCATAGTATACAGCGCAAGGAGGGTCTTCATTTTCGCTTGGCATGATATTAGTTCTCACCCACAACACGCAACACAAAATACAAGCTGAGATCGTAGTATACAGCGCAAGAAGGGTCCTCATTTTCGCTTGGCATGATTATAGTTCTCAGCCACAACACGCAACACAAAATACACGCTGAGATTGTAGTATACATCGCAAGGACGGTCCTCAATTTCGCTTGGCATGATTTTCCCCCCACAACACGCAACACAAAATATATGCTGAGATCGCAGTATGCAGTACAAGGAGGGTCTTCATTTTCGTTTGGCATGATTTTAGGTCCCACCCACAACACGCAACACAAAGTACACGCTGAGATCGTAGTACACAGCGCAAGGAGGGTCTTCATTTTCTCTTGGCATGATTTTAGTTCTCACCCACAACACGCAACACAAAATACACGCTGAAATCGTAGTATACAGCCTAAGGAGGGTCTACATTACCGCTTTACATGATTTTAGTTCTCACCCACAACACGCAACAAGAATACACGCTGAGATCGTAGTATACAGCGCAAGGAGGGTCTTCATTTTCGCTTGGCATGATATTAGTTCTCACCCACAACACTCAACACAAAATACACGCTGAGATCATAGTATACAGCCCAAGGAGGGTCTTCACTTTCGCTTGGCGTGATTTTAGTTCTCACACACAACACGCAACACAAAATAAACGCTGGGATCGTAGTATACAGCGCAAGGAGGGTCTTCAATTTCGCTTGGCGTGATTTTAGTTCTCACCCACAACACGCAACACAAAATACACGCTGAGATCATAGCATACAGCGCAAGGAGGGTCTTCATTTTCGTTTGGCATGATTTTAGTTCTCACCCACAACACGCAACACAAAATACACACTGAAATCGTAGTATACAGTCTAAGGAGGGTTTACATTTTCGCTCTACTTGGTTTTAGTTCTCCCCCACAACACGCAACAAAAATATACGCTGGGATTGTAGTATACAGCGCAAGGAGGGTCTTCATTTTCGATTGGCATGATTTTAGTTCTCACCCCCACGCAACACAAAATACAAGCTGAGATCGTAGCATACAGCGCAAGAAGGGTCTTCATTTTCGCTTGGCATGATTTTAGTTCTCACTCACAGCACGCAACACAAAATACACGCTGAGATCGTAGTATACAGCAAAAGGAGGGTCTTCATTTTCGTTTGGCATGATTTTAGTTCCCACCCACAACACGCAACACAAAATACAAGTTGAAATCGTAGTATCCAGCCTAAGGAGGGTCTACATTTTCGCTTTACATAATATTAGTTCTCACCCACAACACGCAACAAAAATACACGCTGAGATCGTAGTATACAGCGCAAGGAGGGTCTTCATTTTCGCTTGGCAAGATATTAGTTCTCACCCACAACCCTCAACACAAAATACACGCTGCGATCATAGTATACAGCGCAAGGAGGGTCTTAATTTTCGCTTGGTATGATTGTAGTTCTCACCCACAACACGCAACACAAAATACGAGCTGAGATCATAGTATACAGCCCAAGGAGGGTCTTCACTTTCGCATGGCGTGATTTTAATTCTCACCCACAACATCCAACACAATATACACGCTGAGATCGTAGTATACAGCGCAAGGAGGGTCTTTATTTTCGCTTGGCAAGATTTTAGTTCTCACCCACATCACGCAACACAAAATACACGCTGGGATCGTAGTATACAGCGCAAGGAGGGTCTTCATTTTCGCTTGGCATAATTTTAGTTTTCGCCCACAACACGCAACACAAAATACAAGCTGAGATCGTAGTATACAGCGCAAGAAGGGTCTTCATTTTCGCTTGGCATGATTTTAGTTCTCACCCACAACACGCAACATAAAATACACGCTGAGACCGTAGTATACATCGCAAGGACGGTCTTCATTTTCGCTAGGCATGATTTTAGTTCTCCCCCACAACACGGAACACAAAATATATGCTGAGATCGCAATATACAGCACAAGGAGGGTCTTCATTTTCGTTTGGCATGATTTTAGTTCTCACCCACAACATGCAACACAAAATACACGCTGAGATCGTAGTATACAGCGCAAGGAGGGTCTTCATTTTCGTTTGGCATGATTTTAGTTCTCACCCACAACACGCAACACAAAATACATGCTGAAATCGTAGTATACAGTCTAAGGAGGGTCTACATTTTCGCTCTACATGGTTTTAGTTCTCACCCACAACACGCAACTAAAATACACGCTGGGATCGTAGTATACAGCGCAAGGAGGGTCTTCATTTTCGCTTGGCATGATTTTAGTTCTCACCCACAACACGCAACACAAAATACAAGCTGAGATCGTAGTATACAGCGCAAGAAGGGTCTTCATTTTCGCTTGGCATGATTTTAGTTCTCACCCACAACACACAACACAAAATACAAGCTGATATCGTAGTATACATCGCAAGGTCGGTCTTCATTTTCGCTAGGCAAGATTTTAGTTCTCCCCCACAACACGCAACACAAAATATATGCTGAGATAGCAGTATACAGCAAAAGGAGGGTCTTCATTTTCATTTGGCATGATTTTGGTTCTCACCCACAACACGCAACACAAAATACACGCTGAAATCGTAGTATACAGCCTAAGGAGGGTCTACATTTTCGCTTTACATGATTTTAGTTCTCACCCACAACACGCAACAAAAATACACGCTGAGATCGTAGTATACAGCGCGAGGAGGGTCTTCATTGTCGCTTGGCAAGATATTAGTTCTCACCCACAACACTCAACACACACGCTGCGATCATAGTATACAGCGCAAGGAGCGTCTTCATTTTCGCTTGGCATGATTATAGTTCTCAGCCACAACACGCAACACAATATAGACGCTGAGATTGTAGTATACATCGCAAGGACGGTCTTCATTTCCGCTTGGCATGATTTTAGTTCTCCCCCACAACACGCAACACAAAATATATGCTGAGATCGCAGTATACAGCACAAGGAGGGTCTTCATTTTCGTTTGGCATGATTTTAGTTCTCACCCACAACACGCAACACAAAATACACGCTGAGATCATAGTATACAGCCCAAGGAGGGTCTTCACTTTCGCTTGACGTGATTTTATTTCTCACACACAACACGCAACACAAAATAAACGCTGAGATCGTAGTATACAGCGCAAGGAGGGTCTTCAATTTCGCTTGGCGTGATTTTAGTTCTCACCCACAACACGCAACACAAAATACACGCTGAGATCGTAGCATACAGCGCAAGGAGGGTCTTCATTTTCGCTTGGCATAATTTTAGTTCTCACCCACAACACGCAACACTAAATACACGCTTAGATCTCAGTATACAACGCAACGACGGTCTTCATTTTCGCTTGGCATGATTTTAGTTCTCACCCACAACACCCAACATAAATTACACGCTGAGATCGTAATATGCAGCGAAAGGAGGGTCTTCATTTCCGCATGGCAAGATTTTAGTTCTCACCCACAAGACGCAACACAAAATAAATGCTGGGATCGTAGTATACAGCGCAAGGAGGGTCTTCATTTTCTCTTGGCATGATTTTAAATCTCACCCACAACATCCAACACAAAATACACGCTGAGATCGTAGTATACAGCGCAAGGAGGGTCTTCATTTTCGCTTGGCATGATATTAGTTCTCACCCACAACACGCAACACAAAATACAAGCTGAGATTGTAGTATACAGCGCAAGAAGGGTCCTCATTTTCGCTTGGCATGATTATAGTTCTCAGCCACAACACGCAACACAAAATACACGCTGAGATTGTAGTATACATCGCAAGGACGGTCCTCAATTTCGCTTGGCATGATTTTCCCCCCACAACACGCAACACAAAATATATGCTGAGATCGCAGTATGCAGTACAAGGAGGGTCTTCATTTTCGTTTGGCATGATTTTAGGTCCCACCCACAACACGCAACACAAAGTACACGCTGAGATCGTAGTACACAGCGCAAGGAGGGTCTTCATTTTCTCTTGGCATGATTTTAGTTCTCACCCACAACACGCAACACAAAATACACGCTGAAATCGTAGTATACAGCCTAAGGAGGGTCTACATTACCGCTTTACATGATTTTAGTTCTCACCCACAACACGCAACAAGAATACACGCTGAGATCGTAGTATACAGCGCAAGGAGGGTCTTCATTTTCGCTTGGCATGATATTAGTTCTCACCCACAACACTCAACACAAAATACACGCTGAGATCATAGTATACAGCGCAAGGAGGGTCTTCATTTTCGCTTGGCATAATTTTAGTTCTCACCCACAACACGCAACACTAAATACACGCTTAGATCTCAGTATACAACGCAAGGACGGTCATCATTTTCGCTTGGCATGATTTTAGTTCTCACCCACAACACCCAACACAAATTACACGCTGAGATCGTAATATGCAGCGAAAGGAGGGTCTTCATTTCCGCTTGGCAAGATTTTAGTTCTCACCCACAAGACGCAACACAAAATAAATGCTGGGATCGTAGTATACAGCGCAAGGAGGGTCTTCATTTTCTCTTGGCATGATTTTAAATCTCACCCACAACATCCAACACAAAATACACGCTGAGATCGTAGTATACAGCGCAAGGAGGGTCTTCATTTTCGCTTGGCATGATATTAGTTCTCACCCACAACACGCAACACAAAATACAAGCTGAGATCGTAGTATACAGCGCAAGAAGGGTCCTCATTTTCGCTTGGCATGATTATAGTTCTCAGCCACAACACGCAACACAAAATACACGCTGAGATTGTAGTATACATCGCAAGGACGGTCCTCAATTTCGCTTGGCATGATTTTCCCCCCACAACACGCAACACAAAATATATGCTGAGATCGCAGTATGCAGTACAAGGAGGGTCTTCATTTTCGTTTGGCATGATTTTAGGTCCCACCCACAACACGCAACACAAAGTACACGCTGAGATCGTAGTACACAGCGCAAGGAGGGTCTTCATTTTCTTTTGGCATGATTTTAGTTCTCACCCACAACACGCAACACAAAATACACGCTGAAATCGTAGTATACAGCCTAAGGAGGGTCTACATTACCGCTTTACATGATTTTAGTTCTCACCCACAACACGCAACAAGAATACACGCTGAGATCGTAGTATACAGCGCAAGGAGGGTCTTCATTTTCGCTTGGCATGATATTAGTTCTCACCCACAACACTCAACACAAAATACACGCTGAGATCATAGTATACAGCCCAAGGAGGGTCTTCACTTTCGCTTGGCGTGATTTTAGTTCTCACACACAACACGCAACACAAAATAAACGCTGGGATCGTAGTATACAGCGCAAGGAGGGTCTTCAATTTCGCTTGGCGTGATTTTAGTTCTCACCCACAACACGCAACACAAAATACACGCTGAGATCATAGCATACAGCGCAAGGAGGGTCTTCATTTTCGTTTGGCATGATTTTAGTTCTCACCCACAACACGCAACACAAAATACACACTGAAATCGTAGTATACAGTCTAAGGAGGGTTTACATTTTCGCTCTACATGGTTTTAGTTCTCCCCCACAACACGCAACAAAAATATACGCTGGGATTGTAGTATACAGCGCAAGGAGGGTCTTCATTTTCGATTGGCATGATTTTAGTTCTCACCCCCACGCAACACAAAATACAAGCTGAGATCGTAGCATACAGCGCAAGAAGGGTCTTCATTTTCGCTTGGCATGATTTTAGTTCTCACTCACAGCACGCAACACAAAATACACGCTGAGATCGTAGTATACAGCAAAAGGAGGGTCTTCATTTTCGTTTGGCATGATTTTAGTTCCCACCCACAACACGCAACACAAAATACAAGTTGAAATCGTAGTATCCAGCCTAAGGAGGGTCTACATTTTCGCTTTACATAATATTAGTTCTCACCCACAACACGCAACAAAAATACACGCTGAGATCGTAGTATACAGCGCAAGGAGGGTCTTCATTTTCGCTTGGCAAGATATTAGTTCTCACCCACAACCCTCAACACAAAATACACGCTGCGATCATAGTATACAGCGCAAGGAGGGTCTTAATTTTCGCTTGGTATGATTGTAGTTCTCACCCACAACACGCAACACAAAATACAAGCTGAGATCATAGTATACAGCCCAAGGAGGGTCTTCACTTTCGCTTGGCGTGATTTTAATTCTCACCCACAACATCCAACACAATATACACGCTGAGATCGTAGTATACAGCGCAAGGAGGGTCTTTATTTTCGCTTGGCAAGATTTTAGTTCTCACCCACATCACGCAACACAAAATACACGCTGGGATCGTAGTATACAGCGCAAGGAGGGTCTTCATTTTCGCTTGGCATAATTTTAGTTTTCGCCCACAACACGCAACACAAAATACAAGCTGAGATCGTAGTATACAGCGCAAGAAGGGTCTTCATTTTCGCTTGGCATGATTTTAGTTCTCACCCACAACACGCAACATAAAATACACGCTGAGACCGTAGTATACATCGCAAGGACGGTCTTCATTTTCGCTAGGCATGATTTTAGTTCTCCCCCACAACACGGAACACAAAATATATGCTGAGATCGCAATATACAGCACAAGGAGGGTCTTCATTTTCGTTTGGCATGATTTTAGTTCTCACCCACAACATGCAACACAAAATACACGCTGAGATCGTAGTATACAGCGCAAGGAGGGTCTTCATTTTCGTTTGGCATGATTTTAGTTCTCACCCACAACACGCAACACAAAATACATGCTGAAATCGTAGTATACAGTCTAAGGAGGGTCTACATTTTCGCTCTACATGGTTTTAGTTCTCACCCACAACACGCAACTAAAATACACGCTGGGATCGTAGTATACAGCGCAAGGAGGGTCTTCATTTTCGCTTGGCATGATTTTAGTTCTCACCCACAACACGCAACACAAAATACAAGCTGAGATCGTAGTATACAGCGCAAGAAGGGTCTTCATTTTCGCTTGGCATGATTTTAGTTCTCACCCACAACACACAACACAAAATACAAGCTGATATCGTAGTATACATCGCAAGGTCGGTCTTCATTTTCGCTAGGCAAGATTTTAGTTCTCCCCCACAACACGCAACACAAAATATATGCTGAGATAGCAGTATACAGCAAAAGGAGGGTCTTCATTTTCATTTGGCATGATTTTGGTTCTCACCCACAACACGCAACACAAAATACACGCTGAAATCGTAGTATACAGCCTAAGGAGGGTCTACATTTTCGCTTTACATGATTTTAGTTCTCACCCACAACACGCAACAAAAATACACGCTGAGATCGTAGTATACAGCGCGAGGAGGGTCTTCATTGTCGCTTGGCAAGATATTAGTTCTCACCCACAACACTCAACACACACGCTGCGATCATAGTATACAGCGCAAGGAGGGTCTTCATTTTCGCTTGGCATGATTATAGTTCTCAGCCACAACACGCAACACAATATAGACGCTGAGATTGTAGTATACATCGCAAGGACGGTCTTCATTTCCGCTTGGCATGATTTTAGTTCTCCCCCACAACACGCAACACAAAATATATGCTGAGATCGCAGTATACAGCACAAGGAGGGTCTTCATTTTCGTTTGGCATGATTTTAGTTCTCACCCACAACACGCAACACAAAATACACGCTGAGATCATAGTATACAGCCCAAGGAGGGTCTTCACTTTCGCTTGACGTGATTTTAGTTCTCACACACAACACGCAACACAAAATAAACGCTGAGATCGTAGTATACAGCGCAAGGAGGGTCTTCAATTTCGCTTGGCGTGATTTTAGTTCTCACCCACAACACGCAACACAAAATACACGCTGAGATCGTAGCATACAGCGCAAGGAGGGTCTTCATTTTCGCTTGGCATAATTTTAGTTCTCACCCACAACACGCAACACTAAATACACGCTTAGATCTCAGTATACAACGCAACGACGGTCTTCATTTTCGCTTGGCATGATTTTAGTTCTCACCCACAACACCCAACATAAATTACACGCTGAGATCGTAATATGCAGCGAAAGGAGGGTCTTCATTTCCGCTTGGCAAGATTTTAGTTCTCACCCACAAGACGCAACACAAAATAAATGCTGGGATCGTAGTATACAGCGCAAGGAGGGTCTTCATTTTCTCTTGGCATGATTTTAAATCTCACCCACAACATCCAACACAAAATACACGCTGAGATCGTAGTATACAGCGCAAGGAGGGTCTTCATTTTCGCTTGGCATGATATTAGTTCTCACCCACAACACGCAACACAAAATACAAGCTGAGATCGTAGTATACAGCGCAAGAAGGGTCCTCATTTTCGCTTGGCATGATTATAGTTCTCAGCCACAACACGCAACACAAAATACACGCTGAGATTGTAGTATACATCGCAAGGACGGTCCTCAATTTCGCTTGGCATGATTTTCCCCCCACAACACGCAACACAAAATATATGCTGAGATCGCAGTATGCAGTACAAGGAGGGTCTTCATTTTCGTTTGGCATGATTTTAGGTCCCACCCACAACACGCAACACAAAGTACACGCTGAGATCGTAGTACACAGCGCAAGGAGGGTCTTCATTTTCTCTTGGCATGATTTTAGTTCTCACCCACAACACGCAACACAAAATACACGCTGAAATCGTAGTATACAGCCTAAGGAGGGTCTACATTACCGCTTTACATGATTTTAGTTCTCACCCACAACACGCAACAAGAATACACGCTGAGATCGTAGTATACAGCGCAAGGAGGGTCTTCATTTTCGCTTGGCATGATATTAGTTCTCACCCACAACACTCAACACAAAATACACGCTGAGATCATAGTATACAGCCCAAGGAGGGTCTTCACTTTCGCTTGGCGTGATTTTAGTTCTCACACACAACACGCAACACAAAATAAACGCTGGGATCGTAGTATACAGCGCAAGGAGGGTCTTCAATTTCGCTTGGCGTGATTTTAGTTCTCACCCACAACACGCAACACAAAATACACGCTGAGATCATAGCATACAGCGCAAGGAGGGTCTTCATTTTCGTTTGGCATGATTTTAGTTCTCACCCACAACACGCAACACAAAATACACACTGAAATCGTAGTATACAGTCTAAGGAGGGTCTACATTTTCGCTCTACATGGTTTTAGTTCTCACCCACAACACGCAACAAAAATATACGCTGGGATTGTAGTATACAGCGCAAGGAGGGTCTTCATTTTCGATTGGCATGATTTTAGTTCTCACCCCCACGCAACACAAAATACAAGCTGAGATCGTAGCATACAGCGCAAGAAGGGTCTTCATTTTCGCTTGGCATGATTTTAGTTCTCACTCACAGCACGCAACACAAAATACACGCTGAGATCGTAGTATACAGCAAAAGGAGGGTCTTCATTTTCGTTTGGCATGATTTTAGTTCCCACCCACAACACGCAACACAAAATACAAGTTGAAATCGTAGTATCCAGCCTAAGGAGGGTCTACATTTTCGCTTTACATAATATTAGTTCTCACCCACAACACGCAACAAAAATACACGCTGAGATCGTAGTATACAGCGCAAGGAGGGTCTTTATTTTCGCTTGGCAAGATATTAGTTCTCACCCACAACCCTCAACACAAAATACACGCTGCGATCATAGTATACAGCGCAAGGAGGGTCTTAATTTTCGCTTGGTATGATTGTAGTTCTCACCCACAACACGCAACACAAAATACAAGCTGAGATCATAGTATACAGCCCAAGGAGGGTCTTCACTTTCGCTTGGCGTGATTTTAATTCTCACCCACAACATCCAACACAATATACACGCTGAGATCGTAGTATACAGCGCAAGGAGGGTCTTTATTTTCGCTTGGCAAGATTTTAGTTCTCACCCACATCACGCAACACAAAATACACGCTGGGATCGTAGTATACAGCGCAAGGAGGGTCTTCATTTTCGCTTGGCATAATTTTAGTTTTCGCCCACAACACGCAACACAAAATACAAGCTGAGATCGTAGTATACAGCGCAAGAAGGGTCTTCATTTTCGCTTGGCATGATTTTCGTTCTCACCCACAACACGCAACATAAAATACACGCTGAGATCGTAGTATACATCGCAAGGACGGTCTTCATTTTCGCTAGGCATGATTTTAGTTCTCCCCCACAACACGCAACACAAAATATATGCTGAGATCGCAATATACAGCACAAGGAGGGTCTTCATTTTCGTTTGGCATGATTTTAGTTCTCACCCACAACATGCAACACAAAATACACGCTGAGATCGTAGTATACAGCGCAAGGAGGGTCTTCATTTTCGTTTGGCATGATTTTAGTTCTCACCCACAACACGCAACACAAAATACATGCTGAAATCGTAGTATACAGTCTAAGGAGGGTCTACATTTTCGCTCTACATGGTTTTAGTTCTCACCCGCAACACGCAACTAAAATACACGCTGGGATCGTAGTATACAGCGCAAGGAGGGTCTTCATTTTCGCTTGGCATGATTTTAGTTCTCACCCACAACACGCAACACAAAATACAAGCTGAGATCGTAGTATACAGCGCAAGAAGGGTCTTCATTTTCGCTTGGCATGATTTTAGTTCTCACCCACAACACACAACACAAAATACAAGCTGATATCGTAGTATACATCGCAAGGTCGGTCTTCATTTTCGCTAGGCAAGATTTTAGTTCTCCCCCACAACACGCAACACAAAATATATGCTGAGATAGCAGTATACAGCAAAAGGAGGGTCTTCATTTTCATTTGGCATGATTTTAGTTCTCACCCACAACACGCAACACAAAATACACGCTGAAATCGTAGTATACAGCCTAAGGAGGGTCTACATTTTCGCATTACATGATTTTAGTTCTCACCCACAACACGCCACAAAAATACACGCTGAGATCGTAGTATACAGCGCAAGGAGGGTCTTCATTGTCGCTTGGCAAGATATTAGTTCTCACCCACAACACTCAACACACACGCTGCGATCATAGTATACAGCGCAAGGAGGGTCTTCATTTTCGCTTGGCATGATTTTAGTTCTCGCCCACAACACCCAACACAAAATACAAGCTGAGATCATAGTATACAGCCCAACGAGGGTCTTCACTTTCGCTTGGCGTGATTTTAGTTCTCACACACAACACGCAACACAAAATAAACGCTGGGATCGTAGTATACATCGCAAGGAGGGTCTTCAATTTCGCTTGGCGTGATTTTAGTTCTCACCTACAACACGCAACACTAAATACCCGCTTAGATCTCAGTATACAGCGCAAGGACGGTCTTCATTTTCGCTTGGCATGATATTAGTTCTCACCCACAACACCCAACACAAATTACACGCTGAGATCGTAATATGCAGCGAAAGGAGGGTCTTCATTTCCGCTTGGCAAGATTTTAGTTCTCACCCACAAGACGCAACACAAAATAAATGCTGGGATCGTAGTATACAGCGCAAGGAGGGTCTTCATTTTCTCTTGGCATGATTTTAGTTCTCACCCACAACACGCAACACTAAATACACGCTTAGATCTCAGTATACAACGCAAGGACGGTCATCATTTTCGCTTGGCATGATTTTAGTTCTCACCCACAACACCCAACACAAATTACACGCTGAGATCGTAATATGCAGCGAAAGGAGGGTCTTCATTTCCGCTTGGCAAGATTTTAGTTCTCACCCACAAGACGCAACACAAAATAAATGCTGGGATCGTAGTATACAGCGCAAGGAGGGTCTTCATTTTCTCTTGGCATGATTTTAAATCTCACCCACAACATCCAACACAAAATACACGCTGAGATCGTAGTATACAGCGCAAGGAGGGTCTTCATTTTCGCTTGGCATGATATTAGTTCTCACCCACAACACGCAACACAAAATACAAGCTGAGATCGTAGTATACAGCGCAAGAAGGGTCCTCATTTTCGCTTGGCATGATTATAGTTCTCAGCCACAACACGCAACACAAAATACACGCTGAGATTGTAGTATACATCGCAAGGACGGTCCTCAATTTCGCTTGGCATGATTTTCCCCCCACAACACGCAACACAAAATATATGCTGAGATCGCAGTATGCAGTACAAGGAGGGTCTTCATTTTCGTTTGGCATGATTTTAGGTCCCACCCACAACACGCAACACAAAGTACACGCTGAGATCGTAGTACACAGCGCAAGGAGGGTCTTCATTTTCTTTTGGCATGATTTTAGTTCTCACCCACAACACGCAACACAAAATACACGCTGAAATCGTAGTATACAGCCTAAGGAGGGTCTACATTACCGCTTTACATGATTTTAGTTCTCACCCACAACACGCAACAAGAATACACGCTGAGATCGTAGTATACAGCGCAAGGAGGGTCTTCATTTTCGCTTGGCATGATATTAGTTCTCACCCACAACACTCAACACAAAATACACGCTGAGATCATAGTATACAGCCCAAGGAGGGTCTTCACTTTCGCTTGGCGTGATTTTAGTTCTCACACACAACACGCAACACAAAATAAACGCTGGGATCGTAGTATACAGCGCAAGGAGGGTCTTCAATTTCGCTTGGCGTGATTTTAGTTCTCACCCACAACACGCAACACAAAATACACGCTGAGATCATAGCATACAGCGCAAGGAGGGTCTTCATTTTCGTTTGGCATGATTTTAGTTCTCACCCACAACACGCAACACAAAATACACACTGAAATCGTAGTATACAGTCTAAGGAGGGTTTACATTTTCGCTCTACATGGTTTTAGTTCTCCCCCACAACACGCAACAAAAATATACGCTGGGATTGTAGTATACAGCGCAAGGAGGGTCTTCATTTTCGATTGGCATGATTTTAGTTCTCACCCCCACGCAACACAAAATACAAGCTGAGATCGTAGCATACAGCGCAAGAAGGGTCTTCATTTTCGCTTGGCATGATTTTAGTTCTCACTCACAGCACGCAACACAAAATACACGCTGAGATCGTAGTATACAGCAAAAGGAGGGTCTTCATTTTCGTTTGGCATGATTTTAGTTCCCACCCACAACACGCAACACAAAATACAAGTTGAAATCGTAGTATCCAGCCTAAGGAGGGTCTACATTTTCGCTTTACATAATATTAGTTCTCACCCACAACACGCAACAAAAATACACGCTGAGATCGTAGTATACAGCGCAAGGAGGGTCTTCATTTTCGCTTGGCAAGATATTAGTTCTCACCCACAACCCTCAACACAAAATACACGCTGCGATCATAGTATACAGCGCAAGGAGGGTCTTAATTTTCGCTTGGTATGATTGTAGTTCTCACCCACAACACGCAACACAAAATACAAGCTGAGATCATAGTATACAGCCCAAGGAGGGTCTTCACTTTCGCTTGGCGTGATTTTAATTCTCACCCACAACATCCAACACAATATACACGCTGAGATCGTAGTATACAGCGCAAGGAGGGTCTTTATTTTCGCTTGGCAAGATTTTAGTTCTCACCCACATCACGCAACACAAAATACACGCTGGGATCGTAGTATACAGCGCAAGGAGGGTCTTCATTTTCGCTTGGCATAATTTTAGTTTTCGCCCACAACACGCAACACAAAATACAAGCTGAGATCGTAGTATACAGCGCAAGAAGGGTCTTCATTTTCGCTTGGCATGATTTTAGTTCTCACCCACAACACGCAACATAAAATACACGCTGAGACCGTAGTATACATCGCAAGGACGGTCTTCATTTTCGCTAGGCATGATTTTAGTTCTCCCCCACAACACGGAACACAAAATATATGCTGAGATCGCAATATACAGCACAAGGAGGGTCTTCATTTTCGTTTGGCATGATTTTAGTTCTCACCCACAACATGCAACACAAAATACACGCTGAGATCGTAGTATACAGCGCAAGGAGGGTCTTCATTTTCGTTTGGCATGATTTTAGTTCTCACCCACAACACGCAACACAAAATACATGCTGAAATCGTAGTATACAGTCTAAGGAGGGTCTACATTTTCGCTCTACATGGTTTTAGTTCTCACCCACAACACGCAACTAAAATACACGCTGGGATCGTAGTATACAGCGCAAGGAGGGTCTTCATTTTCGCTTGGCATGATTTTAGTTCTCACCCACAACACGCAACACAAAATACAAGCTGAGATCGTAGTATACAGCGCAAGAAGGGTCTTCATTTTCGCTTGGCATGATTTTAGTTCTCACCCACAACACACAACACAAAATACAAGCTGATATCGTAGTATACATCGCAAGGTCGGTCTTCATTTTCGCTAGGCAAGATTTTAGTTCTCCCCCACAACACGCAACACAAAATATATGCTGAGATAGCAGTATACAGCAAAAGGAGGGTCTTCATTTTCATTTGGCATGATTTTGGTTCTCACCCACAACACGCAACACAAAATACACGCTGAAATCGTAGTATACAGCCTAAGGAGGGTCTACATTTTCGCTTTACATGATTTTAGTTCTCACCCACAACACGCAACAAAAATACACGCTGAGATCGTAGTATACAGCGCGAGGAGGGTCTTCATTGTCGCTTGGCAAGATATTAGTTCTCACCCACAACACTCAACACACACGCTGCGATCATAGTATACAGCGCAAGGAGGGTCTTCATTTTCGCTTGGCATGATTATAGTTCTCAGCCACAACACGCAACACAATATAGACGCTGAGATTGTAGTATACATCGCAAGGACGGTCTTCATTTCCGCTTGGCATGATTTTAGTTCTCCCCCACAACACGCAACACAAAATATATGCTGAGATCGCAGTATACAGCACAAGGAGGGTCTTCATTTTCGTTTGGCATGATTTTAGTTCTCACCCACAACACGCAACACAAAATACACGCTGAGATCATAGTATACAGCCCAAGGAGGGTCTTCACTTTCGCTTGACGTGATTTTAGTTCTCACACACAACACGCAACACAAAATAAACGCTGAGATCGTAGTATACAGCGCAAGGAGGGTCTTCAATTTCGCTTGGCGTGATTTTAGTTCTCACCCACAACACGCAACACAAAATACACGCTGAGATCGTAGCATACAGCGCAAGGAGGGTCTTCATTTTCGCTTGGCATAATTTTAGTTCTCACCCACAACACGCAACACTAAATACACGCTTAGATCTCAGTATACAACGCAACGACGGTCTTCATTTTCGCTTGGCATGATTTTAGTTCTCACCCACAACACCCAACATAAATTACACGCTGAGATCGTAATATGCAGCGAAAGGAGGGTCTTCATTTCCGCTTGGCAAGATTTTAGTTCTCACCCACAAGACGCAACACAAAATAAATGCTGGGATCGTAGTATACAGCGCAAGGAGGGTCTTCATTTTCTCTTGGCATGATTTTAAATCTCACCCACAACATCCAACACAAAATACACGCTGAGATCGTAGTATACAGCGCAAGGAGGGTCTTCATTTTCGCTTGGCATGATATTAGTTCTCACCCACAACACGCAACACAAAATACAAGCTGAGATCGTAGTATACAGCGCAAGAAGGGTCCTCATTTTCGCTTGGCATGATTATAGTTCTCAGCCACAACACGCAACACAAAATACACGCTGAGATTGTAGTATACATCGCAAGGACGGTCCTCAATTTCGCTTGGCATGATTTTCCCCCCACAACACGCAACACAAAATATATGCTGAGATCGCAGTATGCAGTACAAGGAGGGTCTTCATTTTCGTTTGGCATGATTTTAGGTCCCACCCACAACACGCAACACAAAGTACACGCTGAGATCGTAGTACACAGCGCAAGGAGGGTCTTCATTTTCTCTTGGCATGATTTTAGTTCTCACCCACAACACGCAACACAAAATACACGCTGAAATCGTAGTATACAGCCTAAGGAGGGTCTACATTACCGCTTTACATGATTTTAGTTCTCACCCACAACACGCAACAAGAATACACGCTGAGATCGTAGTATACAGCGCAAGGAGGGTCTTCATTTTCGCTTGGCATGATATTAGTTCTCACCCACAACACTCAACACAAAATACACGCTGAGATCATAGTATACAGCCCAAGGAGGGTCTTCACTTTCGCTTGGCGTGATTTTAGTTCTCACACACAACACGCAACACAAAATAAACGCTGGGATCGTAGTATACAGCGCAAGGAGGGTCTTCAATTTCGCTTGGCGTGATTTTAGTTCTCACCCACAACACGCAACACAAAATACACGCTGAGATCATAGCATACAGCGCAAGGAGGGTCTTCATTTTCGTTTGGCATGATTTTAGTTCTCACCCACAACACGCAACACAAAATACACACTGAAATCGTAGTATACAGTCTAAGGAGGGTCTACATTTTCGCTCTACATGGTTTTAGTTCTCACCCACAACACGCAACAAAAATATACGCTGGGATTGTAGTATACAGCGCAAGGAGGGTCTTCATTTTCGATTGGCATGATTTTAGTTCTCACCCCCACGCAACACAAAATACAAGCTGAGATCGTAGCATACAGCGCAAGAAGGGTCTTCATTTTCGCTTGGCATGATTTTAGTTCTCACTCACAGCACGCAACACAAAATACACGCTGAGATCGTAGTATACAGCAAAAGGAGGGTCTTCATTTTCGTTTGGCATGATTTTAGTTCCCACCCACAACACGCAACACAAAATACAAGTTGAAATCGTAGTATCCAGCCTAAGGAGGGTCTACATTTTCGCTTTACATAATATTAGTTCTCACCCACAACACGCAACAAAAATACACGCTGAGATCGTAGTATACAGCGCAAGGAGGGTCTTTATTTTCGCTTGGCAAGATATTAGTTCTCACCCACAACCCTCAACACAAAATACACGCTGCGATCATAGTATACAGCGCAAGGAGGGTCTTAATTTTCGCTTGGTATGATTGTAGTTCTCACCCACAACACGCAACACAAAATACAAGCTGAGATCATAGTATACAGCCCAAGGAGGGTCTTCACTTTCGCTTGGCGTGATTTTAATTCTCACCCACAACATCCAACACAATATACACGCTGAGATCGTAGTATACAGCGCAAGGAGGGTCTTTATTTTCGCTTGGCAAGATTTTAGTTCTCACCCACATCACGCAACACAAAATACACGCTGGGATCGTAGTATACAGCGCAAGGAGGGTCTTCATTTTCGCTTGGCATAATTTTAGTTTTCGCCCACAACACGCAACACAAAATACAAGCTGAGATCGTAGTATACAGCGCAAGAAGGGTCTTCATTTTCGCTTGGCATGATTTTCGTTCTCACCCACAACACGCAACATAAAATACACGCTGAGATCGTAGTATACATCGCAAGGACGGTCTTCATTTTCGCTAGGCATGATTTTAGTTCTCCCCCACAACACGCAACACAAAATATATGCTGAGATCGCAATATACAGCACAAGGAGGGTCTTCATTTTCGTTTGGCATGATTTTAGTTCTCACCCACAACATGCAACACAAAATACACGCTGAGATCGTAGTATACAGCGCAAGGAGGGTCTTCATTTTCGTTTGGCATGATTTTAGTTCTCACCCACAACACGCAACACAAAATACATGCTGAAATCGTAGTATACAGTCTAAGGAGGGTCTACATTTTCGCTCTACATGGTTTTAGTTCTCACCCGCAACACGCAACTAAAATACACGCTGGGATCGTAGTATACAGCGCAAGGAGGGTCTTCATTTTCGCTTGGCATGATTTTAGTTCTCACCCACAACACGCAACACAAAATACAAGCTGAGATCGTAGTATACAGCGCAAGAAGGGTCTTCATTTTCGCTTGGCATGATTTTAGTTCTCACCCACAACACACAACACAAAATACAAGCTGATATCGTAGTATACATCGCAAGGTCGGTCTTCATTTTCGCTAGGCAAGATTTTAGTTCTCCCCCACAACACGCAACACAAAATATATGCTGAGATAGCAGTATACAGCAAAAGGAGGGTCTTCATTTTCATTTGGCATGATTTTAGTTCTCACCCACAACACGCAACACAAAATACACGCTGAAATCGTAGTATACAGCCTAAGGAGGGTCTACATTTTCGCATTACATGATTTTAGTTCTCACCCACAACACGCCACAAAAATACACGCTGAGATCGTAGTATACAGCGCAAGGAGGGTCTTCATTGTCGCTTGGCAAGATATTAGTTCTCACCCACAACACTCAACACACACGCTGCGATCATAGTATACAGCGCAAGGAGGGTCTTCATTTTCGCTTGGCATGATTTTAGTTCTCGCCCACAACACCCAACACAAAATACAAGCTGAGATCATAGTATACAGCCCAACGAGGGTCTTCACTTTCGCTTGGCGTGATTTTAGTTCTCACACACAACACGCAACACAAAATAAACGCTGGGATCGTAGTATACATCGCAAGGAGGGTCTTCAATTTCGCTTGGCGTGATTTTAGTTCTCACCTACAACACGCAACACTAAATACCCGCTTAGATCTCAGTATACAGCGCAAGGACGGTCTTCATTTTCGCTTGGCATGATATTAGTTCTCACCCACAACACCCAACACAAATTACACGCTGAGATCGTAATATGCAGCGAAAGGAGGGTCTTCATTTCCGCTTGGCAAGATTTTAGTTCTCACCCACAAGACGCAACACAAAATAAATGCTGGGATCGTAGTATACAGCGCAAGGAGGGTCTTCATTTTCTCTTGGCATGATTTTAATTCTCACCCACAACATCCAACACAAAATACACGCTGAGATCGTAGTATACAGCGCAAGGAGGGTCTTCATTTTCGCTTGGCATGATTTTAATTCTCACCCACGACACGCAACACAAAATACAAGCTGAGATCGTAGTATACATTGCAAGAAGGGTCTTCATTTTCGCTTAACATGATTATAGTTCTCAGCCACAACACGCAACACAATATAGACGCTGAGATTGTAGTATACATCGCAAGGACGGTCTTCATTTTCGCTTGGCATGATTTTAGTTCTCCCCCACAACACGCAACACAAAATATATGCTGAGATCGCAGTATACAGCACAAGGAGGGTCTTCATTTTCGTTTGGCATGATTTTAGTTCTCACCCACAACACGCAACACAAAATACACGCTGAGATCGTAGTATACAGCGCAAGGAGGGTCTTCATTTTCGCTTGGCATGATATTAGTTCTTACCCACAACACTCAACACAAAATACACGCTGAGATCATAGTATACAGCCCAAGGAGGGTCTCCACTTTCGCTTGGCGTGATTTTAGTTCTCACACACAACATGCAGCACAAAATAAACGCTGAGATCGTAGTATACAGCGCAAGGAGGGTCTTCGTTTTCGCTTGGCAAGATTTTATTTCTCACCCACAACACGCAACACAAAATACAAGCAGAGATCGTAGTATACAGCGCAAGGAGGGTCTTCATTTTCGTTTGGCATGATTTTAGTTCACACCCACAACACGCAACACAAAATACACGCTGAAATTGTAGTATACAGTCTAATGAGGGTCTACATTTTCGCTCTACATGGTCTTAGTTCTCACCCACAACACGCAACAAAAATACACGCTGGGATCATAGTACACAGCCCAAGGAGGGTCTTCACTTTCGCTTGGCGTGATTTTAGTTCTCACACACAACACGCAACAAAAATACACGCTGAGATTGTAGTATACAGTGCAAGGAGGGTCTTCATTTTCGCTTGGCAAGATATTAGTTCTCACCCACAACACTCAACACAAAATACACGCTGCGATCTTAGTATACAGCGCAAGGAGGGTCTTAATTTTCGCTTGGCATGATTTTAGTTCTCACCCACAACAAGCAACACAAAATACAAGCTGAGATCATAGTATACAGCCCAAGGAGGGTCTTCACTTTCGCTTGGCGTGATTTTAGTTTTCACACGCAACACGCAACACAAAATAAACGCTGGGATCGTAGTATACAGCGCATGGAGGGTCTTCATTTTCTCTTGGCATGATTTTAGTTCCCACCCACAACACGCAACACAAAATACAAGTTGAAATCGTAGTATCCAGCCTAAGGAGGGTCTACATTTTCGCTTTACATAATATTAGTTCTCACCCACAACACGCAAAAAAATACACGCTGAGATCGTAGTATACAGCGCAAGGAGGGTCTTCATTTTCGCTTGGCAAGATATTAGTTCTCACCCACAACACTCAACACAAAATACACGCTGCGATCATAGTATACAGCGCAAGGAGGGTCTTAATTTTCGCTTGGTATGATTGTAGGTCTCACCCACAACACGCAACACAAAATACAAGCTGAGATCATAGTATACAACCCAAGGAGGGTCTTCACTTTCGCTTGGCGTGATTTTAATTCTCACCCACAACATCCAACACAATATACACGCTGAGATCGTAGTATACAGCGCTAGGAGGGTCTTTATTTTCGCTTGGCAAGATTTTAGTTCTCACCCACATCACGCAACACAAAATACACGCTGGGATCGTAGTATACAGCCCAAGGAGGGTCTTCATTTTCGCTTGGCATAATTTTAGTTTTCACCCACAACACGCAACACAAAATACAAGCTGAGATCGTAGTATACAGCGCAAGAAGGGTCTTCATTTTCGCTTGGCATGATTTTAGTTCTCACCCACAACACGCAACATAAAATACACGCTGAGATCGTAGTATACATCGCAAGGACGGTCTTCATTTTCGCTAGGCATGATTTTAGTTCTCCCCCACAACACGCAACACAAAATATATGCTGAGATCGCAGTATACAGCACAAGGAGGGTCTTCATTTTCGTTTGGCATGATTTTAGTTCACACCCACAACACCCAACACAAAATACAAGCTGAGATCATAGTACACAGCCCAAGGAGGGTCTTCACTTTCGCTTGGCGTGATTTTAGTTCTCACCCACAACACGCAACACAAAATACAAGCTGAGATCGTAGTATACAGCGCAAGAAGGGTCTTCATTTTCGCTTGGCATGATTATAGTTCTCAGCCACAACACGCAACACAATATAGACGCTGAGATTGTAGTATACATCGCAAGGACGGTCTTCATTTTCGCTTGGCATGATTTTAGTTCTCCCCCACAACACGCAACACAAAATATATGCTGAGATCGCAGTATACAGCGCAAGGAGGGTCTTCATTTTCGTTTGGCATAATTTTAGTTCACACCCACAACACCCAACACAAAATACAAGCTGAGATCATAGTATACAGCCCAAGGAGGGTCTTCACTTTCGCTTGGCGTGATTTTAGTTCTCACACACAACACGCAACACAAAATAAACGCTGGGATCGTAGTATACAGCGCAAGGAGGGTCTTCAATTTCGCTTGGCGTGATTTTAGTTCTCACCCACAACACGCAAAACAAAATACACGCTGATATCGTAGCATACAGCGCAAGGAGGGTCTTCATTTTCGCTTGGCAATAATTTTAGTTCTCACCTAAAACACGCAACACTAAATACCCGCTTAGATCTCAGTATACAGCGCAAGGACGGTCTTCATTTTCGCTTGGCGTGATTTTAGTTCTCACACACAACACGCAACACAAAATAAACGCTGGGATTGTAGTATACAGCGCAAGGAGGGTCTTCAATTTCGCTTGGCGTGATTTTAGTTCTCACCCACAACACGCAACACAAAATACACGCTGAGATCATAGCATACAGCGCAAGGAGGGTCTTCATTTTCGTTTGGCATGATTTTAGTTCTCACCCACAACACGCAACACAAAATACACACTGAAATCGTAGTATACAGTCTAAGGAGGGTCTACATTTTCGCTCTACATGGTTTTAGTTCTCACCCACAACACGCAACAAAAATATACGCTGGGATTGTAGTAAACAGCGCAAGGAGGGTCTACATTTTCGCTTTACATAATATTAGTTCTCACCCACAACACGCAACAAAAATACACGCTGAGATCGTAGTATACAGCGCAAGGAGGGTCTTCATTTTCGCTTGGCAAGATATTAGTTCTCAACCACAACACTCAACACAAAATACACGCTGCGATCATAGTATACAGCGCAAGGAGGGTCTTAATTTTCGCTTGGTATGATTGTAGTTCTCACCCACAACACGCAACACAAAATACAAGCTGAGATCATAGTATACAGCCCAAGGAGGGTCTTCACTTTCGCTTGGCGTGATTTTAATTCTCACCCACAACATCCAACACAATATACACGCTGAGATCGTAGTATACAGCGCAAGGAGGGTATTTATTTTCGCTTGGCAAGATTTTAGTTCTCACCCACATCACGCAACACAAAATACACGCTGGGATCGTAGTATACAGCGCAAGGAGGGTCTTCATTTTCGCTTGGCATAATTTTAGTTCTCGCCCACAACACGCAACACAAAATACAAGCTGAGATCGTAGTATACAGCGCAAGAAGGGTCTTCATTTTCGCTCGGCATGATTTTAGTTCTCACCCACAACACGCAACATAAAATACACGCTGAGATCGTAATATACATCGCAAGGACGGTCTTCATTTTCGCTAGGCATGATTTTAGTTCTCCCCCACAACACGCAACACAAAATATATGCTGAGATCGCAATATACAGCACAAGGAGGGTCTTCATTTTCGTTTGGCATGATTTTAGTTCTCACCCACAACATGCAACACAAAATACACGCTGAGATCGTAGTATACAGCGCAAGGAGGGTCTTCATTTTCGTTTGGCATGATTTTAGTTCTCACCCACAACACGCAACACAAAATACATGCTGAAATCGTAGTATACAGTCTAAGGAGGGTCTACATTTTCGCTCTACATGGTTTTAGTTCTCACCCACAACACGCAACTAAAATACACGCTGGGATCGTAGTATACAGCGCAAGGAGGGTCTTCATTTTCGCTTGGCATGATTTTAGTTCTCACCCACAACACGCAACACAAAATACAAGCTGAGATCGTAGTATACAGCGCAAGAAGGGTCTTCATTTTCGCTTGGCATGATTTTAGTTCTCACCCACAACACACAACACAAAATACAAGCTGAGATCGTAGTATACATCGCAAGGTCGGTCTTCATTTTCGCTAGGCAAGATTTTAGTTCTCCCCCACAACACGCAACACAAAATATATGCTGAGATAGCAGTATACAGCAAAAGGAGGGTCTTAATTTTCGCTTGGCATGATTTTAGTTCTCGCCCACAACACCCAACACAAAATACAAGCTGAGATCATAGTATACAGCCCAACGAGGGTCTTCACTTTCGCTTGGCGTGATTTTAGTTCTCACACACAACACGCAACACAAAATAAACGCTGGGATCGTAGTATACAGCGCAAGGAGGGTCTTCAATTTCGCTTGGCGTGATTTTAGTTCTCACCCACAACACGCAAAACAAAATACACGCTGATATCGTAGCATACAGCGCAAGGAGGGTCTTCATTTTCGCTTGGCAATAATTTTAGTTCTCACCTAAAACACGCAACACTAAATACCCGCTTAGATCTCAGTATACAGCGCAAGGACGGTCTTCATTTTCGCTTGGCATGATATTAGTTCTCACCCACAACACCCAACACAAATTACACGCTGAGATCGTAATATGCAGCGAAAGGAGGGTCTTCATTTCCGCTTGGCAAGATTTTAGTTCTCACCCACAAGACGCAACACAAAATAAATGCTGGGATCGTAGTATACAGCGCAAGGAGGGTCTTCATTTTCTCTTGGCATGATTTTAATTCTCGCCCACAACATCCAACACAAAATACACGCTGAGATCGTAGTATACAGCGCAAGGAGGGTCTTCATTTTCGCTTGGCATGATTTTAATTCTCACCCACGACACGCAACACAAAATACAAGCTGAGATCGTAGTATACATTGCAAGAAGGGTCTTCATTTTCGCTTAACATGATTATAGTTCTCAGCCACAACACGCAACACAATATAGACGCTGAGATTGTAGTATACATCGCAAGGACGGTCTTCATTTTCGCTTGGCATGATTTTAGTTCTCCCCCACAACACGCAACACAAAATATATGCTGAGATCGCAGTATACAGCACAAGGACGGTCTTCATTTTCGTTTGGCATAATTTTAGTTCTCACCCACAACACGCAACACAAAATACACGCTGAGATCGTAGTATACAGCGCAAGGAGGGTCTTCATTTTCGCTTGGCATGATTTTAGTTCTCACCCACATCACGCAACACAAAAGACACGCTGAAATCGTAGTATACAGCCTAAGGAGGGTCTACATTATCGCTTTACATGATTTTAGTTCTCACCCACAACACGCAACAATAATACACGCTGAGATCGTAGTATACAGCGCAAGGATGGTCTTCATTTTCGCTTGGCATGATATTAGTTCTCACCCACAACACTCAACACAAAATACACGCTGAGATCATAGTATACAGCCCAAGGAGGGTCTTCACTTTCGCTTGGCGTGATTTTAGTTCTCACGCACAACATGCAGCACAAAATAAACGCTGAGATCGTAGTATACAGCGCAAGGAGGGTCTTCGTTTTCGCTTGGCAAGATTTTATTTCTCACCCACAACACGCAACACAAAATACAAGCAGAGATCGTAGTATACAGCGCAAGGAGGGTCTTCATTTTCGTTTGGCATGATTTTAGTTCACACCCACAACACGCAACACAAAATACACGCTGAAATTGTAGTATACAGTCTAATGAGGGTCTACATTTTCGCTCTACATGGTTTTAGTTCTCACCCACAACACGCAACAAAAATACACGCTGGGATCATAGTATACAGCCCAAGGAGGGTCTTCACTTTCGCTTGGCGTGATTTTAGTTCTCACCCACAACACGCAACACAAAATACAAGCTGAGATCGTAGTATACATCGCAAGGTCGGTCTTCATTTTCGCTAGGCAAGATTTTAGTTCTCCCCCACAACACGCAACACAAAATATATGCTGAGATCGCAGTATACAGCAAAAGGAGGGTCTTCATTTTCGTTTGGCATGATTTTAGGTCTCACCCACAACACGCAACACAAAATACACGCTGAAATCGTAGTATACAGCCTAAGGAGGGTCTACATTTTCGCTTTACATGATTTTAGTTCTCACCCACAACACGCAACAAAAATACACGCTGACATCGTAGTATACAGCGCAAGGAGGGTCTTCATTTTCGCTTGGCAAGATATTAGTTCTCACCCACAACACTCAACACACACGCTGCGATCATAGTATACAGCGCAAGGAGGGTCTTCACTTTCGCTTGGCGTGATTTTAGTTCTCACACACAACACGCAACACAAAATAAACGCTGGGATCGTAGTATACAGCGCAAGGAGGGTCTTCAATTTCGCTTGGCGTGATTTTAGTTCTCACCCACAACACGCAACACAAAATACACGCTGAGATCATAGCATACAGCGCAAGGAGGGTCTTCATTTTCGTTTGGCATGATTTTAGTTCTCACCCACAACACGCAACACAAAATACAAGTTGAAATCGTAGTATCCAGCCTAAGGAGGGTCTACATTTTCGCTTTACATAATATTAGTTCTCACCCACAACACGCAACAAAAATACACGCTGAGATCGTAGTATACAGCGCAAGGAGGGTCTTCATTTTCGTTTGGCATGATTTTAGTTCTCACCCACAACACGCAACACAAAATACACGCTGAGATCGTAGTATACAGCGCAAGGAGGGTCTTCATTTTCGATTGGCATGATTTTAGTTCTCACCCACAACACGCAACACAAAATACATGCTGAAATCATAGTATACAGTCTAAGGAGGGTCTACATTTTCGCTCTACATGGTTTTAGTTCTCACCCACAACACGCAACAAAAATACACGCTGGGATCGTAGTATAAAGCGCAAGGAGGGTCTTCATTTTCGCTTGGCATGATTTTAGTTCTCACCCACAACACGCAACACAAAATACAAGCTGAGATCGTAGTATACAGCGCAAGAAGGGTCTTCATTTTCGCTTGGCATGATTTTAGTTCTCACCCACAACACGCAACACAAAATACAAGCTGAGATCGTAGTATACATCGCAAGGTCGGTCTTCATTTTCGCTAGGCAAGATTTTAGTTCTCCCCCACAACACGCAACACAAAATATATGCTGAGATCGCAGTATACAGCAAAAGGAGGGTCTTCATTTTCGTTTGGCATGATTTTAGGTCTCACCCACAACACGCAACACAAAATACACGCTGAAATCGTAGTATACAGCCTAAGGAGGGTCTACATTTTCGCTTTACATGATTTTAGTTCTCACCCACAACACGCAACAAAAATACACGCTGACATCGTAGTATACAGCGCAAGGAGGGTCTTCATTTTCGCTTGGCAAGATATTAGTTCTCACCCACAACACTCAACACACACGCTGCGATCATAGTATACAGCGCAAGGAGGGTCTTAATTTTCGCTTGGCATGATTTTAGTTCTCGCCCACAACACCCAACACAAAATACAAGCTGAGATCATAGTATACAGCCCAAGGAGGGTCTTCACTTTCGCTTGGCGTGATTTTAGTTCTCACACACAACACGCAACACAAAATAAATGCTGGGATCGTAGTATACAGCGCAAGGAGGGTCTTCAATTTCGCTTGGCGTGATTTTAGTTCTCACCCACAACACGCAACACAAAATACACGCTGATATCGTAGCATACAGCGCAAGGAGGGTCTTCATTTTCGCTTGGCATAATTTTAGTTCTCACCTACAACACGCAACACTAAATACCCGCTTAGATCTCAGTATACAGCGCAAGGACGGTCTTCATTTTCGCTTGGCATGATATTAGTTCTCACCCACAACACCCAACACAAATTACACGCTGAGATCGTAATATGCAGCGAAAGGAGGGTCTTAATTTCCGCTTGGCAAGATTTTAGTTCTCACCCACAAGACGCAACACAAAATAAATGCTGGGATCGTAGTATACAGCGCAAGGAGGGTCTTCATTTTCTCTTGGCATGATTTTAATTCTCACCCATAACATCCAACACAAAATACACGCTGAGATCGTAGTATACAGCGCAAGGAGGGTCTTCATTTTCGCTTGGCATGATTTTAATTCTCACCCACAACACGCAACACAAAATACAAGCTGAGATCGTAGTATACAGCGCAAGAAGTGTCTTCATTTTCGCTTGGCATGATTATAGTTCTCAGCCACAACACGCAACACAATATAGACGCTGAGATTGTAGTATACATCGCAAGGACGGTCTTCATTTTCGCTTGGCATGATTTTAGTTCTCCCCCACAACACGCAACACAAAATATATGCTGAGATCGCAGTATACAGCACAAGGAGGGTCTTCATTTTCGTTTGGCATGCTTTTAGTTCTCACCCACAACACGCAACACAAAATAAACGCTGGGATCGTAGTATACAGCACATGGAGGGTCTTCATTTTCGCTTGGCATAATTTTAGTTCTCACCCACAACACGCAACACTAAATGCACGCTTAGATCTCAGTATACAGCGCAAGGACGGTCTTCATTCTCGCTTGGCATGATTTTAGTTCTCACCCACAACACCCAACACAAATTACACGCTGAGATCGTAATATGCAGCGAAAGGAGGGTCTTCATTTCCGCTTGGCAAGATTTTAGTTCTCACCCACAATACGCAACACAAAATAAATGCTGGGATCGTAGTATGCAGCGCAAGGAGGTTCTTCATTTTCTCTTGGCATGATTTTAATTCTCACCCACAACATCCAACACAAAATACACGCTGAGATCGTAGTATACAGCGCAAGGAGGGTCGTCATTTTCGCTTGGCATGATATTAGTTCTCACCCACAACACGCAACGCAAAATACAAGCTGATATCGTAGTATACAGCGCAAGAAGGGTCCTCATTTTCGCTTGGCATGATTATAGTTCTCAGCCACAACACGCAACACAAAATACACGCTGAGATTGTAGTATACATCGCAAGGACGGTCTTCAATTTCGCTTGGCATGATTTTAGTTCTCCCCCACAACACGCAACACAAAATATATGCTGAGATCGCAGTATGCAGTACAAGGAGGGTCTTCATTTTCGTTTGGCATGATTTTAGGTCCCACCCACAACACGCAACACAAAATACACGCTGAGATCGTAGTATACAGCGCAAGGAGGGTCTTCATTTTCTCTTGGCATGATTTTAGTTCTCACCCACAACACGCAACACAAAATACACGCTGAAATCGTAGTATACAGCCTAAGGAGGGTCTACATTATCGCTTTACATGATTTTAGTTCTCACCCACAACACGCAACAAGAATACACGCTGAGATCGTAGTATACAGCGCAAGGAGGGTCTTCATTTTCGCTTGGCATGATATTAGTTCTCACCCACAACACTCAACACAAAATACACGCTGAGATCATAGTATACAGCCCAAGGAGGGTCTTCAATTTCGCTTGGCGTGATTTTAGTTCTCACCCACAACACGCAACACAAAATACACGCTGAGATCATAGCATACAGCGCAAGGAGGGTCTTCATTTTCGTTTGGCATGATTTTAGTTCTCACCCACAACACGCAACACAAAATACACACTGAAATCGTAGTATACTGTCTAAGGAGAGTCTACATTTTCGCTCTACATGGTTTTAGTTCTCACCCACAACACGCAACAAAAATATACGCTGGGATTGTAGTATACAGCGCAAGGAGGGTCTTCATTTTCGATTGGCATGATTTTAGTTCTCACCCCCACGCAACACAAAATACAAGCTGAGATCGTAGCATACAGCGCAAGAAGGGTCTTCATTTTCGCTTGGCATGATTTTAGTTCTCACTCACAACACGCAACACAAAATACACGCTGAGATCGTAGTATACATCGCAAGGACGGTCTTCATTTTCGCTAGGCAAGATTTTAGTTCTCCCCCACAACACGCAAGACAAAATATATGCTGAGATCGCAGTATACAGCAAAAGGAGGGTCTTCATTTTCGTTTGGCATAATTTTAGTTCCCACCCACAACACGCAACACAAAATACAAGTTGAAATCGTAGTATCCAGCCTAAGGAGGGTCTACATTTTCGCTTTACATAATATTAGTTCTCACCCACAACACGCAACAAAAATACACGCTGAGATCGTAGTATACAGCGCAAGGAGGGTCTTCATTTTCGCTTGGCAAGATATTAGTTCTCACCCACAACACTCAACACAAAATACACGCTGCGATCATAGTATACAGCGCAAGGAGGGTCTTAATTTTCGCTTGGCACGATTTTAGTTCTCGCCCACAACACCCAACACAAAATACAAGCTGAGATCATAGTATACAGCCCAAGGAGGGTATTCACTTTCGCTTGGCGTGATTTTAGTTCTCACACACAACACGCAACACAAAATAAACGCTGGGATCGTAGTATACAGCGCAAGGAGGGTCTTAAATTTCGCTTGGCGTGATTTTAGTTCTCACCCACAACACGCAACACAAAATACACGCTGATATCGTAGCATGCAGCGCAAGGAGGGTCTTCATTTTCGCTTGGCATAATTTTAGTTCTCACCTACAACACGCAACACTAAATACCCGCTTAGATCTCAGTATACAGCGCAAGGACGGTCTTCATTTTCGCTTTGCATGATATTAGTTCTCACCCACAACATCCAACACAAAATACACGCTGAGATCGTAGTATACAGCGCAAGGAGGGTCTTCATTTTCGCTTGGAATAATTTTAATTCTCACCCACAACACGCAACACAAAATACAAGCTGAGATCGTAGTATACATTGCAAGAAGGGTCTTCATTTTCGCTTGGCATGATTATAGTTCTCAGCCACAACACGCAACACAATATAGACGCTGAGATTGTAGTATACATCGCAAGGACGGTCTTCATTTTCGCTTGGCATGATTTTAGTTCTCCCCCACAACACGCAACACAAAATATATGCTGAGATCGCAGTATACAGCACAAGGAGGGTCTTCATTTTCGTTTGGCAAGATTTTAGTTCTCACCCACAACACGCAACACAATATACACGCTGAGATCGTAGTATACAGCGCAAGGAGGGTCTTCATTTTCGCTTGGCATGATTTTAGTTCTCACCCACAACACGCAACACAAAATACACGCTGAAATCGTAGTATACAGCCTAAGGAGGGTCTACATTATCGCTTTACATGATTTTAATTATCACCCACAACACGCAACAAGAATACACGCTGAGATCGTAGTATACAGCGCAAGAATGGTCTTCATTTTCGCTTGGCATGATATTAGTTCTCACCCACAACACTCAACACAAAATACACGCTGAGATCATATTATACAGCCCAAGGAGGGTCTTCACTTTCGCTTGGCGTGATTTTAGTTCTCACACACAACACGCAACACAAAATACACGCTGAGATCGTAGTATACAGCGCAAGGACGGTCTTCATTTTCGCTAGGCATGATTTTAGTTCTTCCCCACAACACGCAACACAAAATATATGCTGAGATCGCAGTATACAGCACAAGGAGGGTCTTCATTTTCGTTTGGCATGATTTTAGTTCTCACCCACAACACGCAACACAAAATACACGCTGAGATCGTAGTATACAGCGCAAGGAGGGTCTTCATTCTCGCTTGGCATGATTTTAGTTCTCACCCACAACACCCAACACAAATTACACGCTGAGATCGTAATATGCAGCGAAAGGAGGGTCTTCATTTCCGCTTGGCAAGATTTTAGTTCTCACGCACAAGACGCAACACAAAATAAATGCTCGGATCGTAGTATGCAGCGCAAGGAGGTTCTTCATTTTCTCTTGGCATGATTTTAATTCTCACCCACAACATCCAACACAAAATTCACGCTGAGATCGTAGTATACAGCGCAAGGAGGGTCTTCATTTTCGCTTGGCATGATATTAGTTCTCACCCACAACACGCAACGCAAAATACAAGCTGATATCGTAGTATACAGCGCAAGAAGGGTCCTCATTTTCGCTTGGCATGATTATAGTTCTCAGCCACAACACGCAACACAAAATACACGCTGAGATTGTAGTATACATCGCAAGGACGGTCTTCAATTTCGCTTGGCATGATTTTAGTTCTCCCCCACAACACGCAACACAAAATATATGCTGAGATCGCAGTATGCAGTACAAGGAGGGTCTTCATTTTCGTTTGGCATGATTTTAGGTCCCACCCACAACACGCAACACAAAATACACGCTGAGATCGTAGTATACAGCGCAAGGAGGGTCTTCATTTTCTCTTGGCATGATTTTAGTTCTAACCCACAACACGCAACACAAAATACACGCTGAAATCGTAGTATACAGCCTAAGGAGGGTCTACATTATCGCTTTACATGATTTTAGTTCTCAACCACAACACGCAACAAGAATACACGCTGAGATCGTAGTATACAGCGCAAGGAGGGTCTTCATTTTCGCTTGGCAAGATATTAGTTCTCACCCACAACACTCAACACAAAATACACGCTGAGATCATAGTATACAGCCCAAGGAGGGTCTTCACTTTCGTTTGGCATGATTTTAGTTCTCACCCACAACACGCAACACAAAATACACACTGAAATCGTAGTATACAGTCTAAGGAGGGTCTACATTTTCGCTCTACATGGTTTTAGTTCTCACCCACAACACGCAACAAAAATATACGCTGGGATTGTAGTAAACAGCGCAAGGAGGGTCTTCATTTTCGATTGGCATGATTTTAGTTCTCACCCCCACGCAACACAAAATACAAGCTGAGATCGTAGCATACAGCGCAAGAAGGGTCTTCATTTTCGCTTGGCATGATTTTAGTTCTCACTCACAGCACGCAACACAAAATACACGCTGAGATCGTAGTATACAGCAAAAGGAGGGTCTTCATTTTCGTTTGGCATGATTTTAGTTCCCACCCACAACACGCAACACAAAATACAAGTTGAAATCGTAGTATCCAGCCTAAGGAGGGTCTACATTTTCGCTTTACATAATATTAGTTCTCACCCACAACACGCAACAAAAATACACGCTGAGATCGTAGTATACAGCGCAAGGAGGGTCTTCATTTTCGCTTGGCAAGATATTAGTTCTCACCCACAACACTCAACACAAAATACACGCTGCGATCATTGTATACAGCGCAAGGAGGGTCTTAATTTTCGCTTGGTATGATTGTAGTTCTCACCCACAACACGCAACACAAAATACAAGCTGAGATCATAGTATACAGCCCAAGGAGGGTCTTCACTTTCGCTTGGCGTGATTTTAATTCTCACCCACAACATCCAACACAATATACACGCTGAGATCGTAGTATACAGCGCAAGGAGGGTCTTTATTTTCGCTTGGCAAGATTTTAGTTCTCACCCACATCACGCAACACAAAATACACGCTGGGATCGTAGTATACAGCGCAAGGAGGGTCTTCATTTTCGCTTGGCATAATTTTAGTTCTCGCCCACAACACGCAACACAAAATACAAGCTGAGATCGTAGTATACAGCGCAAGAAGGGTCTTCATTTTCGCTTGGCATGATTTTAGTTCTCACCCACAACACGCAACATAAAATACACGCTGAGATCGTAGTATACATCGCAAGGACGGTCTTCATTTTCGCTAGGCATGATTTTAGTTCTCCCCCACAACACGCAACACAAAATATATGCTGAGATCGCAATATACAGCACAAGGAGGGTCTTCATTTTCGTTTGGCATGATTTTAGTTCTCACCCACAACATGCAACACAAAATACACGCTGAGATCGTAGTATACAGCGCAAGGAGGGTCTTCATTTTCGTTTGGCATGATTTTAGTTCTCACCCACAACACGCAACACAAAATACATGCTGAAATCGTAGTATACAGTCTAAGGAGGGTCTACATTTTCGCTCTACATGGTTTTAGTTCTCACCCACAACAAGCAACTAAAATACACGCTAGGATCGTAGTATACAGCGCAAGGAGGGTCTTCATTTTCGCTTGGCATGATTTTAGTTCTCACCCACAACACGCAACACAAAATACAAGCTGAGATCGTAGTATACAGCGCAAGAAGGGTCTTCATTTTCGCTTGGCATGATTTTAGTTCTCACCCACAACACACAACACAAAATACAAGCTGAGATCGTAGTATACATCGCAAGGTCGGTCTTCATTTTCGCTAGGCAAGATTTTAGTTCTCCCCCACAACACGCAACACAAAATATATGCTGAGATAGCAGTATACAGCAAAAGGAGGGTATTAATTTTCGCTTGGCATGATTTTAGTTCTCGCCCACAACACCCAACACAAAATACAAGCTGAGATCATAGTATACAGCCCAACGAGGGTCTTCACTTTCGCTTGGCGTGATTTTAGTTCTCACACACAACACGCAACACAAAATAAACGCTGGGATCGTAGTATACAGCGCAAGGAGGGTCTTCAATTTCGCTTGGCGTGATTTTAGTTCTCACCCACAACACGCAACACAAAATACACGCTGATATCGTAGCATACAGCGCAAGGAGGGTCTTCATTTTCGCTTGGCAATAATTTTAGTTCTCACCTACAACACGCAACACTAAATACCCGCTTAGATCTCAGTATACAGCGCAAGGACGGTCTTCATTTTCGCTTGGCATGATATTAGTTCTCACCCACAACACCCAACACAAATTACACGCTGAGATCGTAATATGCAGCGAAAGGAGGGTCTTCATTTCCGCTTGGCAAGATTTTAGTTCTCACCCACAAGACGCAACACAAAATAAATGCTGGGATCGTAGTATACAGCGCAAGGAGGGTCTTCATTTTCTCTTGGCATGATTTTAATTCTCGCCCACAACATCCAACACAAAATACACGCTGAGATCGTAGTATACAGCGCAAGGAGGGTCTTCATTTTCGCTTGGCATGATTTTAATTCTCACCCACGACACGCAACACAAAATACAAGCTGAGATCGTAGTATACATTGCAAGAAGGGTCTTCATTTTCGCTTAACATGATTATAGTTCTCAGCCACAACACGCAACACAATATAGACGCTGAGATTGTAGTATACATCGCAAGGACGGTCTTCATTTTCGCTTGGCATGATTTTAGTTCTCCCCCACAACACGCAACACAAAATATATGCTGAGATCGCAGTATACAGCACAAGGAGGGTCTTCATTTTCGTTTGGCATAATTTTAGTTCTCACCCACAACACGCAACACAAAATACACGCTGAGATCGTAGTATACAGCGCAAGGAGGGTCTTCATTTTCGCTTGGCATGATTTTAGTTCTCATCCACATCACGCAACACAAAAGACACGCTGAAATCGTAGTACACAGCCTAAGGAGGGTCTACATTATCGCTTTACATGATTTTAGTTCTCACCCACAACACGCAACATTAATACACGCTGAGATCGTAGTATACAGCGCAAGGATGGTCTTCATTTTCGCTTGGCATGATATTAGTTCTCACCCACAACACTCAACACAAAATACACGCTGAGATCATAGTATACAGCCCAAGGAGGGCCTTCACTTTCGCTTGGCGTGATTTTAGTTCTCACGCACAACATGCAGCACAAAATAAACGCTGAGATCGTAGTATACAGCGCAAGGAGGGTCTTCGTTTTCGCTTGGCAAGATTTTATTTCTCACCCACAACACGCAACACAAAATACAAGCAGAGATCGTAGTATACAGCGCAAGGAGGGTCTTCATTTTCGTTTGGCATGATTTTAGTTCACACCCACAACACGCAACACAAACTACACGCTGAAATTGTAGTATACAGTCTAATGAGGGTCTACATTTTCGCTCTACATGGTTTTAGTTCTCACCCTCAACACGCAACAAAAATACACGCTGGGATCATAGTATACAGCCCAAGGAGGGTCTTCACTTTCGCTTGGCATGATTTTAGTTCTCACACACAACACGCAACAAAAATACACGCTGAGATCGTAGTATACAGTGCAAGGAGGGTCTTCATTTTCGCTTGGCAAGATATTAGTTGTCACCCACAACACTCAACACAAAATACACGCTGCGATCTTAGTATACAGCGCAAGGAGGGTCTTAATTTTCGCTTGGCATGATTTTAGTTCTCACCCACAACAAGCAACACAAAATACAAGCTGAGATCATAGTATACAGCCCAAGGAGGGTCTTCACTTTCGCTTGGCGTGATTTTAGTTTTCACACACAACACGCAACACAAAATAAACGCTGGGATCGTAGTATACAGCGCATGGAGGGTCTTCATTTTCTCTTGGCATGATTTTATTTCCCACCCACAACACGCAACACAAAATACAAGTTGAAATCATAGTATCCAGCCTAAGGAGGGTCTACATTTTCGCTTTACATAATATTAGTTCTCACCCACAACACGCAACAAAAATACACGCTGAGATCGTAGTATACAGCGCAAGGAGGGTCTTCATTTTCGCTTGGCAAGATATTAGTTCTCACCCACAACACTCAACACAAAATACACGCTGCGATCATAGTATACAGCGCAAGGAGGGTCTTAATTTTCGCTTGGTATGATTGTAGTTCTCACCCACAACACGCAACACAAAATACAAGCTGAGATCATAGTATACAGCCCAAGGAGGGTCTTCACTTTCGCTTGGCGTGATTTTATTTCTCACCCACAACATCCAACACAATATACACGCTGAGATCGTAGTATACAGCGCAAGGAGGGTCTTTATTTTCGCTTGGCAAGATTTTAGTTCTCACCCACATCACGCAACACAAAATACACGCTGGGATCGTAGTATACAGCCCAAGGAGGGTCTTCATTTTCGCTTGGCATAATTTTAGTTTTCACCCACAACACGCAACACAAAATACAAGCTGAGATCGTAGTATACAGCGCAAGAAGGGTCTTCATTTTCGCTTGGCATGATTTTAGTTCTCACCCACAACACGCAACATAAAATACACGCTGAGATCGTAGTATACATCGCAAGGACGGTCTTCATTTTCGCTAGGCATGATTTTAGTTCTCCCCCACAACACGCAACACAAAATATATGCTGAGATCGCAGTATACAGCACAAGGAGGGTCTTCATTTTCGTTTGGCATGATTTTAGTTCTCACCCACAACACGCAACACAAAATACACGCTGAGATCGTAGTATACAGCGCAAGGAGGGTCTTCATTTTCGATTGGCATGATTTTAGTTCTCACCCACAACACGCAACACAAAATACATGCTGAAATCGTAGTATACAGTCTAAGGAGGGTCTACATTTTCGCTCTAAATGGTTTTAGTTCTCACCCACAACACGCAACAAAAATACACGCTGGGATCGTAGTATAAAGCGCAAGGAGGGTCTTCATTTTCGCTTGGCATGATTTTAGTTCTCACCCACAACACTCAACACAAAATACAAGCTGAGATCGTAGTATACAGCGCAAGAAGGGTCTTCATTTTCGCTTGGCATGATTTTAGTTCTCACCCACAACACGCAACACAAAATACAAGCTGAGATCGTAGTATACATCGCAAGGTCGGTCTTCATTTTCGCTAGGCAAGATTTTAGTTCTCCCCCACAACACGCAACACAAAATATATGCTGAGATCGCAGTATACAGCAAAAGGAGGGTCTTCATTTTCGTTTGGCATGATTTTAGGTCTCACCCACAACACGCAACACAAAATACACGCTGAAATCGTAGTATACAGCCTAAGGAGGGTCTACATTTTCGCTTTACATGATTTTAGTTCTCACCCACAACACGCAACAAAAATACACGCTGACATCGTAGTATACAGCGCAAGGAGGGTCTTCATTTTCGCTTGGCAAGATATTAGTTCTCACCCACAACACTCAACACACACGCTGCGATCATAGTATACAGCGCAAGGAGGGTCTTAATTTTCGCTTGGCATGATTTTAGTTCTCGCCCACAACACCCAACACAAAATACAAGCTGAGATCATAGTATACAGCCCAAGGAGGGTCTTCACTTTCGCTTGGCGTGATTTTAGTTCTCACACACAACACGCAACACAAAATAAATGCTGGGATCGTAGTATACAGCGCAAGGAGGGTCTTCAATTTCGCTTGGCGTGATTTTAGTTCTCACCCACAACACGCAACACAAAATACACGCTGATATCGTAGCATACAGCGCAAGGAGGGTCTTCATTTCCGCTTGGCAAGATTTTAGTTCTCACCCACAAGACGCAACACAAAATAAATGCTGGGATCGTAGTATACAGCGCAAGGAGGGTCTTCATTTTCTCTTGGCATGATTTTAATTCTCACCCATAACATCCAACACAAAATACACGCTGAGATCGTAGTATACAGCGCAAGGAGGGTCTTCATTTTCGCTTGGCATGATTTTAATTCTCTCCCACAACACGCAACACAAAATACAAGCTGAGATCGTAGTATACAGCGCAAGAAGTGTCTTCATTTTCGCTTGGCATGATTATAGTTCTCAGCCACAACACGCAACACAATATAGACGCTGAGATTGTAGTATACATCGCAAGGACGGTCTTCATTTTCGCTTGGCATGATTTTAGTTCTCCCCCACAACACGCAACACAAAATATATGCTGAGATCGCAGTATACAGCACAAGGAGGGTCTTCATTTTCGTTTGGCATGCTTTTAGTTCTCACCCACAACACGCAACACAAAATAAACGCTGGGATCGTAGTGTACAGCACATGGAGGGTCTTCATTTTCGCTTGGCATAATTTTAGTTCTCACCCACAACACGCAACACTAAATGCACGCTTAGATCTCAGTATACAGCGCAAGGACGGTCTTCATTCTCGCTTGGCATGATTTTAGTTCTCACCCACAACACCCAACACAAATTACACGCTGAGATCGTAATATGCAGCGAAAGGAGGGTCTTCATTTCCGCTTGGCAAGATTTTAGTTCTCACCCACAAGACGCAACACAAAATAAATGCTGGGATCGTAGTATGCAGCGCAAGGAGGTTCTTCATTTTCTCTTGGCATGATTTTAATTCTCACCCACAACATCCAACACAAAATACACGCTGAGATCGTAGCATACAGCGCAAGGAGGGTCGTCATTTTCGCTTGGCATGATATTAGTTCTCACCCACAACACGCAACGCAAAATACAAGCTGATATCGTAGTATACATCGCAAGGACGGTCTTCAATTTCGCTTGGCATGATTTTAGTTCTCCCCCACAACACGCAACACAAAATATATGCTGAGATCGCAGTATGCAGTACAAGGAGGGTCTTCATTTTCGTTTGGCATGATTTTAGGTCCCACCCACAACACGCAACACAAAATACACGCTGAGATCGTAGTATACAGCGCAAGGAGGGTCTTCATTTTCTCTTGGCATGATTTTAGTTCTCACCCACAACACGCAACACAAAATCCACGCTGAAATCGTAGTATACAGCCTAAGGAGGGTCTACATTATCGCTTTACATGATTTTAGTTCTCACCCACAACACGCAACAAGAATACACGCTGAGATCGTAGTATACAGCGCAAGGAGGGTCTTCATTTTCGCTTGGCATGATATTAGTTCTCACCCACAACACTCAACACAAAATACACGCTGAGATCATAGTATACAGCCCAAGGAGGGTCTTCAATTTCGCTTGGCGTGATTTTAGTTCTCACCCACAACACGCAACACAAAATACACGCTGAGATCATAGCATACAGCGCAAGGAGGGTCTTCATTTTCGTTTGGCATGATTTTAGTTCTCACCCACAACACGCAACACAAAATACACACTGAAATCGTAGTATACTGTCTAAGGAGAGTCTACATTTTCGCTCTACATGGTTTTAGTTCTCACCCACAACACCCAACAAAAATATACGCTGGGATTGTAGTATACAGCGCAAGGAGGGTCTTCATTTTCGATTGGCATGATTTTAGTTCTCACCCCCACGCAACACAAAATACAAGCTGAGATCGTAGCATACAGCGCAAGAAGGGTCTTCATTTTCGCTTGGCATGATTTTAGTTCTCACTCACAACACGCAACACAAAATACACGCTGAGATCGTAGTATACATCGCAAGGACGGTCTTCATTTTCGCTAGGCAAGATTTTAGTTCTCCCCCACAACACGCAAGACAAAATATATGCTGAGATCGCAGTATACAGCAAAAGGAGGGTCTTCATTTTCGTTTGGCATAATTTTAGTTCCCACCCACAACACGCAACACAAAATACAAGTTGAAATCGTAGTATCCAGCCTAAGGAGGGTCTACATTTTCGCTTTACATAATATTAGTTCTCACCCACAACACGCAACAAAAATACACGCTGAGATCGTAGTATACAGCGCAAGGAGGGTCTTCATTTTCGCTTGGCAAGATATTAGTTCTCACCCACAACACTCAACACAAAATACACGCTGCGATCATAGTATACAGCGCAAGGAGGGTCTTAATTTTCGCTTGGCACGATTTTAGTTCTCGCCCACAACACCCAACACAAAATACAAGCTGAGATCATAGTATACAGCCCAAGTAGGGTATTCACTTTCGCTTGGCGTGATTTTAGTTCTCACACACAACACGCAACACAAAATAAACGCTGGGATCGTAGTATACAGCGCAAGGAGGGTCTTAAATTTCGCTTGGCGTGATTTTAGTTCTCACCCACAACACGCAACACAAAATACACGCTGATATCGTAGCATGCAGCGCAAGGAGGGTCTTCATTTTCGCTTGGCATAATTTTAGTTCTCACCTACAACACGCAACACTAAATACCCGCTTAGATCTCAGTATACAGCGCAAGGACGGTCTTCATTTTCGCTTTGCATGATATTAGTTCTCACCCACAACATCCAACACAAAATACACGCTGAGATCGTAGTATACAGCGCAAGGAGGGTCTTCATTTTCGCTTGGCATAATTTTAATTCTCACCCACAACACGCAACACAAAATACAAGCTGAGATCGTAGTATACATTGCAAGAAGGGTCTTCATTTTCGCTTGGCATGATTATAGTTCTCAGCCACAACACGCAACACAATATAGACGCTGAGATTGTAGTATACATCGCAAGGACGGTCTTCATTTTCGCTTGGCATGATTTTAGTTCTCCCCCACAACACGCAACACAAAATATATGCTGAGATCGCAGTATACAGCACAAGGAGGGTCTTCATTTTCGTTTGGCATGATTTTAGTTCTCACCCACAACACGCAACACAATATACACGCTGAGATCGTAGTATACAGCGCAAGGAGGGTCTTCATTTTCGCTTGGCATGATTTTAGTTCTCACCCACAACACGCAACACAAAATACACGCTGAAATCGTAGTATACAGCCTAAGGAGGGTCTACATTATCGCTTTACATGATTTTAATTATCACCCACAACACGCAACAAGAATACACGCTGAGATCGTAGTATACAGCGCAAGAATGGTCTTCATTTTCGCTTGGCATGATATTAGTTCTCACCCACAACACTCAACACAAAATACACGCTGAGATCATAGTATACAGCCCAAGGAGGGTCTTCACTTTCGCTTGGCGTGATTTTAGTTCTCACACACAACACGCAACACAAAATACACGCTGAGATCGTAGTATACAGCGCAAGGACGGTCTTCATTTTCGCTAGGCATGATTTTAGTTCTTCCCCACAACACGCAACACAAAATATATGCTGAGATCGCAGTATACAGCACAAGGAGGGTCTTCATTTTCGTTTGGCATGATTTTAGTTCTCACCCACAACACGCAACACAAAATACACGCTGAGATCGTAGTATACAGCGCAAGGAGGGTCTTCATTCTCGCTTGGCATGATTTTAGTTCTCACCCACAACACCCAACACAAATTACACGCTGAGATCGTAATATGCAGCGAAAGGAGGGTCTTCATTTCCGCTTGGCAAGATTTTAGTTCTCACCCACAAGACGCAACACAAAATAAATGCTGGGATCGTAGTATGCAGCGCAAGGAGGTTCTTCATTTTCTCTTGGCATGATTTTAATTCTCACCCACAACATCCAACACAAAATTCACGCTGAGATCGTAGTATACAGCGCAAGGAGGGTCTTCATTTTCGCTTGGCATGATATTAGTTCTCACCCACAACACGCAACGCAAAATACAAGCTGATATCGTAGTATACAGCGCAAGAAGGGTCCTCATTTTCGCTTGGCATGATTATAGTTCTCAGCCACAACACGCAACACAAAATAGACGCTGAGATTGTAGTATACATCGCAAGGACGGTCTTCAATTTCGCTTGGCATGATATTAGTTCTCCCCCACAACACGCAACACAAAATATATGCTGAGATCGCAGTATGCAGTACAAGGAGGGTCTTCATTTTCGTTTGGCATGATTTTAGGTCCCACCCACAACACGCAACACAAAATACACGCTGAGATCGTAGTATACAGCGCAAGGAGGGTCTTCATTTTCTCTTGGCATGATTTTAGTTCTAACCCACAACACGCAACACAAAATACACGCTGAAATCGTAGTATACAGCCTAAGGAGGGTCTACATTATCGCTTTACATGATTTTAGTTCTCATCCACAACACGCAACAAGAATACACGCTGAGATCGTAGTATACAGCGCAAGGAGGGTCTTCATTTTCGCTTGGCAAGATATTAGTTCTCACCCACAACACTCAACACAAAATACACGCTGAGATCATAGTATACAGCCCAAGGAGGGTCTTCACTTTCGCTTGGCGTGATTTTAGTTCTCACACACAACACGCAACACAAAATAAACGCTGGGATCGTAGTATACAGCGCAAGGAGGGTCTTCAATTTCGCTTGGCGTGATTTTAGTTCTCACCCACAACACGCAACACAAAATACACGCTGAGATCATAGCATACAGCGCAAGGAGGGTCTTCATTTTCGTTTGGCATGATTTTAGTTCTCACCCACAACACGCAACACAAAATACACGCTGAGATCGTAGCATACAGCGCAAGGAGGGTCTTCATTTTCTCTTGTCATGATTTTAATTCTCACCCACAACATCCAACACAAAATGCACGCTGGGATTGTAGTATACAGCGCAAGGAGGGTCTTCATTTTCGATTGGCATAATTTTAGTTCTCACCCCCACGCAACACAAAATACAAGCTGAGATCGTAGCATACAGCGCAAGAAGGGTCTTCATTTTCGCTTGGCATGATTTTAGTTCTCACTCACAACACGCAACACAAAATACACGCTGAGATCGTAGTATACATCGCAAGGACGGTCTTCATTTTCGCTAGGCAAGATTTTAGTTCTCCCCCACAACACGCAAGACAAAATATATGCTGAGATCGCAGTATACAGCAAAAGGAGGGTCTTCATTTTCGTTTGGCATAATTTTGGTTCCCACCCACAACACGCAACACAAAATACAAGTTGAAATCGTAGTATCCAGCCTAAGGAGGGTCTACATTTTCGCTTTACATAATATTAGTTCTCACCCACAACACGCAACAAAAATACACGCTGAGATCGTAGTATACAGCGCAAGGAGGGTCTTCATTTTCGCTTGGCAAGATATTAGTTCTCACCCACAACACTCAACACAAAATACACGCTGCGATCATAGTATACAGCGCAAGGAGGGTCTTAATTTTCGCTTGGCACGATTTTAGTTCTCGCCCACAACACCCAACACAAAATACAAGCTGAGATCATAGTATACAGCCCAAGGAGGGTATTCACTTTCGCTTGGCGTGATTTTAGTTCTCACACACAACACGCAACACAATATAGACGCTGAGATTGTAGTATACATCGCAAGGACGGTCTTCATTTTCGCTTGGCATGATTTTAGTTCTCCCCCACAACACGCAACACAAAATATATGCTGAGATCGCAGTATACAGCACAAGGAGGGTCTTCATTTTCGTTTGGCATGATTTTAGTTCTCACCCACAACACGCAACACAATATACACGCTGAGATCGTAGTATACAGCGCAAGGAGGGTCTTCATTTTCACTTGGCATGATTTTAGTTCTCACCCACAACACGCAACACAAAATACACGCAGAAATCGTAGTATACAGCCTAAGGAGGGTCTACATTATCGCTTTACATGATTTCAATTATCACCCACAACACGCAACAAGAATACACGCTGAGATCGTAGTATACAGCGCAAGAATGGTCTTCATTTTCGCTTGGCATGATATTAGTTCTCACCCACAACACGCAACACAATATACACGCTGAGATCGTAGTATACAGCGCAAGGAGGGTCTTCATTTTCGCTTGGCATGATTTTAGTTCTCACCCACAACACGCAACACAAAATACACGCTGAAATCGTAGTATACAGCCTAAGGAAAGTCTACATTATCGCTTTACATGATTTTAATTATCACCCACAACACGCAACAAGAATACAAGCTGAGATCGTAGCATACAGCGCAAGAAGGGTCTTCATTTTCGCTTGGCATGATTTTAGTTCTCACTCACAACACGCAACACAAAATACACGCTGAGATCGTAGTATACATCGCAAGGACGGTCTTCATTTTCGCTAGGCAAGATTTTAGTTCTCCCCCACAACACGCAAGACAAAATATATGCTGAGATCGCAGTATACAGCAAAAGGAGGGTCTTCATTTTCGTTTGGCATAATTTTATTTCCCACCCACAACACGCAACACAAAATACAAGTTGAAATCCTAGTATCCAGCCTAAGGAGGGTCTACATTTTCGCTTTACATAATATTAGTTCTCACCCACAACACGCAACAAAAATACACGCTGAGATCGTAGTATACAGCGCAAGGAGGGTCTTCATTTTCGCTTGGCAAGATATTAGTTCTCACCCACAACACTCAACACAAAATACACGCTGCGATCATAGTATACAGCGCAAGGAGGGTCTTAATTTTCGCTTGGCACGATTTTAGTTCTCGCCCACAACACCCAACACAAAATACAAGCTGAGATCATAGTATACAGCCCAAGGAGGGTATTCACTTTCGCTTGGCGTGATTTTAGTTCTCACACACAACACGCAACACAAAATAAACGCTGGGATCGTAGTATACAGCGCAAGGAGGGTCTTAAATTTCGCTTGGCGTGATTTTAGTTCTCACCCACAACACGCAACACAAAATACACGCTGATATCGTAGCATGCAGCGCATGGAGGGTCTTCATTTTCGCTTGGCATAATTTTAGTTCTCACCTACAACACGCAACACTAAATACCCGCTTAGATCTCAGTATACAGCGCAAGGACGGTCTTCATTTTTGCTCGGCATGATATTAGTTCTCACCCACAACATCCAACACAAAATACACGCTGAGATCGTAGTATACAGCGCAAGGAGGGTCTTCATTTTCGCTTGGCATAATTTTAATTCTCACCCACAACACGCAACACAAAATACAAGCTGAGATCGTAGTATACATTGCAAGAAGGGTCTTCATTTTCGCTTGGCATGATTATAGTTCGCAGCCACAACACGCAACACAATATGGACGCTGAGATTGTAGTATACATCGCAAGGACGGTCTTCATTTTCGCTTGGCATGATTTTAGTTCTCCCCCACAACACGCAACACAAAATATATGCTGAGATCGCAGTATACAGCACAAGGAGGGTCTTCATTTTCGTTTGGCATGATTTTAGTTCTCACCCACAACACGCAACACAATATACACGCTGAGATCGTAGTATACAGCGCAAGGAGGGTCTTCATTTTCGCTTGGCATGATTTTAGTTCTCACCCACAACACGCAACACAAAATACACGCTGAAATCGTAGTATACAGCCTAAGGAGGGTCTACATTATCGCTTTACATGATTTTAATTATCACCCACAACACGCAACAAGAATACACGCTGAGATCGTAGTATACAGCGCAAGAATGGTCTTGATTTTCGCTTGGCATGATATTAGTTCTCACCCACAACACTCAACACAAAATACACGCTGAGATCATAGTATACAGCCCAAGGAGGGTCTTCACTTTCGCTAGGCATGATTTTAGTTCTTCCCCACAACACGCAACACAAAATATATGCTGAGATCGCAGTATACAGCACAAGGAGGGTCTTCATTTTCGTTTGGCATGATTTTAGTTCTCACCCACAACACGCAACACAAAATACACGCTGAGATCGTAGTATACAGCGCAAGGAGGGTCTTCATTCTCGCTTGGCATGATTTTAGTTCTCACCCACAACACCCAAAACAAATTACACGCTGAGATCGTAATATGCAGCGAAAGGAGGGTCTTCATTTCCGCTTGGCAAGATTTTAGTTCTCACCCACAAGACGCAACACAAAATAAATGCTGGGATCGTAGTATGCAGCGCAAGGAGGTTCTTCATTTTCTCTTGGCATGATTTTATTTCTCACCCACAACATCCAACACAAAATTCACGCTGAGATCGTAGTATACAGCGCAAGGAGGGTCTTCATTTTCGCTTGGCATGATATTAGTTCTCACCCACAACACGCAACGCAAAATACAAGCTGATATCGTAGTATACAGCGCAAGAAGGGTCCTCATTTTCGCTTGGCATGTTTATAGTTCTCAGCCACAACACGCAACACAAAATACACGCTGAGATTGTAGTATACATCGCAAGGACGGTCTTCAATTTCGCTTGGCATGATTTTAGTTCTCCCCCACAACACGCAACACAAAATATATGCGGAGATCGCAGTATGCAGTACAAGGAGGGTCTTCATTTTCGTTTGGCATGATTTTAGGTCCCACCCACAACACGCAACACAAAATACACGCTGAGATCGTAGTATACAGCGCAAGGAGGGTCTTCATTTTCTCTTGGCATGATTTTAGTTCTCACCCACAACACGCAACACAAAATACACGCTGAAATCGTAGTATACAGCCTAAGGAGGGTCTACATTTTCGCTTTACATGATTTTAGTTCTCACCCACAACACGCAACAAAAATACACGCTGACATCGTAGTATACAGCGCAAGGAGGGTCTTCATTTTCGCTTGGCAAGATATTAGTTCTCACCCACAACACTCAACACACACGCTGCGATCATAGTATACAGCGCAAGGAGGGTCTTAATTTTCGCTTGGCATGATTTTAGTTCTCGCCCACAACACCCAACACAAAATACAAGCTGAGATCATAGTATACAGCCCAAGGAGGGTCTTCACTTTCGCTTGGCGTGATTTTAGTTCTCACACACAACACGCAACACAAAATAAATGCTGGGATCGTAGTATACAGCGCAAGGAGGGTCTTCAATTTCGCTTGGCGTGATTTTAGTTCTCACCCACAACACGCAACACAAAATACACGCTGATATCGTAGCATACAGCGCAAGGAGGGTCTTCATTTTCGCTTGGCATAATTTTAGTTCTCACCTACAACACGCAACACTAAATACCCGCTTAGATCTCAGTATACAGCGCAAGGACGGTCTTCATTTTCGCTTGGCATGATATTAGTTCTCACCCACAACACCCAACACAAATTACACGCTGAGATCGTAATATGCAGCGAAAGGAGGGTCTTCATTTCCGCTTGGCAAGATTTTAGTTCTCACCCACAACACGCAACACAAAATAAATGCTGGGATCGTAGTATACAGCGCAAGGAGGGTCTTCATTTTCTCTTGGCATGATTTTAATTCTCACCCATAACATCCAACACAAAATACACGCTGAGATCGTAGTATACAGCGCAAGGAGGGTCTTCATTTTCGCTTGGCATGATTTTAATTCTCACCCACAACACGCAACACAAAATACAAGCTGAGATCGTAGTATACAGCGCAAGAAGTGTCTTCATTTTCGCTTGGCATGATTATAGTTCTCAGCCACAACACGCAACACAATATAGACGCTGAGATTGTAGTATACATCGCAAGGACGGTCTTCATTTTCGCTTGGCATGATTTTAGTTCTCCCCCACAACACGCAACACAAAATATATGCTGAGATCGCAGTATACAGCACAAGGAGGGTCTTCATTTTCGTTTGGCATGCTTTTAGTTCTCACCCACAACACGCAACACAAAATAAACGCTGGGATCGTAGTGTACAGCACATGGAGGGTCTTCATTTTCGCTTGGCATAATTTTAGTTCTCACCCACAACACGCAACACTAAATGCACGCTTAGATCTCAGTATACAGCGCAAGGACGGTCTTCATTCTCGCTTGGCATGATTTTAGTTCTCACCCACAACACCCAACACAAATTACACGCTGAGATCGTAATATGCAGCGAAAGGAGGGTCTTCATTTCCGCTTGGCAAGATTTTAGTTCTCACCCACAAGACGCAACACAAAATAAATGCTGGGATCGTAGTATGCAGCGCAAGGAGGTTCTTCATTTTCTCTTGGCATGATTTTAATTCTCACCCACAACATCCAACACAAAATACACGCTGAGATCGTAGCATACAGCGCAAGGAGGGTCGTCATTTTCGCTTGGCATGATATTAGTTCTCACCCACAACACGCAACGCAAAATACAAGCTGATATCGTAGTATACAGCGCAAGAAGGGTCCTCATTTTCGCTTGGCATGATTATAGTTCTCAGCCACAACACGCAACACAAAATACACGCTGAGATTGTAGTATACATCGCAAGGACGGTCTTCAATTTCGCTTGGCATGATTTTAGTTCTCCCCCACAACACGCAACACAAAATATATGCTGAGATCGCAGTATGCAGTACAAGGAGGGTCTTCATTTTCGTTTGGCATGATTTTAGGTCCCACCCACAACACGCAACACAAAATACACGCTGAGATCGTAGTATACAGCGCAAGGAGGGTCTTCATTTTCTCTTGGCATGATTTTAGTTCTCACCCACAACACGCAACACAAAATCCACGCTGAAATCGTAGTATACAGCCTAAGGAGGGTCTACATTATCGCTTTACATGATTTTAGTTCTCACCCACAACACGCAACAAGAATACACGCTGAGATCGTAGTATACAGCGCAAGGAGGGTCTTCATTTTCGCTTGGCATGATATTAGTTCTCACCCACAACACTCAACACAAAATACACGCTGAGATCATAGTATACAGCCCAAGGAGGGTCTTCAATTTCGCTTGGCGTGATTTTAGTTCTCACCCACAACACGCAACACAAAATACACGCTGAGATCATAGCATACAGCGCAAGGAGGGTCTTCATTTTCGTTTGGCATGATTTTAGTTCTCACCCACAACACGCAACACAAAATACACACTGAAATCGTAGTATACTGTCTAAGGAGAGTCTACATTTTCGCTCTACATGGTTTTAGTTCTCACCCACAACACCCAACAAAAATATACGCTGGGATTGTAGTATACAGCGCAAGGAGGGTCTTCATTTTCGATTGGCATGATTTTAGTTCTCACCCCCACGCAACACAAAATACAAGCTGAGATCGTAGCATACAGCGCAAGAAGGGTCTTCATTTTCGCTTGGCATGATTTTAGTTCTCACTCACAACACGCAACACAAAATACACGCTGAGATCGTAGTATACATCGCAAGGACGGTCTTCATTTTCGCTAGGCAAGATTTTAGTTCTCCCCCACAACACGCAAGACAAAATATATGCTGAGATCGCAGTATACAGCAAAAGGAGGGTCTTCATTTTCGTTTGGCATAATTTTAGTTCCCACCCACAACACGCAACACAAAATACAAGTTGAAATCGTAGTATCCAGCCTAAGGAGGGTCTACATTTTCGCTTTACATAATATTAGTTCTCACCCACAACACGCAACAAAAATACACGCTGAGATCTTAGTATACAGCGCAAGGAGGGTCTTCATTTTCGCTTGGCAAGATATTAGTTCTCACCCACAACACTCAACACAAAATACACGCTGCGATCATAGTATACAGCGCAAGGAGGGTCTTAATTTTCGCTTGGCACGATTTTAGTTCTCGCCCACAACACCCAACACAAAATACAAGCTGAGATCATAGTATACAGCCCAAGTAGGGTATTCACTTTCGCTTGGCGTGATTTTAGTTCTCACACACAACACGCAACACAAAATAAACGCTGGGATCGTAGTATACAGCGCAAGGAGGGTCTTAAATTTCGCTTGGCGTGATTTTAGTTCTCACCCACAACACGCAACACAAAATACACGCTGATATCGTAGCATGCAGCGCAAGGAGGGTCTTCATTTTCGCTTGGCATAATTTTAGTTCTCACCTACAACACGCAACACTAAATACCCGCTTAGATCTCAGTATACAGCGCAAGGACGGTCTTCATTTTCGCTTTGCATGATATTAGTTCTCACCCACAACATCCAACACAAAATACACGCTGAGATCGTAGTATACAGCGCAAGGAGGGTCTTCATTTTCGCTTGGCATAATTTTAATTCTCACCCACAACACGCAACACAAAATACAAGCTGAGATCGTAGTATACATTGCAAGAAGGGTCTTCATTTTCGCTTGGCATGATTATAGTTCTCAGCCACAACACGCAACACAATATAGACGCTGAGATTGTAGTATACATCGCAAGGACGGTCTTCATTTTCGCTTGGCATGATTTTAGTTCTCCCCCACAACACGCAACACAAAATATATGCTGAGATCGCAGTATACAGCACAAGGAGGGTCTTCATTTTCGTTTGGCATGATTTTAGTTCTCACCCACAACACGCAACACAATATACACGCTGAGATCGTAGTATACAGCGCAAGGAGGGTCTTCATTTTCGCTTGGCATGATTTTAGTTCTCACCCACAACACGCAACACAAAATACACGCTGAAATCGTAGTATACAGCCTAAGGAGGGTCTACATTATCGCTTTACATGATTTTAATTATCACCCACAACACGCAACAAGAATACACGCTGAGATCGTAGTATACAGCGCAAGAATGGTCTTCATTTTCGCTTGGCATGATATTAGTTCTCACCCACAACACTCAACACAAAATACACGCTGAGATCATAGTATACAGCCCAAGGAGGGTCTTCACTTTCGCTTGGCGTGATTTTAGTTCTCACACACAACACGCAACACAAAATACACGCTGAGATCGTAGTATACAGCGCAAGGACGGTCTTCATTTTCGCTAGGCATGATTTTAGTTCTTCCCCACAACACGCAACACAAAATATATGCTGAGATCGCAGTATACAGCACAAGGAGGGTCTTCATTTTCGTTTGGCATGATTTTAGTTCTCACCCACAACACGCAACACAAAATACACGCTGAGATCGTAGTATACAGCGCAAGGAGGGTCTTCATTCTCGCTTGGCATGATTTTAGTTCTCACCCACAACACCCAACACAAATTACACGCTGAGATCGTAATATGCAGCGAAAGGAGGGTCTTCATTTCCGCTTGGCAAGATTTTAGTTCTCACCCACAAGACGCAACACAAAATAAATGCTGGGATCGTAGTATGCAGCGCAAGGAGGTTCTTCATTTTCTCTTGGCATGATTTTAATTCTCACCCACAACATCCAACACAAAATTCACGCTGAGATCGTAGTATACAGCGCAAGGAGGGTCTTCATTTTCGCTTGGCATGATATTAGTTCTCACCCACAACACGCAACGCAAAATACAAGCTGATATCGTAGTATACAGCGCAAGAAGGGTCCTCATTTTCGCTTGGCATGATTATAGTTCTCAGCCACAACACGCAACACAAAATAGACGCTGAGATTGTAGTATACATCGCAAGGACGGTCTTCAATTTCGCTTGGCATGATTTTAGTTCTCCCCCACAACACGCAACACAAAATATATGCTGAGATCGCAGTATGCAGTACAAGGAGGGTCTTCATTTTCGTTTGGCATGATTTTAGGTCCCACCCACAACACGCAACACAAAATACACGCTGAGATCGTAGTATACAGCGCAAGGAGGGTCTTCATTTTCTCTTGGCATGATTTTAGTTCTAACCCACAACACGCAACACAAAATACACGCTGAAATCGTAGTATACAGCCTAAGGAGGGTCTACATTATCGCTTTACATGATTTTAGTTCTCATCCACAACACGCAACAAGAATACACGCTGAGATCGTAGTATACAGCGCAAGGAGGGTCTTCATTTTCGCTTGGCAAGATATTAGTTCTCACCCACAACACTCAACACAAAATACACGCTGAGATCATAGTATACAGCCCAAGGAGGGTCTTCACTTTCGCTTGGCGTGATTTTAGTTCTCACACACAACACGCAACACAAAATAAACGCTGGGATCGTAGTATACAGCGCAAGGAGGGTCTTCAATTTCGCTTGGCGTGATTTTAGTTCTCACCCACAACACGCAACACAAAATACACGCTGAGATCATAGCATACAGCGCAAGGAGGGTCTTCATTTTCGTTTGGCATGATTTTAGTTCTCACCCACAACACGCAACACAAAATACACGCTGAGATCGTAGCATACAGCGCAAGGAGGGTCTTCATTTTCTCTTGTCATGATTTTAATTCTCACCCACAACATCCAACACAAAATGCACGCTGGGATTGTAGTATACAGCGCAAGGAGGGTCTTCATTTTCGATTGGCATAATTTTAGTTCTCACCCCCACGCAACACAAAATACAAGCTGAGATCGTAGCATACAGCGCAAGAAGGGTCTTCATTTTCGCTTGGCATGATTTTAGTTCTCACTCACAACACGCAACACAAAATACACGCTGAGATCGTAGTATACATCGCAAGGACGGTCTTCATTTTCGCTAGGCAAGATTTTAGTTCTCCCCCACAACACGCAAGACAAAATATATGCTGAGATCGCAGTATACAGCAAAAGGAGGGTCTTCATTTTCGTTTGGCATAATTTTGGTTCCCACCCACAACACGCAACACAAAATACAAGTTGAAATCGTAGTATCCAGCCTAAGGAGGGTCTACATTTTCGCTTTACATAATATTAGTTCTCACCCACAACACGCAACAAAAATACACGCTGAGATCGTAGTATACAGCGCAAGGAGGGTCTTCATTTTCGCTTGGCAAGATATTAGTTCTCACCCACAACACTCAACACAAAATACACGCTGCGATCATAGTATACAGCGCAAGGAGGGTCTTAATTTTCGCTTGGCACGATTTTAGTTCTCGCCCACAACACCCAACACAAAATACAAGCTGAGATCATAGTATACAGCCCAAGGAGGGTATTCACTTTCGCTTGGCGTGATTTTAGTTCTCACACACAACACGCAACACAATATAGACGCTGAGATTGTAGTATACATCGCAAGGACGGTCTTCATTTTCGCTTGGCATGATTTTAGTTCTCCCCCACAACACGCAACACAAAATATATGCTGAGATCGCAGTATACAGCACAAGGAGGGTCTTCATTTTCGTTTGGCATGATTTTAGTTCTCACCCACAACACGCAACACAATATACACGCTGAGATCGTAGTATACAGCGCAAGGAGGGTCTTCATTTTCACTTGGCATGATTTTAGTTCTCACCCACAACACGCAACACAAAATACACGCAGAAATCGTAGTATACAGCCTAAGGAGGGTCTACATTATCGCTTTACATGATTTCAATTATCACCCACAACACGCAACAAGAATACACGCTGAGATCGTAGTATACAGCGCAAGAATGGTCTTCATTTTCGCTTGGCATGATATTAGTTCTCACCCACAACACGCAACACAATATACACGCTGAGATCGTAGTATACAGCGCAAGGAGGGTCTTCATTTTCGCTTGGCATGATTTTAGTTCTCACCCACAACACGCAACACAAAATACACGCTGAAATCGTAGTATACAGCCTAAGGAAAGTCTACATTATCGCTTTACATGATTTTAATTATCACCCACAACACGCAACAAGAATACAAGCTGAGATCGTAGCATACAGCGCAAGAAGGGTCTTCATTTTCGCTTGGCATGATTTTAGTTCTCACTCACAACACGCAACACAAAATACACGCTGAGATCGTAGTATACATCGCAAGGACGGTCTTCATTTTCGCTAGGCAAGATTTTAGTTCTCCCCCACAACACGCAAGACAAAATATATGCTGAGATCGCAGTATACAGCAAAAGGAGGGTCTTCATTTTCGTTTGGCATAATTTTATTTCCCACCCACAACACGCAACACAAAATACAAGTTGAAATCCTAGTATCCAGCCTAAGGAGGGTCTACATTTTCGCTTTACATAATATTAGTTCTCACCCACAACACGCAACAAAAATACACGCTGAGATCGTAGTATACAGCGCAAGGAGGGTCTTCATTTTCGCTTGGCAAGATATTAGTTCTCACCCACAACACTCAACACAAAATACACGCTGCGATCATAGTATACAGCGCAAGGAGGGTCTTAATTTTCGCTTGGCACGATTTTAGTTCTCGCCCACAACACCCAACACAAAATACAAGCTGAGATCATAGTATACAGCCCAAGGAGGGTATTCACTTTCGCTTGGCGTGATTTTAGTTCTCACACACAACACGCAACACAAAATAAACGCTGGGATCGTAGTATACAGCGCAAGGAGGGTCTTAAATTTCGCTTGGCGTGATTTTAGTTCTCACCCACAACACGCAACACAAAATACACGCTGATATCGTAGCATGCAGCGCATGGAGGGTCTTCATTTTCGCTTGGCATAATTTTAGTTCTCACCTACAACACGCAACACTAAATACCCGCTTAGATCTCAGTATACAGCGCAAGGACGGTCTTCATTTTTGCTCGGCATGATATTAGTTCTCACCCACAACATCCAACACAAAATACACGCTGAGATCGTAGTATACAGCGCAAGGAGGGTCTTCATTTTCGCTTGGCATAATTTTAATTCTCACCCACAACACGCAACACAAAATACAAGCTGAGATCGTAGTATACATTGCAAGAAGGGTCTTCATTTTCGCTTGGCATGATTATAGTTCGCAGCCACAACACGCAACACAATATGGACGCTGAGATTGTAGTATACATCGCAAGGACGGTCTTCATTTTCGCTTGGCATGATTTTAGTTCTCCCCCACAACACGCAACACAAAATATATGCTGAGATCGCAGTATACAGCACAAGGAGGGTCTTCATTTTCGTTTGGCATGATTTTAGTTCTCACCCACAACACGCAACACAATATACACGCTGAGATCGTAGTATACAGCGCAAGGAGGGTCTTCATTTTCGCTTGGCATGATTTTAGTTCTCACCCACAACACGCAACACAAAATACACGCTGAAATCGTAGTATACAGCCTAAGGAGGGTCTACATTATCGCTTTACATGATTTTAATTATCACCCACAACACGCAACAAGAATACACGCTGAGATCGTAGTATACAGCGCAAGAATGGTCTTGATTTTCGCTTGGCATGATATTAGTTCTCACCCACAACACTCAACACAAAATACACGCTGAGATCATAGTATACAGCCCAAGGAGGGTCTTCACTTTCGCTAGGCATGATTTTAGTTCTTCCCCACAACACGCAACACAAAATATATGCTGAGATCGCAGTATACAGCACAAGGAGGGTCTTCATTTTCGTTTGGCATGATTTTAGTTCTCACCCACAACACGCAACACAAAATACACGCTGAGATCGTAGTATACAGCGCAAGGAGGGTCTTCATTCTCGCTTGGCATGATTTTAGTTCTCACCCACAACACCCAAAACAAATTACACGCTGAGATCGTAATATGCAGCGAAAGGAGGGTCTTCATTTCCGCTTGGCAAGATTTTAGTTCTCACCCACAAGACGCAACACAAAATAAATGCTGGGATCGTAGTATGCAGCGCAAGGAGGTTCTTCATTTTCTCTTGGCATGATTTTATTTCTCACCCACAACATCCAACACAAAATTCACGCTGAGATCGTAGTATACAGCGCAAGGAGGGTCTTCATTTTCGCTTGGCATGATATTAGTTCTCACCCACAACACGCAACGCAAAATACAAGCTGATATCGTAGTATACAGCGCAAGAAGGGTCCTCATTTTCGCTTGGCATGTTTATAGTTCTCAGCCACAACACGCAACACAAAATACACGCTGAGATTGTAGTATACATCGCAAGGACGGTCTTCAATTTCGCTTGGCATGATTTTAGTTCTCCCCCACAACACGCAACACAAAATATATGCGGAGATCGCAGTATGCAGTACAAGGAGGGTCTTCATTTTCGTTTGGCATGATTTTAGGTCCCACCCACAACACGCAACACAAAATACACGCTGAGATCGTAGTATACAGCGCAAGGAGGGTCTTCATTTTCTCTTGGCATGATTTTAGTTCTCACCCACAACACGCAACACAAAATACACGCTGAAATCGTAGTATACAGCCTAAGGAGGGTCTACATTATCGCTTTACATGATTTTAGTTCTCACCCACAACACGCAACAAGAATACACGCTGAGATCGTAGTATACAGCGCAAGGAGGGTCTTCATTTTCGCTTGGCATGATATTAGTTCTCACCCACAACACTCAACACAAAATACACGCTGAGATCATAGTATACAGCCCAAGGAGGGTCTTCACTTTCGCTTGGCGTGATTTTAGTTCTCACACACAATACGCAACACAAAATAAACGCTGGGATCGTAGTATACAGCGCAAGGAGGGTCTTCAATTTCGCTTGGCGTGATTTTAGTTCTCACCAACAACACGCAACACAAAATACACGCTGAGATCATAGCATACAGCGCAAGGAGGGTCTTCATTTTCGTTTGGCATGATTTTAGTTCTCACCCACAACACGCAACACAAAATACACACTGAAATCGTAGTATACTGTCTAAGGAGGGTCTACATTTTCGCTCTACATGGTTTTAGTTCTCACCCACAACACGCAACAAAAATATACGCTGGGATTGTAGTATACAGCGCAAGGAGGGTCTTCATTTTCGATTGGCATGATTTTAGTTCTCACCCCCACGCAACACAAAATACAAGCTGAGATCGTAGCATACAGCGCAAGAAGGGTCTTCATTTTCGCTTGGCATGATTTTAGTTCTCACTCACAACACGCAACACAAAATACACGCTGAGATCGTAGTATACATCGCAAGGACGGTCTTCATTTTCGCTAGGCAAGATTTTAGTTCTCCCCCACAACACGCAAGACAAAATATATGCTGAGATCGCAGTATACAGCAAAAGGAGGGTCTTCATTTTCGTTTGGCATAATTTTGGTTCCCACCCACAACACGCAACACAAAATACAAGTTGAAATCGTAGTATCCAGCCTAAGGAGGGTCTACATTTCGCTTTACATAATATTAGTTCTCACCCACAACACGCAACAAAAATACACGCTGAGATCGTAGTATACAGCGCAAGGAGGGTCTTCATTTTCGCTTGGCAAGATATTAGTTCTCACCCACAACACTCAACACAAAATACACGCTGCGATCATAGTATACAGCGCAAGGAGGGTCTTAATTTTCGCTTGGCACGATTTTAGTTCTCGCCCACAACACCCAACACAAAATACAAGCTGAGATCATAGTATACAGCCCAAGGAGGGTATTCACTTTCGCTTGGCGTGATTTTAGTTCTCACACACAACACGCAACACAATATAGACGCTGAGATTGTAGTATACATCGCAAGGACGGTCTTCATTTTCGCTTGGCATGATTTTAGTTCTCCCCACAACACGCAACACAAAATATATGCTGAGATCGCAGTATACAGCACAAGGAGGGTCTTCATTTTCGTTTGGCATGATTTTAGTTCTCACCCACAACACGCAACACAATATACACGCTGAGATCGTAGTATACAGCGCAAGGAGGGTCTTCATTTTCACTTGGCATGATTTTAGTTCTCACCCACAACACGCAACACAAAATACACGCTGAAATCGTAGTATACAGCCTAAGGAGGGTCTACATTATCGCTTTACATGATTTCAATTATCACCCACAACACGCAACAAGAATACACGCTGAGATCGTAGTATACAGCGCAAGAATGGTCTTCATTTTCGCTTGGCATGATATTAGTTCTCACCCACAACACGCAACACAATATACACGCTGAGATCGTAGTATACAGCGCAAGGAGGGTCTTCATTTTCGCTTGGCATGATTTTAGTTCTCACCCACAACACGCAACACAAAATACACGCTGAAATCGTAGTATACAGCCTAAGGAAAGTCTACATTATCGCTTTACATGATTTTAATTATCACCCACAACACGCAACAAGAATACAAGCTGAGATCGTAGCATACAGCGCAAGAAGGGTCTTCATTTTCGCTTGGCATGATTTTAGTTCTCACTCACAACACGCAACACAAAATACACGCTGAGATCGTAGTATACATCGCAAGGACGGTCTTCATTTTCGCTAGGCAAGATTTTAGTTCTCCCCCACAACACGCAAGACAAAATATATGCTGAGATCGCAGTATACAGCAAAAGGAGGGTCTTCATTTTCGTTTGGCATAATTTTATTTCCCACCCACAACACGCAACACAAAATACAAGTTGAAATCCTAGTATCCAGCCTAAGGAGGGTCTACATTTTCGCTTTACATAATATTAGTTCTCACCCACAACACGCAACAAAAATACACGCTGAGATCGTAGTATACAGCGCAAGGAGGGTCTTCATTTTCGCTTGGCAAGATATTAGTTCTCACCCACAACACTCAACACAAAATACACGCTGCGATCATAGTATACAGCGCAAGGAGGGTCTTAATTTTCGCTTGGCACGATTTTAGTTCTCGCCCACAACATCCAACACAAAATACAAGCTGAGATCATAGTATACAGCCCAAGGAGGGTATTCACTTTCGCTTGGCGTGATTTTAGTTCTCACACACAACACGCAACACAAAATAAACGCTGGGATCGTAGTATACAGCGCAAGGAGGGTCTTAAATTTCGCTTGGCGTGATTTTAGTTCTCACCCACAACACGCAACACAAAATACACGCTGATATCGTAGCATGCAGCGCATGGAGGGTCTTCATTTTCGCTTGGCATAATTTTAGTTCTCACCTACAACACGCAACACTAAATACCCGCTTAGATCTCAGTATACAGCGCAAGGACGGTCTTCATTTTTGCTCGGCATGATATTAGTTCTCACCCACAACATCCAACACAAAATACACGCTGAGATCGTAGTATACAGCGCAAGGAGGGTCTTCATTTTCGCTTGGCATAATTTTAATTCTCACCCACAACACGCAACACAAAATACAAGCTGAGATCGTAGTATACATTGCAAGAAGGGTCTTCATTTTCGCTTGGCATGATTATAGTTCGCAGCCACAACACGCAACACAATATGGACGCTGAGATTGTAGTATACATCGCAAGGACGGTCTTCATTTTCGCTTGGCATGATTTTAGTTCTCCCCCAGAACACGCAACACAAAATATATGCTGAGATCGCAGTATACAGCACAAGGAGGGTCTTCATTTTCGTTTGGCATGATTTTAGTTCTCACCCACAACACGCAACACAATATACACGCTGGGATCGTAGTATACAGCGCAAGGAGGGTCTTCATTTTCGCTTGGCATGATTTTAGTTCTCACCCACAACACGCAACACAAAATACACGCTGAAATCGTAGTATACAGCCTAAGGAGGGTCTACATTATCGCTTTACATGATTTTAATTATCACCCACAACACGCAACAAGAATACACGCTGAGATCGTAGTATACAGCGCAAGAATGGTCTTCATTTTCGCTTGGCATGATATTAGTTCTCACCCACAACACTCAACACAAAATACACGCTGAGATCATAGTATACAGCCCAAGGAGGGTCTTCACTTTCGCTAGGCATGATTTTAGTTCTTCCCCACAACACGCAACACAAAATATATGCTGAGATCGCAGTATACAGCACAAGGAGGGTCTTCATTTTCGTTTGGCATGATTTTAGTTCTCACCCACAACACGCAACACAAAATACACGCTGAGATCGTAGTATACAGCGCAAGGAGGGTCTTCATTCTCGCTTGGCATGATTTTAGTTCTCACCCACAACACCCAAAACAAATTACACGCTGAGATCGTAATATGCAGCGAAAGGAGGGTCTTCATTTCCGCTTGGCAAGATTTTAGTTCTCACCCACAAGACGCAACACAAAATAAATGCTGGGATCGTAGTATGCAGCGCAAGGAGGTTCTTCATTTTCTCTTGGCATGATTTTAATTCTCACCCACAACATCCAACACAAAATTCACGCTGAGATCGTAGTATACAGCGCAAGGAGGGTCTTCATTTTCGCTTGGCATGATATTAGTTCTCACCCACAACACGCAACGCAAAATACAAGCTGATATCGTAGTATACAGCGCAAGAAGGGTCCTCATTTTCGCTTGGCATGTTTATAGTTCTCAGCCACAACACGCAACACAAAATACACGCTGAGATTGTAGTATACATCGCAAGGACGGTCTTCAATTTCGCTTGGCATGATTTTAGTTCTCCCCCACAACACGCAACACAAAATATATGCTGAGATCGCAGTATGCAGTACAAGGAGGGTCTTCATTTTCGTTTGGCATGATTTTAGGTCCCACCCACAACACGCAACACAAAATACACGCTGAGATCGTAGTATACAGCGCAAGGAGGGTCTTCATTTTCTCTTGGCATGATTTTAGTTCTCACCCACAACACGCAACACAAAATACACGCTGAAATCGTAGTATACAGCCTAAGGAGGGTCTACATTATCGCTTTACATGATTTTAGTTCTCACCCACAACACGCAACAAGAATACACGCTGAGATCGTAGTATACAGCGCAAGGAGGGTCTTCATTTTCGCTTGGCATGATATTAGTTCTCACCCACAACACTCAACACAAAATACACGCTGAGATCATAGTATACAGCCCAAGGAGGGTCTTCACTTTCGCTTGGCGTGATTTTAGTTCTCACACACAACACGCAACACAAAATAAACGCTGGGATCGTAGTATACAGCGCAAGGAGGGTCTTCAATTTCGCTTGGCGTGATTTTAGTTCTCACCCACAACACGCAACACAAAATACACGCTGAGATCATAGCATACAGCGCAAGGAGGGTCTTCATTTTCGTTTGGCATGATTTTAGTTCTCACCCACAACACGCAACACAAAATACACACTGAAATCGTAGTATACTGTCTAAGGAGGGTCTACATTTTCGCTCTACATGGTTTTAGTTCTCACCCACAACACGCAACAAAAATATACGCTGGGATTGTAGTATACAGCGCAAGGAGGGTCTTCATTTTCGATTGGCATGATTTTAGTTCTCACCCCCACGCAACACAAAATACAAGCTGAGATCGTAGCATACAGCGCAAGAAGGGTCTTCATTTTCGCTTGGCATGATTTTAGTTCTCACTCACAACACGCAACACAAAATACACGCTGAGATCGTAGTATACATCGCAAGGACGGTCTTCATTTTCGCTAGGCAAGATTTTAGTTCTCCCCCACAACACGCAAGACAAAATATATGCTGAGATCGCAGTATACAGCAAAAGGAGGGTCTTCATTTTCGTTTGGCATAATTTTGGTTCCCACCCACAACACGCAACACAAAATACAAGTTGAAATCGTAGTATCCAGCCTAAGGAGGGTCTACATTTTCGCTTTACATAATATTAGTTCTCACCCACAACACGCAACAAAAATACACGCTGAGATCGTAGTATACAGCGCAAGGAGGGTCTTCATTTTCGCTTGGCAAGATATTAGTTCTCACCCACAACACTCAACACAAAATACACGCTGCGATCATAGTATACAGCGCAAGGAGGGTCTTAATTTTCGCTTGGCACGATTTTAGTTCTCGCCCACAACACCCAACACAAAATACAAGCTGAGATCATAGTATACAGCCCAAGGAGGGTATTCACTTTCGCTTGGCGTGATTTTAGTTCTCACACACAACACGCAACACAATATAGACGCTGAGATTGTAGTATACATCGCAAGGACGGTCTTCATTTTCGCTTGGCATGATTTTAGTTCTCCCCCACATCACGCAACACAAAATATATGCTGAGATCGCAGTATACAGCACAAGGAGGGTCTTCATTTTCGTTTGGCATGATTTTAGTTCTCACCCACAACACGCAACACAATATACACGCTGAGATCGTAGTATACAGCGCAAGGAGGGTCTTCATTTTCGCTTGGCATGATTTTAGTTCTCACCCACAACACGCAACACAAAATACACGCTGAAATCGTAGTATACAGCCTAGGGAGGGTCTACATTATCGCTTTACATGATTTTAATTATCACCCACAACACGCAACAAGAATACACGCTGAGATCGTAGTATACAGCGCAAGAATGGTCTTAATTTTCGCTTGGCATGATATTAGTTCTCACCCACAACACTCAACACAAAATACACGCTGAGATCATAGTATACAGCCCAAGGAGGGTCTTCACTTTCGCTTGGCGTGATTTTAGTTCTCACACACAACACGCAACACAAAATACACGCTGAGGTCGTAGTATACAGCGCAAGGACGGTCTTCATTTTCGCTAGGCATGATTTTAGTTCTTCCCCACAACACGCAACACAAAATATATGCTGAGATCGCAGTATACAGCACAAGGAGGGTCTTCATTTTCGTTCGGCATGATTTTAGTTCTCACCCACAACACGCAACACAAAATACACGCTGAGATCGTAGTATACAGCGCAAGGAGGGTCTTCATTTTTGATTGGCATGATTTTAGTTCTCACCCACAACACGCAACACGAAATACATGCTGAAATCGTAGTATACAGTCTAAGGAGGGTCTACATTTTCGCTCTACATGGTTTTAGTTCTCACCCACAACACGCAACAAAAATACACGCTGGGATCGTAATATACAGCGCAAGGAGGGTCTTCATTTTCGCTTGGCATGATTTTAGTTCTCACCCACAACACGCAACACAAAATACAAGCTGAGATCGTAGTATACAGCGCAAGAAGGGTCTTCATTTTCGCTTGGCATGATTTTAGTTCTCACCCACAACACGCAACACAAAATACAAGCTGAGATCGTAGTATACATCGCAAGGTCGGTCTTCATTTTCGCTAGGCAAGATTTTAGTTCTCCCCCACAACACGCAACACAAAATATATGCTGTGAGATCGCAGTATACAGCAAAAGGAGGGTCTTCATTTTCGTTTGGCATGATTTTAGTTCTCACCCACAACACGCAACACAAAATACACGCTGAAATCGTAGTATACAGCCTAAGGAGGGTCTACATTCTCGCTTTACATGATTTTAGTTCTCACCCACAACACGCAACAAAAATACACGCTGAGATCGTAGTATACAGCGCAAGGAGGGTCTTCATATTCGCTTGGCAAGATATTAGTTCTCACCCACAACACCCAAAACAAAATACAAGCTGAGATCATAGTATACAGCCCAAGGAGGGTCTTCACTTTCGCTTGGCGTGATTTTAGTTCTCACACACAACACGCAACGCAAAATAAATGCTGGGATCGTAGTATACAGCGCAAGGAGGGTCTTCAATTTCACTTGGCGTGATTTTAGTTCTCACCCACAACACGCAACACAAAATACACGCTGATATCGTAGCATACAGCGCAAGGAGGGTCTTCATTTTCGCTTGGCATAATTTTAGTTTTCACCTACAACACGCAACACTAAATACCCGCTTAGATCTCAGTACACAGCGCAAGGACGGTCTTCATTTTCGCTTGGCATGATATTAGTTCTCACCCACAACACCCAACACAAATTACACGCTGAGATCGAAATATGCAGCGAAAGGAGGGTCTTCATTTCCGCTTGGCAAGATTTTAGTTCTCACCCACAAGACGCAACACAAAATAAATGCTGGGATCGTAGTATACAGCGCAAGGAGGGTCTTCATTTTCTCTTGGCATGATTTTAATTCTCACCCACAACATCCAACACAAAATACACGCTGAGATCGTAGTATACAGCGCAAGGAGGGTCTTCATTTTCGCTTGGCATGATTTTAATTCTCACCCACAACACGCAACACAAAATACAAGCTGAGATCGTAGTATACAGCGCAAGAAGGGTCTTCATTTTCGCTTGGCATGATTATAGTTCTCAGCCACAACACGCAACACAATATAGACGCTGAGATTGTAGTATACATCGCAAGGACGGTCTTCATTTTCGCTTGGCGTGATTTTAGTTCTCCCCCACAACATGCAACACAAAATATATGCTGAGATCGCAGTATACAGCACAAGGAGGGTCTTCATTTTCGTTTGGCATGATTTTAGTTCTCACCCACAACACGCAACACAAAATACACGCTGAGATCGTAGTATACAGCGCAAGGAGGGTCTTCATTTTCGCTTGGCATGATTTTAGTTCTCACCCACAACACGCAACACAAAATACACGCTGAAATCGTAGTATACAGCCTAAGGAGGGTCTACATTATCGCTTTACATGATTTTAGTTCTCACCCACAACACGCAACAAGAATACACGCTGAGATCGTAGTATACAGCGCAAGGAGGGTCTTCATTTTCGCTTGGCAAGATATTAGTTCTCACCCACAACACTCAACACAAAATACACGCTGAGATCATAGTATACAGCCCAAGGAGGGTCTTCACTTTCGCTTGGCGTGATTTTAGTTCTCACACACAACACGCAACACAAAATAAACGCTGAGATCGTAGTATACAGCGCAAGGAGGGTCTTTATTTTCCCTTGGCCAGATTTTAGTTCTCACCCACAACACGCAACACAAAATACAAGCAGAGATCGTAGTATACAGCGCAAGGAGGGTCTTCATTTTCGTTTGGCATAATTTTAGTTCACACCCACAACACCCAACACAAAATACAAGCTGAGATCATAGTATACAGCCCAAGGAGGGTCTTCACTTTCGCTTGGCTTGATTTTAGTTCTCACACACAGCACGCAACACAAAATAAACGCTGGGATCGTAGTATACAGCGCAAGGAGGGTCTTCAATTTCGCTTGGCGTGATTTTAGTTCTCACCCACAACACGCAACACAAAATACACGCTGATATCGTAGCGCACAGCGCAAGGAGGGTCCTCATTTTCGCTTGGCATGATTATAGTTCTCAGCCACAACACGCAACACAAAATACACGCTGAGATTGTAGTATACATCGCAAGGACGGTCTTCAATTTCGCTTGGCATGATTTTAGTTCTCCCCCACAACACGCAACACAAAATATATGCTGAGATCGCAGAATGCAGTACAAGGAGGGTCTTCATTTTCGTTTGGCATGATTTTAGGTCCCACCCACAACACGCAACACAAAATACACGCTGAGATCGTAGTATACAGCGCAAGGAGGGTCTTCATTTACTCTTGGCATGATTTTAGTTCTCACCCACAACACGCAACACAAAATACACGCTGAAATCGTAGCATACAGCCTAAGGAGGGTCTACATTATCGCTTTACATGATTTTAGTTCTCACCCACAACACGCAACAAGAATACACGCTGAGATCGTAGTATACAGCGCAAGGAGGGTCTTCATTTTCGCTTGACATGATATTAGTTCTCACCCACAACACTCAACACAAACTACACGCTGAGATCATAGTATACAGCCCAAGGAGGGTCTTCACTTTCGCTTGGCGTGATTTTAGTTCTCACACACAACACGCAACACAAAATAAACGCTGGGATCGTAGTATACAGCGCAAGGAGGGTCTTCAATTTCGCTTGGCGTGATTTTAGTTCTCACCCACAACACGCAACACCAAATAACCGCTGAGATCATAGCATACAGCGCAAGGAGGGTCTTCATTTTCGTTTGGCATGATTTTAGTTCTCACCCACAACACGCAACACAAAATACACACTGAAATCGTAGTATACTGTCTAAGGAGGGTCTACATTTTCGCTCTACATGGTTTTAGTTCTCACCCACAACACGCAACAAAAATATACGCTGGGATTGTAGTATACAGCGCAAGGAGGGTCTTCATTTTCGATTGGCATGATTTTAGTTCTCACCCCCACGCAACACAAAATACAAGCTGAGATCGTAGCATACAGCGCAAGAAGGGTCTTCATTTTCGCTTGGCATGATTTTAGTTCTCACTCACAACACGCAACACAAAATACACGCTGAGATTGTAGTATACATCGCAAGGACGGTCTTCATTTTCGCTAGGCAAGATTTTAGTTCTCCCCCACAACACGCAAGACAAAATATATGCTGAGATCGCAGTATACAGCAAAAGGAGGGTCTTCATTTTCGTTTGGCATAATTTTAGTTCCCACCCACAACACGCAACACAAAATACAAGTTGAAATCGTAGTATCCAGCCTAAGGAGGGTCTACATTTTCGCTTTACATAATATTAGTTCTCACCCACAACACGCAACAAAAATACACGCTGAGATCGTAGTATACAGCGCAAGGAGGGTCTTCATTTTCGCTTGGCAAGATATTAGTTCTCACCCACAACACTCAACACAAAATACACGCTGCGATCATAGTATACAGCGCAAGGAGGGTCTTAATTTTCGCTTGGCACGATTTTAGTTCTCGCCCACAACACCCAACACAAAATACAAGCTGAGATCATAGTATACAGCCCAAGGAGGGTATTCACTTTCGCTTGGCGTGATTTTAGTTCTCACACACAACACGCAACACAAAATAAACGCTGGGATCGTAGTATACAGCGCAAGGAGGGTCTTAAATTTCGCTTGGCGTGATTTTAGTTCTCACCCACAACACGCAACACAAAATACACGCTGATATCGTAGCATACAGCGCAAGGAGGGTCTTCATTTTCGCTTGGCGTGATTTTAGTTCTCACTTACAACACGCAACACTAAATACCCGCTTAGATCTCAGTATACAGCGCAAGGACGGTCTTCATTTTCGCTTGGCATGATATTAGTTCTCACCCACAACATCCAACACAAAATACCCGCTTAGATCTCAGTATACAGCGCAAGGAGGGTCTTCATTTTCGCTTGGCATAATTTAATTTCTCACCCACAACACGCAACACAAAATACAAGCTGAGATCGTAGTATACATTGCAAGAAGGGTCTTCATTTTCGCTTGGCATGATTATAGTTCTCAGCCACAACACGCAACACAATATAGACGCTGAGATTGTAGTATACATCGCAAGGACGGTCTTCATTTTCGCTTGGCATGATTTTAGTTCTCCCCCACAACACGCAACACAAAATATATGCTGAGATCGCAGTATACAGCACAAGGAGGGTCTTCATTTTCGTTTGGCATGATTTTAGTTCTCACCCACAACACGCAACACAAAATACACGCTAAGATCGTAGTATACAGCGCAAGGAGGGTCTTCATTTTCGCTTGGCATGATTTTAGTTCTCACCCACAACACGCAACACAAAATACACGCTGAAATCGTAGTATACAGCCTAAGGAGGGTCTACATTATCGCTTTACATGATTTTAATTATCACCCACAACACGCAACAAGAATACACGCTGAGATAGTAGTATACAGCGCAAGAATGGTCTTCATTTTCGCTTGGCATGATATTAGTTCTCACCCACAACACTCAACACAAAATACACGCTGAGATCATAGTATACAGCCCAAGGAGGGTCTTCACTTTCGCTTGGCGTGATTTTAGTTCTCACACACAACACGCAACACAAAATACACGCTGAGATCGTATTATACAGCGCAAGGACGGTCTTCATTTTCGCTAGGCATGATTTTAGTTCTTCCCCACAACACGCAACACAAAATATATGCTGAGATCGCAGTATACAGCACAAGGAGGGTCTTCATTTTCGTTTGGCATGATTTTAGTTCTCACCCACAACACGCAACACAAAATACACGCTGAGATCGTAGTATACAGCGCAAGGAGGGTCTTCATTTTCGATTGGCATGATTTTAGTTCTCACCCACAACACGCAACACGAAATACATGCTGAAATCGTAGTATACAGTCTAAGGAGGGTCTACATTTTCGCTCTACATGGTTTTAGTTCTCACCCACAACACGCAACAAAAATACACTCTGGGATCGTAATATACAGCGCAAGGAGGGTCTTCATTTTCGCTTGGCATGATTTTAGTTCTCACCAACAACACGCAACACAAAATACAAGCTGAGATCGTAGTATACAGCGCAAGAAGGGTCTTCATTTTCGCTTGGCATGATTTTAGTTCTCACCCACAACACGCAACACAAAATACAAGCTGAGATCGTAGTATACATCGCAAGGTCGGTCTTCATTTTCGCTAGCAAGATTTTAGTTCTCCCCCACAACACGCAACACAAAATATATGCTGAGATCGCAGTATACAGCAAAAGGAGGGTCTTCATTTTCGTTTGGCATGATTTTAGTTCTCACCCACAACACGCAACACAAAATACACGCTGAAATCATAGTATACAGCCTAAGGAGGGTCTACATTCTCGCTTTACATGATTTTAGTTCTCACCCACAACACGCAACAAAAATACACGCTGAGATCGTAGTATACAGCGCAAGGAGGGTCTTCGTTTTCGCTTGGCAAGATATTAGTTCTCACCCACAACACTCAACACACACGCTGCGATCATAGTATACAGCGCAAGGAGGGTCTTAATTTTCGCTTGGCATGATTTTAGTTCTCGCCCACAACACCCAACACAAAATACAAGCTGAGATCATAGTATACAGCCCAAGGAGGGTCTTCACTTTCGCTTGGCGTGATTTTAGTTCTCACACACAACACGCAACACAAAATAAATGCTGGGATCGTAGTATACAGCGCAAGGAGGGTCTTCAATTTCACTTGGCGTGATTTTAGTTCTCACCCACAACACGCAACACAAAATACACGCTGATATCGTAGCATACAGCGCAAGGAGGGTCTTCATTTTCGCTTGGCATAATTTTAGTTTTCACCTACAACACGCAACACTAAATACCCGCTTAGATCACAGTACACAGCGCAAGGACGGTCTTCATTTTCGCTTGGCATGATATTAGTTCTCACCCACAACACCCAACACAAATTACACGCTGAGATCGTAATATGCAGCGAAAGGAGGGTCTTCATTTCCGCTTGGCAAGATTTTAGTTCTCACCCACAAGACGCAACACAAAATAAATGCTGGGATCGTAGTATACAGCGCAAGGAGGGTCTTCATTTTCTCTTGGCATGATTTTAATTCTCACCCACAACATCCAACACAAAATACACGCTGAGATCGTAGTATACAGCGCAAGGAGGGTCTTCATTTTCGCTTGGCATGATTTTAATTCTCACCCACAACACGCAACACAAAATACAAGCTGAGATCGTAGTATACAGCGCAAGAAGGGTCTTCATTTTCGCTTGGCATGATTATAGTTCTCAGCCACAACACGCAACACAATATAGACGCTGAGATTGTAGTATACATCGCAAGGAAGGCCTTCATTTTCGCTTGGCATGATTTTAGTTCTCCCCCACAACACATAACACAAAATATATGCTGAGATCGCAGTATACAGCACAAGGAGGGTCTTCATTTTCGTTTGGCATGATTTTAGTTCTCACCCACAACACGCAACACAAAATACACGCTGAGATCGTAGTATACAGCGCAAGGAGGGTCTTCATTTTCGCTTGGCATGATTTTAGTTCTCACCCACAACACGCAACACAAAATACACGCTGAAATCGTAGTATACAGCCTAAGGAGGGTCTACATTATCGCTTTACATGATTTTAGTTCTCACCCACAACACGCAACAAGAATACACGCTGAGATCGTAGTATACAGCGCAAGGAGGGTCTTCATTTTCGCTTGGCAAGGTATTAGTTCTCACCCACAACACTCAACACAAAATACACGCTGAGATCATAGTATACAGCCCAAGGAGGGTCTTCACTTTCGCTTGGCGTGATTTTAGTTCTCACACACAACACGCAACACAAAATAAACGCTGAGATCGTAGTATACAGCGCAAGGAGGGTCTTCATTTTCCCTTGGCAAGATTTTAGTTCTCACCCACAACACGCAACACAAAATACAAGCAGAGATCGTAGTATACAGCGCAAGGAGGGTCTTCATTTTCGTTTGGCATAATTTTAGTTCACACCCACAACACCCAACACAAAATACAAGCTGAGATCATAGTATACAGCCCAAGGAGGGTCTTCACTTTCGCTTGGCGTGATTTTAGTTCTCACACACAACACGAAACACAAAATAAACGCTGGGATCGTAGTATACAGCGCAAGGAGGGTCTTCAATTTCGCTTGGCGTGATTTTAGTTCTCACCCACAACACGCAACACAAAACACACGCTGATATCGTAGCGCACAGCGCAAGGAGGGTCTTCATTTTCGCTTTGCATAATTTAAGTTCTCACCTACAACACGCAACACTAAATACCCGCTTAGATCTGAGTATACAGCGCAAGGACGGTCTTCATTTTCGCTTGGCATGATATTAGTTCTCACCCACAACACCCAACACAAATTACACGCTGAGATCGTAATATGCAGCGAAAGGAGGGTCTTCGTTTCCGCTTGGCAAGATTTTAGTTCTCACCCACAAGACGCAACACAAAATAAATGCTGGGATCGTAGTATACAGCGCAAGGAGGGTCTTCATTTTCTCTTGGCATGATTTTAATTCTCACCCACAACATCCAACACAAAATACACGCTGAGATCGTAGTATACAGCGCAAGGCGGGTCTTCATTTTCGCTTGTCATGATTTTATTTCTCACCCACAACACGCAACACAAAATACAAGCTGAGATCGTAGTATACAGCGCAAGAAGGGTCTTCATTTTCGCTTGGCATGATTATAGTTCTCAGCCACAACACGCAACACAATATAGACGCTGAGATTGTAGTATACATCGCAAGGACGGTCTTCATTTTCGCTTGGCATGATTTTAGTTCTCCCCCACAACACGCAACACAAAATATATGCTGAGATCGCAGTATACAGCACAAGGAGGGTCTTCATTTTCGTTTGGCATGATTTTAGTTCTCACCCACAACACGCAACACAAAATACACGCTGAGATCATAGTATACAGCCCAAGGAGGGTCTTCACTTTCGCTTGACGTGATTTTAGTTCTCACACACAACACGCAACACAAAATAAACGCTGAGATCGTAGTATACAGCGCAAGGAGGGTCTTCAATTTCGCTTGGCGTGATTTTAGTTCTCACCCACAACACGCAACACAAAATACACGCTGAGATCGTAGCATACAGCGCAAGGAGGGTCTTCATTTTCGCTTGGCATAATTTTAGTTCTCACCCACAACACGCAACACTAAATACACGCTTAGATCTCAGTATACAACGCAAGGACGGTCTTCATTTTCGCTTGGAATGATTTTAGTTCTCACCCACAACGCCCAACACAAATTACACGCTGAGATCGTAATATGCAGCGAAAGGAGGGTCTTCATTTCCGCTTGGCAAGATTTTAGTTCTCACCCACAAGACGCAACACAAAATAAATGCTGGGATCGTAGTATACAGCGCAAGGAGGGTCTTCATTTTCTCTTGGCATGATTTTAAATCTCACCCACAACATCCAACACAAAATACACGCTGAGATCGTAGTATACAGCGCAAGGAGGGTCTTCATTTTCGCTTGGCATGATATTAGTTCTCACCCACAACACGCAACACAAAATACAAGCTGAGATCGTAGTATACAGCGCAAGAAGGGTCCTCATTTTCGCTTGGCATGATTATAGTTCTCAGCCACAACACGCAACACAAAATACACGCTGAGATTGTAGTATACATCGCAAGGACGGTCCTCAATTTCGCTTGGCATGATTTTAGTTCCCCCCACAACACGCAACACAAAATATATGCTGAGATCGCAGTATGCAGTACAAGGAGGGTCTTCATTTTCGTTTGGCATGATTTTAGGTCCCACCCACAACACGCAACACAAAATACACGCTGAGATCGTAGTATACAGCGCAAGGAGGGTCTTCATTTTCTCTTGGCATGATTTTAGTTCTCACCCACAACACGCAACACAAAATACACGCTGAAATCGTAGTATACAGCCTAAGGAGGGTCTACATTATCGCTTTACATGATTTTAGTTCTCACCCACAACACGCAACAAGAATACACGCTGAGATCGTAGTATACAGCGCAAGGAGGGTCTTCATTTTCGCTTGGCATGATATTAGTTCTCACCCACAACACTCAACACAAAATACACGCTGAGATCATAGTATACAGCCCAAGGAGGGTCTTCACTTTCGCTTGGCGTGATTTTAGTTCTCACACACAACACGCAACACAAAATAAACGCTGGGATCGTAGTATACAGCGCAAGGAGGGTCTTCAATTTCGCTTGGCGTGATTTTAGTTCTCACCCACAACACGCAACACAAAATACATGCTGAGATCATAGCATACAGCGCAAGGAGGGTCTTCATTTTCGTTTGGCATGATTTTAGTTCTCACCCACAACACGCAACACAAAATACACACTGAAATCGTAGTATACAGTCTAAGGAGGGTCTACATTTTCGCTCTACATAGTTTTAGTTCTCACCCACAACACGCAACAAAAATATACGCTGGGATTGTAGTATACAGCGCAAGGAGGGTCTTCATTTTCGATTGGCATGATTTTAGTTCTCACCCCCACGCAACACAAAATACAAGCTGAGATCGTAGCATACAGCGCAAGAAGGGTCTTCATTTTCGCTTGGCATGATTTTAGTTCTCACTCACAGCACGCAACACAAAATACACGCTGAGATCGTAGTATACAGCAAAAGGATGGTCTTCATTTTCGTTTGGCATGATTTTAGTTCCCACCCACAACACGCAACACAAAATACAAGTTGAAATCGTAGTATCCAGCCTAAGGAGGGTCTACATTTTCGCTTTACATAATATTAGTTCTCACCCACAACACGCAACAAAAATACACGCTGAGATCGTAGTATACAGCGCAAGGAGGGTCTTCATTTTCGCTTGGCAAGATATTAGTTCTCACCCACAACACTCAACACAAAATACACGCTGCGATCATAGTATACAGCGCAAGGAGGGTCTTAATTTTCGCTTGGTATGATTGTAGTTCTCACCCACAACACGCAACACAAAATACAAGCTGAGATCATAGTATACAGCCCAAGGAGGGTCTTCACTTTCGCTTGGCATGATTTTAATTCTCACCCACAACATCCAACACAATATACACGCTGAGATCGTAGTATACAGCGCAAGGAGGGTCTTTATTTTCGCTTGGCAAGATTTTAGTTCTCACCCACATCACGCAACACAAAATACACGCTGGGATCGTAGTATACAGCGCAAGGAGGGTCTTCATTTTCGCTTGGCATGATTTTAGTTCTCACCCACAACACGCAACATAAAATACACGCTGAGATCGTAGTATACATCGCAAGGACGGTCTTCATTTTCGCTAGGCATGATTTTAGTTCTCCCCCACAACACGCAACACAAAATATATGCTGAGATCGCAATATACAGCACAAGGAGGGTCTTCATTTTCGTTTGGCATGATTTTAGTTCTCACCCACAACATACAACACAAAATACACGCTGAGATCGTAGTATACAGCGCAAGGAGGGTCTTCATTTTCGTTTGGCATGATTTTAGTTCTAACCCACAACACGCAACACAAAATACATGCTGAAATCGTAGTATACAGTCTAAGGAGGGTCTACATTTTCGCTCTACATGGTTGTAGTTCTCACCCACAACACGCAACTAAAATACACGCTGGGATCGTAGTACACAGCGCAAGGAGGGTCTTCATTTTCGCTTGGCATGATTTTAGTTCTCACCCACAACACGCAACACAAAATACAAGCTGAGATCGTAGTATACAGCGCAAGAAGGGTCTTCATTTTCGCCTGGCATGATTTTAGTTCTCACCCACAACACACAACACAAAATACAAGCTGAGATCGTAGTATACATCGCAAGGTCGGTCTTCATTTTCGCTAGGCAAGATTTTAGTTCTCCCCCACAACACGCAACACAAAATATATGCTGAGATAGCAGTATACAGCAAAAGGAGGGTCTTCATTTTCGTTTGGCATGATTTTAGTTCTCACCCACAACACGCAACACAAAATACACGCTGAAATCGTAGTATACAGCCTAAGGAGGGTCTACATTTTCGCTTTACATGATTTTAGTTCTCACCCACAACACGCAACAAAAATACACGCTGAGATCGTAGTATACAGCGCAAGGAGGGTCTTCATTATCGCTTGGCAAGATATTAGTTCTCACCCACAACACTCAACACACACGCTGCGATCATAGTATACAGCGCAAGGAGGGTCTTAATTTTCGCTTGGCATGATTTTAGTTCTCGCCCCCAACACCCAACACAAAATACAAGCTGAGATCATAGTATACAGCCCAACGAGGGTCTTCACTTTCGCTTGGCGTGATTTTAGTTCTCACACACAACACGCAACACAAAATAAACGCTGGGATCGTAGTATACAGCGCAAGGAGGGTCTTCAATTTCGCTTGGCGTGATTTTAGTTCTCACCCACAACACGCAACACAAAATACACGCTGATATCGTAGCATACAGCGCAAGGAGGGTCTTCATTTTCGCTTGGCAATAATTTTAGTTCTCACCTACAACACGCAACACTAAATACCCGCTTAGATCTCAGTATACAGCGCAAGGACGGTCTTCATTTTCGCTTGGCATGATATTAGTTCTCACCCACAACACCCAACACAAATTACACGCTGAGATCGTAATATGCAGCGAAAGGAGGGTCTTCATTTCCGCTTGGCAAGATTTTAGTTCTCACCCACAAGACGCAACACAAAATAAATGCTGGGATCGTAGTATACAGCGCAAGGAGGGTCTTCATTTTCTCTTGGCATGATTTTAATTCTCACCCACAACATCCAACACAAAATACACGCTGAGATCGTAGTATACAGCGCAAGGAGGGTCTTCATTTTCGCTTGGCATGATTTTAATTCTCACCCACGACACGCAACACAAAATACAAGCTGAGATCGTAGTGTACATTGCAAGAAGGGTCTTCATTTTCGCTTAACACGAATATAGTTCTCAGCCACAACACGCAACACAACATAGACGCTGAGATTGTAGTATACATCGCAAGGACGGTCTTCATTTTTGCTTGGCATGATTTTAGTTCTCCCCCACAACACGCAACACAAAATATATGCTGAGATCGCAGTATTCAGCACAAGGAGGGTCTTCATTTTCGCTTGTCATGATTTTAGTTCTCACCCACATCACGCGACACAAAATACACGCTGAAATCGTAGTATACAGCCTAAGGAGGGTCTACATTATCGCTTTACATGATTTTAGTTCTCACCCACAACACGCAACAATAATACACGCTGAGATCGTAGTATACAGCGCAAGGATGGTCTTCATTTTCGCTTGGCATGATATTAGTTCTTACCCACAACACTCAACACAAAATACACGCTGAGATCATAGTATACAGCCCAAGGAGGGTCTTCACTTTCGCTTGGCGTGATTTTAGTTTTCACACACAACACGCAACACAAAATAAACGCTGGGATCGTAGTATACAGCGCATGGAGGGTCTTCATTTTCGCTTGGCATGATTTTAGTTCCCACCCACAACACGCAACACAAAATACAAGTTGAAATCGTAGTATCCAGCCTAAGGAGGGTCTACATTTTCGCTTTACATAATATTAGTTCTCACCCACAACACGCAACAATAATACACGCTGAGATCGTAGTATACAGCGCAAGGATGGTCTTCATTTTCGCTTGGCATGATATTAGTTCTCACCCACAACACTCAACACAAAATACACGCTGAGATCATAGTATACAGCCCAAGGAGGGTCTTCACTTTCGCTTGGCATGATTTTAGTTCTCACACACAACATGCAGCACAAAATAAACGCTGAGATCGTAGTATACAGCGCAAGGAGGGTCTTCGTTTTCGCTTGGCAAGATTTTATTTCTCACCCACAACACGCAACACAAAATACAAGCAGAGATCGTAGTATACAGCGCAAGGAGGGTCTTCATTTTCGTTTGGCATGATTTTAGTTCACACCCACAACACGCAACACAAAATACACGCTGAAATTGTAGTATACAGTCTAATGAGGGTCTACTCTTTCGCTCTACATGGTTTTAGTTCTCACCCACAACACGCAACAAAAATACACGCTGGGATCATAGTATACAGCCCAAGGAGGGTCTTCACTTTCGCTTGGCGTGATTTTAGTTCTCACACACAACACGCAACAAAAATACACGCTGAGATCGTAGTATACAGCGCATGGAGGGTCTTCATTTTCGCTTGGCAAGATATTAGTTCTCACCCACAACACTCAACACAAAATACACGCTGCGATCTTAGTATACAGCGCAAGGAGGGTCTTAATTTTCGCTTGGCATGATTTTAGTTCTCACCCACAACAAGCAACACAAAATACAAGCTGAGATCATAGTATACAGCCCAAGAAGGGTCTTCACTTTCGCTTGGCGTGATTTTAGTTTTCACACACAACACGCAACACAAAATAAACGCTGGGATCGTAGTATACAGCGCATGGAGGGTCTTCATTTTCGCTTGGCATGATTTTAGTTCCCACCCACAACACGCAACACAAAATACAAGTTGAAATCGTAGTATCCAGCCTAAGGAGGGTCTACATTTTCGCTTTACATAATATTAGTTCTCACCCACAACACGCAACAAAAATACACGCTGAGATCGTAGTATACAGCGCAAGGAGGGTCTTCATTTTCGCTTGGCAAGATATTAGTTCTCACCCACAACACTCAACACAAAATACACGCTGCGATCATAGTATACAGCGCAAGGAGGGTCTTAATTTTCGCTTGGTATGATTGTAGTTCTCACCCACAACACGCAACACAAAATACAAGCTGAGATCATAGTATACAGCCCAAGGAGGGTCTTCACTATCGCTTGGCGTGATTTTAATTCTCACCCACAACATCCAACACAATATACACGCTGAGATCGTAGTATACAGCGCAAGGAGGGTCTTCATTTTCGATTGGCATGATTTTAGTTCTCACCCACAACACGCAACACAAAATACATGCTGAAATCGTAGTATACAGTCTAAGGAGGGTCTACATTTTCGCTCTACATGGTTTTAGTTCTCACCCACAACACGCAACAAAAATACACGCTGGGATCGTAGTATAAAGCGCAAGGAGGGTCTTCATTTTCGCTTGGCATGATTTTAGTTCTCACCCACAACACGGAACACAAAATACAAGCTGAGATCGTAGTATACAGCGCAAGAAGGGTCTTCATTTTCGCTTGGCATGATTTTAGTTCTCACCCACAACACGCAACACAAAATACAAGCTGAGATCGTAGTATACATCGCAAGGTCGGTCTTCATTTTCGCTAGGCAAGATTTTAGTTCTCCCCCACAACACGCAACTCAAAATATATGCTGAGATCGCAGTATACAGCAAAAGGAGGGTCTTCATTTTCATTTGGCATGATTTTAGGTCTCACCCACAACACGCAACACAAAATACACGCTGAAATCGTAGTATACAGCCTAAGGAGGGTCTACATTTTCGCTTTACATGATTTTAGTTCTCACCCACAACACGCAACAAAAATACACGCTGACATCGTAGTATACAGCGCAAGGAGGGTCTTCATTTTCGCTTGGCAAGATATTAGTTCTCACCCACAACACTCAACACACACGCTGCGATCATAGTATACAGCGCAAGGAGGGTCTTAATTTTCGCTTGGCATGATTTTAGTTCTCGCCCACAACACCCAAAACAAAATACACGCTGAGATCGTAGTATACAGCGCAAGGAGGGTCTTCATTTTCGCTTGGCAAGATATTAGTTCTCACCCACAACACTCAACACACAATACACGCTGCGATCATAGTATACAGCGCAAGGAGGGTCTTAATTTTCGCTTGGCATGATTTTAGTTCTCACCCACAACACGCAACACAAAATATAAGCTGAGATCATAGTATACAGCCCAAGGAGGGTCTTCACTTTCGCTTGACGTGATTTTAGTTCTCAGACACAACACGCAACACAAAATAAACGCTGGGATCGTAGTATACAGCACAAGGAGGGTCTTCAATTTCGCTTGGCGTGATTTTAGTTCTCACCCACAACACGCAACACAATACACGCTGAGATCGTAGCATACAGCGCAAGGAGGGTCTTCATTTTCGCCTGGCATAATTTTAGTTCTCACCCACAACACGCAACACTAAATACACGCTTAGATCTCAGTATACAGCGCAAAGACGGTCTTCATTTTCGCTTGGCGTGATTTTTGTTCTCACCCACAACACCCAACACAAACTACACGCTGAGATCGTAATATGCAGCGAAAGGAGGGTCTTCATTTCCGCTTGGCAAGATTTTAGTTCTCACCCACAAGACGCAACACAAAATAAATGCAGGGATCGTAGTATACAGCGCAAGGAGGGTCTTCATTTTCTCTTGGCATGATTTTAAAACTCACCCACAACATCCAACACAAATTACACGCTGAGATCGTAGTATACAGCGCAAGGAGGGCCTTCGTTTTCGCTTCGCATGATATTAGTTCTCACCCACAACACGCAACACAAAATACAAGCTGAGATCGTAGTATACAGCGCAAGAAGGGTCTTCATTTTCGCTTGGCATGATTATAGTTCTCAGCCACAACACGCAACACAAAATACACGCTGAGATTGTAGTATACATCGCAAGGACGGTCTTCATTTTCGCTTGGCATGATTTTAGTTCTCCCCCACAACACGCAACACAAATTATATGCAGAGATCGCAGTATACAGCACAAGGAGGGTCTTCATTTTCGTTTGGCATGATTTTAGTTCTCACCCACAACACGCAACACAAAATACACGCTGAGATCGTAGTATACAGCGCAAGGAGGGTCTTCATTTTCGCTTGGCATGATTTTAGTTCTCACCCACAACACGCAACACAAAATACACGCTGAAATTGTAGTATACAGCCTAAGGAGGGTCTACATTATCGCTTTACATGATTTTAGTTCTCACCCACAACACGCAACAAGAATAAACGCTGAGATCGTAGTATACAGCGCAAGGAGGGTCTTCATTTTCGCTTGGCATGATATTAGTTCTCACCCACAACACTCAACACAAAATACAAGCTGAGATCGTAGTATACAGCGCAAGAAGGGTCTTCATTTTCGCTTGGCATGATTATAGTTCTCAGCCACAACACGCAACACAAAATACACGCTGAGATTGTAGTATACATCGCAAGGACGGTCTTCATTTTCGCTTGGCATGATTTTAGTTCTCCCCCACAACACGCAACACAAATTATATGCAGAGATCGCAATATACAGCACAAGGAGGGTCTTCATTTTCGTTTGGCATGATTTTAGTTCTCACCCACAACACGCAACACAAAATACACGCTGAGATCGTAGTATACAGCGCAAGGAGGGTCTTCATTTTCGCTTGGCATGATTTTAGTTCTCACCCACAACACGCAACACAAAATACACGCTGAAATTGTAGTATACAGCCTAAGGAGGGTCTACATTATCGCTTTACATGATTTTAGTTCTCACCCACAACACGCAACAAGAATAAACGCTGAGATCGTAGTATACAGCCCAAGGAGGGTCTTCACTTTCGCTTGGCGTGATTTTAGTTCTCACACACAACACGCAACACAAAATAAACGCTGGGATCGTAGTATACAACGCAAGGAGGGTCTTCAATTTCGCTTGGCGTGATTTTAGTTCTCACCCACAACACGCAACACAAAACACACGCTGAGATCTTAGCATACAGCGCAAGGAGGGTCTTCATTTTCGTTTGGCATGATTTTAGTTCTCACCCACTGCACGCAACACAGAATACACGCTGAAATCGTAGTATACAGTATAAGGAGGGTCTACATTTTCGCTCTACATGGTTTTAGTTCTCACCCACAACACGCAACAAAAATACACGCAGGGATCGTAGTATACAGCGCAAGGAGGGTCTTCATTTTCGCTTGGCAAGATATTAGTTCTCACCCACAACACTCGACACACAATACACGCTGCGATCTTAGTATACAGCGCAAGGAGGGTCTTAATGTTCGCTTGGCATGATTTTAGTTCTCGCCCACAACACTCAACACAAAATACAAGCTGAGATCATAGTATACAGCCCAAGCAGGGTCTCCACTTTCGCTTGGCGTGATTTTAGTTCTCACACACAACACGCAACACAAAATAAACGCTGGGATCGTAGTATACAGCGCAAGGAGGGTCTTCAATTTCGCTTGGCGTGATTTTAGTTCTCACCCACAACACGCAACACAAAATACACGCTGAGATCGTAGCATACGGCGCAAGGAGGGTCTTCATTTTCTCTTGGCATGATTTTAATTCTCACCCACAACATCCAACACAAAATACACGCTGAGATCGTAGTATACAGCGCAAGGAGGGTCTTCCTTTTCGCTTGGCATGATATTAGTTCTCACCCACAACACGCAACACAAAATACAAGCTGAGATCGTAGTATACAGCGCAAGAAGGGTCCTCATTTTCGCTTCGCATGATTATAGTTCTCAGCCACATCACGCAACACAAAATACACGCTGAGATTGTAGTATACATCGCAAGGACGGTCTTCAATTTCGCTTGGCATGATTTTAGTTCTCCCCCACAACACGCAACATAAAATATATGCTGAGATCGCAGTATGCAGCACAAGGAGGGTCTTCATTTTCGTTTGGCATGATTTTAGGTCTCACCCACAACACGCAACACAAAATACACGCTGTGATCGTAGTATACAGCGCAAGGAGGGTCTTCATTTTCTCTTGGCATGATTTTAGTTCTCACCCACAACACGCAACACAACATACACGCTGAAATCGTAGTATACAGCCTAAGGAGGGTCTACATTATCGCTTTACATGATTTTAGTTCTCACCCACAACACGCAACAAGAATACACGCTGAGATAGTAGTATACAGCGCAAGGAGGGTCTTCATTTTCGCTGGGCATGATATTATTTCTCACCCACAACACTCAACACAAAATACACGCTGAGATCATAGTATACAGCGCAAGGAGGGTCTTCAATTTCGCTTGGCGTGATTTCAGTTCTCACCCACAACACGCAACACAAAATACACGCTGAGATCATAGCATACAGCGCAAGGAGGGTCTTCATTTTCGTTTGGCATGATTTTAGTTCTCACCCACAACACGCAACACAAAATACACACTGAAATCGTATATACAGTCTAAGGAGGGTCTACATTTTCGCTCTACATGGTTTTAGTTCTCACCCACAACACGCAACAAAAATATACGCTGGGATTGTAGTATACAGCGCAAGGAGGGTCTTCATTTTCGATTGGCATGATTTTAGTTCTCACCCCCACGCAACACAAACTACAAGCTGAGATCGTAGCATACAGCGCAAGAAGGGTCTTCATTTTTTCTTGGCATGATTTTAGTTCTCACTGACAACACGCAACACAAAATACACGCTAAAATCGTAGTATACATCGCAAGGACGGTCTTCATTTTCGCTAGGCAAGATTTTAGTTCTCCCCCACAACACGCAACACAAAATATATGCTGAGATCGCTGTATACAGCAAAAGGAGGGTCTTCATTTTCGTTTGGCATGATTTTAGTTCCCACCCACAACACGCAACACAAAATACAAGTTGAAATCGTAGTATCCAGCCTAAGGAGGGTCTACATTTTCGCTTTACATAATATTAGTTCTCACCCACAATACGCAACAAAAATACACGCTGAGATCGTAGTATACATCGCAAGGAGGGTCTTCCTTTTCGCTTGGCAAGATATTAGTTCTCACCCACAACACTCAACACAAAATACACGCTGCGATCATAGTATACAGCGCAAGGAGGGTCTTAATTTTCGCTTGGTATGATTGTAGTTCTCCCCCACAACAAGCAACACAAAATACAAGCTGAGATCATAGTATACAGCCCAAGGAGGGTCTTCACTTTCGCTTGGCGTGATTTTAATTCTCACCCACAACATCCAGCACAATATACACGCTGAGATCGTAGTATACAGCGCAAGGAGGGCCTTTATTTTCGCTTGGCAAGATTTTAGTTCTCACCCACATCACGCAACACAAAATACACGCTGGGATCGTAGTATACAGCGCAAGGAGGGTCTTCATTTTCGCTTGGCAAAATTTTAGTTTTCGCCCACAACACGCAAAACAAAATACAAGCTGAGATCGTAGTATACAGCGCAAGAAGGGTCTTCATTTTCGCTTGGCATGACTTTAGTTCTCACCCACAACACGCAACATAAAATACACGCTGAGATCGTAGTATACATCGCAAGGACGGTCTTCATTTTCGCTAGACATGATTTTAGTTCTCCCCCACAACACGCAACACAAAATATATGCTGAGATCGCAGTATACAGCACAAGGAGGGTCTTCATTTTCGTTTGGCATGATTTTAGTTCTCACCCACAACACGCATCAAAAAATACACGCTGATATCGTAGTATATAGCGCAAGGAGGGTCTTAATTTTCGCTTGGCATGATATTAGCTCTCACCCAGCACACGCAACACAAAATACACGCTGAGATTGTAGCATACAGCGCAAGGAGGGTCTTCATTTTCGCTTGGCATGATTTTAGTTCTCACCCACAACACGCAACACAAAATACAAGCTGAGATCCTAGTATACAGCGCAAGGAGGGTCTTCATTTTCGCTTGGCATGATTTTAGTTCTCACCCACCACACGCAACAAAAAATACACGCTGAAATCGTAGTATACAACGCAAGGAGGGTCTTCATTTTCGCTTGGCAAGATTTTAGTTCTCACCCACCACACGCAACACAAAATACAAGCTGAGATCCTAGTATACAGCGCAAGAAGGGTCTTCATTTTCGCTTGGCATGATTTTAGTTCTCACCCACAACACGCAACACAAAATACAAGCTGAGATCCTAGCATACAGCGCAAGGAGGGTTTTCACTTTCGCTTGGCGTGATTTTAGTTCTCACACACAACACGCAACACAAAATAAACGCTGGGATCGTAGTATACAGCGCAAGGAGGGTCTTCATTTTCGCTTGGCATAATTTTAGTTCTCACCCACAACACGCAACACAAAATACACGCTGAGATCGTAGTATACAACGCAAGGAGAGTCTTAATTTTCGCTTTTAATGATTTTAGTTCTCACCCACAACACGCAACACAAAATACACGCTGAGAGCGTAGTATACAGCGCAAGGAGGGTCTTAATTTTCGCTTGGCATAATTTCAGTTCTCACCCACAACACGCAACACAAAATGCACGCTGAGATCGAAGTATACAGCGCAAGAAGGGTCCTAATTTTCGCTTATCATGTTTTTAGTTCTCACCCAGCACACGCAACACAAAATACACGCTGAGATCGTAGCATACAGCGCAAGGAAGGTCTTAATTTTCGCTTGGCATGATTTTAGTTCTCACCCACAACACGCAACACAAAATACAAGCTGAGATCCTAGTATACAGCGCAAGGAGGGTCTTCATTTTCGCTTGCCATGATTTTAGTTCTCACCCACCTCACGCAACAAAAAATACACAATGAAATCGTAGTATACAACGCAAGGAGGGTCTTCATTTTCGCTTGGCAAGATTTTAGTTCTCACCCACAATACGCAACACAAAATACAAGCTGAGATCCTAGTATACAGCGCAAGAAGGGTCTTCATTTTCGCTTCGCATGATTTTAGTTCTCACCCACAACACGCTACACAAAATACAAGCTGAGATCCTAGCATACAGCGCAAGGAGGGTTTTCATTTTTGCTTGGCATGATTTTAGTTCTCACCCACAACACGCAACACAAAATGCACGCTGAAATCGTAGTATACAGCCCAAGGAGGGTCTACATTTTCGCTTTATATGATTTTAGTTCTCACCCACAACATGCAACAAAAAATAGACGCTGATATCGTAGTATACAGCGCAAGGAGGGTCTTCACTTTCGCTTGGCGTGATTTTAGTTCTCACACACAACACGCAACACAAAATAAACGCTGGGATCGTAGTATACAGCGCAAGGAGGGTCTTAATTTTCGCTTGGAATAATTTTTTTTCTCACCCACAACACGGAACACAAAATACACGCTGAGATCGTAGTATACAACGCAAGGAGGGTCTTAATTTTCGCTTTTAATGATTTTAGTTCTCACACACAACACGCAACACAAAATACACGCTAAGAGCGTAGTATACAGCGCAAGGAGGGTCTTAATTTTCGCGTGGCATAATTTCAGTTCTCACCCACAACACGCAACACAAAATACACGCTGAGATCGAAGTATACAGCGCAAGGACGGTCTACATTTTCGCTTGGCATGATTTTAGTTCTCACCCACAACACTCAACAGAAAATACACGCTCAGATTGTAGTATATAGCGCAAGGAGGGTCTTCATTTTCGCTTGGCATAATATTAGTTCTCTCTCACAACACTCAATACAAAATACACGCTGAGATTGTAGTATATAGCGCAAGGAGAGTCTTAATTTTCGCTTGGCACGATTTTAGTTCTCACCCACAACACGCAACACGAACTACACGCTGAGATCGTAGTATACAGCGCAAGGAGGGTCTTCATTTTCGCTTGGCATGATTTTAGTTCTCACCCACAACACGCAACACAAAATGCACGCTGAAATCGTAGTATACAGCCCAAGGAGGGTCTACATTTTCGTTTTACATGATTTTAGTTCTCACCCACAACATGCAACAAAAAATAGACGCTGAGATCGTAGTATACAGCGCAAGGAGGGTCTTCACTTTCGCTTGGCATGATTTTAGTTCTCACACACAACACGCAACACAAAATAAACGCTGGGATCGTAGTATACAGCGCAAGGAGGGTCTTCACGTTCGCTTGGCGTGATTTTAGTTCTCACACACAACACGCAACACAAAATAAACGCTGGGATCGTAGTATACAGCGCAAGGAGGGTCTTAATTTTCGCTTGGCATAATTTTAGTTCTCACCCACAACACGCAACACAAAATACACGCTGAGATCGTAGTATACAGCGCAAGGACGGTCTACATTTTCGCTTGGCATTATTTTAGTTCTCACCCACAACACTCAACACAAAATGCACGCTGAGATTGTAGTATATAGCGCAAGGAGGGTCTTCATTTTCGCTTGGCATAATTTTAGTTCTCTCCCACAACACTCAATACAACATACACGCTGAGATTGTAGTAAATAGCGCAGAGAGCCTTAATTTTCGCTTGGCATGATTTTAGTTCTCACCCACAACACGCAACACAAAATAAACGCTGAGATCGTAGCATACAGCGCAAGGAGGGTCTTCATTTTCGCTTGGCATAATTTTAGTTCTCACCCACAACACGCAACACAAAATACATGCTGAGATCGTAGTATACAGCGCAAGGAGGGTCTTCATTTTCGCTTGGCATAATTTTAGTTCTCACCCACAACACGCAACACAAAATACACGCTGAGAGCGTAGTATACAGCGCAAGGACGGTCTACATTTTCGCTTGGCATGATTTTAGTTCTCACCCACAAGACTCAACACAAAATACACGCTGAGATTGTAGTATATAGCGCAAGGAGGGTCTTCATTTTCGCTTGGCAAGATTTTAGTTCACACCCACAACATGCAACACAAAATAGAAGCTGAGATCGTAGTATACAGCGCAAGGAGGGTTTTCATTTTCGCTTGGCATGATTTTAGTTCTCACCCAGCACACGCAACACAAAATACACGCTGAGATTGCAGTATACAGCGCAAGGAGGGTCTTCATTTTCGCCTGGCACGATTTTAGTTCTCACCCACAGCACGCAACACAAAATACATGCTGAAATCGTAGTATACAGCGCCAGGGGGTCTTGATTTTCGCTTGGCATGATTTTAGCTCTCACCCACCACACGCAACACAAAAAAAACGCTGGGATCGTAGTATACAGCGCAAAGTGTGTCTTCATTTTCGCTTGGCATGATTTCTGTTCTCACCCACAACACGCTACACAGAATACACGCTGAGATCGTAGTAAACAACGCAAGGAGGGTCTTCATTTTCGCTTGGCAAGATTTTAGTTCTCACCCACAACACGCAACACAAAATACAAGCAGAGATCGTAGTATACAGCGCAAGGAGGGTCTTCATTTTCGCTTGGCATAATTTTAGTTCTCACGCACAACACGCAACACGAACTACACGCTGAGATTGTAGTATACAGCACAAGGAGAGTCTTCATTTTCGCTTGGCATGATTTTAGTTCTCACCCACAACACGCAACACAAAATACACGCTGAAATCGTAGTATACAGCCCAAGGAGGGTCTACATTTTCGCTTTACATGATTTTAGTTCTCACCCACAACACGCAACAAAAATAGACGCTGAGATCGTAATATACAGCGCAAGGAGGGTCTTCACTTTCGCTTGGCGTGATTTTAGTTCTCACACACAACACGCAACACAAAATAAACGCTGGGATCGTAGTATACAACGCAAGGAGGGTCTTATATTTCGCTTGGCATAATTTTAGTTCTCACCCACAATACGCAACACAAAATACACGCTGAGATTGTAGTATATAGCGCAAGGAGGGTCTTTATTTTCCCTTGGCATAATTTTAGTTCTCTCCCAAAACACTCATTACAAAATATACGCTGAGATTGTAGTATATAGCGCAAAGAGAGTCTTAATTTTCGCTTGGCATGATTTTAGTTCTCTCCCACAACACGCAACACAAAATAAACGCTGAGATCGTAGTATACAACGCAAGGAGGGTCTTCATTTTCGCTTGGCAAGATTTTAGTTCTCACCCACAACACGCAACACAAAATACAAGCAGAGATCGTAGTATACAGCGCAAGGAGGGTCTTCATTTTCGCTTGGCATAATTTTAGTTCTCACCCACAACACGCAACACAAAATACAAGCTGAGATCCTAGTATACAGCGCAAGAAGGGTCTTCATTTTCGCTTGGCATGATTTTAGTTCTCACCCAAAACACCCAACACAAAATACAAGCTGAGATCCTAGCATACAGCGCAAGGAGGGTTTTCATTCTTGCTTGGCATGATTTTAGTTCTCACCCACAACACTCAACACAAAATACACGCTGAGATCGTAGTATACAGCGGATGGAGGTTCTTAATTTTCGCCCTGCATAATTTTAGTTGTCACGCACAACACGCAACACGAACTACACGCTGAGATCGTAGTATACAGCTTAAGGAGGGTCTTCGTTTTCCCTTGGCAAGATTTTAGTTCTCACACACAACACGCAACACAAAATAAACGCTGGGATCGTAGTATACAGCGCAAGGAGGGTCTTAATTTTCGCTTGGCATAATTTTAGTTCTCACCCACAACACGCAACACAATATACACGCAGAGATCGTAGTATACAGCGCAAGGACGGTCTACATTTTCGCTTGGCATTATTTTAGTTCTCACCCACAACACTCAACACAAAACGCACGCTGAGATTGTAGTATATAGCGCAAGGAGGGTCTTCATTTTCGCTTGGCATAATTTTAGTTCTCTCCCACAACACTCAATACAAAATACACGCTGAGATTGTAGTATATAGCGCAGAGAGCCTTAATTTTCGCTTGGCATGATTTTAGTTCTCACCCACAACACGCAACACAAAATAAACGCTGAGATCGTAGCATACAGCGCAAGGAGGGTCTTCATTTTGCTTGGCATAATTTTAGTTCTCACCCACAACACGCAACACAAAATACATGCTGAGATCGTAGTATAGAGCGCAAGGAGGGTCTTCATTTTCGCTTGGCATGATTTTAGTTCTCACCCACAAGACTCAACACAAAATACACGCTGAGATTGTAGTATATAGCGCAAGGAGGGTCTTCATTTTCGCTTGGCAAGATTTTAGTTCTCACCCACAACATGCAACACAAAATACAAGCTGAGATCGTAGTATACAGCGCAAGGAGGGTTTTCATTTTCGCTTGGCATGATTTTAGTTCTCTCCCAGCACACGCAACACAAAATACACGCTGAGATTGCAGTATACAGCGCAAGGAGGGTCTTCATTTTCGCCTGGCACGATTTTAGTTCTCACCCACAGCACGCAACACAAAATACATGCTGAAATCGTAGTATACAGCGCCAGGGGGTCTTGATTTTCGCTTGGCATGATTTTAGCTCTCACCCACCACACGCAACACAAAAAAAACGCTGGGATCGTAGTATACAGCGCAAAGAGTGTCTTCATTTTCGCTTGGCATGATTTCTGTTCTCACCCACAACACGCTACACAGAATACACGCTGAGATCGTAGTATACAACGCAAGGAGGGTCTTCGTTTTCGCTTGGCAAGATTTTAGTTCTCACCCACAACACGCAACACAAAATACAAGCAGAGATCGTAGTATACAGCGCAAGGAGGGTCTTCATTTTCGCTTGGCATAATTTTAGTTCTCACGCACAACACGCAACACGAACTACACGCTGAGATTGTAGTATACAGCACAAGGAGAGTCTTCATTTTCGCTTGGCATGATTTTAGTTCTCACCCACAACACGCAACACAAAATACACGCTGAAATCGTAGTATACAGCCCAAGGAGGGTCTACATTTTCGCTTTACATGATTTTAGTTCTCACTCACAACACGCAACAAAAATAGACGCTGAGATCGTAGTATACAGCACAAGGAGGGTCTTCACTTTCGCTTGGCGTGATTTTAGTTCTCACACACAACACGCAACACAAAATAAACGCTGGGATCGTAGTATACAACGCAAGGAGGGTCTTATATTTCGCTTGGCATAATTTTAGTTCTCACCCACAATACGCAACACAAAATACACGCTGAGATTGTAGTATATAGCGCAAGGAGGGTCTTTATTTTCGCTTGGCATAATTTTAGTTCTCTCCCAAAACACTCATTACAAAATACACGCTGAGATTGTAGTATATAGCGCAAAGAGAGTCTTAATTTTCGCTTGGCATGATTTTAGTTCTCTCCCACAACACGCAACACAAAATAAACGCTGAGATCGTAGTATACAACGCAAGGAGGGTCTTCATTTTCGCTTGGCAAGATTTTAGTTCTCACCCACAACACGCAACACAAAATACAAGCAGAGATCGTAGTATACAGCGCAAGGAGGGTCTTCATTTTCGCTTGGCATAATTTTAGTTCTCACCCACAACACGCAACACAAAATACAAGCTGAGATCCTAGTATACAGCGCTAGAAGGGTCTTCATTTTCGCTTGGCATGATTTTAGTTCTCACCCAAAACACTCAACACAAAATACAAGCTGAGATCCTAGCATACAGCGCAAGGAGGGTTTTCATTTTTGCTTGGCATGATTTTAGTTCTCACCCACAACACTCAACACAAAATACACGCTGAGATCGTAGTATACAGCGGATGGAGGTTCTTAATTTTCGCCCTGCATGATTTTAGTTGTCACGCACAACACGCAACACGAACTACACGCTGAGATCGTAGTATACAGCTTAAGGAGGGTCTTCGTTTTTCCTTGGCAAGATTTTAGTTCTCACCCACAAGACGCAACACAAAATAAATGCTGGGATCGTAGTATGCAGCGCAAGGAGGTTCATCATTTTCTCTTGGCATGATTTTAATTCTCACCCACAACATCCAACACAAAATACACGCTGAGATCGTAGTATACAGCGCAAGGAGGGCCTTCATTTTCGCTTGGCATGATTTTAGTTCTCACCCACAACACGCAACACAACATACAAGCTGAGATCGTAGTATACAGCGCAAGAAGGGTCTTCATTTTCGTTTGGCATGATTTTAGTTCTCACCCATAACACGCAACAAAAATACACGCTGAGATCGTAGTATACAGCGCAAGGAGGGTCTTCATTTTCGCTTGGCAAAATATTAGTTCTCACCCACAACACTCAACACACAATACACGCTGCGATCATAGTATACAGCGCAAGGAGGGTCTTAATTTTCGCTTGGCATGATTTTAGTTCTCACCCACAACACGCAACACAAAATACAAGCTGAGATCATAGTATACAGCCCAAGGAGGGTCTTCACTTTCGCTTTACGTGATTTTAGTTCTCACACACAACACGCAACACAAAATAAACGCTGGGATCGTAGTATACAGCACAAGGAGGGTCTTCAATTTCGCTTGGCGTGATTTTAGTTCTCACCCACAACACCCAAGACAATACACGCTGAGATTGTAGTATATAGCGCAAGGAGGGTCTTCATTTTCGCTTGGCAAGATTTTAGTTCTCACCCACAACATGCAACACAAAATACAAGCTGAGATCGTAGTATACAGCGCAAGGAGGGTTTTCATTTTCGCTTGGCATGATTTTAGTTCTCTCCCAGCACACGCAACACAAAATACACGCTGAGATTGCAATATACAGCGCAAGGAGGGTCTTCATTTTCGCCTGGCACGATTTTAGTTCTCACCCACAGCACGCAACACAAAATACATGCTGAAATCGTAGTATACAGCGCCAGGGGGTCTTGATTTTCGCTTGGCATGATTTTAGCTCTCACCCACCACACGCAACACAAAAAAAACGCTGGGATCGTAGTATACAGCGCAAAGAGTGTCTTCATTTTCGCTTGGCATGATTTCTGTTCTCACCCACAACACGCTACACAGAATACACGCTGAGATCGTAGTATACAACGCAAGGAGGGTCTTCGTTTTCGCTTGGCAAGATTTTAGTTCTCACCCACAACACGCAACACAAAATACAAGCAGAGATCGTAGTATACAGCGCAAGGAGGGTCTTCATTTTCGCTTGGCATAATTTTAGTTCTCACGCACAACACGCAACACGAACTACACGCTGAGATTGTAGTATACAGCACAAGGAGAGTCTTCATTTTCGCTTGGCATGATTTTAGTTCTCACCCACAACACGCAACACAAAATACACGCTGAAATCGTAGTATACAGCCCAAGGAGGGTCTACATTTTCGCTTTACATGATTTTAGTTCTCACTCACAACACGCAACAAAAATAGACGCTGAGATCGTAGTATACAGCACAAGGAGGGTCTTCACTTTCGCTTGGCGTGATTTTAGTTCTCACACACAACACGCAACACAAAATAAACGCTGGGATCGTAGTATACAACGCAAGGAGGGTCTTATATTTCGCTTGGCATAATTTTAGTTCTCACCCACAATACGCAACACAAAATACACGCTGAGATTGTAGTATATAGCGCAAGGAGGGTCTTTATTTTCGCTTGGCATAATTTTAGTTCTCTCCCAAAACACTCATTACAAAATACACGCTGAGATTGTAGTATATAGCGCAAAGAGAGTCTTAATTTTCGCTTGGCATGATTTTAGTTCTCTCCCACAACACGCAACACAAAATAAACGCTGAGATCGTAGTATACAACGCAAGGAGGGTCTTCATTTTCGCTTGGCAAGATTTTAGTTCTCACCCACAACACGCAACACAAAATACAAGCAGAGATCGTAGTATACAGCGCAAGGAGGGTCTTCATTTTCGCTTGGCATAATTTTAGTTCTCACCCACAACACGCAACACAAAATACAAGCTGAGATCCTAGTATACAGCGCAAGAAGGGTCTTCATTTTCGCTTGGCATGATTTTAGTTCTCACCCAAAACACTCAACACAAAATACAAGCTGAGATCCTAGCATACAGCGCAAGGAGGGTTTTCATTTTTGTTTGGCATGATTTTAGTTCTCACCCACAACACTCAACACAAAATACACGCTGAGATCGTAGTATACAGCGGATGGAGGTTCTTAATTTTCGCCCTGCATGATTTTAGTTGTCACGCACAACACGCAACACGAACTACACGCTGAGATCGTAGTATACAGCTTAAGGAGGGTCTTCGTTTTTCCTTGGCAAGATTTTAGTTCTCACCCACAAGACGCAACACAAAATAAATGCTGGGATCGTAGTATGCAGCGCAAGGAGGTTCTTCATTTTCTCTTGGCATGATTTTAATTCTCACCCACAACATCCAACACAAAATACACGCTGAGATCGTAGTATACAGCGCAAGGAGGGCCTTCATTTTCGCTTGGCATGATTTTAGTTCTCACCCACAACACGCAACACAACATACAAGCTGAGATCGTAGTATACAGCGCAAGAAGGGTCTTCATTTTCGTTTGGCATGATTTTAGTTCTCACCCATAACACGCAACAAAAATACACGCTGAGATCGTAGTATACAGCGCAAGGAGGGTCTTCATTTTCGCTTGGCAAAATATTAGTTCTCACCCACAACACTCAACACACAATACACGCTGCGATCATAGTATACAGCGCAAGGAGGGTCTTAATTTTCGCTTGGCATGATTTTAGTTCTCACCCACAACACGCAACACAAAATACAAGCTGAGATCATAGTATACAGCCCAAGAAGGGTCTTCACTTTCGCTTTACGTGATTTTAGTTCTCACACACAACACGCAACACAAAATAAACGCTGGGATCGTAGTATACAGCACAAGGAGGGTCTTCAATTTCGCTTGGCGTGATTTTAGTTCTCACCCACAACACCCAAGACAATACACGCTGAGATCGTAGCATACAGCGCAAGGAGGGTCTTCATTTTCGCTTGGCATAATTTTAGTTCTCCCCCACAACACGCAACACAAAATATATGCAGAGATCGCAGTATACAGCACATGGAGGGTCTTCATTTTCGTTTGGCATGATTTTAGTTCTCACCCACAACACGCAACACAAAATACACGCTGAGATCGTAGTATACAGCGCAAGGAGGGTCTTCATTTTCGCTTGGCATGATTTTAGTTCTCACCCACAACACGCAACACAAAATACACGCTGAAATTGTAGTATACAGCCTAAGGAGGGTCTACATTATCGCTTTACATGATTTTAGTTCTCACGCACAACACGCAACAAGAATAAACGCTGAGATCGTAGTATACAGCGCAAGAAGGGTCTTCATTTTCGCTTGGCATGATATTAGTTCTCACCCTCAACACTCAACACAAAATACACGCTGAGATCATAGTATACAGCCCAAGGAGGGTCTTCACTTTCGCTTGGCGTGATTTTAGTTCTCACACACAACACGCAACACAAAATAAACGCTGGGATCGTAGTATACAACGCAAGGAGGGTCTTCAATTTCGCTTGGCGTGATTTTAGTTCTCACCCACAACACGCAACACAAAACACACGCTGAGATCTTAGCATACAGCGCAAGGAGGGTCTTCATTTTCGTTTGGCATGATTTTAGTTCTCATCCACTGCACGCAACACAGAATACACGCTGAAATCGTAGTATACAGTATAAGGAGGGTCTACATTTTCGCTCTACATGGTTTTAGTTCTCACCCACAACACGCAACAAAAATACACGCAGGGATCGTAGTATACAGCGCAAGGAGGGTCTTCATTTTCGCTTGGCAAGATATTAGTTCTCACCCACAACACTCGACACACAATACACGCTGCGATCATAGTATACAGCGCAAGGAGGGTCTTAATTTTCGCTTGGCATGATTTTAGTTCTCGCCCACAACACTCAACACAAAATACAAGCTGAGATCATAGTATACAGCCCAAGCAGGGTCTTCACTTTCGCTTTTCGTGATTTTAGTTCTCACACACAACACGCAACACAAAATAAACGCTGGGATCGTAGTATACAGCGCAAGGAGGGTCTTCAATTTCGCTTGGCGTGATTTTAGTTCTCACCCACAACACGCAACACAAAATACACGCTGAGATCGTAGCATACGGCGCAAGGAGGGTCTTCATTTTCTCTTGGCATGATTTTAATTCTCACCCACAACATCCAACACAAAATACACGCTGAGATCGTAGTATACAGCGCAAGGAGGGTCTTCATTTTCGCTTGGCTTGATATTACTTCTCACCCACAACACGCAACACAACATACACGCTGAAATCGTAGTATACAGCCTAAGGAGGGTCTACATTATCGCTTTACATGATTTTAGTTCTCACCCACAACACGCAACAAGAATACACGCTGAGATCGTAGTATACAGCGCAAGGAGGGTCTTCATTTTCGCTGGGCATGATATTAGTTCTCACCCACAACACTCAACACAAAATACACGCTGAGATCATAGTATACAGCCCAAGGAGGGTCTTCACTTTCTCTTGGCGTAATTTTAGTTCTCACACACAACACGCAACACAAAATAAACGCTGGGATCGTAGTATACAGCGCAAGGAGGGTCTTCAATTTCGCTTGGCGTAATTTTAGTTCTCACCCACAACACGCAACACAAAATACACGCTGAGATCATAGCATACAGCGCAAGGAGGGTCTTCATTTTCGTTTGGCATGATTTTTGTTCTCACCCACAACACGCAACACAAAATACACACTGAAATCGTAGTATACAGTCTAAGGAGGGTCTACATTTTCGCTCTACATGGTTTTAGTTCTCACCCACAACACGCAACAAAAATATACGCTGGGATTGTAGTATACAGCGCAAGGAGGGTCTTCATTTTCGATTGGCATGATTTTAGTTCTCACCCCCACGCAACACAAAATACAAGCTGAGATCGTAGCATACAGCGCAAGAAGGGTCTTCATTTTCGCTTGGCATGATTTTAGTTCTCGCCCACAACACTCAACACAAAATACAAGCTGAGATCATAGTATACAGCCCAAGCAGGGGCTTCACTTTCGCTTGGCATGATTTTAGTTCTCCCCCACAACACGCAACACAAAATATATGCTGAGATCGCAGTATGCAGCACAAGGAGGGTCTTCATTTTCGTTTGGCATGATTTTAGGTCTCACCCACAACACGCAACACAAAATACACGCTGTGATCGTAGTATACAGCGCAAGGAGGGTCTTCATTTTCTCTTGGCGTCATTTTAGTTCTCACCCACAACACGCAACACAAAATACACGCTGAGATCATAGCATACAGCGCAAGGAGGGTCTTCATTTTCGTTTGGCATGATTTTTGTTCTCACCCACAACACGCAACACAAAATACACACTGAAATCGTAGTATACAGTCTAAGGAGGGTCTACATTTTCGCTCTACATGGTTTTAGTTCTCACCCACAACACGCAACAAAAATATACGCTGGGATTGTAGTATACAGCGCAAGGAGGGTCTTCATTTTCGATTGGCATGATTTTAGTTCTCACCCCCACGCAACACAAAATACAAGCTGAGATCGTAGTATACAGCGCAAGAAGGGTCCTCATTTTCGCTTGGCATGATTATAGTTCTCAGCCACAACACGCAACACAAAATACACGCTGAGATTGTAGTATACATCGCAAGGACGGTCTTCAATTTCGCTTGGCATGATTTTAGTTCTCCCCCACAACACGCAACACAAAATATATGCTGAGATCGCAGTATGCAGCACAAGGAGGGTCTTCATTTTCGTTTGGCATGATTTTAGGTCTCACCCACAACACGCAACACAAAATACACGCTGTGATCGTAGTATACAGCGCAAGGAGGGTCTTCATTTTCTCTTGGCATGATTTTAGTTCTCACCCACAACACGCAACACAACATACACGCTGAAATCGTAGTATACAGCCTAAGGAGGGTCTACATTATCGCTTTACATGATTTTAGTTCTCACCCACAACACGCAACAAGAATACACGCTGAGATCGTAGTATACAGCGCAAGGAGGGTCTTCATTTTCGCTGGGCATGATATTAGTTCTCACCCACAACACTCAACACAAAATACACGCTGAGATCATAGTATACAGCCCAAGGAGGGTCTTCACTTTCTCTTGGCGTGATTTTAGTTCTCACACACAACACGCAACACAAAATAAACGCTGGGATCGTAGTATACAGCGCAAGGAGGGTCTTCAATTTCGCTTGGCGTAATTTTAGTTCTCACCCACAACACGCAACACAATATACACGCTGAGATCATAGCATACAGCTCAAGGAGGGTCTTCATTTTCGTTTGGCATGATTTTAGTTCTCACCCACAACACGCAACACAAAATACACACTGAAATCGTAGTATACAGTCTAAGGAGGGTCTACATATTCGCTCTACATGGTTTTAGTTCTCACCCACAACACGCAACAAAAATATACGCTGGGATTGTAGTATACAGCGCAAGGAGGGTCTTCATTTTCGATTGGCATGATTTTAGTTCTCACCCCCACGCAACACAAAATACAAGCTGAGATCGTAGCATACAGCGCAAGAAGGGTCTTCATTTTCGCTTGGCATGATTTTAGTTCTCACTCACAACACGCAACACAAAATACACGCTAAAATCGTAGTATACATCGCAAGGACGGTCTTCATTTTCGCTAGGCAAGATTTTAGATCTCCCCCACAACACGCAAAAGAAAATATATGCTGAGATCGCAGTATACAGCAAAAGGATGGTCTTCATTTTCGTTTGGCATGATTTTAGTTCCCACCCACAACACGCAACACAAAATACAAGTTGAAATCGTAGTATCCAGCCTAAGGAGGGTCTACATTTTCGCTTTACATAATATTAGTTCTCACCCACAATACGCAACAAAAATACACGCTGAGATCGTAGTATACAGCGCAAGGAGGGTCTTCCTTTTCGCTTGGCAAGATATTAGTTCTCACCCACAACACTCAACACAAAATACACGCTGCGATCATAGTATACAGCGCAAGGAGGGTCTTAATTTTCGCTTGGTATGATTGTAGTTCTCCCCCACAACACGCAACACAAAATACAAGCTGAGATCATAGTATACAGCCCAAGGAGGGTCTTCACTTTCGCTTGGCGTGATTTTAATTCTCACCCACAACATCCAACACAATATACACGCTGAGATCGTAGTATACAGCGCAAGGAGGGTCTTTATTTTCGCTTGGCAAGATTTTAGTTCTCACCCACATCACGCAACACAAAATACACGCTGGGATCGTAGTATACAGCGCAAGGAGGGTCTTCATTTTCGCTTGGCAAAATTTTAGTTTTCGCCCACAACACGCAACACAAAATACAAGCTGAGATCGTAGTATACAGCGCAAGAAGGGTCTTCATTTTCGCTTGGCATGATTTTAGTTCTCACCCACAACACGCAACATAAAATACACGCTGAGATCGTAGTATACATCGCAAGGACGGTCTTCATTTTCGCTAGGCATGATTTTAGTTCTCCCCCACAACACGCAACACAAAATATATGCTGAGATCGCAGTATACAGCACAAGGAGGGTCTTCATTTTCGTTTGGCATGATTTTAGTTCTCACCCACAACACGCATCGAAAAATACACGCTGATATCGTAGTATATAGCGCAAGGAGGGTCTTAATTTGCGCTTGGCATGATATTAGCTCTCACCCAGCACACGCAACACAAAATACACGCTGAGATCGTAGCATACAGCGCAAGGAGGGTCTTCATTTTCGCTTGGCATGATTTTAGTTCTCACCCACAACACGCAACACAAAATACAAGCTGAGATCCTAGTATACAGCGCAAGGAGGGTCTTCATTTTCGCTTGGCATGATTTTAGTTCTCACCCACCACACGCAACAAAAAATACACGCTGAAATCGTAGTATACAACGCAAGGATGATCTTCATTTTCGCTTTGCAAGATTTTAGTTCTCACCCACCTCACGCAACAAAAAATACACGCTGAAATCGTAGTATACAAAGCAAGGAGGGTCTTCATTTTCGCTTGGCAAGATTTTAGTTCTCACCCACCACACGCAACACAAAATACAGGCTGAGATCCTAGTATACAGCGCAAGAAGGGTCTTCATTTTCGCTTGGCATGATTTTAGTTCTCACCCACAACACGCAACACAAAATACAAGCTGAGATCCTAGCATACAGCGCAAGGAGGGTTTTCACTTTCGCTTGGCGTGATTTTAGTTCTCACACACAACACGCAACACAAAATAAACGCTGGGATCGTAGTATACAGCGCAAGGAGGGTCTTCATTTTCGCTTGGCATAATTTTAGTTCTCACCCACAACACGCAACACAAAATACACGCTGAGATCGTAGTATACAACGCAAGGAGGGTCTTAATTTTCGCTTTTAATGATTTTAGTTCTCACCCACAACACGCAACACAAAATAAACGCTGAGAGCGTAGTATACAGCGCAAGGAGGGTCTTAATTTTCGCTTGGCATAATTTCAGTTCTCACCCACAACACGCAACACAAAATGCACGCTCAGATCGAAGTATACAGCGCAAGGACGGTCTACAATTTCGCTTGGCATGATTTTAGTTCTCACCCACAACACTCAACACAAAATACACGCTGAGAGCGTAGTATACAGCGCAAGGAGGGTCTTAATTTTCGCTTGGCATATTTTTAGTTCTCACCCACAACACGCAACACAAAATACACGCTGAGATCGTAGTATACAACGCAAGGAGGGTCTTAATTTTCGCTTATCATGTTTTTAGTTCTCACCCAGCACACGCAACACAAAATACACGCTGAGATCGTAGCATACAGCGCAAGGAAGGTCTTAATTTTCGCTTGGCATGATTTTAGTTCTCACCCACAACACGCAACACAAAATACAAGCTGAGATCCTAGTATACAGCGCAAGGAGGGTCTTCATTTTCGCTTGCCATGATTTTAGTTCTCACCCACCTCACGCAACAAAAAATACACGCTGAAATCGTAGTATACAACGCAAGGAGGGTCTTCATTTTCGCTTGGCAAGATTTTAGTTCTCACCCACAACACGCAACACAAAATACAAGCTGAGATCCTAGTATACAGCGCAAGAAGGGTCTTCATTTTCGCTTGGCATGATTTTAGTTCTCACCCACAACACGCAACACAAAATGCACGCTGAAATCGTAGTATACAGCCCAAGGAGGGTCTACATTTTCGCTTTACATGATTTTAGTTCTCACTCACAACATGCAACAAAAAATAGACGCTGAGATCGTAGTATACAGCGCAAGGAGGGTCTTCACTTTCGCTTGGCATGATTTTAGTTCTCACACACAACACGCAACACAAAATAAACGCTGAGATCGTAGTATACAGCGCAAGGAGGGTCTTCAATTTCGCTTGGCGTGATTTTAGTTCTCACCCACAACACGCAACACAAAATACACGCTGAGATCGTAGCATACAGCGCAAGGAGGGTCTTCATTTTCGCTTGGCATGATTTTAGTTCTCACCCACAACACGCAACAAACAATAGACGCTGAGATCGTAGTATACAGCGCAAGGAGGGTCTTCACTTTCGCTTGGCGTGATTTTAGTTCTCACACACAACACGCAACACAAAATAAACGCTGGGATCGTAGTATACAGCGCAAGGAGGGTCTTAATTTTCGCTTGGCATAATTTTAGTTCTCACCCACAACACGCAACACAAAATACACGCTGAGATCGTAGTATACAGCGCAAGGACGGTCTACATTTTCGCTTGGCATTATTTTAGTTCTCACCCACAACACTCAACACAAAATGCACGCTGAGATTGTAGTATATAGCGCAAGGAGGGTCTTCATTTTCGCTTGGCATAATTTTAGTTCTCTCCCACAACACTCAATACAAAATACACGCTGAGATTGTAGTATATAGCGCAGAGAGCCTTAATTTTCGCTTGGCATGATTTTAGTTCTCACCCACAACACGCAACACAAAATAAACGCTGAGATCGTAGCATACAGCGCAAGGAGGGTCTTCATTTTCGCTTGGCATAATTTTAGTTCTCACCCACAACACGCAACACAAAATACATGCTGAGATCGTAGTATACAGCGCAAGGGGGGTCTTCATTTTCGCTTGGCATAATTTTAGTTCTCACCCACAACACGCAACACAAAATACACGCTGAGAGCGTAGTATACAGCGCAAGGACGGTCTACATTTTCGCTTGGCATGATTTTAGTTCTCACCCACAAGACTCAACACAAAATACACGCTGAGATTGTAGTATATAGCGCAAGGAGGGTCTTCATTTTCGCTTGGCAAGATTTTAGTTCTCACCCACAACATGCAACTCAAAATAGAAGCTGAGATCGTAGTATACAGCGCAAGGAGGGTTTTCATTTTCGCTTGGCATGATTTTAGTTCTCACCCAGCACACGCAACACAAAATACACGCTAAGATTGCAGTATACAGCGCAAGGAGGGTCTTCATTTTCGCCTGGCACGATTTTAGTTCTCACCCACAGCACGCAACACAAAATACATGCTGAAATCGTAGTATACAGCGCCAGGGGGTCTTGATTTTCGCTTGGCATGATTTTAGCTCTCACCCACCACACGCAACACAAAAAAAACGCTGGGATCGTAGTATACAGCGCAAAGTGTGTCTTCATTTTCGTTTGGCATGATTTCTGTTCTCACCCACAACACGCTACACAGAATACACGCTGAGATCGTAGTATACAACGCAAGGAGGGTCTTCATTTTCGCTTGGCAAGATTTTAGTTCTCACCCACAACACGCAACACAAAATACAAGCAGAGATCGTAGAATACAGCGCAAGGAGGGTCTTCATTTTCGCTTGGCATAATTTTAGTTCTCACGCAAAACACGCAACACGAACTACACGCTGAGATTGTAGTATACAGCACAAGGAGAGTCTTCATTTTCGCTTGGCATGATTTTAGTTCTCACCCACAACACGCAACACAAAATACACGCTGAAATCGTAGTATACAGCCCAAGGAGGGTCTACATTTTCGCTTTACATGATTTTATATCTCACCCACAACACGCAACAAAAATAGACGCTGAGATCGTAATATACAGCGCAAGGAGGGTCTTCACTTTCGCTTGGCGTGATTTTAGTTCTCACACACAACACGCAACACAAAATAAACGCTGGGATCGTAGTATACAACGCAAGGAGGGTCTTATATTTCGCTTGGCATAATTTTAGTTCTCACCCACAATACGCAACACAAAATACACGCTGAGATTGTAGTATATAGCGCAAGGAGGGTCTTTATTTTCGCTTGGCATAATTTTAGTTCTCTCCCACAACACGCAACACAAAATAAACGCTGAGATCGTAGTATACAACGCAAGGAAGGTCTTCATTTTCGCTTGGCAAGATTTTAGTTCTCACCCACAACACGCAACACAAAATACAAGCAGAGATCGTAGTATACAGCGCAAGGAGGGTCTTCATTTTCGCTTGGCATGATTTTAGTTCTCACCCAAAACACCCAACACAAAATACAAGCTGAGATCCTAGCATACAGCGCAAGGAGGGTTTTCATTTTTGCTTGGCATGATTTTAGTTCTCACCCACAACACTCAACACAAAATACACGCTGAGATCGTAGTATACAGCGGATGGAGGTTCTTAATTTTCGCCCTGCATGATTTTAGTTGTCACGCACAACACGCAACACGAACTACACGCTGAGATCGTAGTATACAGCTTAAGGAGGGTCTTCGTTTTCCCTTGGCAAGATTTTAGTTCTCACACACAACACGCAACACAAAATAAACGCTGGGATCGTAGTATACAGCGCAAGGAGGGTCTTAATTTTCGCTTGGCATAATTTTAGTTCTCACCCACAACACGCAACACAAAATACACGCTGAGATCGTAGTATACAGCGCAAGGACGGTCTACATTTTCGCTTGGCATTATTTTAGTTCTCACCCACAACACTCAACACAAAATACACGCTGAGATTGTAGTATATAGCGCAGAGAGCCTTAATTTTCGCTTGGCATGATTTTAGTTCTCACCCACAACACGCAACACAAAATAAACGCTGAGATCGTAGCATACAGCGCAAGGAGGGTCTTCATTTTCGCTTGGCATAATTTTAGTTCTCACCCACAACACGCAACACAAAATACATGCTGAGATCGTAGTATAGAGCGCAAGGAGGGTCTTCATTTTCGCTTGGCATAATTTTAGTTCTCACCCACAACACGCAACACAAAATACATGCTGAGATCGTAGTATAGAGCGCAAGGAGGGTCTTCATTTTCGCTTGGCATAATTTTAGTTCTCACCCACAAAACGCAACACAAAATACACGCTGAGAGCGTAGTATACAGCGCAAGGACGGTCTACATTTTCGCTTGGCATGATTTTAGTTCTCACCCACAAGACTCAACACAAAATACACGCTGAGATTGTAGTATATAGCGCAAGGAGGGTCTTCATTTTCGCCTGGCACGATTTTAGTTCTCACCCACAGCACGCAACACAAAATACATGCTGAAATCGTAGTATACAGCGCCAGGGGGTCTTGATTTTCGCTTGGCATGATTTTAGCTCTCACACACCACACGCAACACAAAAAAAACGCTGGGATCGTAGTATACAGCGCAAAGTGTGTCTTCATTTTCGCTTGGCATGATTTCTGTTCTCACCCACAACACGCTACACAGAATACACGCTGAGATCGTAGTATACAACGCAAGGAGGGTCTTCATTTTCGCTTGGCAAGATTTTAGTTCTCACCCACAACACGCAACACAAAATACAAGCAGAGATCGTAGTATACAGCGCAAGGAGGGTCTTCATTTTCGCTTGGCATAATTTTAGTTCTCTCCCACAACACTCAATACAAAATACACGCTGAGATTGTAGTATATAGCGCAGAGAGCCTTAATTTTCGCTTGGCATGATTTTAGTTCTCACCCACAACACGCAACACAAAATAAACGCTGAGATCGTAGCATACAGCGCAAGGAGGGTCTTCATTTTCGCTTGGCATAATTTTAGTTCTCACCCACAACACGCAACACAAAATACATGCTGAGATCGTAGTATACAGCGCAAGGGGGGTCTTCATTTACGCTTGGCATAATTTTAGTTCTCACCCACAACACGCAACACAAAATACACGCTGAGAGCGTAGTATACAGCGCAAGGACGGTCTACATTTTCGCTTGGCATGATTTTAGTTCTCACCCACAAGACTCAACACAAAATACACGCTGAGATTGTAGTATATAGCGCAAGGAGGGTCTTCATTTTCGCTTGGCAAGATTTTAGTTCTCACCCACAACATGCAACTTAAAATAGAAGCTGAGATCGTAGTATACAGCGCAAGGAGGGTTTTCATTTTCGCTTGGCATGATTTTAGTTCTCACCCAGCACACGCTACACAAAATACACGCTAAGATTGCAGTATACAGCGCAAGGAGGGTCTTCATTTTCGCCTGGCACGATTTTAGTTCTCACCCACAGCACGCAACACAAAATACATGCTGAAATCGTAGTATACAGCGCCAGGGGGTCTTGATTTTCGCTTGGCATGATTTTAGCTCTCACCCACCACACGCAACACAAAAAAAACGCTGGGATCGTAGTATACAGCGCAAAGTGTGTCTTCATTTTCGTTTGGCATGATTTCTGTTCTCACCCACAACACGCTACACAGAATACACGCTGAGATCGTAGTATACAACGCAAGGAGGGTCTTCATTTTCGCTTGGCAAGATTTTAGTTCTCACCCACAACACGCAACACAAAATACAAGCAGAGATCGTAGAATACAGCGCAAGGAGGGTCTTCATTTTCGCTTGGCATAATTTTAGTTCTCACGCACAACACGCAACACGAACTACACGCTGAGATTGTAGTATACAGCACAAGGAGAGTCTTCATTTTCGCTTGGCATGATTTTAGTTCTCACCCACAACACGCAACACAAAATACACGCTGAAATCGTAGTATACAGCCCAAGGAGGGTCTACATTTTCGCTTTACATGATTTTATATCTCACCCACAACACGCAACAAAAATAGACGCTGAGATCGTAATATACAGCGCAAGGAGGGTCTTCACTTTCGCTTGGCGTGATTTTAGTTCTCACACACAACACGCAACACAAAATAAACGCTGGGATCGTAGTATACAACGCAAGGAGGGTCTTATATTTCGCTTGGCATAATTTTAGTTCTCACCCACAATACGCAACACAAAATGCACGCTGAGATTGTAGTATATAGCGCAAGGAGGGTCTTTATTTTCGCTTGGCATAATTTTAGTTCTCTCGCACAACACTCATTACAAAATACACGCTGAGATTGTAGTATATAGCGCAAAGAGAGTCTTAATTTTCGCTTGGCATGATTTTAGTTCTCTCCCACAACACGCAACACAAAATAAACGCTGAGATCGTAGTATACAACGCAAGGAGGGTCTTCATTTTCGCTTGGCAAGATTTTAGTTCTCACCCACAACACGCAACACAAAATACAAGCAGAGATCGTAGTATACAGCGCAAGGAGGGTCTTCATTTTCGCTTGGCATAATTTTAGTTCTCACCCACAACACGCAACACAAAATACAAGCTGAGATCCTAGTATACAGCGCAAGAAGGGTCTTCATTTTCGCTTGGCATGATTTTAGTTCTCACCCAAAACACCCATCACAAAATACAAGCTGAGATCCTAGCATACAGCTTAAGGAGGGTCTTCGTTTTCCCTTGGCAAGATTTTAGTTCTCACACACAACACGCAACACAAAATAAACGCCGGGATCGTAGTATACAGCGCAAGGAGGGTCTTAATTTTCGCTTGGCATAATTTTAGTTCTCACCCACAACACGCAACACAAAATACACGCTGAGATCGTTGTATACAGCGCAAGGACGGTCTACATTTTCGCTTGGCATTATTTTAGTTCTCACCCACAACACTCAACACAAAATACACGCTGAGATTGTAGTATATAGCGCAGAGAGCCTTAATTTTCGCTTGGCATGATTTTAGTTCTCACCCACAACACGCAACACAAAATAAACGCTGAGATCGTAGCATACAGCGCAAGGAGGGTCTTCATTTTCGCTTGGCATAATTTTAGTTCTCACCCACAACACGCAACACAAAATACATGCTGAGATCGTAGTATAGAGCGCAAGGAGGGTCTTCATTTTCGCTTGGCATAATTTTAGTTCTCACCCACAACACGCAACACAAAATACATGCTGAGATCGTAGTATAGAGCGCAAGGAGGGTCTTCATTTTCGCTTGGCATAATTTTAGTTCTCACCCACAAAACGCAACACAAAATACACGCTGAGAGCGTAGTATACAGCGCAAGGACGGTCTACATTTTCGCTTGGCATGATTTTAGTTCTCACCCACAAGACTCAACACAAAATACACGCTGAGATTGTAGTATATAGCGCAAGGAGGGTCTTCATTTTCGCCTGGCACGATTTTAGTTCTCACCCACAGCACGCAACACAAAATACATGCTGAAATCGTAGTATACAGCGCCAGGGGGTCTTGATTTTCGCTTGGCATGATTTTAGCTCTCACACACCACACGCAACACAAAAAAAACGCTGGGATCGTAGTATACAGCGCAAAGTGTGTCTTCATTTTCGCTTGGCATGATTTCTGTTCTCACCCACAACACGCTACACAGAATACACGCTGAGATCGTAGTATACAACGCAAGGAGGGTCTTCATTTTCGCTTGGCAAGATTTTAGTTCTCACCCACAACACGCAACACAAAATACAAGCAGAGATCGTAGTATACAGCGCAAGGAGGGTCTTCATTTTCGCTTGGCATAATTTTAGTTCTCACGCACAACACGCAACACGAACTACACGCTGAGATTGTAGTATACAGCACAAGGAGAGTCTTCATTTTCGCTTGGCATGATTTTAGTTCTCACCCACAACACGCAACACAAAATACACGCTGAAATCGTAGTATACAGCCCAAGGAGGGTCTACATTTTCGCTTTACATGATTTTATATCTCACCCACAACACGCAACAAAAATAGACGCTGAGATCGTAATATACAGCGCAAGGAGGGTCTTCACTTTCGCTTGGCGTGATTTTAGTTCTCACACACAACACGCAACACAAAATAAACGCTGGGATCGTAGTATACAACGCAAGGAGGGTCTTATATTTCGCTTGGCATAATTTTAGTTCTCACCCACAATACGCAACACAAAATACACGCTGAGATTGTAGTATACAGCGCAAGGAGGGTCTTTATTTTCGCTTGGCAAAATTTTAGTTCTCTCCCACAACACTCATTACAAAATACACGCTGAGATTGTAGTATATAGCGCAAAGAGAGTCTTAATTTTCGCTTGGCATGATTTTAGTTCTCTCCCACAACACGCAACACAAAATAAACGCTGAGATCGTAGTATACAACGCAAGGAGGGTCTTCATTTTCGCTTGGCAAGATTTTAGTTCTCACCCACAACACGCAACACAAAATAAGAGCAGAGATCGTAGTATACAGCGCAAGGAGGGTCTTCATTTTCGCTTGGCATAATTTTAGTTCTCACCCACAACACGCAACACAAAATACAAGCTGAGATCCTAGTATAGAGCGCAAGAAGGGTCTTCATTTTCGCTTGGCATGATTTTAGTTCTCACCCAAAACACCCAACACAAAATACAAGCTGAGATCCTAGTATACAGCGCAAGGAGGGTTTTCATTTTTGCTTGGCATGATTTTAGTTCTCACCCACAACACTCAACACAAAATACACGCTGAGATCGTAGTATACAGCGGATGGAGGTTCTTAATTTTCGCCCTGCATGATTTTAGTGGTCACGCACAACACGCAACACGAACTACACGCTGAGATCGTAGTATACAGCTTAAGGAGGGTCTTCGTTTTCCCTTGGCAAGATTTTAGTTCTCACACACAACACGCAACACAAAATAAACGCTGGGATCGTAGTATACAGCGCAAGGAGGGTCTTAATTTTCGCTTGGCATAATTTTAGTTCTCACCCACAACACGCAACACAAAATACACGCTGAGATCGTAGTATACAGCGCAAGGACGGTCTACATTTTCGCTTGGCATTATTTTAGTTCTCACCCACAACACTCAACACAAAATGCACGCTGAGATTGTAGTATATAGCGCAAGGAGGGTCTTCATTTTCGCTTGGCATAATTTTAGTTCTCTCCCACAACACTCAATACAAAATACACGCTGAGATTGTAGTATATAGCGCAGAGAGCCTTAATTTTCGCTTGGCATGATTTTAGTTCTCACCCACAACACGCAACACAAAATAAACGCTGAGATCGTAGCATACAGCGCAAGGAGGGTCTTCATTTTCGCTTGGCATAATTTTAGTTCTCACCCACAACACGCAACACAAAATACATGCTGATATCGTAGTATAGAGCGCAAGGAGGGTCTTCATTTTCGCTTGGCATAATTTTAGTTCTCACCCACAAAACGCAACACAAAATACACGCTGAGAGCGTAGTATACAGCGCAAGGACGGTCTACATTTTCTCTTGGCATGATTTTAGTTCTCACCCACAAGACTCAACACAAAATACACGCTGAGATTGTAGTATATAGCGCAAGGAGGGTCTTCATTTTCGCTTGGCAAGATTTTAGTTCTCACCCACAACATGCAACACAAAATACAAGCTGAGATCGTAGTATACAGCGCAAGGAGGGTTTTCATTTTCGCTTGGCATGATTTTAGTTCTCACCCAGCACACGCAACACAAAATACACGCTGAGATTGCAGTATACAGCGCAAGGAGGGTCTTCATTTTCGCCTGGCACGATTTTAGTTCTCACCCACAGCACGCAACACAAAATACATGCTGAAATCGTAGTACACAGCTCCAGGGGGTCTTGATTTTCGCTTGGCATGATTTTAGCTCTCACCCACCACACGCAACACAAAAAAAACGCTGGGATCGTAGTATACAGCGCAAAGAGTGTCTTCATTTTCGCTTGGCATGATTTCTGTTCTCACCCACAACACGCTACACAGAATACACGCTGAGATCGTAGTATACAACGCAAGGAGGGTCTTCGTTTTCGCTTGGCAAGATTTTAGTTCTCACCCACAACACGCAACACAAAATACAAGCAGAGATCGTAGTATACAGCGCAAGGAGGGTCTTCATTTTCGCTTGGCATAATTTTAGTTCTCACGCACAGCACGCAACACGAACTACACGCTGAGATTGTAGTATACAGCACAAGGAGAGTCTTCATTTTCGCTTGGCATGATTTTAGTTCTCACCCACAACACGCAACACAAAATACACGCTGAAATCGTAGTATACAGCCCAAGGAGGGTCTACATTTTCGCTTTACATGATTTTAGTTCTCACCCACAACACGCAACAAAAATAGACGCTGAGATCGTAGTATACATCGCAAGGAGGGTCTTCACTTTCGCTTGGCGTGATTTTAGTTCTCACACACAACACGCAACACAAAATAAACGCTGGGATCGTAGTATACAACGCAAGGAGGGTCTTATATTTCGCTTGGCATAATTTTAGTTCTCACCCACAATACGCAACACAAAATACACGCTGAGATTGTAGTATATAGCGCAAGGAGGGTCTTTGTTTTCGCTTGGCATAATTTTAGTTCTCTCCCACAACACTCAATACAAAATACACGCTGAGATTGTAGTATATAGCGCAAAGAGAGTCTTAATTTCCGCTTGGCATGATTTAAGTTCTCTCCCACAACACGCAACACAAAATAAACGCTGAGATCGTAGTATACAACGCAAGGAGGGTCTTCATTTTCGCTTGGCAAGATTTTAGTTCTCACCCACAACACGCAACACAAAATACAAGCAGAGATCGTAGTATACAGCGCAAGGAGGGTCTTCATTTTCGCTTGGCATAATTTTAGTTCTCACCCACAACACGCAACACAAAATACAAGCTGAGATCCTAGTATACAGCGCAAGAAGGGTCTTCATTTTCGCTTGGCATGATTTTAGTTCTCACCCAAAACACGCAACACAAAATACAAGCTGAGATCCTAGCATACAGCGCAAGGAGGGTTTTCATTTTTGCTTGGCATGATTTTAGTTCTCACCCACAACACTCAACACAAAATACACGCTGAGATCGTAGTATACAGCACAAGGAGGGTCTTCATTTTCGTTTGGCATGATTTTAGTTCTCACCCACAACACGCAACACAAAATACACGCTGAGATCGTAATATACAGCGCAAGGAGGGTCTTCATTTTCGCTTGGCATGATTTTAGTTCTCACCCACAACACGCAACACAAAATACACGCTGAAATCGTAGTATACAGCCTAAGGAGGGTCTGCATTATCGCTTTACATGATTTTAGTTCTCACCCACAACACGCAACAAGAATACACGCTGAGATCGTAGTATACAGCGCAAGGAGGGTCTTCATTTTCGCTTGGCATGATATTAGTTCTCACCCACAACACTCAACACAAAATACACGCTGAGATCGTAGTATACAGCCCAAGGAGGGTCTTCACTTTCGCTTGGCGTGATTTTAGTTCTCACACACAACACGCAACACAAAATATCGCTGGGATCGTAGTATAAAGCGCAAGGAGGGTCTTCAATTTCGCTTGGCATGATTTTAGTTCTCACCCACAACACGCAACACAAAATACACGCTGAGATCATAGCATACAGCGCAAGGAGGGTCTTCATTTTCGTTTGGCATGATTTTAGTTCTCACCCACAACACGCAACACAAACTACACGCTGAAATCGTAGTATACAGTCTAAGGAGGGTCTACATTTTCGCTCTACATGGTTTTAGTTCTCAGCCACAACACGCAACAAAAATACACGCTGGGATCGTAGTATGCAACGCAAGGAGGGTCTTCATTTTCGCTTGGCATGTTTTTAGTTCTCACCCACAACACGCAACACAAAATACACGCTGAGATCGTAGTATACATCGCAAGGACGGTCTTCATTTTCGCTAGGCAAGATTTTAGTTCTCCCCCACAACACGCAACACAAAATATATGCTGAGATCGCAGTATACAGCAAAAGGAGGGTCTTCATTTTCGTTTGGCATGATTTTAGTTCTCACCCACAAACGCAACACAAAATACACGCTGAAATCGTAGTATCCAGCCTAAGGAGGGTCTACATTTTCGCTTGGCATGATTTTAGTTCTCACCCACAACACTCAACACAAAATACACGCGGCGATCATAGTATACAGCGCAAGGAGGTTCTTCATTTTCGCTTGGCATGATTTTAGTTCTCCTCCACAACACGCAACACAAAATTCATGCTGAGATCGCAGTATACAGCGCAAGGAGGGTCTTCATTTTCGCTTGGCATGATTTTAGTTCTCACCCACACCACGCAACACAAAATACACGCTGAGATCGTAGTATAAAGCGCAAGGAGGGTCTACATTTTCGGTTCGCTTGATTTTAGCTCTCACCAACAACACTCAACACAAAATACACGCTGAGATTGTAGTATATAGCGAAATGAGGGTCTTCATTTTTGATTCGCTTGATTTTACTTCTCACTCACAACACGCAACACAAAATACAAGCTGAGATCGTAGTATACAGCGCAAGAACGGTCTACATTTGTGCTTGGCATAATTTTAGTTCTCACCCACCACACGCAACACAAAATACACGCTTATATCGTAGTATACAGCGCAAGGACGGCCTTCATTTTCGCTTGGCATGATTTCAGTTCTCACCCAGAACACGCAAAGCAAAATAAACGCAGGGATCGTAGTATACAGCGCAAGGAGGGTCTTAAATTTCGCTTGGCGTGATTTTAGTTCTCACCCACAACACGCAACACAAAATACACGCTGGGATTGTAGTATACAGCGCAAGGAGGGTCTTCATTTTCGCTTGGCATGATTTTAGTTCTGACCCACAACATGCAACACAAAATACATGCTGAGATCGCAGTATACAGCACAACGAGGGTCTTCATTTTCGCTTGGCATGATTTTAGTTCTCACCCACAACACGCAACACAAAATACACGCTGAAATCGTAGTATACAGCCTAAGGAGGGTCTACATTATCGCTTTACATGATTTTAGTTCTCACCCACAACACGCAACAAGAATACACGCTGAGATCGTAGTATACAGCGCAAAGAGCGTCTTCATTTTCGCTTGGCATGATATTAGTTCTCACCCACAACACTCAACACAAAATACACGCTGGGATCGTAGTATACAGCGCACGGAGGGTCTTCAATTTCACTTGGCGTGATTTTAGTTCTCACCCACAACACGCAACACAAAATACACGCTGAGATCATAGCATACAGCGCAAGGAGGGTCTTCATTTTCGTTTGGCATGATTTTAGTTCTCACCCACAACACGCAACAAAAATACACGCTGAGATCGTAGTATACAGCGCAAGGAGGGTCTTCATTTTCGCTTGGCAAGATATTAGTTCTCATCCACAACACTCAACACACAATACACGCTGCGATCATAGTATACAGCGCAAGGAGGGTCTTAATTTTCGCTTGGCATGATTTTAGTTCTCACCCACAACACGCAACACAAAATACAAGCTGAGATCATAGTATACAGCCCAAGGAGGGGCTTCACTTTCGCTTGACGTGATTTTAGTTCTCACACACAACACGCAACACAAAATAAACGCTGGGATCGTAGTATACAGCCCAAGGAGGGTCTTCAATTTCGCTTGGCGTGATTTTAGTTCTCACCCACAACACGCAACACAAAATACACGCTGAGATCGTAGCATACAGCGCAAGGAGGGTATTCATTTTCGCTTGGCATGATTTTAGTTCTCAAACACAACACCCAACACAAATTACACGCTGAGATCATAGCATACAGCGCAAGGAGGGTCTTCATTTTCGTTTGGCATGATTTTAGTTCTCACCCACAACACGCAAACAAAATACACGCTGAAATCGTAGTATACAGTCTAAGGAGGGTCTACATTTTCGCTCTACGTGGTTTTAGTTCTCACCCACAACACGCAACAAAAATACACGCAGGGATCATAGTAAACAGCGCAAGGAGGGTCTTCATTTTCGCTTGGCAAGATATTAATTCTCACCCACAACACTCAACAAGCAATACACGCTGCGATCATAGTATACAGCGCAAGGAGGGTCTTAATTTTCGCTTGGCATGATTTTAGTTCTCGCCCACAACACTCAACACAAAATACAAGCTGAAATCATAGTATACAGCCCAAGGAGGGTCTTCACTTTCGCTTGGCGTGATTTTAGTTCTCACACACAACACGCAACACAAAATAAACGCTGGGATCGTAGTATACAGCGCAAGGAGGGTCTTCAATTTCGCTTGGCGTGATTTTAGTTCTCACCCACAACACGCAACACAAAATACACGCTGAAATCGTAGCATACAGCGCAAGGAGGGTCTTCATTTTCTCTTGGCATGATTTTAATTCTCACCCACAACATCCAACACAAAATACGCGCTGAGATCGTAGTATACAGCGCAAGGAGGGTCTTCATTTTCCCTTGGCATGATATTAGTTCTCACCCACAACACGCAACACAAAATACAAGCTGAGATCGTAGTATACAGCGCAAGAAGGGTCTTCATTTTCGCTTGGCATAAATATAGTTCTCAGCCACAATACGCAACACAAAATACACGCTGAGATTGTAGTATACATCGCAAGGACGGTCTTCATTTTCGCTTGGCATGATTTTAGTTCTCCCCCACAAAACGCAACACAAAATATATGCTGAGATCGCAGTATACAGCACAAGGAGGGTCTTCATTTTCGTTTGGCATGATTTTAGTTCTCACCCACAACACGCAACACAAAATACACGCTGAGATCGTAGTATACAGCGCAAGGAGGGTCTTCATTTTCGCTTGGCATGATTTTAGTTCTCACCCACAACACGCAACACAAAATACACGCTGAAATCGTAGTATACAGCCTAAGGAGGGTCTACATTATCGCTTTACATGATTTTAGTTCTCACCCACAACACGCAACAAGAATACACGCTGAGATCGTAGTATACAGCGCAAGGAGGGTCTTCATTTTCGCTTGGCATGATATTAGTTCTCACCCACAACACTCAACACAAAATACACGCTGAGATCATAGTATACAGCCCAAGGAGGGTCTTCACTTTCGCTTGGCGTGATTTTAGTTCTCACACACAACACGCAACACAAAATAAACGCTGGGATCGTAGTATAAAGCGCAAGGAGGGTCTTCAATTTCGCTTGGCATGATTTTAGTTCTCACCCACAACACGCAACACAAAATACACGCTGAGATCATAGCATACAGCGCAAGGAGGGTCTTCATTTTCGTTTGGCATGATTTTAGTTCTCACCCACAACACGCAACACAAACTACACGCTGAAATCGTAGTATACAGTCTAAGGAGGGTCTACATTTTCGCTCTACATGGTTTTAGTTCTCAGCCACAACACGCAACAAAAATACACGCTGGGATCGTAGTATGCAACGCAAGGAGGGTCTTCATTTTCGCTTGGCATGTTTTTAGTTCTCACCCACAACACGCAACACAAAATACACGCTGAGATCGTAGTATACATCGCAAGGACGGTCTTCATTTTCGCTAGGCAAGATTTTAGTTCTCCCCCACAACACGCAACACAAAATATATGCTGAGATCGCAGTACACAGCAAAAGGAGGGTCTTCATTTTCGTTTGGCATGATTTTAGTTCTCACCCACAAACGCAACACAAAATACACGCTGAAATCGTAGTATCCAGCCTAAGGAGGGTCTACATTTATGCTTTACATAATATTAGTTCTCACCCACAACACGCAACAAAACTACACGCTGAGATCGTAGTATACAGCGCAAGGAGGGTCTTAATTTTCGCTTGGTATGATTGTAGTTCTCACCCACAACACGCAACACAAAATACAAGCTGAGATCATAGTATACAGCCCAAGGAGGGTCTTCACTTTCGCTTGGCGTGATTTTAATTCTCACCCACAACATCCAACACAATATACACGCTGAGATCGTAGTATACAGCGCAAGGAGGGTCTTTATTTTCGCTTGGCAAGATTTTAGTTCTCACCCACAACACGCAACACAAAATACACGCTGGGATCGTAGTATACAGCGCAAGGAGGGTATTCATTTTCGCTTGGCATGATTTTAGTTCTCACCCACAACACGCAACATAAAATACACGCTGAGATCGTAGTAGACATCGCAAGGGCGGTCTTCATTTTCGCTAGGCATTATTTTAGTTCTCCCTCGCAACACGCAACACAAAATATATGCTGAGATCGCAGTATACAGCACGAGGAGGGTCTTTATTTTCGTTTGGCATGATTTTAGTTCTCACCCACAACACGCAACACAAAATACACGCTGAGATCGTAGTATACAGCGCAAGGAGGGTCTTAATTTTCGTTTGGCATGATTTTAGTTCTCACCCACAACACGCAACACAAAATACATGCTGAAATCGTAGTATACAGTCTAAGGAGGGTCTACATTTTCGCTCTACATGGTTTTAGTTCTCACCCACAACACGCAACAAAAATACACGCTGGGATCGTAGTATAGAGCGCAAGGAGGGTCTTCATTTTCGCTTGGCATGATTTTAGTTCTCACCCACAACACGCAACACAAAATACAAGCTGATATCGTAGTATACAGCGCAAGAAGGGTCTTCATTTTCGGGTGGCATGATTTTAGTTCTCACCCACAACACGCAACACAAAATACAAGCTGAGATCGTAGTATACATCGCAAGGTCGGTCTTCATTTTCGCTAGGCAAGATTTTTGTTCTCCCCCACAACACGCAACACAAAATATATGCTGAGATCGCAGTATACAGCAAAAGGAGGGTCTTCATTTTCGTTTGGCATGATTTTAGTTCTCACCCACAACACGCAACACAAAATACACGCGGCGATCATAGTATACAGCGCAAGGAGGGTCTTAATTTTCACTTGGCATGATTCTAGTTCTCACCCACAACAAGCAACACAAAGTACACGCTGAGATCGTAGAATACAGCGCAAGGAGGTTCTTCATTTTCGCTTGGCATGATTTTAGTTCTCCTCCACAACACGCAACACAAAATTCATGCTGAAATCGCAGTATACAGCGCAAGGAGGGTCTTCAATTTCGCTTGGCATGATTTTAGTTCTCACCCACACCACGCAACACAAAATACACGCTGAGATCGTAGTATAAAGCGCAAGGAGGGTCTACATTTTCGGTTCGCTTGATTTTAGCTATCACCAACAACACTCAACACAAAATACACGCTGAGATTGTAGTATATAGCGAAATGAGGGTCTTCATTTTCGATTCGCTTGATTTTACTTCTCACTCACAACACGCAACACAAAATACAAGCTGAGATCGTAGTATACAGCGCAAGAACGGTCTACATTTGTGCTTGGCATAATTTTAGTTCTCACCCACCACACGCAACACAAAATACACGCTTATATCGTAGTATACAGCGCAAGGACGGCCTTCATTTTCGCTTGGCATGATTTCAGTTCTCACCCAGAACACGCAAAGCAAAATAAACGCAGGGATCGTAGTATACAGCGCAAGGAGGGTCTTAAATTTCGCTTGGCGTGATTTTAGTTCTCACCCAAAACACGCAACACAAAATACACGCTGGGATTGTAGTATACAGCGCAAGGAGGGTCTTCATTTTCGCTTGGCATTATTTTAGTTCTGACCCAACACATGCAACACAAAATACATGCTGAGATCGCAGTATACAGCACAACGAGGGTCTTCATTTTTGCTTGGCATGATTTTAGTTCTCACCCACAACACGCAACACAAAATACACGCTGAAATCGTAGTATACAGCCTAAGGAGGGTCTACATTATCGCTTTACATGATTTTAGTTCTCACCCACAACACGCAACAAGAATACACGCTGACATCGTAGTATACAGCGCAAGGAGGGTCTTCATTTTCGCTTGGCATGATATTAGTTCTCACCCACAACACTCAACACAAAATACACGCTGGGATCGTAGTATACAGCGCAAGGAGGGTCTTCAATTTCACTTGGCGTGATTTTAGTTCTCACCCACAACACGCAACACAAAATACACGCTGAGATCATAGCATACAGCGCAAGGAGGGTCTTCATTTTCGTTTGGCATGATTTTAGTTCTCACCCACAACACGCAACAAAAATACACGCTGAGATCGTAGTATACAGCGCAAGGAGGGTCTTCATTTTCGCTTGGCAAGATATTAGTTCTCATCCACAACACTCAACACACAATACACGCTGCGATCATAGTATACAGCGCAAGGAGGGTCTTAATTTTCGCTTGGCATGATTTTAGTTCTCACCCACAACACGCAACACAAAATACAAGCTGAGATCATAGTATACAGCCCAAGGAGGGGCTTCACTTTCGCTTGACGTGATTTTAGTTCTCACACACAACACGCAACACAAAATAAACGCTGGGATCGTAGTATACAGCGCAAGGAGGGTCTTCAATTTCGCTTGGCGTGATTTTAGTTCTCACCCACAACACGCAACACAAAATACACGCTGAGATCGTAGCATACAGCGCAAGGAGGGTATTCATTTTCGCTTGGCATAATTTTAGTTCTCATCCACAACACGCAACACTAAATACACGCTTATATCTCAGTATACAGCGCAAGGACGGTCTTCATTTTCGCTTGGCATGATTTTAGTTCTCAAACACAACACCCAACACAAATTACACGCTGAGATCATAGCATACAGCGCAAGGAGGGTCTTCATTTTCGTTTGGCATGATTTTAGTTCTCACCCACAACACGGAAACAAAATACACGCTGAAATCGTAGTATACAGTCTAAGGAGGGTCTACATTTTCGCTCTACGTGGTTTTAGTTCTCACCCACAACACGCAACAAAAATACACGCAGGGATCATAGTATACAGCGCAAGGAGGGTCTTCATTTTCGCTTGGCAAGATATTCTCACCCACAACACTCAACACACAATACACGCTGCGATCATAGTATACAGCGCAAGGAGGGTATTCATTTTCGCTTGGCATGATTTTAGTTCTCACCCACAACACGCAACATAAAATACACGCTGAGATCGTAGTAGACATCGCAAGGGCGGTCTTCATTTTCGCTAGGCATTATTTTAGTTCTCCCTCGCAACACGCAACACAAAATATATGCTGAGATCGCAGTATACAGCACAAGGAGGGTCTTCATTTTCGTTTGGCATGATTTTAGTTCTCACCCACAACACGCAACACAAAATACACGCTGAGATCGTAGTATACAGCGCAAGGAGGGTCTTCATTTTCGTTTGGCATGATTTTAGTTCTCACCCACAACACGCAACACAAAATACATGCTGAAATCGTAGTATACAGTCTAAGGAGGGTCTACATTTTCGCTCTACATGGTTTTAGTTCTCACCCACAACACGCAACAAAAATACACGCTGGGATCGTAGTATAGAGCGCAAGGAGGGTCTTCATTTTCGCTTGGCATGATTTTAGTTCTCACCCACAACACGCAACACAAAATACAAGCTGATATCGTAGTATACAGCGCAAGAAGGGTCTTCATTTTCGCTTGGCATGATTTTAGTTCTCACCCACAACACGCAACACAAAATACAAGCTGAGATCGTAGTATACATCGCAAGGTCGGTCTTCATTTTCGCTAGGCAAGATTTTAGTTCTCCCCCACAACACGCAACACAAAATATATGCTGAGATCGCAGTATACAGCAAAAGGAGGGTCTTCATTTTCGTTTGGCATGATTTTAGTTCTCACCCACAACACGCAACACAAAATACACGCGGCGATCATAGTATACAGCGCAAGGAGGGTCTTAATTTTCACTTGGCATGATTCTATTTCTCACCCACAACAAGCAACGCAAAGTACACGCTGAGATCGTAGAATACAGCGCAAGGAGGTTCTTCATTTTCGCTTGGCATGATTTTAGTTCTCCTCCACAACACGCAACACAAAATTCATGCTGAAATCGCAGTATACAGCGCAAGGAGGGTCTTCAATTTCGCTTGGCATGATTTTAGTTCTCACCCACACCACGCAACACAAAATACACGCTGAGATCGTAGTATAAAGCGCAAGGAGGGTCTACATTTTCGGTTCGCTTGATTTTAGCTCTCACCAACAACACTCAACACAAAATACACGCTGAGATTGTAGTATATAGCGAAATGAGGGTCTTCATTTTCGATTCGCTTGATTTTACTTCTCACTCACAACACGCAACACAAAATACAAGCTGAGATCGTAGTATACAGCGCAAGAACGGTCTACATTTGTGCTTGGCATAATTTTAGTTCTCACCCACCACACGCAACACAAAATACACGCTTATATCGTAGTATACAGCGCAAGGACGGCCTTCATTTTCGCTTGGCATGATTTCAGTTCTCACCCAGAACACACAAAGCAAAATAAACGCAGGGATCGTAGTATACAGCGCAAGGAGGGTCTTAAATTTCGCTTGGCGTGATTTTAGTTCTCACCCAAAACACGCAACACAAAATACACGCTAGGATTGTAGTATACAGCGCAAGGAGGGTCTTCATTTTCGCTTGGCATGATTTTAGTTCTGACCCAACACATGCAACACAAAATACATGCTGAGATCGCAGTATACAGCACAACGAGGGTCTTCATTTTCGCTTGGCATGATTTTAGTTCTCACCCACAACACGCAACACAAAATACACGCTGAAATCGTAGTATACAGCCTAAGGAGGGTCTACATTATCGCTTTACATGATTTTAGTTCTCACCCACAACACGCAACAAGAATACACGCTGAGATCGTAGTATACAGCGCAAGGAGGGTCTTCATTTTCGCTTGGCATGATATTAGTTCTCACCCACAACACTCAACACAAAATACACGCTGGGATCGTAGTATACAGCGCAAGGAGGGTCTTCAATTTCACTTGGCGTGATTTTAGTTCTCACCCACAACACGCAACACAAAATACACGCTGAGATCATAGCATACAGCGCAAGGAGGGTCTTCATTTTCGTTTGGCATGATTTTAGTTCTCACCCACAACACGCAACAAAAATACACGCTGAGATCGTAGTATACAGCGCAAGGAGGGTCTTCATTTTCGCTTGGCAAGATATTAGTTCTCATCCACAACACTCAACACACAATACACGCTGCGATCATAGTATACAGCGCAAGGAGGGTCTTCATTTTCGCTTGGCATGATTTTAGTTCTCACCCACAACACGCAACACAAAATACAAGCTGAGATCATAGTATACAGCCCAAGGAGGGGCTTCACTTTCGCTTGACGTGATTTTAGTTCTCACACACAACACGCAACACAAAATAAACGCTGGGATCGTAGTATACAGCGCAAGGAGGGTCTTCAATTTCGCTTGGCGTGATTTTAGTTCTCACCCACAACACGCAACACAAAATACACGCTGAGATCGTAGCATACAGCTCAAGGAGGGTATTCATTTTCGCTTGGCATAATTTTAGTTCTCATCCACAACACGCAACACTAAATACACGCTTAGATCTCAGTATACAGCGCAAGGACGGTCTTCATTTTCGCTTGGCATGATTTTAGTTCTCAAACACAACACCCAACACAAATTACACGCTGAGATCATAGCATACAGCGCAAGGAGGGTCTTCATTTTCGTTTGGCATGATTTTAGTTCTCACCCACAACAAGGAAACAAAATACACGCTGAAATCGTAGTATACAGTCTAAGGAGGGTCTACATTTTCGCTCTACGTGGTTTTAGTTCTCACCCACAACACGCAACAAAAATACACGCAGGGATCATAGTATACAGCGCAAGGAGGGTCTTCATTTTCGCTTGGCAAGATATTCTCACCAACAACACTCAACACACAATACACGCTGCGATCATAGTATACAGCGCAAGGAGGGTCTTAATTTTCGCTTGGCATGATATTAGTTCTCGCCCACAACACTCAACACAAAATACAAGCTAAAATCATAGTATACAGCCCAAGAAGGGTCTTCACTTTCGCTTGGCGTGATTTTAGTTCTCACACACAACACGCAACACAAAATAAACGCTGGGATCGTAGTATACAGCGCAAGGAGGGTCTTCAATTTCGCTTGGCGTGATTTTAGTTCTCACCCACAACACGCAACACAAAATACACGCTGAGATCGTAGCATACAGCGCAAGGAGGGTCTTCATTTTCTCTTGGCATGATTTTAATTCTCACCCACAACATCCAACACAAAATACGCGCTGAGATCGTAGTATACAGCGCAAGGAGGGTCTTCATTTTCCCTTGGCATGATATTAGTTCTCACCCACAACACGCAACACAAATTACAAGCTGAGATCGTAGTATACAGCGCAAGAAGGGTCTTCATTTTCGCTTGGCATGAATATAGTTCTCAGCCACAACACGCAACACAAAATACACGCTGAGATTGTAGTATACATCGCAAGGACGGTCTTCATTTTCGCTTGGCATGATTTTAGTTCTCCCCCACAAAACGCAACACAAAATATATGCTGAGATCGCAGTATACAGCACAAGGAGGGTCTTCATTTTCGTTTGGCATGATTTTAGTTCTCACCCACAACACGCAACACAAAATACACGCTGAGATCGTAGTATACAGCGCAAGGAGGGTCTTCATTTTCGCTTGGCATGATTTTAGTTCTCACCCACAACACGCAACACAAAATACACGCTGAAATCGTAGTATACAGCCTAAGGAGGGTCTACATTATCGCTTTACATGATTTTAGTTCTCACCCACAACACGCAACAAGAATACACGCTGAGATCGTAGTATACAGCGCAAGGAGGGTCTTCATTTTCGCTTGGCATGATATTAGTTCTCATCCACAACACTCAACACAAAATACACGCTGAGATCATAGTATACAGCCCAAGGAGGGTCTTCACTTTCGCTTGGCGTGATTTTAGTTCTCACACACAACACGCAACACAAAATAAACGCTGGGATCGTAGTATAAAGCGCAAGGAGGGTCTTCAATTTCGCTTGGCATGATTTTAGTTCTCACCCACAACACGCAACACAAAATACACGCTGAGATCATAGCATACAGCGCAAGGAGGGTCTTCATTTTCGTTTGGCATGATTTTAGTTCTCACCCACAACACGCAACACAAACTACACGCTGAAATCGTAGTATACAGTCTAAGGAGGGTCTACATTTTCGCTCTACATGGTTTTAGTTCTCAGCCACAACACGCAACAAAAATACACGCTGGGATCGTAGTATGCAACGCAAGGAGGGTCTTCATTTTCGCTTGGCATGTTTTTAGTTCTCACCCACAACACGCAACACAAAATACACGCTGAGATCGTAGTATACATCGCAAGGACGGTCTTCATTTTCGCTAGGCAAGATTTTAGTTCTCCCCCACAACACGCAACACAAAATATATGCTGAGATCGCAGTATACAGCAAAAGGAGGGTCTTCATTTTCGTTTGGCATGATTTTAGTTCTCACCCACAAACGCAACACAAAATACACGCTGAAATCGTAGTATCCAGCCTAAGGAGGGTCTACATTTATGCTTTACATAATATTAGTTCTCACCCACAACACGCAACAAAACTACACGCTGGGATCGTAGTATACAGCGCAAGGAGGGTCTTAATTTTCGCTTGGTATGATTGTAGTTCTCACCCACAACACGCAACACAAAATACAAGCTGAGATCATAGTATACAGCCCAAGGAGGGTCTTCACTTTCGCTTGGCGTGATTTTAATTCTCACCCACAACATCCAACACAATATACACGCTGAGATCGTAGTATACAGCGCAAGGAGGGTCTTTATTTTCGCTTGGCAAGATTTTAGTTCTCACCCACAACACGCAACACAAAATACACGCTGGGATCGTAGTATACAGCGCAAGGAGGGTATTCATTTTCGCTTGGCATGATTTTAGTTCTCACCCACAACACGCAACATAAAATACACGCTGAGATCGTAGTAGACATCGCAAGGGCGGTCTTCATTTTCGCTAGGCATTATTTTAGTTCTCCCTCGCAACACGCAACACAAAATATATGCTGAGATCGCAGTATACAGCACAAGGAGGGTCTTCATTTTCGTTTGGCATGATTTTAGTTCTCACCCACAACACGCAACACAAAATACACGCTGAGATCGTAGTATACAGCGCAAGGAGGGTCTTCATTTTCGTTTGGCATGATTTTAGTTCTCACCCATAACACGCAACACAAAATACATGCTGAAATCGTAGTATACAGTCTAAGGAGGGTCTACATTTTCGCTCTACATGGTTTTAGTTCTCACCCACAACACGCAACAAAAATACACGCTGGGATCGTAGTATAGAGCGCAAGGAGGGTCTTCATTTTCGCTTGGCATGATTTTATTTCTCACCCACAACACGCAACACAAAATACAAGCTGATATCGTAGTATACAGCACAACGAGGGTCTTCATTTTCGCTTGGCATGATTTTAGTTCTCACCCACAACACGCAACACAAAATACACGCTGAAATCGTAGTATACAGCCTAAGGAGGGTCTACATTATCGCTTTACATGATTTTAGTTCTCACCCACAACACGCAACAAGAATACACGCTGAGATCGTAGTATACAGCGCAAGGAGGGTCTTCATTTTCGCTTGGCATGATATTAGTTCTCACCCACAACACTCAACACAAAATACACGCTGGGATCGTAGTATACAGCGCAAGGAGGGTCTTCAATTTCACTTGGCGTGGTTTTAGTTCTCACCCACAACACGCAACACAAAATACACGCTGAGATCATAGCATACAGCGCAATGAGGGTCTTCATTTTCGTTTGGCATGATTTTAGTTCTCACCCACAACACGCAACAAAAATACACGCTGAGATCGTAGTATACAGCGCAAGGAGGGTCTTCATTTTCGCTTGGCAAGATATTAGTTCTCATCCACAACACTCAACACACAATACACGCTGCGATCATAGTATACAGCGCAAGGAGGGTCTTAATTTTCGCTTCGCATGATTTTAGTTCTCACCCACAACACGCAACACAAAATACAAGCTGAGATCATAGTATACAGCCCAAGGAGGGGCTTCACTTTCGCTTGACGTGATTTTAGTTCTCACACACAACACGCAACACAAAATAAACGCTGGGATCGTAGTATACAGCGCAAGGAGGGTCTTCAATTTCGCTTGGCGTGATTTTAGTTCTCACCCACAACACGCAACACAAAATACACGCTGAGATCGTAGCATACAGCGCAAGGAGGGTATTCATTTTCGCTTGGCATTTTTTAGTTCTCATCCACAACACGCAACACTAAATACACGCTCAGATCTCAGTATACAGCGCAAGGACGGTCTTCATTTTCGCTTGGCATGATTTTAGTTCTCAAACACAACACCCAACACAAATTACACGCTGAGATCATAGCATACAGCGCAAGGAGGGTCTTCATTTTCGTTTGGCATGATTTTAGTTCTCACCCACAACACGGAAACAAAATACACGCTGAAATCGTAGTATACAGTCTAAGGAGGGTCTACATTTTCGCTCTACGTGGTTTTAGTTCTCACCCACAACACGCAACAAAAATATATGCAGGGATCATAGTATACAGCGCAAGGAGGGTCTTCATTTTCGCTTGGCAAGATATTAATTCTCACCCACAACACTCAACACACAATACACGCTGCGATCATAGTATACAGCGCAAGGAGGGTCTTAATTTTCGCTTGGCATGATTTTAGTTCTCGCCCACAACACTCAACACAAAATACAAGCTGAAATCATAGTATACAGCCCAAGGAGGGTCTTCACTTTCGCTTGGCGTGATTTTAGTTCTCACACACAACACGCAACACAAAATAAACGCTGGGATCGTAGTATACAGCACAAGGAGGGTCTTCAATTTCGCTTGGCGTGATTTTAGTTCTCACCCACAACACGCAACACAAAATACACGCTGAGATCGTAGCATACAGCGCAAGGAGGGTCTTCATTTTCTCTTGGCATGATTTTAATTCTCACCCACAACATCCAACACAAAATACGCGCTGAGATCGTAGTATACAGCGCAAGGAGGGTCTTCATTTTCCCTTGGCATGATATTAGTTCTCACCCACAACACGCAACACAAATTACAAGCTGAGATCGTAGTATACAGCGCAAGAAGGGTCTTCATTTTCGCTTGGCATGAATATAGTTCTCAGCCACAACACGCAACACAAAATACACGCTGAGATTGTAGTATACATCGCAAGGACGGTCTTCATTTTCGCTTGGCATGATTTTAGTTCTCCCCCACAAAACGCAACACAAAATATATGCTGAGATCGCAGTATACAGCACAAGGAGGGTCTTCATTTTCGTTTGGCATGATTTTAGTTCTCACCCACAACACGCAACACAAAATACACGCTGAGATCGTAGTATACAGCGCAAGGAGGGTCTTCATTTTCGCTTGGCATGATTTTAGTTCTCACCCACAACACGCAACACAAAATACACGCTGAAATCGTAGTATACAGCCTAAGGAGGGTCTACATTATCGCTTTACATGATTTTAGTTCTCACCCACAACACGCAACAAGAATACACGCTGAGATCGTAGTATACAGCGCAAGGAGGGTCTTCATTTTCGCTTGGCATGATATTAGTTCTCATCCACAACACTCAACACAAAATACACGCTGAGATCATAGTATACAGCCCAAGGAGGGTCTTCACTTTCGCTTGGCGTGATTTTAGTTCTCACACACAACACGCAACACAAACTAAACGCTGGGATCGTAGTATAAAGCGCAAGGAGGGTCTTCAATTTCGCTTGGCATGATTTTAGTTCTCACCCACAACACGCAACACAAAATACACGCTGAGATCATAGCATACAGCGCAAGGAGGGTCTTCATTTTCGTTTGGCATGATTTTAGTTTTCACCCACAACACGCAACACAAACTACATGCTGAAATCGTAGTATACAGTCTAAGGAGGGTCTACATTTTCGCTCTACATGGTTTTAGTTCTCAGCCACAACACGCAACAAAAATACACGCTGGGATCGTAGTATGCAACGCAAGGAGGGTCTTCATTTTCGCTTGGCATGTTTTTAGTTCTCACCCACAACACGCAACACAAAATATATGCTGAGATCGCAGTATACAGCAAAAGGAGGGTCTTCATTTTCGTTTGGCATGATTTTAGTTCTCACCCACAAACGCAACACAAAATACACGCTGAAATCGTAGTATACAGCCTAAGGAGGGTCTTCATTTTCGCTTGGCATGATTTTAGTTCTCACCCACAACACGCAACACAAAATACAAGCTGAGATCGTAGTATACATCGCAAGGTCGGTCTTCATTTTCGCTAGGCAAGATTTTAGTTCTCCCCCACAACACGCAACACAAACTATATGCTGAGATCGCAGTATACAGCAAAAGGAGGGTCTTCATTTTCGTTTGGCATGATTTTAGTTCTCACCCACAACACGCAACACAAAATACACGCTGAAATCGTAGTATACTGCCTAAGGAAGGTCTACATTTTCGCTTTACATGATTTTAGTTCTCACCCACAACACGCAACAAAAATACACGCTGAGATCGTAGTATACAGCGCAAGGAGGGTCTTCGTTTTAGCTTGGCAAGATATTAGTTCTCACCCACAACACTCAACACACACGCTGCGATCATAGTATACAGCGCAAGGAGGGTCTTAATTTTCGCTTGGCATGATTTTAGTTCTCGCCCACAACACCCAACACAAAATACAAGCTGAGATCATAGTATACAGCCCAAGGAGGGTCTTCACTTTCGCTTGGCGTGATTTTAGTTCTCACACACAACACGCAACACAAAATAAACGCTGGCATCGTAGTATACAGCGCAAGGAGGGTCTTCAATTTCGCTTGGCGTGATTTTAGTTCTCACCCACAACACGCAACACAAAATACACGCTGATATCGTAGCATACAGCGCAAGGAGGGTCTTCATTTTCGCTTGGCATAATTTTAGTTCTCACCTACAACACGCAACAATAAATACCCGCTTAGATCTCCGTATACAGCGCAAGGACGGTCTTCATTTTCGCTTGGCATGATATTAGTTCTCACCCACAACACCCAACACAAATTACACGCTGAGATCTTAATATGCAGCGAAAGGAGGGTCTTCATTTCCGCTTGGCAAGATTTTAGTTCTCACCCACAAGACGCAACACAAAATAAATGCTGGGATCGTAGTATACAGTGCAAGGAGGGTCTTCATTTTCTCTTGGCATGATTTTAATTCTCGCCCACAACATCCAACACAAAATACACGCTGAGATCGTAGTATACAGCGCAAGGAGGGTCTTCATTTTCGCTTGGCATGATTTTAATTCTCACCCACAACACGCAACACAAAATACAAGCTGAGATCGTAGTATACAGCGCAAGAAGGGTCTTCATTTTCGCTTGGCATGAATATAGTTCTCAGCCACAACACGCAACACAATATAGACGCTGAGATTGTAGTATACATCGCAAGGACGGTCTTCATTTTCGCTTGGCATGATTTTAGTTTTCCCCCACAACACGCAACACAAGATATATGCTGAGATCGCAGTATACAGCACAAGGAGGGTCTTCATTTTCGTTTGGCATGATTTTAGTTCTCACCCACAACACGCAACACAAAATACACGCTGAGATCGTAGTATACAGCGCAAGGAGGGTCTTCATTTTCGCTTGGCATAATTTTAGTTCTCACCCACAACACGCAACACAAAATACACGCTGAAATCGTAGTATACAGCCTAAGGAGGGTCTTCATTTTCGCTTGGCAAGATATTAATTCTCACCCACAACACTCAACACACAATACACGCTGCAATCATAGTATACAGCGCAAGGAGGGTCTTAATTTTCGCTTGGCATGATTTTAGTTCTCGCCCAAACACTCAACACAAAATACAAGCTGAAATCATAGTATACAGCCCAAGGAGGGTCTTCAATTTCGCTTGGCGTGATTTTAGTTCTCACCCACAACACGCAACACAGAATACACGCTGAGATCGTAGCATACAGCGCAAGGAGGGTCTTCATTTTCTCTTGTCATGATTTTAATTCTCACCCACAACATCCAACACAAAATGCACGCTGAGATCGTAGTATACAGCGCAAGGAGGGTCTTCATTTTCGCTTGGCATGATATTAGTTCTCACCCACAACACGCAACACAAAATACAAGCTGAGATCGTAGTATACAGCGCAAGAAGGGTCTTCATTTTCGCTTGGCATGATTATAGTTCTCAGCCACAACACGCAACACAAAATATACGCTGAGATTGTAGTATACATCGCAAGGACATTCTTCATTTTCGCTTGGCATAATTTAATTCTCCCGCACAAAACGCAACACAAAATATATGCTGAGATCGCAGTATACAGCACAAGGAGGGTCTTCATTTTCGTCTGGCATGATTTTAGTTCTCACCCACAACACGCAACACAAAATACACGCTGAGATCGTAGTATACAGCGCAAGGAGGGTCTTCATTTTCGCTTGGCATGATTTTAGTTCTCACCCACAACACGCAACACAAAATACACGCTGAAATCGTAGTATACAGCCTAAGGAGGGTCTACATTATCGCTTTACAAGATTTTAGTTCTCACCCACAACACGCAACAAGAATACACGCTGAGATCGTAGTATACAGCGCAAGGAGGGTCTTCATTTTCGCTTGGCATAATATTAGTTCTCACCCACAACACTCAACACAAAATACACGCTGAGATCATAGTATACAGCCCAAGGAGGGTCTTCACTTTCGCTTGGCGTGATTTTAGTTCTCACACACAACACGCAACACAAAATAAACGCTGGGATCGTAGTATAAAGCGCAAGGAGGGTCTTCAATTTCGCTTGGCATGATTTTAGTTCTCACCCACAACACGCAACACAAAATACACGCTGAGATCATAGCATACAGCGCAAGGAGGGTCTTCATTTTCGTTTGGCATGATTTTAGTTCTCACCCACAACACGCAACACAAACTACACGCTGAAATCGTAGTATACAGTCTAAGGAGGGTCTACATTTTCGCTCTACATGGTTTTAGTTCTCAGCCACAACACGCAACAAAAATACACGCTGGGATCGTAGTATGCAACGCAAGGAGGGTCTTCATTTTCGCTTGGCATGTTTTTAGTTCTCACCCACAACACGCAACACAAAATACACGCTGAGATCGTAGTATACATCGCAAGGACGGTCTTCATTTTCGCTAGGCAAGATTTTAGTTCTCCCCCACAACACGCAACACAAAATATATGCTGAGATCGCAGTATACAGCAAAAGGAGGGTCTTCATTTTCGTTTGGCATGATTTTAGTTCTCACCCACAAACGCAACACAAAATACACGCTGAAATCGTAGTATCCAGCCTAAGGAGGGTCTACATTTATGCTTTACATAATATTAGTTCTCACCCACAACACGCAACAAAACTACACGCTGAGATCGTAGTATACAGCGCAAGGAGGGTCTTAATTTTCGCTTGGTATGATTGTAGTTCTCACCCACAACACGCAACACAAAATACAAGCTGAGATCATAGTATACAGCCCAAGGAGGGTCTTCACTTTCGCTTGGCGTGATTTTAATTCTCACCCACAACATCCAACACAATATACACGCTGAGATCGTAGTATACAGCGCAAGGAGGGTCTTTATTTTCGCTTGGCAAGATTTTAGTTCTCACCCACAACACGCAACACAAAATACACGCTGGGATCGTAGTATACAGCGCAAGGAGGGTATTCATTTTCGCTTGGCATGATTTTAGTTCTCACCCACAACACGCAACATAAAATACACGCTGAGATCGTAGTAGACATCGCAAGGGCGGTCTTCATTTTCGCTAGGCATTATTTTAGTTCTCCCTCGCAACACGCAACACAAAATATATGCTGAGATCGCAGTATACAGCACAAGGAGGGTCTTCATTTTCGTTTGGCATGATTTTAGTTCTCACCCACAACACGCAACACAAAATACACGCTGAGATCGTAGTATACAGCGCAAGGAGGGTCTTCATTTTCGTTTGGCATGATTTTAGTTCTCACCCATAACACGCAACACAAAATACATGCTGAAATCGTAGTATACAGTCTAAGGAGGGTCTACATTTTCGCTCTACATGGTTTTAGTTCTCACCCACAACACGCAACAAAAATACACGCTGGGATCGTAGTATAGAGCGCAAGGAGGGTCTTCATTTTCGCTTGGCATGATTTTAGTTCTCACCCACAACACGCAACACAACATACAAGCTGATATCGTAGTATACAGCGCAAGAAGGGTCTTCATTTTCGCTTGGCATGATTTTAGTTCTCACCCACAACACGCAACACAAAATACAAGCTGAGATCGTAGTATACAGCGCAAGAAGGGTCTTCATTTTCGCTTGGCATGAATATAGTTCTCAGCCACAACACGCAACACAATATAGACGCTGAGATTGTAGTATACATCGCAAGGACGGTCTTCATTTTCGCTTGGCATGATTTTAGTTTTCCCCCACAACACGCAACACAAGATATATGCTGAGATCGCAGTATACAGCACAAGGAGGGTCTTCATTTTCGTTTGGCATGATTTTAGTTCTCACCCACAACACGCAACACAAAATACACGCTGAGATCGTAGTATACAGCGCAAGGAGGGTCTTCATTTTCGCTTGGCATAATTTTAGTTCTCACCCACAACACGCAACACAAAATACACGCTGAAATCGTAGTATACAGCCTAAGGAGGGTCTTCATTTTCGCTTGGCAAGATATTAATTCTCACCCACAACACTCAACACACAATACACGCTGCAATCATAGTATACAGCGCAAGGAGGGTCTTAATTTTCGCTTGGCATGATTTTAGTTCTCGCCCAAACACTCAACACAAAATACAAGCTGAAATCATAGTATACAGCCCAAGGAGGGTCTTCAATTTCGCTTGGCGTGATTTTAGTTCTCACCCACAACACGCAACACAGAATACACGCTGAGATCGTAGCATACAGCGCAAGGAGGGTCTTCATTTTCTCTTGTCATGATTTTAATTCTCACCCACAACATCCAACACAAAATGCACGCTGAGATCGTAGTATACAGCGCAAGGAGGGTCTTCATTTTCGCTTGGCATGATATTAGTTCTCACCCACAACACGCAACACAAAATACAAGCTGAGATCGTAGTATACAGCGCAAGAAGGGTCTTCATTTTCGCTTGGCATGATTATAGTTCTCAGCCACAACACGCAACACAAAATATACGCTGAGATTGTAGTATACATCGCAAGGACATTCTTCATTTTCGCTTGGCATAATTTAATTCTCCCGCACAAAACGCAACACAAAATATATGCTGAGATCGCAGTATACAGCACAAGGAGGGTCTTCATTTTCGTCTGGCATGATTTTAGTTCTCACCCACAACACGCAACACAAAATACACGCTGAGATCGTAGTATACAGCGCAAGGAGGGTCTTCATTTTCGCTTGGCATGATTTTAGTTCTCACCCACAACACGCAACACAAAATACACGCTGAAATCGTAGTATACAGCCTAAGGAGGGTCTACATTATCGCTTTACAAGATTTTAGTTCTCACCCACAACACGCAACAAGAATACACGCTGAGATCGTAGTATACAGCGCAAGGAGGGTCTTCATTTTCGCTTGGCATAATATTAGTTCTCACCCACAACACTCAACACAAAATACACGCTGAGATCATAGTATACAGCCCAAGGAGGGTCTTCACTTTCGCTTGGCGTGATTTTAGTTCTCACACACAACACGCAACACAAAATAAACGCTGGGATCGTAGTATAAAGCGCAAGGAGGGTCTTCAATTTCGCTTGGCATGATTTTAGTTCTCACCCACAACACGCAACACAAAATACACGCTGAGATCATAGCATACAGCGCAAGGAGGGTCTTCATTTTCGTTTGGCATGATTTTAGTTCTCACCCACAACACGCAACACAAACTACACGCTGAAATCGTAGTATACAGTCTAAGGAGGGTCTACATTTTCGCTCTACATGGTTTTAGTTCTCAGCCACAACACGCAACAAAAATACACGCTGGGATCGTAGTATGCAACGCAAGGAGGGTCTTCATTTTCGCTTGGCATGTTTTTAGTTCTCACCCACAACACGCAACACAAAATACACGCTGAGATCGTAGTATACATCGCAAGGACGGTCTTCATTTTCGCTAGGCAAGATTTTAGTTCTCCCCCACAACACGCAACACAAAATATATGCTGAGATCGCAGTATACAGCAAAAGGAGGGTCTTCATTTTCGTTTGGCATGATTTTAGTTCTCACCCACAAACGCAACACAAAATACACGCTGAAATCGTAGTATCCAGCCTAAGGAGGGTCTACATTTATGCTTTACATAATATTAGTTCTCACCCACAACACGCAACAAAACTACACGCTGAGATCGTAGTATACAGCGCAAGGAGGGTCTTAATTTTCGCTTGGTATGATTGTAGTTCTCACCCACAACACGCAACACAAAATACAAGCTGAGATCATAGTATACAGCCCAAGGAGGGTCTTCACTTTCGCTTGGCGTGATTTTAATTCTCACCCACAACATCCAACACAATATACACGCTGAGATCGTAGTATACAGCGCAAGGAGGGTCTTTATTTTCGCTTGGCAAGATTTTAGTTCTCACCCACAACACGCAACACAAAATACACGCTGGGATCGTAGTATACAGCGCAAGGAGGGTATTCATTTTCGCTTGGCATGATTTTAGTTCTCACCCACAACACGCAACATAAAATACACGCTGAGATCGTAGTAGACATCGCAAGGGCGGTCTTCATTTTCGCTAGGCATTATTTTAGTTCTCCCTCGCAACACGCAACACAAAATATATGCTGAGATCGCAGTATACAGCACAAGGAGGGTCTTCATTTTCGTTTGGCATGATTTTAGTTCTCACCCACAACACGCAACACAAAATACACGCTGAGATCGTAGTATACAGCGCAAGGAGGGTCTTCATTTTCGTTTGGCATGATTTTAGTTCTCACCCATAACACGCAACACAAAATACATGCTGAAATCGTAGTATACAGTCTAAGGAGGGTCTACATTTTCGCTCTACATGGTTTTAGTTCTCACCCACAACACGCAACAAAAATACACGCTGGGATCGTAGTATAGAGCGCAAGGAGGGTCTTCATTTTCGCTTGGCATGATTTTAGTTCTCACCCACAACACGCAACACAACATACAAGCTGATATCGTAGTATACAGCGCAAGAAGGGTCTTCATTTTCGCTTGGCATGATTTTAGTTCTCACCCACAACACGCAACACAAAATACAAGCTGAGATCGTAGTATACATCGCAAGGTCGGTCTTCATTTTCGCTAGGCAAGATTTTAGTTCTCCCCCACAACACGCAACACAAAATATATGCTGAGATCGCAGTATACAGCAAAAGGAGGGTCTTCATTTTCGTTTGGCATGATTTTAGTTCTCACCCACAACACGCAACACAAAATACACGCTGAAATCGTAGTATACTGCCTAAAGAAGGTCTACATTTTCGCTTTACATGATTTTAGTTCTCACCCACAACACGCAACAAAAATACACGCTGAGATCGTAGTATACAGCGCAAGGAGGGTCTTCGTTTTCGCTTGGCAAGATATTAGTTCTCACCCACAACACTCAACACACACGCTGCGATCATAGTATACAGCGCAAGGAGGGTCTTAATTTTCGCTTGGCATGATTTTAGTTCTCGCCCACAACACCCAACACAAAATACAAACTGAGATCATAGTATACAGCCCAAGGAGGGTCTTCACTTTCGCTTAGCGTGATTTTAGTTCTCACACACAACACGCAACACAAAATAAACGCTGGCATCGTAGTATACAGCGCAAGGAGGGTCTTCAATTTCGCTTGGCGTGATTTTAGTTCTCACCAACAACACGCAACACAAAATACACGCTGATATCGTAGCATACAGCGCAAGGAGGGTCTTCATTTTCGCTTGGCATAATTTTAGTTCTCACCTACAACACGCAACACTAAATACCCGCTTAGATCTCAGTATACAGCGCAAGGACGGTCTTCATTTTCGCTTGGCATGATATTAGTTCTCACCCACAACACCCAACACAAATTACACGCTGAGATCTTAATATGCAGCGAAAGGAGGGTCTTCATTTCCGCTTGGCAAGATTTTAGTTCTCACCCACAAGACGCAACACAAAATAAATGCTGGGATCGTAGTATACAGCGCAAGGAGGGTCTTCACTTTCTCTTGGCATGATTTTAATTCTCGCCCACAACATCCAACACAAAATACACGCTGAGATCGTAGTATACAGCGCAAGGAGGGTCTTCATTTTCGCTTGGCATGATTTTAATTCTCACCCACAACACGCAACACAAAATACAAGCTGAGATCGTAGTATACAGCGCAAGAAGGGTCTTCATTTTCGCTTGGCATGAATATAGTTCTCAGCCACAACACGCAACACAATATAGACGCTGAGATTGTAGTATACATCGCAAGGACGGTCTTCATTTTCGCTTGGCATGATTTTAGTTCTCCCCCACAACACGCAACACAAGATATATGCTGAGATCGCAGTATACAGCACAAGGAGGGCCTTCATTTTCGTTTGGCATGATTTTAGTTCTCACCCACAACACGCAACACAAAATACACGCTGAGATCGTAGTATACAGCGCAAGGAGGGTCTTCATTTTCGCTTGGCATGATTTTAGTTCTCACCCACAACACGCAACACAAAATACACGCTGAAATCGTAGTATACAGCCTAAGGAGGGTCTTCATTTTCGCTTGGCAAGATATTATTCTCACCCACAACACTCGACACACAATACACGCTGCAATCATAGTATACAGCGCAAGGAGGGTCTTAATTTTCGCTTGGCATGATTTTAGTTCTCGCCCAAACACTCAACACAAAATACAAGCTGAAATCGTAGTATACAGCCCAAGGAGGGTCTTCAATTTCGCTTGGCGTGATTTTAGTTCTCACCCACAACACGCAACACAGAATACACGCTGAGATCGTAGCATACAGCGCAAGGAGAATCTTCATTTTCTCTTGTCATGATTTTAATTCTCACCCACAACATCCAACACAAAATGCACGCTGAGATCGTAGTATACATCGCAAGGACATTCTTCATTTTCGCTTGGCATAATTTTAGTTCTCCCGCACAAAACGCAACACAAAATATATGCAGAGATCGCAGTATACAGCACAAGGAGGGTCTTCATTTTCGTTTGGCATGATTTTAGTTCTCACCCACAACACGCAACACAAAATACACGCTGAAATCGTAGTATACAGCCTAAGGAGGGTCTACATTATCGCTTTACATGATTTTAGTTCTCACCCACAACACGCAACAAGAATACACGCTGAGATCGTAGTATACAGCGCAAGGAGGGTCTTCATTTTCGCTTGGCATGATATTAGTTCTCACCCACAACACTCAACACAAAATACACGCTGAGATCATAGTATACAGCCCAAGGAGGGTCTTCACTTTCGCTTGGCGTGATTTTAGTTCTCACACACAACACGCAACACAAAATAAACGCTGGGATCGTAGTATAAAGCGCAAGGAGGGTCTTCAATTTCGCTTGGCATGATATTAGTTCTCACCCACAACACGCAACACAAAATACACGCTGAGATCATAGCATACAGCGCAAGGAGGGTCTTCATTTTCGTTTGGCATGATTTTAGTTCTCACCCACAACACGCAACACAAACTACACGCTGAAATCGTAGTATACAGTCTAAGGAGGGTCTACATTTTCGCTCTACATGGTTTTAGTTCTCAGCCACAACACGCAACAAAAATACACGCTGGGATCGTAGTATGCAACGCAAGGAGGGTCTTCATTTTCGCTTGGCATGTTTTTAGTTTTCACCCACAACACGCAACACAAAATACACGCTGAGATCGTAGTATACATCGCAAGGACGGTCTTCATTTTCGCTAGGCAAGATTTTAGTTCTCCCCCACAACACGCAACACAAAATATATGCTGAGATCGCAGTATACAGCAAAAGGAGGGTCTTCATTTTCGTTTGGCATGATTTTAGTTCTCACCCACAAACGCAACACAAAATACACGCTGAAATCGTAGTATCCAGCCTAAGGAGGGTCTACATTTATGCTTTACATAATATTAGTTCTCACCCACAACACGCAACAAAACTACACGCTGAGATCGTAGTATACAGCGCAAGGAGGGTCTTAATTTTCGCTTGGTATGATTGTAGTTCTCACCCACAACACGCAACACAAAATACAAGCTGAGATCATAGTATACAGCCCAACGAGGGTCTTCACTTTCGCTTGGCGTGATTTTAATTCTCACCCACAACATCCAACACAATATACACGCTGAGATCGTAGTATACAGCGCAAGGAGGGTCTTTATTTTCGCTTGGCAAGATTTTAGTTCTCACCCACAACACGCAACACAAAATACACGCTGGGATCGTAGTATACAGCGCAAGGAGGGTATTCATTTTCGCTTGGCATGATTTTAGTTCTCACCCACAACACGCAACATAAAATACACGCTGAGATCGTAGTAGACATCGCAAGGGCGGTCTTCATTTTCGCTCGGCATAATTTTAGTTCTCACCTACAACACGCAACAATAAATACCCGCTTAGATCTCCGTATACAGCGCAAGGACGGTCTTCATTTTCGCTTGGCATGATATTAGTTCTCACCCACAACACCCAACACAAATTACACGCTGAGATCTTAATATGCAGCGAAAGGAGGGTCTTCATTTCCGCTTGGCAAGATTTTAGTTCTCACCCACAAGACGCAACACAAAATAAATGCTGGGATCGTAGTATACAGTGCAAGGAGGGTCTTCATTTTCTCTTGGCATGATTTTAATTCTCGCCCACAACATCGAACACAAAATACACGCTGAGATCGTAGTATACAGCGCAAGGAGGGTCTTCATTTTCGCTTGGCATGATTTTAATTCTCACCCACAACACGCAACACAAAATACAAGCTGAGATCGTAGTATACAGCGCAAGAAGGGTCTTCATTTTCGCTTGGCATGAATATAGTTCTCAGCCACAACACGCAACACAATATAGACGCTGAGATTGTAGTATACATCGCAAGGACGGTCTTCATTTTCGCTTGGCATGATTTTAGTTTTCCCCCACAACACGCAACACAAGATATATGCTGAGATCGCAGTATACAGCACAAGGAGGGTCTTCATTTTCGTTTGGCATGATTTTAGTTCTCACCCACAACACGCAACACAAAATACACGCTGAGATCGTAGTATACAGCGCAAGGAGGGTCTTCATTTTCGCTTGGCATGATTTTAGTTCTCACCCACAACACGCAACACAAAATACACGCTGAAATCGTAGTATACAGCCTAAGGAGGGTCTTCATTTTCGCTTGGCAAGATATTAATTCTCACCCACAACACTCAACACACAATACACGCTGCAATCATAGTATACAGCGCAAGGAGGGTCTTAATTTTCGCTTGGCATGATTTTAGTTCTCGCCCAAACACTCAACACAAAATACAAGCTGAAATCATAGTATACAGCCCAAGGAGGGTCTTCAATTTCGCTTGGCGTGATTTTAGTTCTCACCCACAACACGCAACACAGAATACACGCTGAGATCGTAGCATACAGCGCAAGGAGGGTCTTCATTTTCTCTTGTCATGATTTTAATTCTCACCCACAACATCCAACACAAAATGCACGCTGAGATCGTAGTATACAGCGCAAGGAGGGTCTTCATTTTCGCTTGGCATGATATTAGTTCTCACCCACAACACGCAACACAAAATACAAGCTGAGATCGTAGTATACAGCGCAAGAAGGGTCTTCATTTTCGCTTGGCATGATTATAGTTCTCAGCCACAACACGCAACACAAAATATACGCTGAGATTGTAGTATACATCGCAAGGACATTCTTCATTTTCGCTTGGCATAATTTAATTCTCCCGCACAAAACGCAACACAAAATATATGCTGAGATCGCAGTATACAGCACAAGGAGGGTCTTCATTTTCGTCTGGCATGATTTTAGTTCTCACCCACAACACGCAACACAAAATACACGCTGAGATCGTAGTATACAGCGCAAGGAGGGTCTTCATTTTCGCTTGGCATGATTTTAGTTCTCACCCACAACACGCAACACAAAATACACGCTGAAATCGTAGTATACAGCCTAAGGAGGGTCTACATTATCGCTTTACAAGATTTTAGTTCTCACCCACAACACGCAACAAGAATACACGCTGAGATCGTAGTATACAGCGCAAGGAGGGTCTTCATTTTCGCTTGGCATAATATTAGTTCTCACCCACAACACTCAACACAAAATACACGCTGAGATCATAGTATACAGCCCAAGGAGGGTCTTCACTTTCGCTTGGCGTGATTTTAGTTCTCACACACAACACGCAACACAAAATAAACGCTGGGATCGTAGTATAAAGCGCAAGGAGGGTCTTCAATTTCGCTTGGCATAATTTTAGTTCTCACCCACAACACGCAACACAAAATACACGCTGAGATCATAGCATACAGCGCAAGGAGGGTCTTCATTTTCGTTTGGCATGATTTTAGTTCTCACCCACAACACGCAACACAAACTACACGCTGAAATCGTAGTATACAGTCTAAGGAGGGTCTACATTTTCGCTCTACATGGTTTTAGTTCTCAGCCACAACACGCAACAAAAATACACGCTGGGATCGTAGTATGCAACGCAAGGAGGGTCTTCATTTTCGCTTGGCATGTTTTTAGTTCTCACCCACAACACGCAACACAAAATACACGCTGAGATCGTAGTATACATCGCAAGGACGGTCTTCATTTTCGCTAGGCAAGATTTTAGTTCTCCCCCACAACACGCAACACAAAATATATGCTGAGATCGCAGTATACAGCAAAAGGAGGGTCTTCATTTTCGTTTGGCATGATTTTAGTTCTCACCCACAAACGCAACACAAAATACACGCTGAAATCGTAGTATCCAGCCTAAGGAGGGTCTACATTTATGCTTTACATAATATTAGTTCTCACCCACAACACGCAACAAAACTACACGCTGAGATCGTAGTATACAGCGCAAGGAGGGTCTTAATTTTCGCTTGGTATGATTGTAGTTCTCACCCACAACACGCAACACAAAATACAAGCTGAGATCATAGTATACAGCCCAAGGAGGGTCTTCACTTTCGCTTGGCGTGATTTTAATTCTCACCCACAACATCCAACACAATATACACGCTGAGATCGTAGTATACAGCGCAAGGAGGGTCTTTATTTTCGCTTGGCAAGATTTTAGTTCTCACCCACAACACGCAACACAAAATACACGCTGGGATCGTAGTATACAGCGCAAGGAGGGTATTCATTTTCGCTTGGCATGATTTTAGTTCTCACCCACAACACGCAACATAAAATACACGCTGAGATCGTAGTAGACATCGCAAGGGCGGTCTTCATTTTCGCTAGGCATTATTTTAGTTCTCCCTCGCAACACGCAACACAAAATATATGCTGAGATCGCAGTATACAGCACAAGGAGGGTCTTCATTTTCGTTTGGCATGATTTTAGTTCTCACCCACAACACGCAACACAAAATACACGCTGAGATCGTAGTATACAGCGCAAGGAGGGTCTTCATTTTCGTTTGGCATGATTTTAGTTCTCACCCATAACACGCAACACAAAATACATGCTGAAATCGTAGTATACAGTCTAAGGAGGGTCTACATTTTCGCTCTACATGGTTTTAGTTCTCACCCACAACACGCAACAAAAATACACGCTGGGATCGTAGTATAGAGCGCAAGGAGGGTCTTCATTTTCGCTTGGCATGATTTTAGTTCTCACCCACAACACGCAACACAAAATACAAGCTGATATCGTAGTATACAGCGCAAGAAGGGTCTTCATTTTCGCTTGACATGATTTTAGTTCTCACCCACAACACGCAACACAAAATACAAGCTGAGATCGTAGTATACATCGCAAGGTCGGTCTTCATTTTCGCTAGGCAAGATTTTAGTTCTCCCCCACAACACGCAACACAAAATATATGCTGAGATCGCAGTATACAGCAAAAGGAGGGTCTTCATTTTCGTTTGGCATGATTTTAGTTCTCACCCACAACACGCAACACAAAATACACGCTGAAATCGTAGTATACTGCCTAAAGAAGGTCTACATTTTCGCTTTACATGATTTTAGTTCTCACCCACAACACGCAACAAAAATACACGCTGAGATCGTAGTATACAGCGCAAGGAGGGTCTTCGTTTTCGCTTGGCAAGATATTAGTTCTCACCCACAACACTCAACACACACGCTGCGATCATAGTATACAGCGCAAGGAGGGTCTTAATTTTCGCTTGGCATGATTTTAGTTCTCGCCCACAACACCCAACACAAAATACAAGCTGAGATCATAGTATACAGCCCAAGGAGGGTCTTCACTTTCGCTTAGCGTGATTTTAGTTCTCACACACAACACGCAACACAAAATAAACGCTGGCATCGTAGTATACAGCGCAAGGAGGGTCTTCAATTTCGCTTGGCGTGATTTTAGTTCTCACCCACAACACGCAACACAAAATACACGCTGATATCGTAGCATACAGCGCAAGGAGGGTCTTCATTTTCGCTTGGCATAATTTTAGTTCTCACCTACAACACGCAACACTAAATACCCGCTTAGATCTCAGTATACAGCGCAAGGACGGTCTTCATTTTCGCTTGGCATGATATTAGTTCTCACCCACAACACCCAACACAAATTACACGCTGAGATCTTAATATGCAGCGAAAGGAGGGTCTTCATTTCCGCTTGGCAAGATTTTAGTTCTCACCCACAAGACGCAACACAAAATAAATGCTGGGATCGTAGTATACAGCGCAAGGAGGGTCTTCATTTTCTCTTGGCATGATTTTAATTCTCGCCCACAACATCCAACACAAAATACACGCTGAGATCGTAGTATACAGCGCAAGGAGGGTCTTCATTTTCGCTTGGCATGATTTTAATTCTCACCCACAACACGCAACACAAAATACAAGCTGAGATCGTAGTATACAGCGCAAGAAGGGTCTTCATTTTCGCTTGGCATGAATATAGTTCTCAGCCACAACACGCAACACAATATAGACGCTGAGATTGTAGTATACATCGCAAGGACGGTCTTCATTTTCGCTTGGCATGATTTTAGTTCTCCCCCACAACACGCAACACAAGATATATGCTGAGATCGCAGTATACAGCACAAGGAGGGCCTTCATTTTCGTTTGGCATGATTTTAGTTCTCACCCACAACACGCAACACAAAATACACGCTGAGATCGTAGTATACAGCGCAAGGAGGGTCTTCATTTTCGCTTGGCATGATTTTAGTTCTCACCCACAACACGCAACACAAAATACACGCTGAAATCGTAGTATACAGCCTAAGGAGGGTCTTCATTTTCGCTTGGCAAGATATTAATTCTCACCCACAACACTCGACACACAATACACGCTGCAATCATAGTATACAGCGCAAGGAGGGTCTTAATTTTCGCTTGGCATGATTTTAGTTCTCGCCCAAACACTCAACACAAAATACAAGCTGAAATCGTAGTATACAGCCCAAGGAGGGTCTTCAATTTCGCTTGGCGTGATTTTAGTTCTCACCCACAACACGCAACACAGAATACACGCTGAGATCGTAGCATACAGCGCAAGGAGAATCTTCATTTTCTCTTGTCATGATTTTAATTCTCACCCACAACATCCAACACAAAATGCACGCTGAGATCGTAGTATACATCGCAAGGACATTCTTCATTTTCGCTTGGCATAATTTTAGTTCTCCCGCACAAAACGCAACACAAAATATATGCTGAGATCGCAGTATACAGCACAAGGAGGGTCTTCATTTTCGTTTGGCATGATTTTAGTTCTCACCCACAACACGCAACACAAAATACACGCTGAAATCGTAGTATACAGCCTAAGGAGGGTCTACATTATCGCTTTACATGATTTTAGTTCTCACCCACAACACGCAACAAGAATACACGCTGAGATCGTAGTATACAGCGCAAGGAGGGTCTTCATTTTCGCTTGGCATGATATTAGTTCTCACCCACAACACTCAACACAAAATACACGCTGAGATCATAGTATACAGCCCAAGGAGGGTCTTCACTTTCGCTTGGCGTGATTTTAGTTCTCACACACAACACGCAACACAAAATAAACGCTGGGATCGTAGTATAAAGCGCAAGGAGGGTCTTCAATTTCGCTTGGCATGATATTAGTTCTCACCCACAACACGCAACACAAAATACACGCTGAGATCATAGCATACAGCGCAAGGAGGGTCTTCATTTTCGTTTGGCATGATTTTAGTTCTCACCCACAACACGCAACACAAACTACACGCTGAAATCGTAGTATACAGTCTAAGGAGGGTCTACATTTTCGCTCTACATGGTTTTAGTTCTCAGCCACAACACGCAACAAAAATACACGCTGGGATCGTAGTATGCAACGCAAGGAGGGTCTTCATTTTCGCTTGGCATGTTTTTAGTTCTCACCCACAACACGCAACACAAAATACACGCTGAGATCGTAGTATACATCGCAAGGACGGTCTTCATTTTCGCTAGGCAAGATTTTAGTTCTCCCCCACAACACGCAACACAAAATATATGCTGAGATCGCAGTATACAGCAAAAGGAGGGTCTTCATTTTCGTTTGGCATGATTTTAGTTCTCACCCACAAACGCAACACAAAATACACGCTGAAATCGTAGTATCCAGCCTAAGGAGGGTCTACATTTATGCTTTACATAATATTAGTTCTCACCCACAACACGCAACAAAACTACACGCTGAGATCGTAGTATACAGCGCAAGGAGGGTCTTAATTTTCGCTTGGTATGATTGTAGTTCTCACCCACAACACGCAACACAAAATACAAGCTGAGATCATAGTATACAGCCCAACGAGGGTCTTCACTTTCGCTTGGCGTGATTTTAATTCTCACCCACAACATCCAACACAATATACACGCTGAGATCGTAGTATACAGCGCAAGGAGGGTCTTTATTTTCGCTTGGCAAGATTTTAGTTCTCACCCACAACACGCAACACAAAATACACGCTGGGATCGTAGTATACAGCGCAAGGAGGGTATTCATTTTCGCTTGGCATGATTTTAGTTCTCACCCACAACACGCAACATAAAATACACGCTGAGATCGTAGTAGACATCGCAAGGGCGGTCTTCATTTTCGCTCGGCAATATTTTAGTTCTCCCTCGCAACACGCAACACAAAATATATGCTGAGATCGCAGTATACAGCACAAGGAGGGTCTTCATTTTCGTTTGGCATAATTTTAGTTCTCACCCACAACACGCAACACAAAATACACGCTGAGATCGTAGTATACAGCGCAAGGAGGGTCTTCATTTTCGTTTGGCATGATTTTAGTTCTCACCCATAACACGCAACACAAAATACATGCTGAAATCGTAGTATACAGTCTAAGGAGGGTGTACATTTTCGCTCTACATGGTTTTAGTTCTCACCCACAACACGCAACAAAAATACACGCTGGGATCGTAGTATAGAGCGCAAGGAGGGTCTTCATTTTCGCTTGGCATGATTTTAGTTCTCACCCACAACACGCAACACAAAATACAAGCTGATATCGTAGTATACAGCGCAAGAAGGGTCTTCATTTTCGCTTGGCATGATTTTAGTTCTCACCCACAACACGCAACACAAAATACAAGCTGAGATCGTAGTATACATCGCAAGGTCGGTCTTCATTTTCGGTAGGCAAGATTTTAGTTCTCCCCCACAACACGCAACACAAAATATATGCTGAGGTCGCAGTATACAGCAAAAGGAGGGTCTTCATTTTCGTTTGGCATGATTTTAGTTCTCACCCACAACACGCAACACAAAATACACGCTGAAATCGTAGTATACTGCCTAAGGAAGGTCTACATTTTCGCTTTACATGACTTTAGTTCTCACCCACAACACGCAACAAAAATACACGCTGAGATCGTAGTATACAGCGCAAGGAGGGTCTTCGTTTTCGCTTGGCAAGATATTAGTTCTCACCCACAACACTCAACACACACGCTGCGATCATAGTATACAGCGCAAGGAGGGTCTTAATTTTCGCTTGGCATGATTTTAGTTCTCGCCCACAACACCCAACACAAAATACAAGCTGAGATCATAGTATACAGCCCAAGGAGGGTCTTCACTTTCGCTTGGCGTGATTTTAGTTCTCACACACAACACGCAACACAAAATAAACGCTGGCATCGTAGTATACAGCGCAAGGAGGGTCTTCAATTTCGCTTGGCGTGATTTTAGTTCTCACCCACAACACGCAACACAAAATACACGCTGATATCGTAGCATACAGCGCAAGGAGGGTCTTCATTTTCGCTTGGCATAATTTTAGTTCTCACCTACAACACGCAACACAAATTACACGCTGAGATCTTAATATGCAGCGAAAGGAGGGTTTTCATTTCCGCTTGGCAAGATTTTAGTTCTCACCCACAAGACGCAACACAAAATAAATGCTGGGATCGTAGTATACAGCGCAAGGAGGGTCTTCATTTTCGCTTGGCATGATTTTAATTCTCACCCACAACACGCAACACAAAATACAAGGTGAGATCGTAGTATACAGCGCAAGAAGGGTCTTCATTTTCGCTTGGCATGAATATGGTTCTCAGCCACAACACGCAACACAATATAGACGCTGAGATTGTAGTATACATCGCAAGGACGGTCTTCATTTTCGCTTGGCATGATTTTAGTTCTCCCCCACAACACGCAACACAAGATATATGCTGAGATCGCAGTATACATCACAAGGAGGGTCTTCATTTTCGTTTGGCATGATTTTAGTTCTCACCCACAACACGCAACACAAAATACACGCTGAGATCGTAGTATACAGCGCAAGGAGGGTCTTCATTTTCGCTTGGCATGATTTTAGTTCTCACCCACAACACGCAACACAAAATACACGCTGAAATCGTAGTATACAGCCTAAGGAGGGTCTTCATTTTCGCTTGGCAAGATATTAATTCTCACCCACAACACTCAACACACAATACACGCTGCAATCATAGTATACAGCGCAAGGAGGGTCTTAATTTTCGCTTGGCATGATTTTAGTTCTCGCCCAAACACTCAACACAAAATACAAGCTGAAATCATAGTATACAGCCCAAGGAGGGTCTTCAATTTCGCTTCGCGTGATTTTAGTTCTCACCCACAACACGCAACACAGAATACACGCTGAGATCGTAGCATACAGCGCAAGGAGGGTCTTCATTTTCTCTTGTCAAGATTTTAATTCTCACCCACAACATCCAACACAAAATGCACGCTGAGATCGTAGTATACAGCGCAAGGAGGGTCTTCATTTTCGCTTGGCATGATATTAGTTCTCACCCACAACACGCAACACAAAATACAAGCTGAGATCGTAGTATACAGCGCAAGAAGGGTCTTCATTTTCGCTTGGCATGATTATAGTTCTCAGCCACAACACGCAACACAAAATACACGCTGAGATTGTAGTATACATCGCAAGGACATTCTTCATTTTCGCTTGGCATAATTTTAGTTCTCCCGCACAAAACGCAACACAAAATATATGCTGAGATCGCAGTATACAGCACAAGGAGGGTCTTCATTTTCGTTTGGCATGATTTTAGTTCTCACCCACAACACGCAACACAAAATACACGCTGAGATCGTAGTATACAGCGCAAGGAGGGTCTTCATTTTCGCTTGGCATGATTTTAGTTCTCACCCACAACACGCAACACAAAATACACGCTGAAATCGTAGTATACAGCCTAAGGAGGGTCTACATTATCGCTTTACATGATTTTAGTTCTCACTCACAACACGCAACAAGAATACACGCTGAGATCGTAGTATACAGCGCAAGGAGGGTCTTCATTTTCGCTTGGCATGATATTAGTTCTCACCCACAACACTCAACACAAAATACACGCTGAGATCATAGTATACAACCCAAGGAGGGTCTTCACTTTCGCTTGGCGTGATTTTAGTTCTCACACACAACACGCAACACAAAATAAACGCTGGGATCGTAGTATAAAGCGCAAGGAGGGTCTTCAATTTCGCTTGGCATGCTTTTAGTTCTCACCCACAACACGCAACACAAAATACACGCTGAGATCATAGCATACAGCGCAAGGAGGGTCTTCATTTTCGTTTGGCATGATTTTAGTTCTCACCCACAACACGCAACACAAACTACACGCTGAAATCGTAGTATACAGTCTGAGGAGGGTCTACATTTTCGTTCTACATGGTTTTAGTTCTCAGCCACAACACGCAACAAAAATACACGCTGGGATCGTAGTATACAACGCAAGGAGGGTCTTCATTTTCGCTTGGCATGTTTTTAGTTCTCACCCACAACACGCAACCCAAAATACACGCTGAGATCGTAGTATACATCGCAAGGACGGTCTTCATTTTCGCTAGGCAAGATTTTAGTTCTCCCCCACAACACGCAACACAAAATATATGCTGAGATCGCAGTATACAGCAAAAGGAGGGTTTTTTTTTCGTTTGGCATGATTTTAGTTCTCACCCACAAACGAAACAAAAAATACACGCTGAAATCGTAGTATCAAGCCTAAGGAGGGTCTACATTTACGCTTTACATAATATTAGTTGTCACCCACATAACGCAACAAAAATACACGCTGAGATCGTAGTATACAGCGCAAGGAGGGTCTTCATTTTCGCTTGGCAAGATATTAGTTCTCACCCACAACACTCAACACGAACTACACGCTGAGATTGTAGTATACAGCACAAGGAGGGTCTTAATTTTCGCTGGGTATGATTGTAGTTCTCACCCACAACACGCAACACTAAATACAATCTGAGATCATAGTATACAGCCCAAGGAGGGTCTTCACTTTCGCTTGGCGTGATTTTAATTCTCACCCACAACATCCAACACAATATACACGCTGAGATCGTAGTATACAGCGCAAGGAGGGTCTTCATTTTCGCTTGGCATAATTTTAGTTCTCACCTACAACACGCAACACTAAATACCCGCTTAGATCTCAGTATACAGCGCAAGGACGGTCTTCATTTTCGCTTGGCATGATATTAGTTCTCACCCACAACACTCAACACAAATTACACGCTGAGATCTTAATATGCAGCGAAAGGAGGGTCTTCATTTCCGCTTGGCAAGATTTTAGTTCTCACCCACAAGACGCAACACAAAATAAATGCTGGGATCGTAGTATACAGCGCAAGGAGGGTCTTCATTTTCTCTTGGCATGATTTTAATTCTCACCCACAACATCCAACACAAAATACACGCTGAGATCGTAGTATACAGCGCAAGGAGGGTCTTCATTTTCGCTTGGCATGATTTTAATTCTCACCCACAACACGCAACACAAAATACAAGCTGAGATCGTAGTATACAGCGCAAGAAGGGTCTTCATTTTCGCTTGGCATGATTATAGTTCTCAGCCACAACACGCAACACAATATAGACGCTGAGATTGTAGTATACATCGCAAGGACGGTCTTCATTTTCGCTTGGCATGATTTTAGTTCTCCCCCACAACACGCAACACAAGATATATGCTGAGATCGCAGTATACAGCACAAGGAGGGTCTTCATTTTCGTTTGGCAAGATATTAATTCTCACCCACAACACTCAACACACAATACACGCTGCGATCATAGTATACAGCGCAAGGAGGGTCTTAATTTTCGCTTGGCATGATTTTAGTTCTCGCCCACAACACTCAACACAAAATACAAGCTGAAATCATAGTATACAGCCCAAGGAGGGTCTTCACTTTCGCTTGGCGTGATTTTAGTTCTCACACACAACACGCAACACAAAATAAACGCTGGGATCGTAGTATACAGCGCAAGGAGGGTCTTCAATTTCGCTTGGCGTGATTTTAGTTCTCACCCACAACACACAACACAGAATACACGCTGAGATCGTAGCATACACCGCAAGGAGGGTCTTCATTTTCTCTTGGCATGATTTTAATTCTCACCCACAACATCCAACACAAAATGCACGCTGAGATCGTAGTATACAGCGCAAGGAGGGTGAACTAAAAGGGGGGAGAACTAAAATCACGCCAAGCGAAAATGAAGACCGTCCTTGCGATGTATACTACAATCTCAGCGTCTATATTGTGTTGCGTGTTGTGGCTGAGAACTATAATCATGTTAAGCGAAAATGAAGACCCTTCTTGCAATGTATACTACGATCTCAGCTTGTATTTTGTGTTGCGTGTTGTGGGTGAGAATTAAAATCATGCCAAGCGAAAATGAAGACCCTCCTTGCGCTGTATACTACGATCTCAGCGTGTATTTTGTGTTGGATGTTGTGGGTGAGAATTAAAATCATGCCAAGAGAAAATGAAGACCCTCCTTGCGCTGTATACTACGGTCCCAGCATTTATTTTGTGTTGCGTCTTGTGGGTGAGAACTAAAATCTTGCCAAACGGAAATGAAGACCCTCCTTTCGCTGCATATTACGATCTCAGCGTGTAATTTGTGTTGGGTGTTGTGGGTGAGAACTAATATCATGCCAAGCGAAAATGAAGACCGTCCTTGCGCTGTATACTGAGATCTAAGCGGGTATTTAGTGTTGCGTGTTGTAGGTGAGAACTAAAATCATGCCAAACGAAAATGAAGACCCTCCTTTTGCTGTATACTGCTATCTCAGCATATATTTTGTGTTGCGTGTTGTGGCGGAGAACTAAAATCTTGCCTAGCGAAAATGAAGACCGACCTTGCGATGTATACTACGATCTCAGCTTGTATTTTGTGTTGTGTGTTGTGGGTGAGAACTAAAATCATGCCAAGCGAAAATGAAGACCCTTCTTGCGCTGTATACTACGATCTCAGCTTGTATTTTGTGTTGCGTGTTGTGGGTGAGAACTAAAATCATGCCAAGCGAAAATGAAGACCCTCCTTGCGCTGTATACTACGATCCCAGCGTGTATTTTTGTTGCGTGTTGTGGGTGAGAACTAAAACCATGTAGAGCGAAAATGTAGACCCTCCTTAGACTGTATACTACGATTTCAGCATGTATTTTGTGTTGCGTGTTGTGGGTGAGAACTAAAATCATGCCAAACGAAAATGAAGACCCTCCTTGCGCTGTATACTACGATCTCAGCGTGTATTTTGTGTTGCATGTTGTGGGTGAGAACTAAAATCATGCCAAACGAAAATGAAGACCCTCCTTGTGCTGTATACTGCGATCTCAGCATATATTTTGTGTTGCGTGTTGTGGGGGAGAACTAAAATTATGCCTAGCGAAAATGAAGACCGTCCTTGCGATGTATACTACGATCTCAGCGTGTATTTTATGTTGCGTGTTGTGGGTGAGAACTAAAATCATGCCAAGCGAAAATGAAGACCCTTCTTGCGCTGTATACTACGATCTCAGCTTGTATTTTGTGTTGCGTGTTGTGGGCGAAAACTAAAATTATGCCAAGCGAAAATGAAGACCCTCCTTGCGCTGTATACTACGATCCCAGCGTTTATTTTGTGTTGCGTGATGTGGGTGAGAACTAAAATCTTGCCAAGCGAAAATAAAGACCCTCCTTGCGCCGTATACTACGATCTCAGCGTGTATATTGTGTTGGATGTTGTGGGTGAGAATTAAAATCACGCCAAGCGAAAGTGAAGACCCTCCTTGGGCTGTATACTATGATCTCAGCTTGTATTTTGTGTTGCGTGTTGTGGGTGAGAACTACAATCATACCAAGCGAAAATTAAGACCCTCCTTGCGCTGTATACTATGATCGCAGCGTGTATTTTGTGTTGAGTGTTGTGGGTGAGAACTAATATCTTGCCAAGCGAAAATGAAGACCCTCCTTGCGCTGTATACTACGATCTCAGCGTGTATTTTTGTTCCGTGTTGTGGGTGAGAACTAATATTATGTAAAGCGAAAATGTAGACCCTCCTTAGGCTGGATACTACGATTTCAACTTGTATTTTGTGTTGCGTGTTGTGGGTGGGAACTAAAATCATGCCAAACGAAAATGAACACCCTCCTTTTGCTGTATACTGCGATCTCAGCATATATTTTGAGTTGCGTGTTGTGGGGGAGAACTAAAATCTTGCCTAGCGAAAATGAAGACCGTCCTTGCGATTTATACTACGATCTCAGCGTGTATTTTGTGTTGCGTGCTGTGAGTGAGAACTAAAATCATGCCAAGCGAAAATGAAGACCCTTCTTGCGCTGTATGCTACGATCTCAGCTTGTATTTTGTGTTGCGTGGGGGTGAGAACTAAAATCATGCCAATCGAAAATGAAGACCCTCCTTGCGCTGTATACTACAATCCCAGCGTATATTCTTGTTGCGTGTTGTGGGTGAGAACTAAAACCATGTAGAGCGAAAATGTAGACCCTCCTTAGACTGTATACTACGAGTTCAGTGTGTATTTTGTGTTGCGTGTTGTGGGTGACAACTAAAATCATGCCAAACGAAAATGAAGACCCTCCTCGCGCTGTATGCTATGATCTCAGCGTGTATTTTGTGTTGCGTGTTGTGGGTGAGAACTAAAATCACGCCAAGCGAAATTCAAGACCCTCCTTGCGCTGTATACTACGATCCCAGCGTTTATTTTGTGTTGCGTGTTGTGTGTGAGAACTAAAATCACGCCAAGCGAAAGTGAAGACCCTCCTTGGGCTGTATACTATGATCTCAGCGTGTATTTTGTGTTGAGTGTTGTGGGTGAGAACTAATATCATGCCAAGCGAAAATGAAGACCCTCCTTGCGCTGTATACTACGATCTCAGCGTGTATTCTTGTTGCGTGTTGTGGGTGAGAACTAAAATATTGTAAAGCGATAATGTAGACCCTCCTTAGGCTGTATACTACGATTTCAGCGTGTATTTTGCGTTGCGTGTTGTGGGTGAGAACTACAATCATGCCAAGAGAAAATGAAGACCCTCCTTGATGTATACTACGATCTCAGCGTGTATTTTGTGTTGCGTGTTGTGGGTGGGACCTAAAATCATGCCAAACGAAAATGAAGACCCTCCTTGTACTGCATACTGCGATCTCAGCATATATTTTGTGTTGCGTGTTGTGGGGGGAACTAAAATCATGCCAAGCGAAATTGAGGACCGTCCTTGCGATGTATACTACAATTTCAGCGTGTATTTTGTGTTGCGTGTTGTGGCTGAGAACTATAATCATGCCAAGCGAAAATGAGGACCCTTCTTGCGCTGTATACTACGATCTCAGCTTGTATTTTGTGTTGCGTGTTGTGGGTGAGAACTGATATCATGCCAAGCGAAAATGAAGACCCTCCTTGCGCTGTATACTACGATCTCAGCTTGTTTTTTGTGTTGGATGTTGTGGGTGAGATTTAAAATCATGCCAAGAGAAAATGAAGACCCTCCTTGCGCTGTATACTACGATCCCAGCATTTATTTTGTGTTGTGTCTTGTGGGTGAGAACTAAAATCTTGCCAAGCGGAAATGAAGACCCTCCTTTCGCTGCATATTACGATCTCAGCGTGTAATTTGTGTTGGGTGTTGTGGGTGAGAACTAAAATCATGCCAAGCGAAAATGAAGACCGTCCTTGCGTTGTATACTACGATCTCAGCGTGTATTTTGTGTTGCGTGTTGTGGGTGAGAATTAAAATCACGCCAAGCGAAATTGAAGACCCTCCTTGCGCTGTATACTACGATCTCAGCGTTTATTTTGTGTTGCGTGTTGTGTGTGAGAACTAAAATCACGTCAAGCGAAAGTGAAGACCCTCCTTGTGCTGTATACTGCGATCTCAGCATATATTTTGTGTTGCGTGTTGTGGGGGAGAACTAAAATCATGCCGAGCGAAAATGAAGACCGTCCTTGCGATGTATACTGCAATCTCAGCGTCTATATTGTGTTGCGTGTTGTGGCTGAGAACTATAATCATGCCAAGCGAAAATGAAGACCCTTCTTGCGCTGTATACTACCATCTCAGCTAGTATTTTGTGTTGCGTGTTGTGGGTGAGAATTAAAATCATGCCAAGCGAAAATGAAGACCCTCCTTGCGCTGTATACTACGATCTCAGCGTGTATTTTGTGTTGGATGTTGTGGGTGAGAATTAAAATCATGCCAAGAGAAAATGAAGACCCTCCTTGCGCTGTATACTACGATCCCAGCATTTATTTTGTGTTGCGTCTTGTGGGTGAGAACTAAAATCTTGCCAAGCGGAAATGAAGACCCTCCTTTCGCTGCATATTACGATCTCAGCGTGTAATTTGTGTTGGGTGTTGTGGGTGAGAACTAATATCATGCCAAGCGAAAATGAAGACCGTCCTTGCGCTGTATACTGAGATCTAAGCGGGTATTTAGTGTTGCGTGTTGTAGGTGAGAACTAAAATTATGCCAAGCGAAAATAAAGACCCTCCTTGCGCTGTATGCTACGATATCAGCGTGTATTTTGTGTTGCGTGTTGTGGGTGAGAACTAAAATCACGCCAAGCGAAATTGAAGACCCTCCTTGCGCTGTATACTACGATCCCAGCGTTTATTTTGTGTTGCGTGTTGTGTGTGAGAACTAAAATCACGCCAAGCGAAAGTGAAGACCCTCCTTGGGCTGTATACTATGATCTCAGCTTGTATTTTGTGTTGGGTGTTGTGGATGTGAACTAAAATTATGCCAAACGAAAATGAAGACCCTCCTTGCGCTGTATACTACGATCACTGCTTGTATTTTGTGTTGCGTGTTGTGGGTGAGAACTAAAATCTTGCCAAGCGAAAATGAAGACCCTCCTTGCGCTGTATACTACGATCTCAGCGTTTATTTTGTGTTGCGTGTTGTGTGTGAGAACAAAATCACGCCAAGCGAAAGTGAAGACCCTCCTTGGGCTGTATACTATGATGTCAGCGTGTATTTTGTGTTGAGTGTTGTGGGTGAGAACTAATATCTTGCCAAGCGAAAATGAAGACCCTCCTTGCGCTGTATACTACGATCTCAGCGTGTATTCTTGTTGCGTGTTGTGGATGAGAACTAAAATCATGTAAAGCGATAATGTAGACCCTCCTTAGGCTGTATACTACGATTTCAGCGTTTATTTTGTGTTGCGTGTTGTGGGTGAGAACTAAAAGCATGCCAAGCGAAAATGAAGACCCTCCTTGTGCTGTATACTGCGATCTCAGCATATATTTTGTGTTGCGTGTTGTGGGGGAGAACTAAAATCATGCCAAGCGAAAATGAAGACCGTCCTTGCGATGTATACTACAATCTCAGCGTCTATATTGTGTTGCGTGTTGTGGCTGAGAACTATAATCATGCCAAGCGAAAATGAAGACCCTCCTTGCGCTGTATACTACGATCTCAGCGTGTATTTTGTGTTGCGTGTTGTGGGTGAGAACTAAAATCATGCCAAACGAAAATGAAGACCCTCCTTGTGCTGTATACTGCGATCTCAGCATATATTTTGTGTTGCGTGTTGTGGGGGAAAACTAAAATCATGCCAAGCGAAAATGAAGACCGTCCTTGCGATGTATACTACAATCTCAGCGTCTATATTGTCTTGCGTGTTGTGGCTGAGAACTATAATCATGCCAAGCGAAAATGAAGACCCTTCTTGCGCTGTATACTACGATCTCAGCTTGTATTTTGTGTTGCGTGTTGTGGGTGAGAATTAAAACCATGCCAAGCGAAAATGAAGACCCTCCTTGCGCTGTATACTATGATCTCAGCGTGTATTTTGTGTTGGATGTTGTGGGCGAGAATTAAAATCATGCCAAGAGAAAATGAAGACCCTCCTTGCGCTGTATACTACGATCCCAGCATTTATTTTGTGTTGCGTCTTGTGGGTGAGAACTAAAATCTTGCCAAGCGGAAATGAAGACCCTCCTTTCGCTGCATATTACGATCTCAGCGTGTAATTTGTGTTGGGTGTTGTGGGTGAGAACTAATATCATGCCAAGCGAAAATGAAGACCGTCCTTGCGCTGTATACTGAGATCTAAGCGGGTATTTAGTGTTGCGTGTTGTAGGTGAAAACTAAAATTATGCCAAGCGAAAATGAAGACCCTCCTTGCGCTGTATGCTACGATATCAGCGTGTATTTTGTGTTGCGTGTTGTGGGTGAGAACTAAAATCACGCCAAGCGAAATTGAAGACCCTCCTTGCGCTGTATACTACGATCCCAGCATTTATTTTGTGTTGCGTGTTGTGTGTGAGAACTAAAATCACGCCAAGCGAAAGTGAAGACCCTCCTTGGGCTGTATACTATGATCTCAGCTTGTATTTTGTATTGGGTGTTGTGGGCGAGAACTAAAATCATGCCAAGCGAAAATTAAGACCCTCCTTGCGCTGTATACTATGATCGCAGCGTGTGTGTTGAGTGTTGTGGGTGAGAACTAATATCTTGCCAAGCGAAAATGAAGACCCTCCTTGCGCTGTATACTACGATCTCAGCGTGTATTTTTGTTGCGTGTTGTGGGTGAGAACTAAAATCATGTAAAGCGAAAATGTAGACCCTCCTTAGGCTGTATACTACGATTTCAGCGTGTATTTTGTGTTGCGTGTTGTGGGTGAGAACTAAAATCATGCCAAACGAAAATGAAGACCCTCCTTTTGCTGTATACTGCGATCTCAGCATATATTTTGTGTTGCGTGTTGTGGGGGAGAACTAAAATCTTGCCTAGCGAAAATGAAGACCCTTCTTGCGCTGTATACTACGATCTCAGCTTGTATTTTGTGTTGCGTGTTGTGGGTGAGAACTAAAATCTTGCCAAGCGAAAATAAAGACCCTCCTTGCGCTGTATACTATGATCGCAGCGTGTATTTTGTGTTGAGTGTTGTGGGTGAGAACTAATATCTTGCCAAGCGAAAATGAAGACCCTCCTTGCGCTGTATACTACGATCTCAGCGTGTATTTTTGTTGCGTGTTGTGGGTGAGAACTAATATTATGTAAAGCGAAAATGTAGACCCTCCTTAGGCTGGATACTACGATTTCAACTTGTATTTTGTGTTGCGTGTTGTGGGTGGGAACTAAAATCATGCCAAACGAAAATGAAGACCCTCCTTTTGCTGTATACTGCGATCTCAGCATATGTTTTGTGTTGCGTGTTGTGGGGGAGAACTAAAATCTTGCCTAGCGAAAATGAAGACCGTCCTTGCGATGTATACTACGATCTCAGCGTGTATTTTGTGTTGCGTGCTGTGAGTGAGAACTAAAATCATGCCAAGCGAAAATGAAGACCCTTCTTGCGCTGTATGCTACGATCTCAGCTTGTATTTTGTGTTGCGTGGGGGTGAGAACTAAAATCATGCCAATCGAAAATGAAGACCCTCCTTGCGCTGTATACTACAATCCCAGCGTATATTCTTGTTGCGTGTTGTGGGTGAGAACTAAAACCATGTAGAGCGAAAATGTAGACCCTCCTTAGACTGTATACTACGAGTTCAGTGTGTATTTTGTGTTGCGTGTTGTGGGTGAGAACTAAAATCATGCCAAACGAAAATGAAGACCCTCCTTGCGCTGTATGCTATGATCTCAGCGTGTATTTTGTGTTGCGTGTTGTGGGTGAGAACTAAAATCACGCCAAGCGAAATTCAAGACCCTCCTTGCGCTGTATACTACGATCCCAGCGTTTATTTTGTGTTGCGTGTTGTGTATGAGAACTAAAATCACGCCAAGCGAAAGTGAAGACCCTCCTTGGGCTGTATATTATGATCTCAGCGTGTATTTTGTGTTGAGTGTTGTGGGTGAGAACTAATATCATGCCAAGCGAAAATGAAGACCCTCCTTGCGCTGTATACTACGATCTCAGCGTGTATTCTTGTTGCGTGTTGTGGGTGAGAACTAAAATCATGTAAAGCGATAATGTAGACCCTCCTTAGGCTGTATACTACGATTTCAGCGTGTATTTTGTGTTGCGTGTTGTGGGTGAGAACTACAATCATGCCAAGAGAAAATGAAGACCCTCCTTGCGCTGTATACTACGATCTCAGCGTGTATTTTGTGTTGCGTGTTGTGGGTGGGACCTAAAATCATGCCAAACGAAAATGAAGACCCTCCTTGTACTGCATACTGCGATCTCAGCATATATTTTGTGTTGCGTGTTGTGGGGGGAACTAAAATCATGCCAAGCGAAATTGAGGACCGTCCTTGCGATGTATACTACAATCTCAGCGTGTATTTTGTGTTGCGTGTTGTGGGTGAGAACTGATATCATGCCAAGCGAAAATGAAGACCCTCCTTGCGCTGTATACTACGATCTCAGCTTGTTTTTTGTGTTGGATGTTGTGGGCGAGAATTAAAATCATGCCAAGAGAAAATGAAGACCCTCCTTGCGCTGTATACTACGATCCCAGCATTTATTTTGTGTTGCGTCTTGTGGGTGAGAACTAAAATCTTGCCAAGCGGAAATGAAGACCCTCCTTTCGCTGCATATTACGATCTCAGCGTGTAATTTGTGTTGGGTGTTGTGGGTGAGAACTAATATCATGCCAAGCGAAAATGAAGACCGTCCTTGCGCTGTATACTGAGATCTAAGCGGGTATTTAGTGTTGCGTGTTGTAGGTGAAAACTAAAATTATGCCAAGCGAAAATGAAGACCCTCCTTGCGCTGTATGCTACGATATCAGCGTGTATTTTGTGTTGCGTGTTGTGGGTGAGAACTAAAATCACGCCAAGCGAAATTGAAGACCCTCCTTGCACTGTATACTACGATCCCAGCATTTATTTTGTGTTGCGTGTTGTGTGTGAGAACTAAAATCACGCCAAGCGAAATGAAGACCCTCCTTGGGCTGTATACTATGATCTCAGCTTGTATTTTGTGTTGGGTGTTGTGGGCGAGAACTAAAATCATGCCAAGCGAAAATGAAGACCGTCCTTGCGTTGTATACTACGATCTCAGCGTGTATTTTGTGTTGCGTGTTGTGGGTGAGAATTAAAATCACGCCAAGCGAAATTGAAGACCCTCCTTGCGCTGTATACTACGATCTCAGCGTTTATTTTGTGTTGCGTGTTGTGTGTGAGAACTAAAATCACGTCAAGCGAAAGTGAAGACCCTCCTTGTGCTGTATACTGCGATCTCAGCATATATTTTGTGTTGCGTGTTGTGGGGGAGAACTAAAATCATGCCGAGCGAAAATGAAGACCGTCCTTGCGATGTATGCTGCAATCTCAGCGTCTATATTGTGTTGCGTGTTGTGGCTGAGAACTATAATCATGCCAAGCGAAAATGAAGACCCTTCTTGCGCTGTATACTACCATCTCAGCTAGTATTTTGTGTTGCGTGTTGTGGGTGAGAATTAAAATCATGCCAAGCGAAAATGAAGACCCTCCTTGCGCTGTATACTACGATCTCAGCGTGTATTTTGTGTTGGATGTTGTGGGTGAGAATTAAAATCATGCCAAGAGAAAATGAAGACCCTCCTTGCGCTGTATACTACGATCCCAGCATTTATTTTGTGTTGCGTCTTGTGGGTGAGAACTAAAATCTTGCCAAGCGGAAATGAAGACCCTCCTTTCGCTGCATATTACGATCTCAGCGTGTAATTTGTGTTGGGTGTTGTGGGTGAGAACTAATATCATGCCAAGCGAAAATGAAGACCGTCCTTGCGCTGTATACTGAGATCTAAGCGGGTATTTAGTGTTGCGTGTTGTAGGTGAGAACTAAAATTATGCCAAGCGAAAATAAAGACCCTCCTTGCGCTGTATGCTACGATATCAGCGTGTATTTTGTGTTGCGTGTTGTGGGTGAGAACTAAAATCACGCCAAGCGAAATTGAAGACCCTCCTTGCGCTGTATACTACGATCCCAGCGTTTATTTTGTGTTGCGTGTTGTGTGTGAGAACTAAAATCACGCCAAGCGAAAGTGAAGACCCTCCTTGGGCTGTATACTATGATCTCAGCTTGTATTTTGTGTTGGGTGTTGTGGATGTGAACTAAAATTATGCCAAACGAAAATGAAGACCCTCCTTGCGCTGTATACTACGATCACTGCTTGTATTTTGTGTTGCGTGTTGTGGGTGAGAACTAATATCTTGCCAAGCGAAAATGAAGACCCTCCTTGCGCTGTATACTACGATCTCAGCGTGTATTCTTGTTGCGTGTTGTGGATGAGAACTAAAATCATGTAAAGCGATAATGTAGACCCTCCTTAGGCTGTATACTACGATTTCAGCGTTTATTTTGTGTTGCGTGTTGTGGGTGAGAACTAAAAGCATGCCAAGCGAAAATGAAGACCCTCCTTGTGCTGTATACTGCGATCTCAGCATATATTTTGTGTTGCGTGTTGTGGGGGAGAACTAAAATCATGCCAAGCGAAAATGAAGACCGTCCTTGCGATGTATACTACAATCTCAGCGTCTATATTGTGTTGCGTGTTGTGGCTGAGAACTATAATCATGCCAAGCGAAAATGAAGACCCTCCTTGCGCTGTATACTACGATCTCAGCGTGTATTTTGTGTTGCGTGTTGTGGGTGAGAACTAAAATCATGCCAAACGAAAATGAAGACCCTCCTTGTGCTGTATACTGCGATCTCAGCATATATTTTGTGTTGCGTGTTGTGGGGGAAAACTAAAATCATGCCAAGCGAAAATGAAGACCGTCCTTGCGATGTATACTACAATCTCAGCGTCTATATGGTCTTGCGTGTTGTGGCTGAGAACTATAATCATGCCAAGCGAAAATGAAGACCCTTCTTGCGCTGTATACTACGATCTCAGCTTGTATTTTGTGTTGCGTGTTGTGGGTGAGAATTAAAATCATGCCAAGCGAAAATGAAGACCCTCCTTGCGCTGTATACTATGATCTCAGCGTGTATTTTGTGTTGGATGTTGTGGGCGAGAATTAAAATCATGCCAAGAGAAAATGAAGACCCTCCTTGCGCTGTATACTACGATCCCAGCATTTATTTTGTGTTGCGTCTTGTGGGTGAGAACTAAAATCTTGCCAAGCGGAAATGAAGACCCTCCTTTCGCTGCATATTACGATCTCAGCGTGTAATTTGTGTTGGGTGTTGTGGGTGAGAACTAATATCATGCCAAGCGAAAATGAAGACCGTCCTTGCGCTGTATACTGAGATCTAAGCGGGTATTTAGTGTTGCGTGTTGTAGGTGAAAACTAAAATTATGCCAAGCGAAAATGAAGACCCTCCTTGCGCTGTATGCTACGATATCAGCGTGTATTTTGTGTTGCGTGTTGTGGGTGAGAACTAAAATCACGCCAAGCGAAATTGAAGACCCTCCTTGCGCTGTATACTACGATCCCAGCATTTATTTTGTGTTGCGTGTTGTGTGTGAGAACTAAAATCACGCCAAGCGAAAGTGAAGACCCTCCTTGGGCTGTATACTATGATCTCAGCTTGTATTTTGTATTGGGTGTTGTGGGCGAGAACTAAAATCATGCCAAGCGAAAATTAAGACCCTCCTTGCGCTGTATACTATGATCGCAGCGTGTGTGTTGAGTGTTGTGGGTGAGAACTAATATCTTGCCAAGCGAAAATGAAGACCCTCCTTGCGCTGTATACTACGATCTCAGCGTGTATTTTTGTTGCGTGTTGTGGGTGAGAACTAAAATCATGTAAAGCGAAAATGTAGACCCTCCTTAGGCTGTATACTACGATTTCAGCGTGTATTTTGTGTTGCGTGTTGTGGGTGAGAACTAAAATCATGCCAAACGAAAATGAAGACCCTCCTTTTGCTGTATACTGCGATCTCAGCATATATTTTGTGTTGCGTGTTGTGGGGGAGAACTAAAATCTTGCCTAGCGAAAATGAAGACCCTTCTTGCGCTGTATACTACGATCTCAGCTTGTATTTTGTGTTGCGTGTTGTTGGCGAAAACTAAAATTATGCCAAGCGAAAATGAAGACCCTCCTTGCGCTGTATACTACGATCCCAGCGTTTATTTTGTGTTGCGTGATGTGGGTGAGAACTAAAATCTTGCCAAGCGAAAATAAAGACCCTCCTTGCGCTGTATACTATGATCGCAGCGTGTATTTTGTGTTGAGTGTTGTGGGTGAGAACTAATATCTTGCCAAGCGAAAATGAAGACCCTCCTTGCGCTGTATACTACGATCTCAGCGTGTATTTTTGTTGCGTGTTGTGGGTGAGAACTAATATTATGTAAAGCGAAAATGTAGACCCTCCTTAGGCTGGATACTACGATTTCAACTTGTATTTTGTGTTGCGTGTTGTGGGTGGGAACTAAAATCATGCCAAACGAAAATGAAGACCCTCCTTTTGCTGTATACTGCGATCTCAGCATATGTTTTGTGTTGCGTGTTGTGGGGGAGAACTAAAATCTTGCCTAGCGAAAATGAAGACCGTCCTTGCGATGTATACTACGATCTCAGCGTGTATTTTGTGTTGCGTGCTGTGAGTGAGAACTAAAATCATGCCAAGCGAAAATGAAGACCCTTCTTGCGCTGTATGCTACGATCTCAGCTTGTATTTTGTGTTGCGTGGGGGTGAGAACTAAAATCATGCCAATCGAAAATGAAGACCCTCCTTGCGCTGTATACTACAATCCCAGCGTATATTCTTGTTGCGTGTTGTGGGTGAGAACTAAAACCATGTAGAGCGAAAATGTAGACCCTCCTTAGACTGTATACTACGAGTTCAGTGTGTATTTTGTGTTGCGTGTTGTGGGTGAGAACTAAAATCATGCCAAACGAAAATGAAGACCCTCCTTGCGCTGTATGCTATGATCTCAGCGTGTATTTTGTGTTGCGTGTTGTGGGTGAGAACTAAAATCACGCCAAGCGAAATTCAAGACCCTCCTTGCGCTGTATACTACGATCCCAGCGTTTATTTTGTGTTGCGTGTTGTGTGTGAGAACTAAAATCACGCCAAGCGAAAGTGAAGACCCTCCTTGGGCTGTATACTATGATCTCAGCGTGTATTTTGTGTTGAGTGTTGTGGGTGAGAACTAATATCATGCCAAGCGAAAATGAAGACCCTCCTTGCGCTGTATACTACGATCTCAGCGTGTATTCTTGTTGCGTGTTGTGGGTGAGAACTAAAATCATGTAAAGCGATAATGTAGACCCTCCTTAGGCTGTATACTACGATTTCAGCGTGTATTTTGTGTTGCGTGTTGTGGGTGAGAACTACAATCATGCCAAGAGAAAATGAAGACCCTCCTTGCGCTGTATACTACGATCTCAGCGTGTATTTTGTGTTGCGTGTTGTGGGTGGGACCTAAAATCATGCCAAACGAAAATGAAGACCCTCCTTGTACTGCATACTGCGATCTCAGCATATATTTTGTGTTGCGTGTTGTGGGGGGAACTAAAATCATGCCAAGCGAAATTGAGGACCGTCCTTGCGATGTATACTACAATCTCAGCGTGTATTTTGTGTTGCGTGTTGTGGGTGAGAACTGATATCATGCCAAGCGAAAATGAAGACCCTCCTTGCGCTGTATACTACGATCTCAGCTTGTTTTTTGTGTTGGATGTTGTGGGCGAGAATTAAAATCATGCCAAGAGAAAATGAAGACCCTCCTTGCGCTGTATACTACGATCCCAGCATTTATTTTGTGTTGCGTCTTGTGGGTGAGAACTAAAATCTTGCCAAGCGGAAATGAAGACCCTCCTTTCGCTGCATATTACGATCTCAGCGTGTAATTTGTGTTGGGTGTTGTGGGTGAGAACTAATATCATGCCAAGCGAAAATGAAGACCGTCCTTGCGCTGTATACTGAGATCTAAGCGGGTATTTAGTGTTGCGTGTTGTAGGTGAAAACTAAAATTATGCCAAGCGAAAATGAAGACCCTCCTTGCGCTGTATGCTACGATATCAGCGTGTATTTTGTGTTGCGTGTTGTGGGTGAGAACTAAAATCACGCCAAGCGAAATTGAAGACCCTCCTTGCACTGTATACTACGATCCCAGCATTTATTTTGTGTTGCGTGTTGTGTGTGAGAACTAAAATCACGCCAAGCGAAATGAAGACCCTCCTTGGGCTGTATACTATGATCTCAGCTTGTATTTTGTGTTGGGTGTTGTGGGCGAGAACTAAAATCATGCCAAGCGAAAATTAAGACCCTCCTTGCGCTGTATACTATGATCGCAGCGTGTGTGTTGAGTGTTGTGGGTGAGAACTAATATCTTGCCAAGCGAAAATGAAGACCCTCCTTGCGCTGTATACTACGATCTCAGCGTGTATTTTTGTTGCGTGTTGTGGGTGAGAACTAAAATCATGTAAAGCGAAAATGTAGACCGTCCTTAGGCTGTATACTACGATTTCAGCATGTATTTTGTGTTGCGTGTTGTGGGTGAGAACTAAAATCATGCCAAACGAAAATGAAGACCCTCCTTTTGCTGTATACTGCGATCTCAGCATATATTTTGTGTTGCGTGTTGTGGGGGAGAACTAAAATCTTGCCTAGCGAAAATGAAGACCCTTCTTGCGCTGTATACTACGATCTCAGCTTGTATTTTGTGTTGCGTGTTGTGGGCAAAAACTAAAATTATGCCAAGCGAAAATGAAGACCCTCCCTGCGCTGTATACTACGATCCCAGCGTTTATTTTGTGTTGCGTGATGTGGGTGAGAACTAAAATCTTGCCAAGCGAAAATAAAGACCCTCCTTGCGCCGTATACTACGATCTCAGCGTGTATATTGTGTTGGATGTTGTGGGTGAGAATTAAAATCACGCCAAGCGAAAGTGAAGACCCTCCTTGGGCTGTATACTATGATCTCAGCTTGTATTTTGTGTTGCGTGTTGTGGGTGAGAACTACAATCATACCAAGCGAAAATTAAGACCCTCCTTGCGCTGTATACTATGATCGCAGCGTGTATTTTGTGTTGAGTGTTGTGGGTGAGAACTAATATCTTGCCAAGCGAAAATGAAGACCCTCCTTGCGCTGTATACTACGATCTCAGCGTGTATTTTTGTTGCGTGTTGTGGGTGAGAACTAATATTATGTAAAGCGAAAATGTAGACCCTCCTTAGGCTGGATACTACGATTTCAACTTGTATTTTGTGTTGCGTGTTGTGGGTGGGAACTAAAATCATGCCAAACGAAAATGAAGACCCTCCTTTTGCTGTATACTGCGATCTCAGCATATATTTTGTGTTGCGTGTTGTGGGGGAGAACTAAAATCTTGCCTAGCGAAAATGAAGACCGTCCTTGCGATGTATACTACGATCTCAGCGTGTATTTTGTGTTGCGTGCTGTGAGTGAGAACTAAAATCATGCCAAGCGAAAATGAAGACCCTTCTTGCGCTGTATGCTACGATCTCAGCTTGTATTTTGTGTTGCGTGGGGGTGAGAACTAAAATCATGCCAATCGAAAATGAAGACCCTCCTTGCGCTGTATACTACAATCCCAGCGTATATTCTTGTTGCGTGTTGTGGGTCAGAACTAAAACCATGTAGAGCGAAAATGTAGACCCTCCTTAGACTGTATACTACGAGTTCAGTGTGTATTTTGTGTTGCGTGTTGTGGGTGAGAACTAAAATCATGCCAAACGAAAATGAAGACCCTCCTTGCGCTGTATGCTATGATCTCAGCGTGTATTTTGTGTTGCGTGTTGTGGGTGAGAACTAAAATCACGCCAAGCGAAATTCAAGACCCTCCTTGCGCTGTATACTACGATCCCAGCGTTTATTTTGTGTTGCGTGTTGTGTGTGAGAACTAAAATCACGCCAAGCGAAAGTGAAGACCCTCCTTGGGCTGTATACTATGATCTCAGCGTGTATTTTGTGTTGAGTGTTGTGGGTGAGAACTAATATCATGCCAAGCGAAAATGAAGACCCTCCTTGCGCTGTATACTACGATCTCAGCGTGTATTCTTGTTGCGTGTTGTGGGTGAGAACTAAAATCATGTAAAGCGATAATGTAGACCCTCCTTAGGCTGTATACTACGATTTCAGCGTGTATTTTGTGTTGCGTGTTGTGGGTGAGAACTACAATCATGCCAAGAGAAAATGAAGACCCTCCTTGCGCTGTATACTACGATCTCAGCGTGTATTTTGTGTTGCGTGTTGTGGGTGGGACCTAAAATCATGCCAAACGAAAATGAAGACCCTCCTTGTACTGCATACTGCGATCTCAGCATATATTTTGTGTTGCGTGTTGTGGGGGGAACTAAAATCATGCCAAGCGAAATTGAGGACCGTCCTTGCGATGTATACTACAATCTCAGCGTGTATTTTGTGTTGCGTGTTGTGGCTGAGAACTATAACCATGCCAAGCGAAAATGAGGACCCTTCTTGCGCTGTATACTACGATCTCAGCTTGTATTTTGTGTTGCGTGTTGTGGGTGAGAACTGATATCATGCCAAGCGAAAATGAAGACCCTCCTTGCGCTGTATACTACGATCTCAGCTTGTTTTTTGTGTTGGATGTTGTGGGTGAGATTTAAAATCATGCCAAGAGAAAATGAAGACCCTCCTTGCGCTGTATACTACGATCCCAGCATTTATTTTGTGTTGTGTCTTGTGGGTAAGAACTAAAATCTTCCCAAGCGGAAATGAAGACCCTCCTTTCGCTGCATATTACGATCTCAGCGTGTAATTTGTGTTGGGTGTTGTGGGTGAGAACTAAAATCATGCCAAGCGAAAATGAAGACCGTCCTTGCGTTGTATACTGAGATCTATGCGTGTATTTAGTGTTGCGTGTTGTGGGTGAGAACTAAAAGTATGCCAAGCGAAAATGAAGACCCTCCTTGCGCTGTATGCTACGATCTCAGCGTGTATTTTGTGCTGCGTGTTGTGGGTGAGAACTAAAATCACGCCAAGCGAAATTGAAGACCCTCCTTGCGCTGTATACTACGATCTCAGCGTTTATTTTGTGTTGCGTGTTGTGTGCGAGAACTAAAATCACGTCAAGCGAAAGTGAAGACCCTCCTTGTGCTGTATACTGCGATCTCAGCATATATTTTGTGTAGCGTGTTGTGGGTGAGAACTAAAATCTTGCCAAGCGAAAATAAAGACCCTCCTTGCGCCGTATACTACGATCTCAGCGTGTATATTGTGTTGGATGTTGTGGGTGAGAATTAAAATCACGCCAAGCGAAAGTGAAGACCCTCCTTGGGCTGTATACTATGATCTCAGCTTGTATTTTGTGTTGCGTGTTGTGGGTGAGAACTACAATCATACCAAGCGAAAATTAAGACCCTCCTTGCGCTGTATACTATGATCGCAGCGTGTATTTTGTGTTGAGTGTTGTGGGTGAGAACTAATATCTTGCCAAGCGAAAATGAAGACCCTCCTTGCGCTGTATACTACGATCTCAGCGTGTATTTTTGTTGCGTTTTGTGGGTGAGAACTAATATTATGTAAAGCGAAAATGTAGACCCTCCTTAGGCTGGATACTACGATTTCAACTTGTATTTTGTGTTGCGTGTTGTGGGTGGGAACTAAAATCATGCCAAACGAAAATGAAGACCCTCCTTTTGCTGTATACTGCGATCTCAGCATATATTTTGTGTTGCGTGTTGTGGGGGAGAACTAAAATCTTGCCTAGCGAAAATGAAGACCGTCCTTGCGATGTATACTACGATCTCAGCGTGTATTTTGTGTTGCGTGCTGTGAGTGAGAACTAAAATCATGCCAAGCGAAAATGAAGACCCTTCTTGCGCTGTATGCTACGATCTCAGCTTGTATTTTGTGTTGCGTGGGGGTGAGAACTAAAATCATGCCATTCGAAAATGAAGACCCTCCTTGCGCTGTATACTACAATCCCAGCGTATATTCTTGTTGCGTGTTGTGGGTGAGAACTAAAACCATGTAGAGCGAAAATGTAGACCCTCCTTAGACTGTATACTACGAGTTCAGTGTGTATTTTGTGTTGCGTGTTGTGGGTGAGAACTAAAATCATGCCAAACGAAAATGAAGACCCTCCTTGCGCTGTATGCTATGATCTCAGCGTGTATTTTGTGTTGCGTGTTGTGGGTGAGAACTAAAATCACGCCAAGCGAAATTCAAGACCCTCCTTGCGCTGTATACTACGATCCCAGCGTTTATTTTGTGTTGCGTGTTGTGTGTGAGAACTAAAATCACGCCAAGCGAAAGTGAAGACCCTCCTTGGGCTGTATACTATGATCTCAGCGTGTATTTTGTGTTGAGTGTTGTGGGTGAGAACTAATATCATGCCAAGCGAAAATGAAGACCCTCCTTGCGCTGTATACTACGATCTCAGCGTGTATTCTTGTTGCGTGTTGTGGGTGAGAACTAAAATCATGTAAAGCGATAATGTAGACCCTCCTTAGGCTGTATACTACGATTTCAGCGTGTATTTTGTGTTGCGTGTTGTGGGTGAGAACTACAATCATGCCAAGAGAAAATGAAGACCCTCCTTGCGCTGTATACTACGATCTCAGCGTGTATTTTGTGTTGCGTGTTGTGGGTGGGACCTAAAATCATGCCAAACGAAAATGAAGACCCTCCTTGTACTGCATACTGCGATCTCAGCATATATTTTGTGTTGCGTGTTGTGGGGGGAACTAAAATCATGCCAAGCGAAATTGAGGACCGTCCTTGCGATGTATACTACAATCTCAGCGTGTATTTTGTGTTGCGTGTTGTGGCTGAGAACTATAATCATGCCAAGCGAAAATGAGGACCCTTCTTGCGCTGTATACTACGATCTCAGCTTGTATTTTGTGTTGCGTGTTGTGGGTGAGAACTGATATCATGCCAAGCGAAAATGAAGACCCTCCTTGCGCTGTATACTACGATCTCAGATTGTTTTTTGTGTTGGATGTTGTGGGTGAGATTTAAAATCATGCCAAGAGAAAATGAAGACCCTCCTTGCGCTGTATACTACGATCCCAGCATTTATTTTGTGTTGTGTCTTGTGGGTGAGAACTAAAATCTTGCCAAGCGGAAATGAAGACCCTCCTTTCGCTGCATATTACGATCTCAGCGTGTAATTTGTGTTGGGTGTTGTGGGTGAGAACTAAAATCATGCCAAGCGAAAATGAAGACCGTCCTTGCGTTGTATACTGTGATCTATGCGTGTATTTAGTGTTGCGTGTTGTGGGTGAGAACTAAAAGTATGCCAAGCGAAAATGAAGACCCTCCTTGCGCTGTATGCTACGATCTCAGCGTGTATTTTGTGTTGCGTGTTGTGGGTGAGAACTAAAATCACGCCAAGCGAAATTGAAGACCCTCCTTGCGCTGTATACTACGATCTCAGCGTTTATTTTGTGTTGCGTGTTGTGTGTGAGAACTAAAATCACGTCAAGCGAAAGTGAAGACCCTCCTTGTGCTGTATACTGCGATCTCAGCATATATTTTGTGTTGCGTGTTGTGGGGGAGAACTAAAATCATGCCAAGCGAAAATGAAGACCGTCCTTGCGATGTATACTACAATCTCAGCGTCTATATTGTGTTGCGTGTTGTGGCTGAGAACTATAATCATGCCAAGCGAAAATGAAGACCCTTCTTGCGCTGTATACTACCATCTCAGCTAGTATTTTGTGTTGCGTGTTGTGGGTGAGAATTAAAATCATGCCAAGCGAAAATGAAGACCCTCCTTGCGCTGTATACTACGATCTCAGCGTGTATTTTGTGTTGGATGTTGTGGGTGAGAATTAAAATCATGCCAAGAGAAAATGAAGACCCTCCTTGCGCTGTATACTACGATCCCAGCATTTATTTTGTGTTGCGTCTTGTGGGTGAGAACTAAAATCTTGCCAAGCGGAAATGAAGACCCTCCTTTCGCTGCATATTACGATCTCAGCGTGTAATTTGTGTTGGGTGTTGTGGGTGAGAACTAATATCATGCCAAGCGAAAATGAAGACCGTCCTTGCGCTGTATACTGAGATCTAAGCGGGTATTTAGTGTTGCGTGTTGTAGGTGAGAACTAAAATTATGCCAAGCGAAAATAAAGACCCTCCTTGCGCTGTATGCTACGATATCAGCGTGTATTTTGTGTTGCGTGTTGTGGGTGAGAACTAAAATCACGCCAAGCGAAATTGAAGACCCTCCTTGCGCTGTATACTACGATCCCAGCGTTTATTTTGTGTTGCGTGTTGTTTGTGAGAACTAAAATCACGCCAAGCGAAAGTGAAGACCCTCCTTGGGCTGTATACTATGATCTCAGCTTGTATTTTGTGTTGGGTGTTGTGGGTGTGAACTAAAATTATGCCAAACGAAAATGAAGACCCTCCTTGCGCTGTATACTACGATCTCTGCTTGTATTTTGTGTTGCGTGTTGTGGGTGAGAACTAAAATCTTGCCAAGCGAAAATGAAGACCCTCCTTGCGCTGTATACTACGATCTCAGCGTTTATTTTGTGTTGCGTGTTGTGTGTGAGAACTAAAATCACGCCAAGCGAAAGTGAAGACCCTCCTTGGGCTGTATACTATGATGTCAGCGTGTATTTTGTGTTGAGTGTTGTGGGTGAGAACTAATATCTTGCCAAGCGAAAATGAAGACCCTCCTTGCGCTGTATACTACGATCTCAGCGTGTATTCTTGTTGCGTGTTGTGGATGAGAACTAAAATCATGTAAAGCGATAATGTAGACCCTCCTTAGGCTGTATACTACGATTTCAGCGTGTATTTTGTGTTGCGTGTTGTGGGTGAGAACTAAAATCATGCCAAGCGAAAATGAAGACCCTCCTTGTGCTGTATACTGCGATCTCAGCATATATTTTGTGTTGCGTGTTGTGGGGGAGAACTAAAATCATGCCAAGCGAAAATGAAGACCGTCCTTGCGATGTATACTACAATCTCAGCGTCTATATTGTGTTGCGTGTTGTGGCTGAGAACTATAATCATGCCAAGCGAAAATGAAGACCCTTCTTGCGCTGTATACTACGATCTCAGCTTGTATTTTGTGTTGCGTGTTGTGGGTGAGAATTAAAATCATGCCAAGCGAAAATGAAGACCCTCCTTGCGCTGTATACTACGATCTCAGCGTGTATTTTGTGTTGGATGTTGTGGGCGAGAATTAAAATCATGCCAAGCGAAAACGAAGAAGACCCTCCTTGCGCTGTATACTACGATCTCAGCGTGTATTTTGTGTTGCGTGTTGTGGGTGAGAACTAAAATCATGCCAAACGAAAATGAAGACCCTCCTTGTGCTGTATACTGCGATCTCAGCATATATTTTGTGTTGCGTGTTGTGGGGGAGAACTAAAATCATGCCAAGCGAAATTGAAGACCGTTCTTGCGATGTATACTACAATCTCAGCGTCTATATTGTCTTGCGTGTTGTGGCTGAGAACTATAATCATGCCAAGCGAAAATGAAGACCCTTCTTGCGCTGTATACTACGATCTCAGCTTGTATTTTGTGTTGCGTGTTGTGGGTGAGAATTAAAATCATGCCAAGCGAAAATGAAGACCCTCCTTGCGCTGTATACTACGATCTCAGCGTGTATTTTGTGTTGGATGTTGTGGGCGAGAATTAAAATCATGCCAAGAGAAAATGAAGACCCTCCTTGCGCTGTATACTACGATCCCAGCATTTATTTTGTGTTGCGTCTTGTGGGTGAGAACTAAAATCTTGCCAAGCGGAAATGAAGACCCTCCTTTCGCTGCATATTACGATCTCAGCGTGTAATTTGTGTTGGGTGTTGTGGGTGAGAACTAATATCATGCCAAGCGAAAATGAAGACCGTCCTTGCGCTGTATACTGAGATCTAAGCGGGTATTTAGTGTTGCGTGTTGTAGGTGAAAACTAAAATTATGCCAAGCGAAAATGAAGACCCTCCTTGCGCTGTATGCTACGATATCAGCGTGTATTTTGTGTTGCGTGTTGTGGGTGAGAACTAAAATCACGCCAAGCGAAATTGAAGACCCTCCTTGCGCTGTATACTACGATCCCAGCATTTATTTTGTGTTGCGTGTTGTGTGTGAGAACTAAAATCACGCCAAGCGAAAGTGAAGACCCTCCTTGGGCTGTATACTATGATCTCAGCTTGTATTTTGTGTTGGGTGTTGTGGGCGAGAACTAAAATCATGCCAAGCGAAAATTAAGACCCTCCTTGCGCTGTATACTATGATCGCAGCGTGTGTGTTGAGTGTTGTGGGTGAGAACTAATATCTTGCCAAGCGAAATTGAAGACCCTCCTTGCGCTGTATACTACGATCTCAGCGTGTATTTTTGTTGCGTGTTGTGGGTGAGAACTAAAATCATGTAAAGCGAAAATGTTGACCCTCCTTAGGCTGTATACTACGATTTCAGCGTGTATTTTGTGTTGCGTGTTGTGGGTGAGAACTAAAATCATGCCAAACGAAAATGAAGACCCTCCTTTTGCTGTATACTGCGATCTCAGCATATATTTTGTGTTGCGTGTTGTGGGGGAGAACTAAAATCTTGCCTAGCGAAAATGAAGACCGACCTTGCGATGTATACTACGATCTCAGCTTGTATTTTGTGTTGCGTGTTGTGGGTGAGAACTAAAATTATGCCACGAGAAAATGAAGACCCTTCTTGCGCTGTATACTACGATCTCAGCTTGTATTTTGTGTTGCGTGTTGTGGGTGAGAACTAAAATTATGACAAGCGAAAATGAAGACCCTCCTTGCGCTGTATACTACGATCCCAGCGTGTATTTTTGTTGCGTGTTGTGGGTGAGAACTAAAACCATGTAGAGCGAAAATGTAGACCCTCCTTAGACTGTATACTACGATTTCAGCATGTATTTCATGTTGCGTGTTGTGGGTGAGAACTAAAATCATGCCAATCGAAAATGAAGACCCTCCTTGCGCTGTATACTACGATCTCAGCGTGCATTTTGTGTTGCGTGTTGTGGGTGAGAACTAAAATCATGCCAAACGAAAATGAAGACCCTCCTTGTGCTGTATACTGCGATCTCAGCATATATTTTGTGTTGCGTGTTGTGGGGGAGAACTAAAATCATGCCTAGCGAAAATGAAGACCGTCCTTGCGATGTATACTACGATCTCAGCGTGTATTTTATGTTGCGTGTTGTGGGTGAGAACTAAAATCATGCCAAGCGAAAATGAAGACCCTTCTTGCGCTGTATACTACGATCTCAGCTTGTATTTTGTGTTGCGTGTTATGGGCGAAAACTAAAATTATGCCAAGCGAAAATGAAGACCCTCCTTGCGCTGTATACTACGATCCCAGCGTGTATTTTGTGTTGCGTGATGTGGGTGAGAACTAAAATCTTGCCAAGCGAAAATAAAAACCCTCTTGCGCTGTATACTACGATCTCAGCGTGTATATTGTGTTGGATGTTGTGGGTGAGAATTAAAATCACGCCAAGCGAAAGTGAAGACCCTCCTTGGGCTGTATACTATGATCTCAGCTTGTATTTTGTGTTGCGTGTTGTGGGTGAGAACTACAATAATACCAAGCGAAAATTAAGACCCTCCTTGCGCTGTATACTATGATCGCAGCGTGTATTTTGTGTTGAGTGTTGTGGGTGAGAACTAATATCTTGCCAAGCGAAAATGAAGACCCTCCTTGCGCTGTATACTACGATCTCAGCGTGTATTTTTGTTGCGTGTTGTGGGTGAGAACTAATATTATGTAAAGCGAAAATGTAGACCCTCCTTAGGCTGTATACTACGATTTCAACTTGTATTTTGTGTTGCGTGTTGTGGGTGGGAACTAAAATCATGCCAAGCGAAAATGAAGACCCTCCATGCGCTGTATACTACGATCCCAGCGTTTATTTTGTGTTGCGTGTTGTGTGTGAAAACTAAAATCACGCCAAGCGAAAGTGAAGACCCTCCTTGGGCTGTATACTATGATCTCAGCTTGTATTTTGTGTTGCTTGTTGTGGGTGAGAACTAAAATCATGCCAAGCGAAAATTAAGACCCTCCTTGCGCTGTATACTAAGATCGCAGCGTGTATTTTGTGTTGAGTGTTGTGGGTGAGAACTAATATCTTGCCAAGCGAAAATGAAGACCCTCCTTGCGCTGTATACTCCGATCTCAGCGTGTATTTTTGTTGCGTGTTGTGTGTGAGAACTAAAATCACGCCAAGCGAAAGTGAAGACCCTCCTTGGGCTGTATACTATGATCCCAGCGTGTATTTTTGTTGCGTGTTGTGGGTGAGAACTAAAACCATGTAGAGCGAAAATGTAGACCCTCATTAGACTGTATACTACGATTTCAGCGTGCATTTTGTGTTGCGTGTTGTGGGTGTGAACTAAAAACATGCCAAACGAAAATGAAGACCCTCCTTGCGCTGTATACTACGATCTCAGCGTTTATTTTGTGTTGCGTGTTGTGTGTGAGAACTAAAATCACGCCAAGCGAAAGTGAAGACCCTCCTTGGGCTGTATACTAAGACCTCAGCGTGTATTTTGTGTTGAGTGTTGTGGGTGAGAACTAATATCATGCCAAGCGAAAATGAAGACCATCCTTGCGCTGTATACTACGATCTCAGCGTGTATTCGTGTTGCGTGTTGTGGGTGAGAACTAAAATCATGTAAAGCGATAATGTAGACCCTCCTTAGGCTGTATACTACGATTTCAGCGTGTATTTTGTGTTGCGTGTTGTGGGTGAGAACTAAAATCATGCCAAGCGAAAATGAAGACCCTCCTTGCGCTGTATACTACGATCTCAGCCTGTATTTTGTGTTGCGTGTTGTGGGTGAGAACTAAAATCATGCCAAACGAAAATGAAGACGCTCCTTGTGCTGTATACTGCGATCTCAGCATATATTTTGTGTTGCGTGTTGTGGGGGAGAACTAAAATCATGCCAAGCGAAAATGAAGACCCTTCTTGCAATGTATACTACGATCTCAGCTTGTATTTTGTGTTGCGTGTTGTGGGTGAGAATTAAAATCATGCCAAGCGAAAATGAAGACCCTCCTTGCGCTGTATACTACGATCTCAGCGTGTATTTTGTGTTGGATGTTGTGGGTGAGAATTAAAATCATGCCAAGAGAAAATGAAGACCCTCCTTGCGCTGTATACTACGATCCCAGCATTTATTTTGTGTTGCGTCTTGTGGGTGAGAACTAAAATCTTGCCAAGCGGAAATGAAGACCCTCCTTTCGCTGCATATTACGATCTCAGCGTGTAATTTGTGTTGGGTGTTGTGGGTGAGAACTAATATCATGCCAAGCGAAAATGAAGACCGTCCTTGCGCTGTATACTGAGATCTAAGCGGGTATTTAGTGTTGCGTGTTGTAGGTGAGAAATAAAATTATGCCAAGCGAAAATGAAGACCCTCCTTGCGCTGTATGCTACGATATCAGCGTGTATTTTGTGTTGCGTGTTGTGTGTGAGAACTAAAATCACGCCAAGCGAAAGTGAATACCCTCCTTGGGCTGTATACTATGATCGCAGCGTGTGTGTTGAGTGTTGTGGGTGAGAACTAATATCTTGCCAAGCGAAAATGAAGACCCTCCTTGCGCTGTATACTACGATCTCAGCGTGTATTTTTGTTGCGTGTTGTGGGTGAGAACTAAAATTATGTAAAGCGAAAATGTAGACCCTCCTTAGGCTGTATACTACGATTTCAGCGTGTATTTTGTGTTGCGTGTTGTGGGTGAGAACTAAAAGCATGCCAAACGAAAATGAAGACCCTCCTTTTGCTGTATACTGCAATCTCAGCATATATTTTGTGTTGCGTGTTGTGGGGGAGAACTAAAATCTTGCCTAGCGAAAATGAAGACCGACCTTGCGATGTATACTACGATCTCAGCTTGTATTTTGTGTTGTGTGTTGTGGGTGAGAACTAAAATCATGTAGAGCGAAAATGTAGACCCTCCTTAGACTGTATACTACGATTTCAGTGTGTATTTTGTGTTGCGTGTTGTGGGTGAGAACTAAAATCATGCCAAACGAAAATGAAGACCCTCCTTGCGCTGTATGCTATGATCTCAGCGTGTATTTTGTGTTGCGTGTTGTGGGTGAGAACTAGAATCACGCCAAGCGAAATTGAAGACCCTCCTTGCGCTGTATACTACGATCCCAGCGTTTATTTTGTGTTGCGTGTTGTGTTTGAGAACTAAAATCACGCCAAGCGAAAGTGAAGACCCTCCTTGGGCTGTATACTATGATCTCAGCGTGTATTTTGTGTTGAGTGTTGTGGGTGAGAACTAATATCATGCCAAGCGAAAATGAAGACCCTCCTTGCGCTGTATACTACGATCTCAGCGTGCATTCTTGTTGCGTGTTGTGGGTGAGAACTAAAATCATGTAAAGCGATAATGTAGACCCTCCTTAGGCTGTATACTACGATTTCAGCGTGTATTTTGTGTTGCGTGTTGTGGGTGAGAACTAAAATCATGCCAAGAGAAAATGAAGACCCTCCTTGCGCGGTATACTACGATCTCAGCGTGTATTTTGTGTTGCGTGTTGTGGGTGGGACCTAAAATCATGCCAAACGAAAATGAAGACCCTCCTTGTACTGCATACTGCGATCTCAGCATATATTTAGGGTTGCGTGTTGTGGGGGAGAACTAAAATCATGCCAAGCGAAATTGAAGACCGTCCTTGCGATGTATACTACAATCTCAGCGTGTATTTTGTGTTGCGTGTTGTGGCTGAGAACTATAATCATGCCAAGCGAAAATGAGGACCCTTCTTGCGCTGTATACTACGATCTCAGCTTGTATTTTGTGTTGCGTGTTGTGGGTGAGAACTAATATCATGCCAAGCGAAAATGAAGACCCTCCTTGCGCTGTATACTACGATCTCAGCGTGTATTTTTGTTGCGTATTGTGGGTGAGAACTAAAATTATGTAAAGCGAAAATGTAGACCCTCCTTAGGCTGTATACTACGATTTCAGCGTGTATTTTGTGTTGCGTGTTGTGGGTGAGAACTAAAATCATGCCAAACGAAAATGAAGACCCTCCTTTTGCTGTATACTGCAATCTCAGCATATATTTTGTGTTGCGTGTTGTGGGGGAGAACTAAAATCTTGCCTAGCGAAAATGAAGACCGACCTTGCGATGTATACTACGATCTCGGCTTGTATTTTGTGTTGTGTGTTGTGGGTGAGAACTAAAATCATGCCAAGCGAAAATGAAGACCCTTCTTGCGCTGTATACTACGATCTCAGCTTGTATTTTGTGTTGCGTGTTGTGGGTGAGAACTAAAATCATGCCAAGCGAAAATGAAGACCCTCCTTGCGCTGTATACTACGATCCCAGCGTGTATTTTTGTTGCGTGTTGTGGGTGAGAACTAAAACCATGTAGAGCGAAAATTTAGACCCTCCTTAGACTGTATACTACGATTTCAGCATGTATTTTGTGTTGCGTGTTGTGGGTGAGAACTAAAATCATACCAAACGAAAATGAAGACCCTCCTTGCGCTGTATACTACGATCTCAGCGTGTATTTTGTGTTGCATGTTGTGGGTGAGAACTAAAATCATGCCAAACGAAAATGAAGACCCTCCTTGTGCTGTATACTGCGATCTCAGCATATATTTTGTGTTGCGTGTTGTGGGGGAGAACTAAAATCATGCCTAGCGAAAATGAAGACCGTCCTTGCGAGATATACTACGATCTCAGCGTGTATTTTATGTTGCGTGTTGTGGGTGAGAACTAAAATCATGCCAAGCGAAAATGAAGACCCTTCTTGCGCTGTATACTACGATCTCAGCTTGTATTTTGTGTTGCGTGTTGTGGGCGAAAACTAAAATTATGCCAAGCGAAAATGAAGACCCTCCTTGCGCTGTATACTACGATCCCAGCGTGTATTTTGTGTTGCGTGATGTGGGTGAGAACTAAAATCTTGCCAAGCGAAAATAAAGACCCTCCTTGCGCTGTATACTACGATCTCAGCGTGTATATTGTGTTGGATGTTGTGGGTGAGAATTAAAATCATGCCAAGCGAAAGTGAAGACCCTCCTTGGGCTGTATACTATGATCTCAGCTTGTATTTTGTGTTGCGTGTTGTGGGTGAGAACTACAATCATACCAAGCGAAAATTAAGACCCTCCTTGCGCTGTATACTATGATCGCAGCGTGTATTTTGTGTTGAGTGTTGTGGGTGAGAACTAATATCTTGCCAAGCGAAAATGAAGACCCTCCTTGCGCTGTATACTACGATCTCAGCGTGTATTTTTGTTGCGTGTTGTGGGTGAGAACTAATATTATGTAAAGCGAAAATGTAGACCCTCCTTAGGCTGGATACTACGATTTCAACTTGTATTTTGTGTTGCGTGTTGTGGGGGGGAACTAAAATCATGCCAAACGAAAATGAAGACCCTCCTTTTGCTGTATACTGCGATCTCAGCATACATTTTGTCTTGCGTGTTGTGGGGGAGAACTAAAATCTTGCCTAGCGAAAATGAAGACCGTCCTTGCGATGTATACTACGATCTCAGCGTGTATTTTGTGTTGCGTGTTGTGGGTGAGAACTAAAATCACGCCAAGCGAAATTGAAGACCCTCCTTGCGCTGTATACTACGATCCCAGCGTTTATTTTGTGTTGCGTGTTGTGTTTGAGAACTAAAATCACGCCAAGCGAAAGTGAAGACCCTCCTTGGGCTGTATACTATGATCTCAGCGTGTATTTTGTGTTGAGTGTTGTGGGTGAGAACTAATATCATGCCAAGCGAAAATGAAGACCCTCCTTGCGCTGTATACTACGGTCTCAGCGTGTATTCTTGTTGCGTGTTGTGGGTGAGAACAAAAATCATGTAAAGCGATAATGTAGACCCTCCTTAGGCTGTATACTACGATTTCAGCGTGTATTTTGTGTTGCGTGTTGTGGGTGAGAACTAAAATCATGCCAAGAGAAAATGAAGACCCTCCTTGCGCGGTATACTACGATCTCAGCGTGTATTTTGTGTTGCGTGTTGTGGGTGGGACCTAAAATCATGCCAAACGAAAATGAAGACCCTCCTTGTACTGCATACTGCGATCTCAGCATATATTTAGGGTTGCGTGTTGTGGGGGAGAACTAAAATCATGCCAAGCGAAATTGAAGACCGTCCTTGCGATGTATACTACAATCTCAGCGTGTATTTTGTGTTGCGTGTTGTGGCTGAGAACTATAATCATGCCAAGCGGAAATGAAGACCCTCCTTTCGCTGCATATTACGATCTCAGCGTGTAATTTGTGTTGGGTGTTGTGGGTGAAAACTAAAATCATGCCAAGCGAAAATGAAGACCGTCCTTGCGCTGTATACTGAGATCTAAGCGGGTATTTAGTGTTGCGTGTTGTAGGTGAGAACTAAAATTATGCCAAGCGAAAATGAAGACCCTCCTTGCGCTGTATGCTACGATATCAGCGTGTATTTTGTGTTGCGTGTTGTGGGTGAGAACTAAAATCACGTCAAGCGAAATTGAAGACCCTCCTTGCGCTGTATACTACGATCCCAGCGTTTATTTTGTGTTGCGTGTTGTGTGTGAGAACTAAAATCACGCCAAGCGAAAGTGAAGACCCTCCTTGGGCTGTATACTATGATCTCAGCTTGTATTTTGTGTTGGGTGTTGTGGGCGAGAACTAAAATCATGCCAAGCGAAAATTAAGACCCTCCTTGCGCTGTATACTATGATCGCAGCGTGTGTGTTGAGTGTTGTGGGTGAGAACTAATATCTTGCCAAGCGAAAATGAAGACCCTCCTTGCGCTGTATACTACGATCTCAGCGTGTATTTTTGTTGCGTGTTGTGGGTGAGAACTAAAATCATGTAAAGCGAAAATGTAGACCCTCCTTAGGCTGTATACTACGATTTCAGCGTGTATTTTGTGTTGCGTGTTGTGGGTGAGAACTAAAATCATGCCAAACGAAAATGAAGACCCTCCTTTTGCTGTATACTGCGCTCTCAGCATATATTTTGTGTTGCGTGTTGTGGGGGAGAACTAAAATCTTGCCTAGCGAAAATGAAGACCGACCTTGCGATGTAGACTACGATCTCAGCTTGTATTTTGTGTTGCGTGTTGTGGGTGAGAACTAAAATCATGCCAAGCGAAAACGAAGACCCTTCTTGCGCTGTATACTACGATCTCAGCTTGTATTTTGTGTTGCGTGTTGTGGGTGAGAACTAAAATCATGCCAAGCGAAAATGAAGACCCTCCTTGCGCTGTATACTACGATCCCAGCGTGTATTTTTGTTGCGTGTTGTGGGTGAGAACTAAAACCATGTAGAGCGAAAATGTAGACCCTCCTTAGACTGTATACTACGATTTCAGCATGTATTTTGTGTTGGGTGTTGTGGGTGAGAACTAAAATCATGCCAAACGAAAATGAAGACCCTCCTTGCGCTGTATACTACGATCTCAGCGTGTATTTTGTGTTGCGTGTTGTGGGTGAGAACTAAAATCATGCCAAACGAAAATGAAGACCCTCCTTGTGCTGTATACTGCGATCTCAGCATATATTTTGTGTTGCGTGTTGTGGGGGAGAACTAAAATCATGCCTAGCGAAAATGAAGACCCTTCTTGTGCTGTATACTACGATCTCAGCTTGTATTTTGTGTTGCGTGTTGTGGGCGAAAACTAAAATTATGCCAAGCGAAAATGAAGACCCTCCTTGCGCTGTATACTACGATCCCAGCGTGTATTTTGTGTTGCGTGATGTGGGTGAGAACTAAAATCTTGCCAAGCGAAAATAAAGACCCTCCTTGCGCTGTATACTACGATCTCAGCGTGTATATTGTGTTGGATGTTGTGGGTGAGAATTAAAATCACGCCAAGCGAAAGTGAAGACCCTCCTTGGGCTGTATACTATGATCTCAGCTTGTATTTTGTGTTGCGTGTTGTGGGTGAGAACTACAATCATACCAACCGAAAATTAAGACCCTCCTTGCGCTGTATACTATGATCGCAGCGTGTATTTTGTGTTGAGTGTTGTGGGTGAGAACTTATATCTTGCCATGCGAAAATGAAGACCCTCCTTGCGCTGTATACTACGATCTCAGCGTGTATTTTTGTTGCGTGTTGTGGGTGAGAACTAATATTATGTAAAGCGAAAATGTAGACCCTCCTTAGGCTGGATACTACGATTTCAACTTGTATTTTGTGTTGCGTGTTGTGGGTGGGAACTAAAATCATGCCAAACGAAAATGAAGACCCTCCTTGCGCTGTATGCTATGATCTCAGCGTGTTTTTTGTGTTGCGTGTTGTGGGGGAGAACTAAAATCTTGCCTAGCGAAAATGAAGACCGTCCTTGCGATGTATACTACGATCCCAGCGTTTATTTTTTGTTGCGTGTTGTGTGTGAGAACTAAAATCACGCCAAGCGAAAGTGAAGACCCTCCTTGGGCTGTATACTATGATCTCAGCGTGTATTTTGTGTTGAGTGTTGTGGGTGAGAACTAATATCATGCCAAGCGAAAATGAAAACCCTCCTTGCGCTGTATACTACGATCTCAGCGTGTATTCTTGTTGCGTGTTGTAAGTGAGAACTAAAATCATGTAAAGCGATAATGTAGACCCTCCTTAGGCTGTATACTACGATTTCAGCGTGTATTTTGTGTTTCGTGTTGTGGGTGAAAACTAAAATCATGCCAAGAGAAAATGAAGACCCTCCTTGCGCTGTATACTACGATCTCAGCGTGTATTTTGTGTTGCGTGTTTTGGGTGAGACCTAAAATCATGCCAAACGAAAATGAAGACCCTCCTTGTGCTGCATACTGCGATCTCAGCATATATTTTGTGTAGCGTGTTGTGGGGGAGAACTAAAATCATGCCAATCGAAATTGAAGACCGTCCTTGCGATGTATACTACAATCTCAGCGTGTATTTTGTGTTGCGTGTTGTGGCTGAGAACTATAATCATGCCAAGCGAAAATGAGGACCTTTCTTGCGCTGTATACTACGATCTCAGAGTGTATTTTGTGTTGGATGTTGTGAATGAGATTTAAAATCATGCCAAGAGAAAATGAAGACCCTCCTTGCGCTGTATACTACGATCCCAGCATTTATTTTGTGTTGCGTCATGTGGGTGAGAACTAAAATCTTGCCAAGCGGAAATGAAGACCCTCCTTTCGCTGCATATTACGATCTCAGCGTGTAATTTTTGTTGGGTGTTGTGGGTGAGAACTAAAATCATGCCAAGCGAAAATGAAGACCGTCCTTGCGCTGTATACTGAGATCTAAGCGTGTATTTAGTGTTGCGTGTTGTGGGTGAGAACTAAAATTATGCCAAGCGAAAATGAAGACCCTCCTTGCGCTGTATGCTACGATCTCAGCGTGTATTTTGTGTTGGATGTTGTGGGTGAGATTTAAAATCATGCCAAGAGAAAATGAAGACCCTCCTTGCGCTGTATACTACGATCCCAGCATTTATTTTGTGTTGCGTCTTGTGGGTGAGAACTAAAATCTTGCCAAGCGGAAATGAAGACCCTCCTTTCGCTGCATATTACGATCTCAGCGTGTAATTTGTGTTGGGTGTTGTGGGTGAGAACTAAAATCATGCCAAGCTAAAATGAAGACCGTCCTTGCGCTGTATACTGAGATCTAATCGTGTATTTAGTGTTGCGTGTTGTGGGTGAGAACTAAAATTATGCCAAGCGAAAATGAAGACCCTCCTTGCGCTGTATGCTACGATCTCAGCGTGTATTTTGTGTTGCGTGTTGTGGGTGAGAACTAAAATCACGCCAAGCGAAATTGAAGACCCTCCTTGCGCTGTATACTACGATCTCAGCGTTTATTTTGTGTTGCGTGTTGTGTGTGAGAACTAAAATCACGTCAAGCGAAAGTGAAGACCCTCCTTGGGCTGTATACTATGATCTCAGCTTGTATTTTGTGTTGCGTGTTGTGGGTGAGAACTAAAATCATGCCAAGAGAAAATTAAGACCCTCCTTGCGCTGTATACTATGAGCGCAGCGCGTATTGTGTGTTGAGTGTTGTGGGTGAGAACTAATATCTTGCCAAGCGAAAATGAAGACCCTCCTTACGCTGTATACTACGATCTCAGCGTGTATTTTTGTTGCGTGTTATGGGTGAGAACTAATATCATGCCAAACGAAAATGAAGACCCTTCTTGCGCTGTATACTACGATCTCAGCTTGTATTTTGTGTTGCGTGTTGTGGGTGAGAACTAAAATCATGCCAAGCGAAAATGAAGACCCTCCTTGCGCTGTATACTACGATCTCAGCGTGTATTTTGTGTTGGATGTTGTGGGTGAGAATTAAAATCATGCCAGGAGAAAATGAAGAACCTCCTTGCGTTGTATACTACGACCCCAGCATTTATTTTGTGTTGCGTCTTGTGGGTGAGAACTAAAATCTTGCCAAGCGGAAATGAAGACCCTCCTTTCGCTGCATATTACGATCTCAGCGTGTAATTTGTGTTGGGTGTTGTGGGTGAGAACTAAAATCATGCCAAGCGAGAATGAAGACCGTCCTTGCGCTGTATACTGAGATCTAAGCGTGCATTTAGTGTTGCGTGTTGTGGGTGAGAACTAAAATTATGCCAAAAGAAAATGAAGACCCTCCATGCGCTGTATACTACGATCCCAGCGTTTATTTTGTGTTGCGTGTTGTGTGTGAAAACTAAAATCACGCCAAGCGAAAATGTAGACCCGCCTTGTCTGTATATTACGATTTCAGCGTGTATCTTGTGTTGCGTTTTGTGGGTGGGAACTAAAAACATGCCAAGCGAAAATGAAGACCCTCCTTGCGCTGTATACTACGATCTGTGCTTGTATTTTGTGTTGCGTGTTGTGGGTGAGAAATAAAATCTTTCCAAGCGAAAATGAACACCCTCCTTGCGCTGTATACCACGATCTCCGCGTGTATTTTGTGTTGCGTGTTGTGGGTGAGAACTAAAATCATGCCAAGCAAAAATAAAGACCCTCCTTGCGCTGTATACTGCGATCTCAGCATGTATTTTGTGTTGCGTGTCGTGGGGGGCAACTAAAATCATGCCATGCGAAAATGAAGACCGTCCTTGCGATGTATACCACGATCTCACCATGTATTTTGTGTTGCGTGTGGTGGTTGAGAACTAAAATCATGCCATGCGAAAATTGAGACCCCCCCTTGCGCTGTATACTACGATCTCAGCGTGTATCTTGTGTTGCGTTTTGTGGGTGGGAACTAAAAACATGCCAAGCGAAAATGAAAACCCTCCTTGCGCTGTATACTACGATCTCAGCGTGTATCCTGTGTTACGTGTTGTGGGTGAGAACTAAAATCAGGTGAAGCGAAAAAGAAAGACCCTCCCAGCGCTGTATACTACGATCCCAGCGTGTATTTTCTGTTGCGTGTTGTGGGTGAGAACTAAAATCTTGCCAAGGGAAAACGAAGACCCTCCTTAAGCTGTATACTACGATCTCAGCGTGTAGTTCGTGTTGCGTGTTGTGCGTGACAACTAAAATCATGCAGGGCGAAAATTAAGAACCTCCATCCGCTGTATACTACGATCTCAGCGTGTATTTTGTGTTGAGTGTTGTGGGTGAGAACTAAAATCATGCCAAGCAAAAATGAAAACCCTCCTTGCGCTGTATGCTAGGATCTCAGCGTGTATTTTGTGTTGCGTGTTGTGGGTGAGAACTAAAATCACGCCAAGCGAAATTGAAGACCCTCCTTGCGCTGTATACTACGATCCCAGCGTTTATTTTGTGTTGCGTGTTGTGTGTGAGAACTAAAATCATGCCAAGCGAAAGTGAAGACCCTCCTTGCGCTGTATACTACGATCTCAGCGTCTATTTTTTGTTGCATGTTGTGGGTGAGAACTAAAATCATGTAAAGCGAAAATGTAGACCCTCCTTGCGCTGTATACTGAGATCTAAGCGTGTATTTAGTGTTGCGTGTTGTGGGTGAGAACTAAAATTATGCCAAGCGAAAATGAAGACCCTCCTTGCGCTGTATGCTACGATCTCAGCGTGTATTTTGTGTTGGATGTTGTGGGTGAGATTTAAAATCATGCCAAGAGAAAATGAAGACCCTCCTTGCGCTGTATACTGAGATCTAAGCGTGTATTTAGTGTTGCGTGTTGTGGGTGAGAACTAAAATTATGCCAAGCGAAAATGAAGACCCTCCTTGCGCTGTATGCTACGATCTCAGCGTGTATTTTGTGTTGCGTGTTGTGGGTGAGAACTAAAATCACGCCAAGCGAAATTGAAGACCCTCCTTGCGCTGTATACTACGATCTCAGCGTTTATTTTGTGTTGCGTGTTGTGTGTGAGAACTAAAATCACGTCAAGCGAAAGTGAAGACCCTCCTTGGGCTGTATACTATGATCTCAGCTTGTATTTTGTGTTGCGTGTTGTGGGTGAGAACTAAAATCATGCCAAGCGAAAATTAAGACCCTCCTTGCGCTGTATACTATGAGCGCAGCGCGTATTGTGTGTTGAGTGTTGTGGGTGAGAACTAATATCTTGCCAAGCGAAAATGAAGACCCTCCTTGCGCTGTATACTACGATCTCAGCGTGTATTTTTGTTGCGTGTTGTGTGTGAGAACTAAAATCACGCCAAGCGAAAGTGAAGACCCTCCTTGGGCTGTATACTATGATCCCAGCGTGTATTTTTGTTGCGTGTTGTGGGTGAGAACTAAAACCATGTAGAGCGAAAATGTAGACCCTCATTAGACTGTATACTATGATTTCAGCGTGTATTTTGTGTTGCGTGTTGTGGGTGTGAACTAAAATCATGCCAAACGAAAATGAAGACCCTCCTTGCGCTGTATACTACGATCTCTGCTAGTATTTTGTGTTGCGTGTTGTGGGTGAGAACTAAAATCTTGCCAAGCGAAAATGAAGACCCTCCTTGCGCTGTATACTAGGATCTCAGCGTTTATTTTGTGTTGCGTGTTGTGTGTGAGAACTAAAATCATGCCAAGCGAAAGTGAAGACCCTCCTTGCGCTGTATACTACGATCTCAGCGTCTATTTTTTGTTGCATGTTGTGGGTGAGAACTAAAATCATGTAAAGCGAAAATGTAGACCCTCCTTGGGCTGTATACTACGATTTCAGCGTGTATTTTGTGTTGCGTGTTGTGGGTGAGAACTAAAATCATGCCAAGCGAAAATGAAGACCCTCCTTGCGCTGTATACTACGATCTCCGCGTGTAGTTCGTGTTGCGTGTTGTGGGTGAGAACTAAAATCATGCCAAGCAAAAATTAAGACTCTCCTTGCGCTATATACTACAATCTCAGCGTGTATTTTGTATTGAGTGTTGTGAGAGAGAACTAATATTATGCCAAGCGAAAATGAAGACCCTCCTTGCGCTATATACTACAATCTCAGCGTGTATTTTCTGTTGAGTGTTGTGGGTGAGAACTAAAATCATGCCAAGCGAATATGTAGACCGTCCTTGCGCTGTATACTTAGATCTCAGCGTGTATTTTGTGTTGCGTGTTGTGGGTGAGAACTGAAATTACGCCACGCGAAAATTAAGACCCTCCTTGCGCTGTATACTACGCTCTTAGCGTATATTTTGTGTTTCGTGGTGTGGGTGAGAACTAAAATCATGCCAAGCGAAAATGAAGAACCTCCTTGCGCTGTATGCTACGATCTCAGCGTGTACTTTGTGTTGCTTGTTGTGGGTGAGAACTAGAATCATGCCAAGTGAAAATTAAGACCCTACTTGCGCTGTATACTATGATCGCCGCGTGTATTTTGTGTTGCGTGATGTGGCTGAGAACTAAAATCTTGCCAAGCGAAAATAAAGACCCTCCTTGCGCTGTATACTACGATCTCAGCGTGTATATTGTGTTGGATGTTGTGGGTGAGAATTAAAATCACGCCAAGCGAAAGTGAAGACCCTCCTTGGGCTGTATACTATGATCTCAGCTTGTATTTTGTGTTGCGTGTTGTGGGTGAGAACTACAATCATACCAAGCGAAAATTAAGACCCTCCTTGCGCTGTATATAATGATCGCAGCGTGTATTTTGTGTTGAGTGTTGTGGGTGAGAACTTATATCTTGCCATGCGAAAATGAAGACCCTCCTTGCGCTGTATACTACGATCTCAGCGTGTATTTTTGTTGCGTGTTGTGGGTGAGAACTAATATTATGTAAAGCGAAAATGTAGACCCTCCTTAGGCTGGATACTACGATTTCAACTTGTATTTTGTGTTGCGTGTTGTGGGTGGGAACTAAAATCATGCCAAACGAAAATGAAGACCCTCCTTGCGCTGTATGCTATGATCTCAGCGTGTTTTTTGTGTTGCGTGTTGTGGGGGAGAACTAAAATCTTGCCTAGCGAAAATGAAGACCGTCCTTGCGATGTATACTACGATCCCAGCGTTTATTTTTTGTTGCGTGTTGTGTGTGAGAACTAAAATCACGCCAAGCGAAAGTGAAGACCCTCCTTGGGCTGTATACTATGATCTCAGCGTGTATTTTGTGTTGAGTGTTGTGGGTGAGAACTAATATCATGCCAAGCGAAAATGAAGACCCTCCTTGCGCTGTATACTACGATCTCAGCGTGTATTCTTGTTGCGTGTTGTAAGTGAGAACTAAAATCATGTAAAGCGATAATGTAGACCCTCCTTAGGCTGTATACTACGATTTCAGCGTGTATTTTGTGTTGCGTGTTGTGGGTGAGAACTAAAATCATGCCAAGAGAAAATGAAGACCCTCCTTGCGCTGTATACTACGATCTCAGCGTGTATTTTGTGTTGCGTGTTGTGGGTGAGACCTAAAATCATGCCAAACGAAAATGAAGACCCTCCTTGTGCTGCATACTGCGATCTCAGCATATATTTTGTGTAGCGTGTTGTGGGGGAGAACTAAAATCATGCCAATCGAAATTGAAGACCGTCCTTGCGATGTATACTACAATCTCAGCGTGTATTTTGTGTTGCGTGTTGTGGCTGAGAACTATAATCATGCCAAGCGAAAATGAGGACCCTTCTTGCGCTGTATACTACGATCTCAGCGTGTATTTTGTGTTGGATGTTGTGGGTGAGATTTAAAATCATGCCAAGAGAAAATGAAGACCCTCCTTGCGCTGTATACTACGATCCCAGCATTTATTTTGTGTTGCGTCTTGTGGGTGAGAACTAAAATCTTGCCAAGCGGAAATGAAGACCCTCCTTTCGCTGCATATTACGATCTCAGCGTGTAATTTGTGTTGGGTGTTGTGGGTGAGAACTAAAATCATGCCAAGCGAAAATGAAGACCGTCCTTGCGCTGTATACTGAGATCTAAGCGTGTATTTAGTGTTGCGTGTTGTGGGTGAGAACTAAAATTATGCCAAGCGAAAATGAAGACCCTCCTTGCGCTGTATGCTACGATCTCAGCGTGTATTTTGTGTTGGATGTTGTGGGTGAGATTTAAAATCATGCCAAGAGAAAATGAAGACCCTCCTTGCGCTGTATACTACGATCCCAGCATTTATTTTGTGTTGCGTCTTGTGGGTGAGAACTAAAATCTTGCCAAGCGGAAATGAAGACCCTCCTTTCGCTGCATATTACGATCTCAGCGTGTAATTTGTGTTGGGTGTTGTGGGTGAGAACTAAAATCATGCCAAGCTAAAATGAAGACCGTCCTTGCGCTGTATACTGAGATCTAATCGTGTATTTAGTGTTGCGTGTTGTGGGTGAGAACTAAAATTATGCCAAGCGAAAATGAAGACCCTCCTTGCGCTGTATGCTACGATCTCAGCGTGTATTTTGTGTTGCGTGTTGTGGGTGAGAACTAAAATCACGCCAAGCGAAATTGAAGACCCTCCTTGCGCTGTATACTACGATCTCAGCGTTTATTTTGTGTTGCGTGTTGTGGGTGAGAACTAGAATCATGCCAAGTGAAAATTAAGACCCTACTTGCGCTGTATACTATGATCGCCGCGTGTATTTTGTGTTGCGTGATGTGGGTGAGAACTAAAATCTTGCCAAGCGAAAATAAAGACCCTCCTTGCGCTGTATACTACGATCTCAGCGTGTATATTGTGTTGGATGTTGTGGGTGAGAATTAAAATCACGCCAAGCGAAAGTGAAGACCCTCCTTGGGCTGTATACTATGATCTCAGCTTGTATTTTGTGTTGCGTGTTGTGGGTGAGAACTACAATCATACCAAGCGAAAATTAAGACCCTCCTTGCGCTGTATACTATGATCGCAGCGTGTATTTTGTGTTGAGTGTTGTGGGTGAGAACTTATATCTTGCCATGCGAAAATGAAGACCCTCCTTGCGCTGTATACTACGATCTCAGCGTGTATTTTTGTTGCGTGTTGTGGGTGAGAACTAATATTATGTAAAGCGAAAATGTAGACCCTCCTTAGGCTGGATACTACGATTTCCACTTGTATTTTGTGTTGCGTGTTGTGGGTGGGAACTAAAATCATGCCAAACGAAAATGAAGACCCTCCTTGCGCTGTATGCTATGATCTCAGCGTGTTTTTTGTGTTGCGTGTTGTGGGGGAGAACTAAAATCTTGCCTAGCGAAAATGAAGACCGTCCTTGCGATGTATACTACGATCCCAGCGTTTATTTTTTGTTGCGTGTTGTGTGTGAGAACTAAAATCACGCCAAGCGAAAGTGAAGACCCTCCTTGGGCTGTATACTATGATCTCAGCGTGTATTTTGTGTTGAGTGTTGTGGGTGAGAACTAATATCATGCCAAGCGAAAATGAAGACCCTCCTTGCGCTGTATACTACGATCTCAGCGTGTATTCTTGTTGCGTGTTGTAAGTGAGAACTAAAATCATGTAAAGCGATAATGTAGACCCTCCTTAGGCTGTATACTACGATTTCAGCGTGTATTTTGTGTTGCGTGTTGTGGGTGAGAACTAAAATCATGCCAAGAGAAAATGAAGACCCTCCTTGCGCTGTATACTACGATCTCAGCGTGTATTTTGTGTTGCGTGTTGTGGGTGAGACCTAAAATCATGCCAAACGAAAATGAAGACCCTCCTTGTGCTGCATACTGCGATCTCAGCATATATTTTGTGTAGCGTGTTGTGGGGGAGAACTAAAATCATGCCAATCGAAATTGAAGACCGTCCTTGCGATGTATACTACAATCTCAGCGTGTATTTTGTGTTGCGTGTTGTGGCTGAGAACTATAATCATGCCAAGCGAAAATGAGGACCCTTCTTGCGCTGTATACTACGATCTCAGCGTGTATTTTGTGTTGGATGTTGTGGGTGAGATTTAAAATCATGCCAAGAGAAAATGAAGACCCTCCTTGCGCTGTATACTACGATCCCAGCATTTATTTTGTGTTGCGTCTTGTGGGTGAGAACTAAAATCTTGCCAAGCGGAAATGAAGACCCTCCTTTCGCTGCATATTACGATCTCAGCGTGTAATTTGTGTTGGGTGTTGTGGGTGAGAACTAAAATCATGCCAAGCGAAAATGAAGACCGTCCTTGCGCTGTATACTGAGATCTAAGCGTGTATTTAGTGTTGCGTGTTGTGGCTGAGAACTAAAATTATGCCAAGCGAAAATGAAGACCCTCCTTGCGCTGTATGCTACGATCTCAGCGTGTATTTTGTGTTGGATGTTGTGGGTGAGATTTAAAATCATGCCAAAAGAAAATGAAGACCCTCCTTGCGCTGTATACTACGATCCCAGCATTTATTTTGTGTTGCGTCTTGTGGGTGAGAACTAAAATCTTGCCAAGCGGAAATGAAGACCCTCCTTTCGCTGCATATTACGATCTCAGCGTGTAATTTGTGTTGGGTGTTGTGGGTGAGAACTAAAATCATGCCAAGCTAAAATGAAGACCGTCCTTGCGCTGTATACTGAGATCTAATCGTGTATTTAGTGTTGCGTGTTGTGGGTGAGAACTAAAATTAAGCCAAGCGAAAATGAAGACCCTCCTTGCGCTGTATGCTACGTTCTCAGCGTGTATTTTGTGTTGCGTGTTGTGGGTGAGAACTAAAATCACGCCAAGCGAAATTGAAGACCCTCCTTGCGCTGTATACTACGATCTCAGCGTTTATTTTGTGTTGCGTGTTGTGTGTGAGAACTAAAATCATGCCAAGCGAAAGTGAAGACCCTCCTTGCGCTGTATACTACGATCTCAGCGTCTATTTTTTGTTGCATGTTGTGGGTGAGAACTAAAATCATGTAAAGCGAAAATGTAGACCCTCCTTGGGCTGTATACTACGATTTCAGCGTGTATTTTGTGTTGCGTGTTGTGGGTGAGAACTAAAATCATGCCAAGCGAAAATGAAGTCCCTCCTTGCGCTGTATACTACGATCTCCGCGTGTAGTTCGTGTTGCGTGTTGTGGGTGAGAACTAAAATCATGCCAAGCAAAAATTAAGACTCTCCTTGCGCTATATACTACAATCTCAGCGTGTATTTTGTATTGAGTGTTGTGAGAGAGAACTAATATTATGCCAAGCGAAAATGAAGACCCTCCTTGCGCTATATACTACAATCTCAGCGTGTATTTTCTGTTGAGTGTTGTGGGTGAGAACTAAAATCATGCCAAGCGAATATGTAGACCGTCCTTGCGCTGTATACTACGATCTCAGCGTGTATTTTGTGTTGCGTGTTGTGGGTGAGAACTAAAATCATGCCAAACGAAAATGAAGACCCTCCTTGTGCTGTATACTGCGATCTCAGCATATATTTTGTGTTGCGTGTTGTGGGGGAGAACTAAAATCATGCCTAGCGAAAATGAAGACCCTTCTTGTGCTGTATACTACGATCTCAGCTTGTATTTTGTGTTGCGTGTTGTGGGCGAAAACTAAAATTATGCCAAGCGAAAATGAAGACCCTCCTTGCGCTGTATACTACGATCCCAGCGTGTATTTTGTGTTGCGTGATGTGGGTGAGAACTAAAATCTTGCCAAGCGAAAATAAAGACCCTCCTTGCGCTGTATACTACGATCTCAGCGTGTATATTGTGTTGGATGTTGTGGGTGAGAATTAAAATCACGCCAAGCGAAAGTGAAGACCCTCCTTGGGCTGTATACTATGATCTCAGCTTGTATTTTGTGTTGCGTGTTGTGGGTGAGAACTACAATCATACCAACCGAAAATTAAGACCCTCCTTGCGCTGTATACTATGATCGCAGCGTGTATTTTGTGTTGAGTGTTGTGGGTGAGAACTTATATCTTGCCATGCGAAAATGAAGACCCTCCTTGCGCTGTATACTACGATCTCAGCGTGTATTTTTGTTGCGTGTTGTGGGTGAGAACTAATATTATGTAAAGCGAAAATGTAGACCCTCCTTAGGCTGGATACTACGATTTCAACTTGTATTTTGTGTTGCGTGTTGTGGGTGGGAACTAAAATCATGCCAAACGAAAATGAAGACCCTCCTTGCGCTGTATGCTATGATCTCAGCGTGTTTTTTGTGTTGCGTGTTGTGGGGGAGAACTAAAATCTTGCCTAGCGAAAATGAAGACCGTCCTTGCGATGTATACTACGATCCCAGCGTTTATTTTTTGTTGCGTGTTGTGTGTGAGAACTAAAATCACGCCAAGCGAAAGTGAAGACCCTCCTTGGGCTGTATACTATGATCTCAGCGTGTATTTTGTGTTGAGTGTTGTGGGTGAGAACTAATATCATGCCAAGCGAAAATGAAAACCCTCCTTGCGCTGTATACTACGATCTCAGCGTGTATTCTTGTTGCGTGTTGTAAGTGAGAACTAAAATCATGTAAAGCGATAATGTAGACCCTCCTTAGGCTGTATACTACGATTTCAGCGTGTATTTTGTGTTGCGTGTTGTGGGTGAAAACTAAAATCATGCCAAGAGAAAATGAAGACCCTCCTTGCGCTGTATACTACGATCTCAGCGTGTATTTTGTGTTGCGTGTTGTGGGTGAGACCTAAAATCATGCCAAACGAAAATGAAGACCCTCCTTGTGCTGCATACTGCGATCTCAGCATATATTTTGTGTAGCGTGTTGTGGGGGAGAACTAAAATCATGCCAATCGAAATTGAAGACCGTCCTTGCGATGTATACTACAATCTCAGCGTGTATTTTGTGTTGCGTGTTGTGGCTGAGAACTATAATCATGCCAAGCGAAAATGAGGACCTTTCTTGCGCTGTATACTACGATCTCAGAGTGTATTTTGTGTTGGATGTTGTGAATGAGATTTAAAATCATGCCAAGAGAAAATGAAGACCCTCCTTGCGCTGTATACTACGATCCCAGCATTTATTTTGTGTTGCGTCATGTGGGTGAGAACTAAAATCTTGCCAAGCGGAAATGAAGACCCTCCTTGCGCTGTATGCTACGATCTCAGCGTGTATTTTGTGTTGGATGTTGTGGGTGAGATTTAAAATCATGCCAAGAGAAAATGAAGACCCTCCTTGCGCTGTATACTACGATCCCAGCATTTATTTTGTGTTGCGTCTTGTGGGTGAGAACTAAAATCTTGCCAAGCGGAAATGAAGACCCTCCTTTCGCTGCATATTACGATCTCAGCGTGTAATTTGTGTTGGGTGTTGTGGGTGAGAACTAAAATCATGCCAAGCTAAAATGAAGACCGTCCTTGCGCTGTATACTGAGATCTAATCGTGTATTTAGTGTTGCGTGTTGTGGGTGAGAACTAAAATTATGCCAAGCGAAAATGAAGACCCTCCTTGCGCTGTATGCTACGATCTCAGCGTGTATTTTGTGTTGCGTGTTGTGGGTGAGAACTAAAATCACGCCAAGCGAAATTGAAGACCCTCCTTGCGCTGTATACTACGATCTCAGCGTTTATTTTGTGTTGCGTGTTGTGTGTGAGAACTAAAATCACGTCAAGCGAAAGTGAAGACCCTCCTTGGGCTGTATACTATGATCTCAGCTTGTATTTTGTGTTGCGTGTTGTGGGTGAGAACTAAAATCATGCCAAGAGAAAATTAAGACCCTCCTTGCGCTGTATACTATGAGCGCAGCGCGTATTGTGTGTTGAGTGTTGTGGGTGAGAACTAATATCTTGCCAAGCGAAAATGAAGACCCTCCTTACGCTGTATACTACGATCTCAGCGTGTATTTTTGTTGCGTGTTATGGGTGAGAACTAATATCATGCCAAACGAAAATGAAGACCCTTCTTGCGCTGTATACTACGATCTCAGCTTGTATTTTGTGTTGCGTGTTGTGGGTGAGAACTAAAATCATGCCAAGCGAAAATGAAGACCCTCCTTGCGCTGTATACTACGATCTCAGCGTGTATTTTGTGTTGGATGTTGTGGGTGAGAATTAAAATCATGCCAGGAGAAAATGAAGAACCTCCTTGCGTTGTATACTACGACCCCAGCATTTATTTTGTGTTGCGTCTTGTGGGTGAGAACTAAAATTTTGCCAAGCGGAAATGAAGACCCTCCTTTCGCTGCATATTACGATCTCAGCGTGTAATTTGTGTTGGGTGTTGTGGGTGAGAACTAAAATCATGCCAAGCGAGAATGAAGACCGTCCTTGCGCTGTATACTGAGATCTAAGCGTGCATTTAGTGTTGCGTGTTGTGGGTGAGAACTAAAATTATGCCAAAAGAAAATGAAGACCCTCCATGCGCTGTATAGTACGATCCCAGCGTTTATTTTGTGTTGCGTGTTGTGTGTGAAAACTAAAATCACGCCAAGCGAAAATGTAGACCCGCCTTGGGTTGTATATTACGATTTCAGCGTGTATCTTGTGTTGCGTTTTGTGGGTGGGAACTAAAAACATGCCAAGCGAAAATGAAGACCCTCCTTGCGCTGTATACTACGATCTGTGCTTGTATTTTGTGTTGCGTGTTGTGGGTGAGAAATAAAATCTTTCCAAGCGAAAATGAACACCCTCCTTGCGCTGTATACCACGATCTCCGCGTGTATTTTGTGTTGCGTGTTGTGGGTGAGAACTAAAATCATGCCAAGCAAAAATAAAGACCCTCCTTGCGCTGTATACTGCGATCTCAGCATGTATTTTGTGTTGCGTGTCGTGGGGGGGCAACTAAAATCATGCCATGCGAAAATGAAGACCGTCCTTGCGATGTATACCACGATCTCACCATGTATTTTGTGTTGCGTGTGGTGGTTGAGAACTAAAATCATGCCATGCGAAAATTGAGACCCCCCCTTGCGCTGTATACTACGATCTCAGCGTGTATCTTGTGTTGCGTTTTGTGGGTGGGAACTAAAAACATGCCAAGCGAAAATGAAAACCCTCCTTGCGCTGTATACTACGATCTCAGCGTGTATCCTGTGTTACGTGTTGTGGGTGAGAACTAAAATCAGGTGAAGCGAAAAAGAAAGACCCTCCCAGCGCTGTATACTACGATCCCAGCGTGTATTTCTGTTGCGTGTTGTGGGTGAGAACTAAAATCTTGCCAAGGGAAAACGAAGACCCTCCTTAAGCTGTATACTACGATCTCAGCGTGTAGTTCGTGTTGCGTGTTGTGCGTGACAACTAAAATCATGCAGGGCGAAAATTAAGAACCTCCATCCGCTGTATACTACGATCTCAGCGTGTATTTTGTGTTGAGTGTTGTGGGTGAGAACTAAAATCATGCCAAGCAAAAATGAAAACCCTCCTTGCGCTGTATGCTAGGATCTCAGCGTGTATTTTGTGTTGCGTGTTGTGGGTGAGAACTAAAATCACGCCAAGCGAAATTGAAGACCCTCCTTGCGCTGTATACTACGATCCCAGCGTTTATTTTGTGTTGCGTGTTGTGTGTGAGAACTAAAATCATGCCAAGCGAAAGTGAAGACCCTCCTTGCGCTGTATACTACGATCTCAGCGTCTATTTTTTGTTGCATGTTGTGGGTGAGAACTAAAATCATGTAAAGCGAAAATGTAGACCCTCCTTGCGCTGTATACTGAGATCTAAGCGTGTATTTAGTGTTGCGTGTTGTGGGTGAGAACTAAAATTATGCCAAGCGAAAATGAAGACCCTCCTTGCGCTGTATGCTACGATCTCAGCGTGTATTTTGTGTTGGATGTTGTGGGTGAGATTTAAAATCATGCCAAGAGAAAATGAAGACCCTCCTTGCGCTGTATACTACGATCCCAGCATTTATTTTGTGTTGCGTCTTGTGGGTGAGAACTAAAATCTTGCCAAGCGGAAATGAAGACCCTCCTTTCGCTGCATATTACGATCTCAGCGTGTAATTTGTGTTGGGTGTTGTGGGTGAGAACTAAAATCATGCCAAGCGAAAATGAAGACCGTCCTTGCGCTGTATACTGAGATCTAAGCGTGTATTTAGTGTTGCGTGTTGTGGGTGAGAACTAAAATTATGCCAAGCGAAAATGAAGACCCTCCTTGCGCTGTATGCTACGATCTCAGCGTGTATTTTGTGTTGCGTGTTGTGGGTGAGAACTAAAATCACGCCAAGCGAAATTGAAGACCCTCCTTGCGCTGTATACTACGATCTCAGCGTTTATTTTGTGTTGCGTGTTGTGTGTGAGAACTAAAATCACGTCAAGCGAAAGTGAAGACCCTCCTTGGGCTGTATACTATGATCTCAGCTTGTATTTTGTGTTGCGTGTTGTGGGTGAGAACTAAAATCATGCCAAGCGAAAATTAAGACCCTCCTTGCGCTGTATACTATGAGCGCAGCGCGTATTGTGTGTTGAGTGTTGTGGGTGAGAACTAATATCTTGCCAAGCGAAAATGAAGACCCTCCTTACGCTGTATACTACGATCTCAGCGTGTATTTTTGTTGCGTGTTATGGGTGAGAACTAATATCATGCCAAACGAAAATGAAGACCCTTCTTGCGCTGTATACTAGGATCTCAGCTTGTATTTTGTGTTGCGTGTTGTGGGTGAGAACTAAAATCATGCCAAGCGAAAATGAAGACCCTCCTTGCGCTGTATACTACGATCTCAGCGTGTATTTTGTGTTGGATGTTGTGGGTGAGAATTAAAATCATGCCAGGAGAAAATGAAGAACCTCCTTGCGTTGTATACTACGACCCCAGCATTTATTTTGTGTTGCGTCTTGTGGGTGAGAACTAAAATCTTGCCAAGCGGAAATGAAGACCCTCCTTTCGCTGCATATTACGATCTCAGCGTGTAATTTGTGTTGGGTGTTGTGGGTGAGAACTAAAATCATGCCAAGCGAAAATGAAGACCGTCCTTGCGCTGTATACTGAGATCTAAGCGTGTATTTAGTGTTGCGTGTTGTGGGTGAGAACTAAAATTATGCCAAGCGAAAATGAAGACCCTCCTTGCGCTGTATGCTACGATCTCAGCGTGTATTTTGTGTTGCGTGTTGTGGGTGAGAACTAAAATCACGCCAAGCGAAATTGAAGACCCTCCTTGCGCTGTATACTACGATCTCAGCGTTTATTTTGTGTTGCGTGTTGTGTGTGAGAACTAAAATCACGTCAAGCGAAAGTGAAGACCCTCCTTGGGCTGTATACTATGATCTCAGCTTGTATTTTGTGTTGCGTGTTGTGGGTGAGAACTAAAATCATGCCAAGAGAAAATTAAGACCCTCCTTGCGCTGTATACTATGAGCGCAGCGCGTATTGTGTGTTGAGTGTTGTGGGTGAGAACTAATATCTTGCCAAGCGAAAATGAAGACCCTCCTTACGCTGTATACTACGATCTCAGCGTGTATTTTTGTTGCGTGTTATGGGTGAGAACTAATATCATGCCAAACGAAAATGAAGACCCTTCTTGCGCTGTATACTACGATCTCAGCTTGTATTTTGTGTTGCGTGTTGTGGGTGAGAACTAAAATCATGCCAAGCGAAAATGAAGACCCTCCTTGCGCTGTATACTACGATCTCAGCGTGTATTTTGTGTTGGATGTTGCGGGTGAGAATTAAAATCATGCCAGGAGAAAATGAAGAACCTCCTTGCGTTGTATACTACGACCCCAGCATTTATTTTGTGTTGCGTCTTGTGGGTGAGAACTAAAATCTTGCCAAGCGGAAATGAAGACCCTCCTTTCGCTGCATATTACGATCTCAGCGTGTAATTTGTGTTGGGTGTTGTGGGTGAGAACTAAAATCATGCCAAGCGAGAATGAAGACCGTCCTTGCGCTGTATACTGAGATCTAAGCGTGCATTTAGTGTTGCGTGTTGTGGGTGAGAACTAAAATTATGCCAAAAGAAAATGAAGACCCTCCATGCGCTGTATACTACGATCCCAGCGTTTATTTTGTGTTGCGTGTTGTGTGTGAAAACTAAAATCACGCCAAGCGAAAATGTAGACCCGCCTTGGGCTGTATATTACGATTTCAGCGTGTATCTTGTGTTGCGTTTTGTGGGTGGGAACTAAAAACATGCCAAGCGAAAATGAAGACCCTCCTTGCGCTGTATACTACGATCTGTGCTTGTATTTTGTGTTGCGTGTTGTGGGTGAGAAATAAAATCTTTCCAAGCGAAAATGAACACCCTCCTTGCGCTGTATACCACGATCTCCGCGTGTATTTTGTGTTGCGTGTTGTGGGTGAGAACTAAAATCATGCCAAGCAAAAATAAAGACCCTCCTTGCGCTGTATACTGCGATCTCAGCATGTATTTTGTGTTGCGTGTCGTGGGGGGCAACTAAAATCATGCCATGCGAAAATGAAGACCGTCCTTGCGATGTATACCACGATCTCACCATGTATTTTGTGTTGCGTGTGGTGGTTGAGAACTAAAATCATGCCATGCGAAAATTGAGACCCCCCCTTGCGCTGTATACTACGATCTCAGCGTGTATCTTGTGTTGCGTTTTGTGGGTGGGAACTAAAAACATGCCAAGCGAAAATGAAAACCCTCCTTGCGCTGTATACTACGATCTCAGCGTGTATCCTGTGTTACGTGTTGTGGGTGAGAACTAAAATCAGGTGAAGCGAAAAAGAAAGACCCTCCCAGCGCTGTATACTACGATCCCAGCGTGTATTTTCTGTTGCGTGTTGTGGGTGAGAACTAAAATCTTGCCAAGGGAAAACGAAGACCCTCCTTAAGCTGTATACTACGATCTCAGCGTGTAGTTCGTGTTGCGTGTTGTGCGTGACAACTAAAATCATGCAGGGCGAAAATTAAGAACCTCCATCCGCTGTATACTACGATCTCAGCGTGTATTTTGTGTTGAGTGTTGTGGGTGAGAACTAAAATCATGCCAAGCAAAAATGAAAACCCTCCTTGCGCTGTATGCTAGGATCTCAGCGTGTATTTTGTGTTGCGTGTTGTGGGTGAGAACTAAAATCACGCCAAGCGAAATTGAAGACCCTCCTTGCGCTGTATACTACGATCCCAGCGTTTATTTTGTGTTGCGTGTTGTGTGTGAGAACTAAAATCATGCCAAGCGAAAGTGAAGACCCTCCTTGCGCTGTATACTACGATCTCAGCGTCTATTTTTTGTTGCATGTTGTGGGTGAGAACTAAAATCATGTAAAGCGAAAATGTAGACCCTCCTTGCGCTGTATACTGAGATCTAAGCGTGTATTTAGTGTTGCGTGTTGTGGGTGAGAACTAAAATTATGCCAAGCGAAAATGAAGACCCTCCTTGCGCTGTATGCTACGATCTCAGCGTGTATTTTGTGTTGGATGTTGTGGGTGAGATTTAAAATCATGCCAAGAGAAAATGAAGACCCTCCTTGCGCTGTATACTACGATCCCAGCATTTATTTTGTGTTGCGTCTTGTGGGTGAGAACTAAAATCTTGCCAAGCGGAAATGAAGACCCTCCTTTCGCTGCATATTACGATCTCAGCGTGTAATTTGTGTTGGGTGTTGTGGGTGAGAACTAAAATCATGCCAAGCGAAAATGAAGACCGTCCTTGCGCTGTATACTGAGATCTAAGCGTGTATTTAGTGTTGCGTGTTGTGGGTGAGAACTAAAATTATGCCAAGCGAAAATGAAGACCCTCCTTGCGCTGTATGCTACGATCTCAGCGTGTATTTTGTGTTGCGTGTTGTGGGTGAGAACTAAAATCACGCCAAGCGAAATTGAAGACCCTCCTTGCGCTGTATACTACGATCTCAGCGTTTATTTTGTGTTGCGTGTTGTGTGTGAGAACTAAAATCACGTCAAGCGAAAGTGAAGACCCTCCTTGGGCTGTATACTATGATCTCAGCTTGTATTTTGTGTTGCGTGTTGTGGGTGAGAACTAAAATCATGCCAAGCGAAAATTAAGACCCTCCTTGCGCTGTATACTATGAGCGCAGCGCGTATTGTGTGTTGAGTGTTGTGGGTGAGAACTAATATCTTGCCAAGCGAAAATGAAGACCCTCCTTACGCTGTATACTACGATCTCAGCGTGTATTTTTGTTGCGTGTTATGGGTGAGAACTAATATCATGCCAAACGAAAATGAAGACCCTTCTTGCGCTGTATACTAGGATCTCAGCTTGTATTTTGTGTTGCGTGTTGTGGGTGAGAACTAAAATCATGCCAAGCGAAAATGAAGACCCTCCTTGCGCTGTATACTACGATCTCAGCGTGTATTTTGTGTTGGATGTTGTGGGTGAGAATTAAAATCATGCCAGGAGAAAATGAAGAACCTCCTTGCGTTGTATACTACGACCCCAGCATTTATTTTGTGTTGCGTCTTGTGGGTGAGAACTAAAATCTTGCCAAGCGGAAATGAAGACCCTCCTTTCGCTGCATATTACGATCTCAGCGTGTAATTTGTGTTGGGTGTTGTGGGTGAGAACTAAAATCATGCCAAGCGAGAATGAAGACCGTCCTTGCGCTGTATACTGAGATCTAAGCGTGCATTTAGTGTTGCGTGTTGTGGGTGAGAACTAAAATTATGCCAAAAGAAAATGAAGACCCTCCATGCGCTGTATACTACGATCCCAGCGTTTATTTTGTGTTGCGTGTTGTGTGTGAAAACTAAAATCACGCCAAGCCAAAGTGAAGACCCTCCTTGGGTTGTATACTATGATCTCAGCTTGTATTTTGTGTTGCTTGTTGTGGGTGAGAACTAAAATCATGCCAAGCGAAAATTAAGACCCTCCTTGCGCTGTATACTAAGATCGCAGCGTGTATTTTGTGTTGAGTGTTGTGGGTGAGAACTAATATCTTGCCAAGCGAAAATGAAGACCCTCCTTGCGCTGTATACTACGATCTCAGCGTGTATTTTTGTTGCGTGTTGTGTGTGAGAACTAAAATCACGCCAAGCGAAAGTGAAGACCCTCCTTGGGCTGTATACTATGATCCCAGCGTGTATTTTTGTTGCGTGTTGTGGGTGAGAACTAAAACCATGTAGAGCGAAAATGTAGACCCTCATTAGACTGTATACTATGATTTCAGCGTGTATTTTGTGTTGCGTGTTGTGGGTGTGAACTAAAATCATGCCAAACGAAAATGAAGACCCTCCTTGCGCTGTATACTACGATCTCTGCTAGTATTTTGTGTTGCGTGTTGTGTGTGAGAACTAAAATCATGCCAAGCGAAAGTGAAGACCCTCCTTGCGCTGTATACTACGATCTCAGCGTCTATTTTTTGTTGCATGTTGTGGGTGAGAACTAAAATCATGTAAAGCGAAAATGTAGACCCTCCTTGGGCTGTATACTACGATTTCAGCGTGTATTTTGTGTTGCGTGTTGTGGGTGAGAACTAAAATCATGCCAAGCGAAAATGAAGACCCTCCTTGCGCTGTATACTACGATCTCCGCGTGTAGTTCGTGTTGCGTGTTGTGGGTGAGAACTAAAATCATGCCAAGCAAAAATTAAGACTCTCCTTGCGCTATATACTACAATCTCAGCGTGTATTTTGTATTGAGTGTTGTGAGAGAGAACTAATATTATGCCAAGCGAAAATGAAGACCCTCCTTGCGCTATATACTACAATCTCAGCGTGTATTTTCTGTTGAGTGTTGTGGGTGAGAACTAAAATCATGCCAAGCGAATATGTAGACCGTCCTTGCGCTGTATACTTAGATCTCAGCGTGTATTTTGTGTTGCGTGTTGTGGGTGAGAACTGAAATTACGCCACGCGAAAATTAAGACCCTCCTTGCGCTGTATACTACGCTCTTAGCGTATATTTTGTGTTTCGTGGTGTGGGTGAGAACTAAAATCATGCCAAGCGAAAATGAAGAACCTCCTTGCGCTGTATGCTACGATCTCAGCGTGTACTTTGTGTTGCTTGTTGTGGGTGAGAACTAGAATCATGCCAAGTGAAAATTAAGACCCTACTTGCGCTGTATACTATGATCGCCGCGTGTATTTTGTGTTGCGTGATGTGGGTGAGAACTAAAATCTTGCCAAGCGAAAATAAAGACCCTCCTTGCGCTGTATACTACGATCTCAGCGTGTATATTGTGTTGGATGTTGTGGGTGAGAATTAAAATCACGCCAAGCGAAAGTGAAGACCCTCCTTGGGCTGTATACTATGATCTCAGCTTGTATTTTGTGTTGCGTGTTGTGGGTGAGAACTACAATCATACCAAGCGAAAATTAAGACCCTCCTTGCGCTGTATATAATGATCGCAGCGTGTATTTTGTGTTGAGTGTTGTGGGTGAGAACTTATATCTTGCCATGCGAAAATGAAGACCCTCCTTGCGCTGTATACTACGATCTCAGCGTGTATTTTTGTTGCGTGTTGTGGGTGAGAACTAATATTATGTAAAGCGAAAATGTAGACCCTCCTTAGGCTGGATACTACGATTTCAACTTGTATTTTGTGTTGCGTGTTGTGGGTGGGAACTAAAATCATGCCAAACGAAAATGAAGACCCTCCTTGCGCTGTATGCTATGATCTCAGCGTGTTTTTTGTGTTGCGTGTTGTGGGGGAGAACTAAAATCTTGCCTAGCGAAAATGAAGACCGTCCTTGCGATGTATACTACGATCCCAGCGTTTATTTTTTGTTGCATGTTGTGTGTGAGAACTAAAATCACGCCAAGCGAAAGTGAAGACCCTCCTTGGGCTGTATACTATGATCTCAGCGTGTATTTTGTGTTGAGTGTTGTGGGTGAGAACTAATATCATGCCAAGCGAAAATGAAGACCCTCCTTGCGCTGTATACTACGATCTCAGCGTGTATTCTTGTTGCGTGTTGTAAGTGAGAACTAAAATCATGTAAAGCGATAATGTAGACCCTCCTTAGGCTGTATACTACGATTTCAGCGTGTATTTTGTGTTGCGTGTTGTGGGTGAGAACTAAAATCATGCCAAGAGAAAATGAAGACCCTCCTTGCGCTGTATACTACGATCTCAGCGTGTATTTTGTGTTGCGTGTTGTGGGTGAGACCTAAAATCATGCCAAACGAAAATGAAGACCCTCCTTGTGCTGCATACTGCGATCTCAGCATATATTTTGTGTAGCGTGTTGTGGGGGAGAACTAAAATCATGCCAATCGAAATTGAAGACCGTCCTTGCGATGTATACTACAATCTCAGCGTGTATTTTGTGTTGCGTGTTGTGGCTGAGAACTATAATCATGCCAAGCGAAAATGAGGACCCTTCTTGCGCTGTATACTACGATCTCAGCGTGTATTTTGTGTTGGATGTTGTGGGTGAGATTTAAAATCATGCCAAGAGAAAATGAAGACCCTCCTTGCGCTGTATACTACGATCCCAGCATTTATTTTGTGTTGCGTCTTGTGGGTGAGAACTAAAATCTTGCCAAGCGGAAATGAAGACCCTCCTTTCGCTGCATATTACGATCTCAGCGTGTAATTTGTGTTGGGTGTTGTGGGTGAGAACTAAAATCATGCCAAGCGAAAATGAAGACCGTCCTTGCGCTGTATACTGAGATCTAAGCGTGTATTTAGTGTTGCGTGTTGTGGGTGAGAACTAAAATTATGCCAAGCGAAAATGAAGACCCTCCTTGCGCTGTATGCTACGATCTCAGCGTGTATTTTGTGTTGGATGTTGTGGGTGAGATTTAAAATCATGCCAAGAGAAAATGAAGACCCTCCTTGCGCTGTATACTACGATCCCAGCATTTATTTTGTGTTGCGTCTTGTGGGTGAGAACTAAAATCTTGCCAAGCGGAAATGAAGACCCTCCTTTCGCTGCATATTACGATCTCAGCGTGTAATTTGTGTTGGGTGTTGTGGGTGAGAACTAAAATCATGCCAAGCTAAAATGAAGACCGTCCTTGCGCTGTATACTGAGATCTAATCGTGTATTTAGTGTTGCGTGTTGTGGGTGAGAACTAAAATTATGCCAAGCGAAAATGAAGACCCTCCTTGCGCTGTATGCTACGATCTCAGCGTGTATTTTGTGTTGCGTGTTGTGGGTGAGAACTAAAATCACGCCAAGCGAAATTGAAGACCCTCCTTGCGCTGTATACTACGATCTCAGCGTTTATTTTGTGTTGCGTGTTGTGGGTGAGAACTAGAATCATGCCAAGTGAAAATTAAGACCCTACTTGCGCTGTATACTATGATCGCCGCGTGTATTTTGTGTTGCGTGATGTGGGTGAGAACTAAAATCTTGCCAAGCGAAAATAAAGACCCTCCTTGCGCTGTATACTACGATCTCAGCGTGTATATTGTGTTGGATGTTGTGGGTGAGAATTAAAATCACGCCAAGCGAAAGTGAAGACCCTCCTTGGGCTGTATACTATGATCTCAGCTTGTATTTTGTGTTGCGTGTTGTGGGTGAGAACTACAATCATACCAAGCGAAAATTAAGACCCTCCTTGCGCTGTATACTATGATCGCAGCGTGTATTTTGTGTTGAGTGTTGTGGGTGAGAACTTATATCTTGCCATGCGAAAATGAAGACCCTCCTTGCGCTGTATACTACGATCTCAGCGTGTATTTTTGTTGCGTGTTGTGGGTGAGAACTAATATTATGTAAAGCGAAAATGTAGACCCTCCTTAGGCTGGATACTACGATTTCAACTTGTATTTTGTGTTGCGTGTTGTGGGTGGGAACTAAAATCATGCCAAACGAAAATGAAGACCCTCCTTGCGCTGTATGCTATGATCTCAGCGTGTTTTTTGTGTTGCGTGTTGTGGGGGAGAACTAAAATCTTGCCTAGCGAAAATGAAGACCGTCCTTGCGATGTATACTACGATCCCAGCGTTTATTTTTTGTTGCGTGTTGTGTGTGAGAACTAAAATCACGCCAAGCGAAAGTGAAGACCCTCCTTGGGCTGTATACTATGATCTCAGCGTGTATTTTGTGTTGAGTGTTGTGGGTGAGAACTAATATCATGCCAAGCGAAAATGAAGACCCTCCTTGCGCTGTATACTACGATCTCAGCGTGTATTCTTGTTGCGTGTTGTAAGTGAGAACTAAAATCATGTAAAGCGATAATGTAGACCCTCCTTAGGCTGTATACTACGATTTCAGCGTGTATTTTGTGTTGCGTGTTGTGGGTGAGAACTAAAATCATGCCAAGAGAAAATGAAGACCCTCCTTGCGCTGTATACTACGATCTCAGCGTGTATTTTGTGTTGCGTGTTGTGGGTGAGACCTAAAATCATGCCAAACGAAAATGAAGACCCTCCTTGTGCTGCATACTGCGATCTCAGCATATATTTTGTGTAGCGTGTTGTGGGGGAGAACTAAAATCATGCCAATCGAAATTGAAGACCGTCCTTGCGATGTATACTACAATCTCAGCGTGTATTTTGTGTTGCGTGTTGTGGCTGAGAACTATAATCATGCCAAGCGAAAATGAGGACCCTTCTTGCGCTGTATACTACGATCTCAGCGTGTATTTTGTGTTGGATGTTGTGGGTGAGATTTAAAATCATGCCAAGAGAAAATGAAGACCCTCCTTGCGCTGTATACTACGATCCCAGCATTTATTTTGTGTTGCGTCTTGTGGGTGAGAACTAAAATCTTGCCAAGCGGAAATGAAGACCCTCCTTTCGCTGCATATTACGATCTCAGCGTGTAATTTGTGTTGGGTGTTGTGGGTGAGAACTAAAATCATGCCAAGCGAAAATGAAGACCGTCCTTGCGCTGTATACTGAGATCTAAGCGTGTATTTAGTGTTGCGTGTTGTGGGTGAGAACTAAAATTATGCCAAGCGAAAATGAAGACCCTCCTTGCGCTGTATGCTACGATCTCAGCGTGTATTTTGTGTTGGATGTTGTGGGTGAGATTTAAAATCATGCCAAGAGAAAATGAAGACCCTCCTTGCGCTGTATACTACGATCCCAGCATTTATTTTGTGTTGCGTCTTGTGGGTGAGAACTAAAATCTTGCCAAGCGGAAATGAAGACCCTCCTTTCGCTGCATATTACGATCTCAGCGTGTAATTTGTGTTGGGTGTTGTGGGTGAGAACTAAAATCATGCCAAGCTAAAATGAAGACCGTCCTTGCGCTGTATACTGAGATCTAATCGTGTATTTAGTGTTGCGTGTTGTGGGTGAGAACTAAAATTATGCCAAGCGAAAATGAAGACCCTCCTTGCGCTGTATGCTACGTTCTCAGCGTGTATTTTGTGTTGCGTGTTGTGGGTGAGAACTAAAATCACGCCAAGCGAAATTGAAGACCCTCCTTGCGCTGTATACTACGATCTCAGCGTTTATTTTGTGTTGCGTGTTGTGTGTGAGAACTAAAATCATGCCAAGCGAAAGTGAAGACCCTCCTTGCGCTGTATACTACGATCTCAGCGTCTATTTTTTGTTGCATGTTGTGGGTGAGAACTAAAATCATGTAAAGCGAAAATGTAGACCCTCCTTGGGCTGTATACTACGATTTCAGCGTGTATTTTGTGTTGCGTGTTGTGGGTGAGAACTAAAATCATGCCAAGCGAAAATGAAGTCCCTCCTTGCGCTGTATACTACGATCTCCGCGTGTAGTTCGTGTTGCGTGTTGTGGGTGAGAACTAAAATCATGCCAAGCAAAAATTAAGACTCTCCTTGCGCTATATACTACAATCTCAGCGTGTATTTTGTATTGAGTGTTGTGAGAGAGAACTAATATTATGCCAAGCGAAAATGAAGACCCTCCTTGCGCTATATACTACAATCTCAGCGTGTATTTTCTGTTGAGTGTTGTGGGTGAGAACTAAAATCATGCCAAGCGAATATGTAGACCGTCCTTGCGCTGTATACTTAGATCTCAGCGTGTATTTTGTGTTGCGTGTTGTGGGTGAGAACTGAAATTACGCCACGCGAAAATTAAGACCCTCCTTGCGCTGTATACTACGCTCTTAGCGTATATTTTGTGTTTCGTGGTGTGGGTGAGAACTAAAATCATGCCAAGCGAAAATGAAGAACCTCCTTGCGCTGTATGCTACAATCTCAGCGTGTACTTTGTGTTGCTTGTTGTGGGTGAGAACTAGAATCATGCCAAGTGAAAATTAAGACCCCACTTGCGCTGTATACTATGATCGCCGCGTGTATTTTGTGTTGCGTGATGTGGGTGAGAACTAAAATCTTGCCAAGCGAAAATAAAGACCCTCCTTGCGCTGTATACTACGATCTCAGCGTGTATATTGTGTTGGATGTTGTGGGTGAGAATTAAAATCACGCCAAGCGAAAGTGAAGACCCTCCTTGGGCTGTATACTATGATCTCAGCTTGTATTTTGTGTTGCGTGTTGTGGGTGAGAACTACAATCATACCAAGCGAAAATTAAGACCCTCCTTGCGCTGTATACTATGATCGCAGCGTGTATTTTGTGTTGAGTGTTGTGGGTGAGAACTTATATCTTGCCATGCGAAAATGAAGACCCTCCTTGCGCTGTATACTACGATCTCAGCGTGTATTTTTGTTGCGTGTTGTGGGTGAGAACTAATATTATGTAAAGCGAAAATGTAGACCCTCCTTAGGCTGGATACTACGATTTCAACTTGTATTTTGTGTTGCGTGTTGTGGGTGGGAACTAAAATCATGCCAAACGAAAATGAAGACCCTCCTTGCGCTGTATGCTATGATCTCAGCGTGTTTTTTGTGTTGCGTGTTGTGGGGGAGAACTAAAATCTTGCCTAGCGAAAATGAAGACCGTCCTTGCGATGTATACTACGATCCCAGCGTTTATTTTTTGTTGCGTGTTGTGTGTGAGAACTAAAATCACGCCAAGCGAAAGTGAAGACCCTCCTTGGGCTGTATACTATGATCTCAGCGTGTATTTTGTGTTGAGTGTTGTGGGTGAGAACTAATATCATGCCAAGCGAAAATGAAGACCCTCCTTGCGCTGTATACTACGATCTCAGCGTGTATTCTTGTTGCGTGTTGTAAGTGAGAACTAAAATCATGTAAAGCGATAATGTAGACCCTCCTTAGGCTGTATACTACGATTTCAGCGTGTATTTTGTGTTGCGTGTTGTGGGTGAGAACTAAAATCATGCCAAGAGAAAATGAAGACCCTCCTTGCGCTGTATACTACGATCTCAGCGTGTATTTTGTGTTGCGTGTTGTGGGTGAGACCTAAAATCATGCCAAACGAAAATGAAGACCCTCCTTGTGCTGCATACTGCGATCTCAGCATATATTTTGTGTAGCGTGTTGTGGGGGAGAACTAAAATCATGCCAATCGAAATTGAAGACCGTCCTTGCGATGTATACTACAATCTCAGCGTGTATTTTGTGTTGCGTGTTGTGGCTGAGAACTATAATCATGCCAAGCGAAAATGAGGACCCTTCTTGCGCTGTATACTACGATCTCAGCGTGTATTTTGTGTTGGATGTTGTGGGTGAGATTTAAAATCATGCCAAGAGAAAATGAAGACCCTCTTTGCGCTGTATACTACGATCCCAGCATTTATTTTGTGTTGCGTCTTGTGGGTGAGAACTAAAATCTTGCCAAGCGGAAATGAAGACCCTCCTTTCGCTGCATATTACGATCTCAGCGTGTAATTTGTGTTGGGTGTTGTGGGTGAGAACTAAAATCATGCCAAGCGAAAATGAAGACCGTCCTTGCGCTGTATACTGAGATCTAAGCGTGTATTTAGTGTTGCGTGTTGTGGGTGAGAACTAAAATTATGCCAAGCGAAAATGAAGACCCTCCTTGCGCTGTATGCTACGATCTCAGCGTGTATTTTGTGTTGGATGTTGTGGGTGAGATTTAAAATCATGCCAAGAGAAAATGAAGACCCTCCTTGCGCTGTATACTACGATCCCAGCATTTATTTTGTGTTGCGTCTTGTGGGTGAGAACTAAAATCTTGCCAAGCGGAAATGAAGACCCTCCTTTCGCTGCATATTACGATCTCAGCGTGTAATTTGTGTTGGGTGTTGTGGGTGAGAACTAAAATCATGCCAAGCTAAAATGAAGACCGTCCTTGCGCTGTATACTGAGATCTAATCGTGTATTTAGTGTTGCGTGTTGTGGGTGAGAACTAAAATTATGCCAAGCGAAAATGAAGACCCTCCTTGCGCTGTATGCTACGATCTCAGCGTGTATTTTGTGTTGCGTGTTGTGGGTGAGAACTAAAATCACGCCAAGCGAAATTGAAGACCCTCCTTGCGCTGTATACTACGATCTCAGCGTTTATTTTGTGTTGCGTGTTGTGTGTGAGAACTAAAATCACGTCAAGCGAAAGTGAAGACCCTCCTTGGGCTGTATACTATGATCTCAGCTTGTATTTTGTGTTGCGTGTTGTGGGTGAGAACTAAAATCATGCCAAGCGAAAATTAAGACCCTCCTTGCGCTGTATACTATGAGCGCAGCGCGTATTGTGTGTTGAGTGTTGTGGGTGAGAACTAATATCTTGCCAAGCGAAAATGAAGACCCTCCTTACGCTGTATACTACGATCTCAGCGTGTATTTTTGTTGCGTGTTATGGGTGAGAACTAATATCATGCCAAACGAAAATGAAGACCCTTCTTGCGCTGTATACTACGATCTCAGCTTGTATTTTGTGTTGCGTGTTGTGGGTGAGAACTAAAATCATGCCAAGCGAAAATGAAGACCCTCCTTGCGCTGTATACTACGATCTCAGCGTGTATTTTGTGTTGGATGTTGTTGGTGAGAATTAAAATCATGCCAGGAGAAAATGAAGAACCTCCTTGCGTTGTATACTACGACCCCAGCATTTATTTTGTGTTGCGTCTTGTGGGTGAGAACTAAAATCTTGCCAAGCGGAAATGAAGACCCTCCTTTCGCTGCATATTACGATCTCAGCGTGTAATTTGTGTTGGGTGTTGTGGGTGAGAACTAAAATCATGCCAAGCGAGAATGAAGACCGTCCTTGCGCTGTATACTGAGATCTAAGCGTGCATTTAGTGTTGCGTGTTGTGGGTGAGAACTAAAATTATGCCAAAAGAAAATGAAGACCCTCCATGCGCTGTATACTACGATCCCAGCGTTTATTTTGTGTTGCGTTTTGTGTGTGAAAACTAAAATCACGCCAAGCGAAAATGTAGACCCGCCTTGGGCTGTATATTACGATTTCAGCGTGTATCTTGAGTTGCGTTTTGTGGGTGGGAACTAAAAACATGCCAAGCGAAAATGAAGACCCTCCTTGCGCTGTATACTACGATCTGTGCTTGTATTTTGTGTTGCGTGTTGTGGGTGAGAAATAAAATCTTTCCAAGCGAAAATGAACACCCTCCTTGCGCTGTATACCACGATCTCCGCGTGTATTTTGTGTTGCGTGTTGTGGGTGAGAACTAAAATCATGCCAAGCAAAAATGAAGACCCTCCTTGCGCTGTATACTGCGATCTCAGCATGTATTTTGTGTTGCGTGTCGTGGGGGGCAACTAAAATTATGCCATGCGAAAATGAAGACCGTCCTTGCGATGTATACCACGATCTCACCATGTATTTTGTGTTGCGTGTGGTGGTTGAGAACTAAAATCATGCCATGCGAAAATTGAGACCCCCCCTTGCGCTGTATACTACGATCTCAGCGTGTATCTTGTGTTGCGTTTTGTGGGTGGGAACTAAAAACATGCCAAGCGAAAATGAAAACCCTCCTTGCGCTGTATACTACGATCTCAGCGTGTATCCTGTGTTACGTGTTGTGGGTGAGAACTAAAATCAGGTGAAGCGAAAAAGAAAGACCCTCCCAGCGCTGTATACTACGATCCCAGCGTGTATTTTGTGTTGCGTGTTGTGGGTGAGAACTAAAATCTTGCCAAGGGAAAACGAAGACCCTCCTTAAGCTGTATACTACGCTCTCAGCGCGTAGTTCGTGTTGCGTGTTGTGCGTGACAACTAAAATCATGCGGGGCGAAAATTAAGAACCTCCATCCGCTGTATACTACGATCTCAGCGTGTATTTTGTGTTGAGTGTTGTGGGTGAGAACTAAAATCATGCCAAGCAAAAATGAAAACCCTCCTTGCGCTGTATGCTAGGATCTCAGCGTGTATTTTGTGTTGCGTGTTGTGGGTGAGAACTAAAATCACGCCAAGCGAAATTGAAGACCCTCCTTGCGCTGTATACTACGATCCCAGCGTTTATTTTGTGTTGCGTGTTGTGTGTGAGAACTAAAATCATGCCAAGCGAAAGTGAAGACCCTCCTTGCGCTGTATACTACGATCTCAGCGTCTATTTTTTGTTGCATGTTGTGGGTGAGAACTAAAATCATGTAAAGCGAAAATGTAGACCCTCCTTGCGCTGTATACTGAGATCTAAGCGTGTATTTAGTGTTGCGTGTTGTGGGTGAGAACTAAAATTATGCCAAGCGAAAATGAAGACCCTCCTTGCGCTGTATGCTACGATCTCAGCGTGTATTTTGTGTTGGATGTTGTGGGTGAGATTTAAAATCATGCCAAGAGAAAATGAAGACCCTCCTTGCGCTGTATACTACGATCCCAGCATTTATTTTGTGTTGCGTCTTGTGGGTGAGAACTAAAATCTTGCCAAGCGGAAATGAAGACCCTCCTTTCGCTGCATATTACGATCTCAGCGTGTAATTTGTGTTGGGTGTTGTGGGTGAGAACTAAAATCATGCCAAGCGAAAATGAAGACCGTCCTTGCGCTGTATACTGAGATCTAAGCGTGTATTTAGTGTTGCGTGTTGTGGGTGAGAACTAAAATTATGCCAAGCGAAAATGAAGACCCTCCTTGGGCTGTATACTATGATCTCAGCTTGTATTTTGTGTTGCGTGTTGTGGGTGAGAACTAAAATCATGCCAAGCGAAAATTAAGACCCTCCTTGCGCTGTATACTATGAGCGCAGCGCGTATTGTGTGTTGAGTGTTGTGGGTGAGAACTAATATCTTGCCAAGCGAAAATGAAGACCCTCCTTACGCTGTATACTACGATCTCAGCGTGTATTTTTGTTGCGTGTTATGGGTGAGAACTAATATCATGCCAAACGAAAATGAAGACCCTTCTTGCGCTGTATACTAGGATCTCAGCTTGTATTTTGTGTTGCGTGTTGTGGGTGAGAACTAAAATCATGCCAAGCGAAAATGAAGACCCTCCTTGCGCTGTATACTACGATCTCAGCGTGTATTTTGTGTTGGATGTTGTGGGAGGGAATTAAAATCATGCCAGGAGAAAATGAAGAACCTCCTTGCGTTGTATACTACGACCCCAGCATTTATTTTGTGTTGCGTCTTGTGGGTGAGAACTAAAATCTTGCCAAGCGGAAATGAAGACCCTCCTTTCGCTGCATATTACGATCTCAGCGTGTAATTTGTGTTGGGTGTTGTGGGTGAGAACTAAAATCATGCCAAGCGAGAATGAAGACCGTCCTTGCGCTGTATACTGAGATCTAAGCGTGCATTTAGTGTTGCGTGTTGTGGGTGAGAACTAAAATTATGCCAAAAGAAAATGAAGACCCTCTATGCGCTGTATACTACGATCCCAGCGTTTATTTTGTGTTGCGTGTTGTGTGTGAAAACTAAAATCACGCCAAGCCAAAGTGAAGACCCTCCTTGGGTTGTATACTATGATCTCAGCTTGTATTTTGTGTTGCTTGTTGTGGGTGAGAACTAAAATCATGCCAAGCGAAAATTAAGACCCTCCTTGAGCTGTATACTAAGATCGCAGCGTGTATTTTGTGTTGAGTGTTGTGGGTGAGAACTAATATCTTGCCAAGCGAAAATGAAGACCCTCCTTGCGCTGTATACTACGATCTCAGCGTGTATTTTTGTTGCGTGTTGTGTGGGAGAACTAAAATCACGCCAAGCGAAAGTGAAGACCCTCCTTGGGCTGTATACTATGATCCCAGCGTGTATTTTTGTTGCGTGTTGTGGGTGAGAACTAAAACCATGTAGAGCGAAAATGTAGACCCTCATTAGACTGTATACTATGATTTCAGCGTGTATTTTGTGTTGCGTGTTGTGGGTGTGAACTAAAATCGTGCCAAACGAAAATGAAGACCCTCCTTGCGCTGTATACTACGATCTCTGCTTGTATTTTGTGTTGCGTGTTGTGGGTGAGAACTAAAATCTTGCCAAGCGAAAATGAAGACCCTCCTTGCGCTGTATACTAGGATCTCAGCGTTTATTTTGTGTTGCGTGTTGTGTGTGAGAACTAAAATCATGCCAAGCGAAAGTGAAGACCCTCCTTGCGCTGTATACTACGATCTCAGCGTCTATTTTTTGTTGCATGTTGTGGGTGAGAACTAAAATCATGTAAAGCGAAAATGTAGACCCTCCTTGGGTTGTATACTACGATTTCAGCGTGTATTTTGTGTTGCGTGTTGTGGGTGAGAACTAAAATCATGCCAAGCGAAAATGAAGACCCTCCTTGCGCTGTATACTACGATCTCCGCGTGTAGTTCGTGTTGCGTGTTGTGGGTGAGAACTAAAATCATGCCAAGCAAAAATTAAGACTCTCCTTGCGCTATATACTACAATCTCAGCGTGTATTTTGTATTGAGTGTTGTGAGAGAGAACTAATATTATGCCAAGCGAAAATGAAGACCCTCCTTGCGCTATATACTACAATCTCAGCGTGTATTTTCTGTTGAGTGTTGTGGGTGAGAACTAAAATCATGCCAAGCGAATATGTAGACCGTCCTTGCGCTGTATACTTAGATCTCAGCGTGTATTTTGTGTTGCGTGTTGTGGGTGAGAACTGAAATTACGCCACGCGAAAATTAAGACCCTCCTTGCGCTGTATACTACGCTCTTAGCGTATATTTTGTGTTTCGTGGTGTGGGTGAGAACTAAAATCATGCCAAGCGAAAATGAAGAACCTCCTTGCGCTGTATGCTACAATCTCAGCGTGTACTTTGTGTTGCTTGTTGTGGGTGAGAACTAGAATCATGCCAAGTGAAAATTAAGACCCTACTTGCGCTGTATACTATGATCGCCGCGTGTATTTTGTGTTGCGTGATGTGGGTGAGAACTAAAATCTTGCCAAGCGAAAATAAAGACCCTCCTTGCGCTGTATACTACGATCTCAGCGTGTATATTGTGTTGGATGTTGTGGGTGAGAATTAAAATCACGCCAAGCGAAAGTGAAGACCCTCCTTGGGCTGTATACTATGATCTCAGCTTGTATTTTGTGTTGCGTGTTGTGGGTGAGAACTACAATCATACCAAGCGAAAATTAAGACCCTCCTTGCGCTGTATACTATGATCGCAGCGTGTATTTTGTGTTGAGTGTTGTGGGTGAGAACTTATATCTTGCCATGCGAAAATGAAGACCCTCCTTGCGCTGTATACTACGATCTCAGCGTGTATTTTTGTTGCGTGTTGTGGGTGAGAACTAATATTATGTAAAGCGAAAATGTAGACCCTCCTTAGGCTGGATACTACGATTTCAACTTGTATTTTGTGTTGCGTGTTGTGGGTGGGAACTAAAATCATGCCAAACGAAAATGAAGACCCTCCTTGCGCTGTATGCTATGATCTCAGCGTGTTTCTTGTGTTGCGTGTTGTGGGGGAGAACTAAAATCTTGCCTAGCGAAAATGAAGACCGTCCTTGCGATGTATACTACGATCCCAGCGTTTATTTTTTGTTGCGTGTTGTGTGTGAGAACTAAAATCACGCCAAGCGAAAGTGAAGACCCTCCTTGGGCTGTATACTATGATCTCAGCGTGTATTTTGTGTTGAGTGTTGTGGGTGAGAACTAATATCATGCCAAGCGAAAATGAAGACCCTCCTTGCGCTGTATACTACGATCTCAGCGTGTATTCTTGTTGCGTGTTGTAAGTGAGAACTAAAATCATGTAAAGCGATAATGTAGACCCTCCTTAGGCTGTATACTACGATTTCAGCGTGTATTTTGTGTTGCGTGTTGTGGGTGAGAACTAAAATCATGCCAAGAGAAAATGAAGACCCTCCTTGCGCTGTATACTACGATCTCAGCGTGTATTTTGTGTTGCGTGTTGTGGGTGAGACCTAAAATCATGCCAAACGAAAATGAAGACCCTCCTTGTGCTGCATACTGCGATCTCAGCATATATTTTGTGTAGCGTGTTGTGGGGGAGAACTAAAATCATGCCAATCGAAATTGAAGACCGTCCTTGCGATGTATACTACAATCTCAGCGTGTATTTTGTGTTGCGTGTTGTGGCTGAGAACTATAATCATGCCAAGCGAAAATGAGGACCCTTCTTGCGCTGTATACTACGATCTCAGCGTGTATTTTGTGTTGGATGTTGTGGGTGAGATTTAAAATCATGCCAAGAAAAAATGAAGACCCTCCTTGCGCTGTATACTACGATCCCAGCATTTATTTTGTGTTGCGTCTTGTGGGTGAGAACTAAAATCTTGCCAAGCGGAAATGAAGACCCTCCTTTCGCTGCATATTACGATCTCAGCGTGTAATTTGTGTTGGGTGTTGTGGGTGAGAACTAAAATCATGCCAAGCGAAAATGAAGACCGTCCTTGCGCTGTATACTGAGATCTAAGCGTGTATTTAGTGTTGCGTGTTGTGGGTGAGAACTAAAATTATGCCAAGCGAAAATGAAGACCCTCCTTGCGCTGTATGCTACGATCTCAGCGTGTATTTTGTGTTGGATGTTGTGGGTGAGATTTAAAATCATGCCAAGAGAAAATGAAGACCCTCCTTGCGCTGTATACTACGATCCCAGCATTTATTTTGTGTTGCGTCTTGTGGGTGAGAACTAAAATCTTGCCAAGCGGAAATGAAGACCCTCCTTTCGCTGCATATTACGATCTCAGCGTGTAATTTGTGTTGGGTGTTGTGGGTGAGAACTAAAATCATGCCAAGCTAAAATGAAGACCGTCCTTGCGCTGTATACTGAGATCTAATCGTGTATTTAGTGTTGCGTGTTGTGGGTGAGAACTAAAATTATGCCAAGCGAAAATGAAGACCCTCCTTGCGCTGTATGCTACGATCTCAGCGTGTATTTTGTGTTGCGTGTTGTGGGTGAGAACTAAAATCACGCCAAGCGAAATTGAAGACCCTCCTTGCGCTGTATACTACGATCTCAGCGTTTATTTTGTGTTGCGTGTTGTGTGTGAGAACTAAAATCACGTCAAGCGAAAGTGAAGACCCTCCTTGGGCTGTATACTATGATCTCAGCTTGTATTTTGTGTTGCGTGTTGTGGGTGAGAACTAAAATCATGCCAAGCGAAAATTAAGACCCTCCTTGCGCTGTATACTATGAGCGCAGCGCGTATTGTGTGTTGAGTGTTGTGGGTGAGAACTAATATCTTGCCAAGCGAAAATGAAGACCCTCCTTACGCTGTATACTACGATCTCAGCGTGTATTTTTGTTGCGTGTTATGGGTGAGAACTAATATCATGCCAAACGAAAATGAAGACCCTTCTTGCGCTGTATACTACGATCTCAGCTTGTATTTTGTGTTGCGTGTTGTGGGTGAGAACTAAAATCATGCCAAGCGAAAATGAAGACCCTCCTTGCGCTGTATACTACGATCTCAGCGTGTATTTTGTGTTGGATGTTGTGGGTGAGAATTAAAATCATGCCAGGTGAAAATGAAGAACCTCCTTGCGTTGTATACTACGACCCCAGCATTTATTTTGTGTTGCGTCTTGTGGGTGAGAACTAAAATCTTGCCAAGCGGAAATGAAGACCCTCCTTTCGCTGCATATTACGATCTCAGCGTGTAATTTGTGTTGGGTGTTGTGGGTGAGAACTAAAATCATGCCAAGCGAGAATGAAGACCGTCCTTGCGCTGTATACTGAGATCTAAGCGTGCATTTAGTGTTGCGTGTTGTGGGTGAGAACTAAAATTATGCCAAAAGAAAATGAAGACCCTCCATGCGCTGTATACTACGATCCCAGCGTTTATTTTGTGTTGCGTTTTGTGTGTGAAAACTAAAATCACGCCAAGCGAAAATGTAGACCCGCCTTGGGCTGTATATTACGATTTCAGCGTGTATCTTGTGTTGCGTTTTGTGGGTGGGAACTAAAAACATGCCAAGCGAAAATGAAGACCCTCCTTGCGCTGTATACTACGATCTGTGCTTGTATTTTGTGTTGCGTGTTGTGGGTGAGAAATAAAATCTTTCCAAGCGAAAATGAACACCCTCCTTGCGCTGTATACCACGATCTCCGCGTGTATTTTGTGTTGCGTGTTGTGGGTGAGAACTAAAATCATGCCAAGCAAAAATGAAGACCCTCCTTGCGCTGTATACTGCGATCTCAGCATGTATTTTGTGTTGCCTGTCGTGGGGGGCAACTAAAATCATGCCATGCGAAAATGAAGACCGTCCTTGCGATGTATACCACGATCTCACCATGTATTTTGTGTTGCGTGTGGTGGTTGAGAACTAAAATCATGCCATGCGAAAATTGAGACCCCCCTTGCGCTGTATACTACGATCTCAGCGTGTATCCTGTGTTACGTGTTGTGGGTGAGAACTAAAATCAGGTGAAGCGAAAAAGAAAGACCCTCCCAGCGCTGTATACTACGATCCCAGCGTGTATTTTGTGTTGCGTGTTGTGGGTGAGAACTAAAATCTTGCCAAGGGAAAACGAAGACCCTCCTTAAGCTGTATACTACGCTCTCAGCGCGTAGTTCGTGTTGCGTGTTGTGCGTGACAACTAAAATCATGCGGGGCGAAAATTAAGAACCTCCATCCGCTGTATACTACGATCTCAGCGTGTATTTTGTGTTGAGTGTTGTGGGTGAGAACTAAAATCATGCTAAGCAAAAATGAAAACCCTCCTTGCGCTGTATGCTAGGATCTCAGCGTGTATTTTGTGTTGCGTGTTGTGGGTGAGAACTAAAATCACGCCAAGCGAAATTGAAGACCCTCCTTGCGCTGTATACTACGATCCCAGCGTTTATTTTGTGTTGCGTGTTGTGTGTGAGAACTAAAATCATGCCAAGCGAAAGTGAAGACCCTCCTTGCGCTGTATACTACGATCTCAGCGTCTATTTTTTGTTGCATGTTGTGGGTGAGAACTAAAATCATGTAAAGCGAAAATGTAGACCCTCCTTGCGCTGTATACTGAGATCTAAGCGTGTATTTAGTGTTGCGTGTTGTGGGTGAGAACTAAAATTATGCCAAGCGAAAATGAAGACCCTCCTTGCGCTGTATGCTACGATCTCAGCGTGTATTTTGTGTTGGATGTTGTGGGTGAGATTTAAAATCATGCCAAGAGAAAATGAAGACCCTCCTTGCGCTGTATACTACGATCCCAGCATTTATTTTGTGTTGCGTCTTGTGGGTGAGAACTAAAATCTTGCCAAGCGGAAATGAAGACCCTCCTTTCGCTGCATATTACGATCTCAGCGTGTAATTTGTGTTGGGTGTTGTGGGTGAGAACTAAAATCATGCCAAGCGAAAATGAAGACCGTCCTTGCGCTGTATACTGAGATCTAAGCGTGTATTTAGTGTTGCGTGTTGTGGGTGAGAACTAAAATTATGCCAAGCGAAAATGAAGACCCTCCTTGCGCTGTATGCTACGATCTCAGCGTGTATTTTGTGTTGCGTGTTGTGGGTGAGAACTAAAATCACGCCAAGCGAAATTGAAGACCCTCCTTGCGCTGTATACTACGATCTCAGCGTTTATTTTGTGTTGCGTGTTGTGTGTGAGAACTAAAATCACGTCAAGCGAAAGTGAAGACCCTCCTTGGGCTGTATACTATGATCTCAGCTTGTATTTTGTGTTGCGTGTTGTGGGTGAGAACTAAAATCATGCCAAGCGAAAATTAAGACCCTCCTTGCGCTGTATACTATGAGCGCAGCGCGTATTGTGTGTTGAGTGTTGTGGGTGAGAACTAATATCTTGCCAAGCGAAAATGAAGACCCTCCTTACGCTGTATACTACGATCTCAGCGTGTATTTTTGTTGCGTGTTATGGGTGAGAACTAATATCATGCCAAACGAAAATGAAGACCCTTCTTGCGCTGTATACTAGGATCTCAGCTTGTATTTTGTGTTGCGTGTTGTGGGTGAGAACTAAAATCATGCCAAGCGAAAATGAAGACCCTCCTTGCGCTGTATACTACGATCTCAGCGTGTATTTTGTGTTGGATGTTGTGGGTGAGAATTAAAATCATGCCAGGAGAAAATGAAGAACCTCCTTGCGTTGTATACTACGACCCCAGCATTTATTTTGTGTTGCGTCTTGTGGGTGAGAACTAAAATCTTGCCAAGCGGAAATGAAGACCCTCCTTTCGCTGCATATTACGATCTCAGCGTGTAATTTGTGTTGGGTGTTGTGGGTGAGAACTAAAATCATGCCAAGCGAGAATGAAGACCGTCCTTGCGCTGTATACTGAGATCTAAGCGTGCATTTAGTGTTGCGTGTTGTGGGTGAGAACTAAAATTATGCCAAAAGAAAATGAAGACCCTCTATGCGCTGTATACTACGATCCCAGCGTTTATTTTGTGTTGCGTGTTGTGTGTGAAAACTAAAATCACGCCAAGCCAAAGTGAAGACCCTCCTTGGGTTGTATACTATGATCTCAGCTTGTATTTTGTGTTGCTTGTTGTGGATGAGAACTAAAATCATGCCAAGCGAAAATTAAGACCCTCCTTGAGCTGTATACTAAGATCGCAGCGTGTATTTTGTGTTGAGTGTTGTGGGTGAGAACTAATATCTTGCCAAGCGAAAATGAAGACCCTCCTTGCGCTGTATACTACGATCTCAGCGTGTATTTTTGTTGCGTGTTGTGTGGGAGAACTAAAATCACGCCAAGCGAAAGTGAAGACCCTCCTTGGGCTGTATACTATGATCCCAGCGTGTATTTTTGTTGCGTGTTGTGGGTGAGAACTAAAACCATGTAGAGCGAAAATGTAGACCCTCATTAGACTGTATACTATGATTTCAGCGTGTATTTTGTGTTGCGTGTTGTGGGTGTGAACTAAAATCATGCCAAACGAAAATGAAGACCCTCCTTGCGCTGTATACTACGATCTCTGCTTGTATTTTGTGTTGCGTGTTGTGGGTGAGAACTAAAATCTTGCCAAGCGAAAATGAAGACCCTCCTTGCGCTGTATACTAGGATCTCAGCGTTTATTTTGTGTTGCGTGTTGTGTGTGAGAACTAAAATCATGCCAAGCGAAAGTGAAGACCCTCCTTGCGCTGTATACTACGATCTCAGCGTCTATTTTTTGTTGCATGTTGTGGGTGAGAACTAAAATCATGTAAAGCGAAAATGTAGACCCTCCTTGGGTTGTATACTACGATTTCAGCGTGTATTTTGTGTTGCGTGTTGTGGGTTAGAACTAAAATCATGCCAAGCGAAAATGAAGACCCTCCTTGCGCTGTATACTACGATCTCCGCGTGTAGTTCGTGTTGCGTGTTGTGGGTGAGAACTAAAATCATGCCAAGCAAAAATTAAGACTCTCCTTGCGCTATATACTACAATCTCAGCGTGTATTTTGTATTGAGTGTTGTGAGAGAGAACTAATATTATGCCAAGCGAAAATGAAGACCCTCCTTGCGCTATATACTACAATCTCAGCGTGTATTTTCTGTTGAGTGTTGTGGGTGAGAACTTAAATCATGCCAAGCGAATATGTAGACCGTCCTTGCGCTGTATACTTAGATCTCAGCGTGTATTTTGTGTTGCGTGTTGTGGGTGAGAACTGAAATTACGCCACGCGAAAATTAAGACCCTCCTTGCGCTGTATACTACGCTCTTAGCGTATATTTTGTGTTTCGTGGTGTGGGTGAGAACTAAAATCATGCCAAGCGAAAATGAAGAACCTCCTTGCGCTGTATGCTACGATCTCAGCGTGTACTTTGTGTTGCTTGTTGTGGGTGAGAACTAGAATCATGCCAAGTGAAAATTAAGACCCTACTTGCGCTGTATACTATGATCGCCGCGTGTATTTTGTGTTGAGGGTTGTGGGTGAGAACTAAAATCATGCCAAGCGAAAATGTAGACCCGCCTTGGGCTGTATATTACGATTTCAGCGTGTATCTTGTGTTGCGTTTTGTGGGTGGGAACTAAAAACATGCCAAGCGAAAATGAAGACCCTCCTTGCGCTGTATACTACGATCTCTGCTTGTATTTTGTGTTGCGTGTTGTGGGTGAGAAATAAAATCTTTCCAAGCGAAAATGAACACCCTCCTTGCGCTGTATACCACGATCTCCGCGTGTATTTTGTGTTGCGTGTTGTGGGTGAGAACTAAAATCATGCCAAGCAAAAATGAAGACCCTCCTTGCGCTGTATACTGCGATCTCAGCATGTATTTTGTGTTGCGTGTCGTGGGGGGCAACTAAAATCATGCCAAGCGAAAATGAAGACCGTCCTTGTGATGTATACCACGATCTCACCATGTATTTTGTGTTGCGTGTGGTGGTTGAGAACTAAAATCATGCCATGCGAAAATTGAGACCCCCCCTTGCGCTGTATACGACGATCTCAGCGTGTATCTTGTGTTGCGTTTTGTGGGTGGGAACTAAAAACATGCCAAGCGAAAATGAAAACCCTCCTTGCGCTGTATACTACGATCTCAGCGTGTATCCTGTGTTACGTGTTGTGGGTGAGAACTAAAATCAGGTGAAGCGAAAATGAAGACCCTCCCAGCGCTGTATACTACGATCCCAGCGTGTATTTTGTGTTGCGTGTTGTGGGTGAGAACTAAAATCTTGCCAAGGGAAAACGAAGACCCTCCTTAAGCTGTATACTACGATCTCAGCGTGTAGTTCGTGTTGCGTGTTGTGCGTGACAACTAAAATCATGCAGGGCGAAAATTAAGAACCTCCATCCGCTGTATACTACGATCTCAGCGTGTATTTTGTGTTGCGTGTTTTGGGTGAGAACTAAAATCATGCCAAGCGAAAATGAAGACCCTTCTTGCGCTGTATACTAGGATCTCAGCTTGTATTTTGTGTTGCGTGTTGTGGGTGAGAACTAAAATTATGCCAAGCGAAATTGAAGACCCTCCTTGCGCTGTATACTACGATCTCTGCTTGTATTTTGTGTTGCGTGTTGTGGGTGAGAACTAAAATCTTGCCAAGCGAAAATGAAGACCCTCCTTGCGTTGTATACTACGATCTCAGCGTTTATTTTGTGTTGCGTGTTGTGGGAGAGAACTAAAATAATGCCAAGCGAAAATTAAGAATCTCTTTGCGGTATATGCTACAATCTCAGCGTGTATTTTGTAATGAGTGTTGTGGGAGAGAACTAAAATTATGCCAAGCGAAAATAAAGACCCTCCTTGCGCTATATACTACAATCTCAGCGTGTATTTTGTGTTGCGTATTGTGGGTGAGAACTAAAATTATGCCAAGCGAAATATAAGACCCTCCTTGCGCTGTATACTACGATCCCAGCGTTTATTTTGTGTTGCGTGTTGTGTGTGAGAACTAAAATCACGCCAAGCGAAAGTGAAGACCCTTCTTGCGCTGTATACTACGATCTCAGCGTCTATTGTTTGTTGCGTGTTGTGGGTGAGAACTAAAATCATGCCAAGCGAAAATGAAGACCCTCCTGGCGCTGTATGCTACGATCGCAGCGTGTATTTTGTGTTGCGTGTTGTGGGTGAGAACTAAAATGACGCCAAGCAAAATTGAAGACCCTCCTTGCGCTGTATACTACGATCCCAGCGTTTATTTTGTGTTGCGTGTTGTGTGTGAGAACTAAAATCTTGCCAAGCGAAAGTGAAGACCCTTCTTGCGCCTGTATACTAGGATCTCAGCTTGTATTTTGTGTTGCGTGTTGTGGGTGAGAACTAAAATTGTGCCAAGCGAAAATGAAGACCCTCCTTGCGCTGTATACTACGATCTCTGCTTGTATTTTGTGTTGCGTGTTGTGGGTGAGAACTAAAATCTTGCCAAGCGAAAATGAAGACCCTCCTTGCGTTGTATACTACGATTTCAGCGTGTATTTTTTGTGGCGTGTGGTGGGTGAGAACTAAAATCATGCCAAGCGAAAATGTAGACCGTCCTTGCGCTGTATACTTCGATCTCAGCGTGTATTTTGTGTTGCGTGTTGTGGGTGAGAACTAAAATTATGCCAAGCGAAAATTAAGACACTCCTTGCGCTGTATACTACGATCTCAGCGTGTATTTTGCGTTGCGTGTTGTGGGTGAGAACTAAAATCATTAAAAGCGAAAATTAAGTCCCTCCTTGCGTTGTATACTACGATCTCAGCGTGTATTTTGTGTTGCGTGTTGTGGGTGACAACTAAAATTATGCCAAGAGAAAATTAAGACGCTCCTTGCGCTGTATACTACGATCCAGCGTTTATTTTGTGTTGCGTGTTGTGTGTGAGAACAAAAATCACGCCAAGCGAAAGTGAAGACCCTCCTTGCGCTGTATACTACGATCTCAGCGTCTATTTTTGTTGCGTGTTGTGGGTGAGAACTAAAATCATGTAAAGCGAAAATGTAGACCCTCCTTGGGCTGTATACTACGATTTCAGCGTGTATTTTGTGTTGCGTGTTGTGGGTGAGAACTAAAATCATGCCAAGCGAAAATGAAGACTCTCCTTGTGCTGTATACTACAATCTCAGCGTGTAGTTCGTGTTGCGTGTTGTGCGTGAGAACTAAAATTATGCCAAGCGAAAATGAAGACCCTCCTTGCGCTGTATACTACGATCTCTGCTTGTATTTTGTGTTGCGTGTTGTGGGTGAGAACTAAAATCTTGCCAAGCGAAAATGAAGACCCTCCTTGCGTTGTATACTACGATCTCAGCGTGTATTCTGTGTAGCGTGTTGTGGGTGAGAACAGAAATCATGCCAAGCGAAAATGAAGACACTCTTTGCGCTGTATGCTACGATCCCAGCGTTTTTTTTTGTGTTGCTTGTGGTGGTTGAGAACTAAAATCATGCCATGCGAAAATTGAGACCCCCCCTTGCGCTGTATACTACGATCTCAGCGTGTATCTTGTGTTGCGTTTTGTGGGTGGGAACTAAAAACATGCCAAGCGAAAATGAAAACCCTCCTTGCGCTGTATACTACGATCTCAGCGTGTATCCTGTGTTACGTGTTGTGGGTGAGAACTAAAATCAGGTGAAGCGAAAAAGAAAGACCCTCCCAGCGCTGTATACTACGATCCCAGCGTGTATTTTGTGTTGCGTGTTGTGGGTGAGAACTACAATCTTGCCAAGGGGAAAACGAAGACCCTCCTTAAGCTGTATACTACGATCTCAGCGTGTAGTTCGTGTTGCGTGTTGTGCGTGACAACTAAAATCATGCGGGCGAAAATTAAGAACCTCCATCCGCTGTATACTACGATCTCAGCGTGTATTTTGTGTTGAGTGTTGTGGGTGAGAACTAAAATCATGCCAAGCAAAAATGAAAACCCTCCTTGCGCTGTATGCTAGGATCTCAGCGTGTATTTGTGTTGCGTGTTGTGGGTGAGAACTAAAATCACGCCAAGCGAAATTGAAGACCCTCCTTGCGCTGTATACTACGATCCCAGCGTTTATTTTGTGTTGCGTGTTGTGTGTGAGAACTAAAATCATGTAAAGCGAAATGTAGACCCTCCTTGCGCTGTATACTGAGATCTAAGCGTGTATTTAGTGTTGCGTGTTGTGGGTGAGAACTAAAATTATGCCAAGCGAAAATGAAGACCCTCCTTGCGCTGTATGCTAAGATCTCAGCGTGAATTTTGTGTTGGATGTTGTGGGTGAGATTTAAAATCATGCCAAGAGAAAATGAAGACCCTCCTTGCGCTGTATACTACGATCCCAGCATTTATTTTGTGTTGCGTCTTGTGGGTGAGAACTAAAATCTTGCCAAGCGGAAATGAAGACCCTCCTTTCGCTGCATATTACGATCTCAGCGTGTAATTTGTGTTGGGTGTTGTGGGTGAGAACTAAAATCATGCCAAGCGAAAATGAAGACCGTCCTTGCGCTGTATACTGAGATCTAAGCGTGTATTTAGTGTTGCGTGTTGTGGGTGAGAACTAAAATTATGCCAAGCGAAAATGAAGACCCTCTTGCGCTGTATGCTACGATCTCAGCGTGTATTTTGTGTTGCGTGTTGTGTGTGAGAACTAAAATCACGCCAAGCGAAAGTGAAGACCCTTCTTGCGCTGTATACTACGATCTCGGCGTCTATTGTTTGTTGCGTGTTGTGGGTGAGAACTAAAATCATGCCAAGCGAAAATGAAGACCCTCCTGGCGCTGTATGCTACGATCGCAGCGCGTATTTTGTGTTGCGTGTTGTGGGTGAGAACTAAAATGACGCCAAGCAAAATTGAAGACCCTCCTTGCGCTGTATACTACGATCCCAGCGTTTATTTTGTGTTGCGTGTTGTGTGTGAGAACTAAAATCTTGCCAAGCGAAAGTGAAGACCCTTCTTGCGCCTGTATACTAGGATCTCAGCTTGTATTTTGTGTTGCGTGTTGTGGGTGAGAACTAAAATCTTGCCAAGCGAAAATGAAGACCCTCCTTGCGTTGTATACTACGATTTCAGCGTGTATTTTTTGTGGCGTGTGGTGGGTGAGAACTAAAATCATGCCAAGCGAAAATGTAGACCGTCCTTGCGCTGTATACTTCGATCTCAGCGTGTATTTTGTGTTGCGTGTTGTGGGTGAGAACTAAAATTATGCCAAGCGAAAATTAAGACACTCCTTGCGCTGTATACTACGATCTCAGCGTGTATTTTGCGTTGCGTGTTGTGGGTGAGAACTAAAATCATTAAAAGCGAAAATTAAGTCCCTCCTTGCGTTGTATACTACGATCTCAGCGTGTATTTTGTGTTGCGTGTTGTGGGTGACAACTAAAATTATGCCAAGCGAAAATTAAGACACTCCTTGCGCTGTATACTACGATCTCAGCGTGTATTTTGCGTTGCGTGTTGTGGGTGAGAACTAAAATCATTAAAAGCGAAAATTAAGTCCCTCCTTGCGTTGTATACTACGATCTCAGCGTGTATTTTGTGTTGCGTGTTGTGGGTGACAACTAAAATTATGCCAAGAGAAAATTAAGACACTCCTTGCGCTGTATACTACGATCTCAGCGTGTATTTTGCGTTGCGTGTTGTGGGTGAGAACTAAAATCATTAAAAGCAAAAATTGAGTCCCTCCTTGCGTTGTATACTACGATCTCAGCGTGTATTTTGTGTTGCGTGTTGTGGGTGACAACTAAAATTATGCCAAGAGAAAATTAAGACGCTCCTTGCGCTGTATACTACGATCCCAGCGTTTATTTTGTGTTGCGTGTTGTGTGTGAGAACAAAAATCACGCCAAGCGAAAGTGAAGACCCTCCTTGCGCTGTATACTACGATCTCAGCGTCTATTTTTGTTGCGTGTTGTGGGTGAGAACTAAAATCATATAAAGCGAAAATGTAGACCCTCCTTGGGCTGTATACTACGATTTCAGCGTGTATTTTGTGTTGCGTGTTGTGGGTGAGAACTAAAATCATGCCAAGCGAAAATGAAGACTCTCCTTGTGCTGTATACTACAATCTCAGCGTGTAGTTCGTGTTGCGTGTTGTGCGTGAGAACTAAAATTATGCCAAGCGAAAATCAAGACCCTCCTTGCGCTGTATACTACGATCTCTGCTTGTATTTTGTGTTGCGTGTTGTGGGTGAGAACTAAAATCTTGCCAAGCGAAAATGAAGACCCTCCTTGCGCTGTATACTACGATCTCAGCGTGTATTCTGTGTAGCGTGTTGTGGGTGAGAACAGAAATCATGCCAAGCGAAAATGAAGACACTCTTTGCGCTCTATGCTACGATCCCAGCGTTTTTTTTGTGTTGCTTGTGGTGGGTGAGAGCTAAAATCGTGCCAAGCGAAAATCAAGACCCCCTGGCGCTGTATACTACGATCTCAGCGTGTATCCTGTGTTACGTGTTGTGGGTGAAAACTAAAATCAGGTGAAGCGAAAAAGAAAGACCCTCCCAGCGCTGTATACTACGATCCCAGCGTGTATTTTGTGTTGCGTGTTGTGGGTGAGAACTAAAATCTAGCCAAGGGAAAACGAAGACCCTCCTTAAGCTGTATACTACGATCTCAGCGTGTAGTTCGTGTTGCGTGTTGTGCGTGACAACTAAAATCATGCAGGGCGAAAATTAAGAACCTCCATCCGCTCTTTACTACGATCTCAGCGTGTATTTTGTGTTGAGTGTTGTGGGTGAGAACTAAAATCATGCCAAGCAAAAATGAAAACCCTCCTTGCGCTGTATGCTAGGATCTCAGCGTGTATTTTGTGTTGCGTGTTGTGGGTGAGAACTAAAATCACGCCAAGCGAAATTGAAGACCCTCCTTGCGCTGTATACTACGATCCCAGCGTTTATTTTGTGTTGCGTGTTGTGTGTGAGAACTAAAATCATGCCAAGCGAAAGTGAAGACCCTCCTTACGCTGTATACTACGATCTCAGCGTGTATTTTTGTTGCGTGTTGTGGGTGAGAACTAAAATCATGTAAAGCGAAAATGTAGACCCTCCTTGCGCTGTATACTGAGATCTAAGCGTGTATTTAGTGTTGCGTGTTGTGGGTGAGAACTAAAATTATGCCAAGCGAAAATGAAGACCCTCCTTGCGCTGTATGCTACGATCTCAGCGTGTATTTTGTGTTGGATGTTGTGGGTGAGATTTAAAATCATGCCCAAGAGAAAATGAAGACCCTCCTTGCGCTGTATACTACGATCCCAGCATTTATTTTGTGTTGCGTCTTGTGGGTGAGAACTAAAATCTTGCCAAGCGGAAATGAAGACCCTCCTTTCGCTGCATATTACGATCTCAGCGTGTAATTTGTGTTGGGTGTTGTGGGTGAGAACTAAAATCATGCCAAGCGAAAATGAAGACCGTCCTTGCGCTGTATACTGAGATCTAAGCGTGTATTTAGTGTTGCGTGTTGTGGGTGAGAAATAAAATTATGCCAAGCGAAAATGAAGACCCTCCTTGCGCTGTATGCTACGATCTCAGCGTGTATTTTGTGTTGCGTGTTGTGGGTGAGAACTAAAATCACGCCAAGCGAAATTGAAGACCCTCCTTGCGCTGTATACTACGATCTCAGCGTTTATTTTGTGTTGCGTGTTGTGTGTGAGAACTAAAATAACGTCAAGCGAAAGTGAAGACCCTCCTTGGGCTGTATACTATGATCTCAGCTTGTATTTTGTGTTGCGTGTTGTGGGTGAGAACTAAAATCATGCCAAGCGAAAATTAAGACCCTCCTTGCGCTGTATACTATGAGCGCAGCGCGTATTGTGTGTTGAGTGTTGTGGGTGAGAACTAATATCTTGCCAAGCGAAAATGAAGACCCTCCTTACGCTGTATACTACGATCTCAGCGTGTATTTTTGTTGCGTGTTATGGGTGAGAACTAATATCATGCCAAACAAAAATGAAGACCCTTCTTGCGCTGTATACTACGATCTCAGCTTGTATTTTGTGTTGCGTGTTGTGGGTGAGAACTAAAATCATGCCAAGCGAAAATGAAGACCCTCCTTGCGCTGTATACTACGATCTCAGCGTGTATTTTGTGTTGGATGTTGTGGGTGAGAATTAAAATCATGCCAGGAGAAAATGAAGAACCTCCTTGCGTTGTATACTACGACCCCAGCATTTATTTTGTGTTGCGTCTTGTGGGTGAGAACTAAAATCTTGCCAAGCGGAAATGAAGACCCTCCTTTCGCTGCATATTACGATCTCAGCGTGTAATTTGTGTTGGGTGTTGTGGGTAAGAACTAAAATCATGCCAAGCGAGAATGAAGACCGTCCTTGCGCTGTATACTGAGATCTAAGCGTGCATTTAGTGTTGCGTGTTGTGGGTGAGAACTAAAATTATGCCAAAAGAAAATGAAGACCCTCCATGCGCTGTGTACTACGATCCCAGCGTTTATTTTGTGTTGCGTGTTGTGTGTGAAAACTAAAATCACGCCAAGCCAAAGTGAAGACCCTCCTTGGGTTGTATACTATGATCTCAGCTTGTATTTTGTGTTGCTTGTTGTGGGTGAGAACTAAAATCATGCCAAGCGAAAATTAAGACCCTCCTTGCGCTGTATACTAAGATCGCAGCGTGTATTTTGTGTTGAGTGTTGTGGGTGAGAACTAATATCTTGCCAAGCGAAAATGAAGACCCTCCTTGCGCTGTATACTACGATCTCAGCGTGTATTTTTGTTGCGTGTTGTGTGTGAGAACTAAAATCACGCCAAGCGAAAGTGAAGACCCTCCTTGGGCTGTATACTATGATCCCAGCGTGTATTTTTGTTGCGTGTTGTGGGTGAGAACTAAAACCATGTAGAGCGAAAATGTAGACCCTCATTAGACTGTATACTATGATTTCAGCGTGTATTTTGTGTTGCGTGTTGTGGGTGTGAACTAAAATCATGCCAAAAGAAAATGAAGACCCTCCTTGCGCTGTATACTACGATCTCTGCTTGTATTTTATGTTGCGTGTTGTGGGTGAGAACTAAAATCTTGCCAAGCGAAAATGAAGACCCTCCTTGCGCTGTATACTAGGATCTCAGCGTTTATTTTGTGTTGCGTGTTGTGTGTGAGAACTAAAATCATGCCAAGCGAAAGTGAAGACCCTCCTTGCGCTGTATACTACAATCTCAGCGTCTATTTTTTGTTGCATGTTGTGGGTGAGAACTAAAATCATGTAAAGCGAAAATGTAGACCCTCCTTGGGCTGTATACTACGATTTCAGCGTGTATTTTGTGTTGCGTGTTGTGGGTGAGAACTAAAATCATGCCAAGCGAAAATGAAGACCCTCCTTGCGCTGTATACTACGATCTCCGCGTGTAGTTCGTGTTGCGTGTTGTGGGTGAGAACTAAAATCATGCCAAGCAAAAATTAAGACTCTCCTTGCGCTATATACTACAATCTCAGCGTGTATTTTGTATTGAGTGTTGTGAGAGAGAACTAATATTATGCCAAGCGAAAATGAAGACCCTCCTTGCGCTATATACTACAATCTCAGCGTGTATTTTCTGTTGAGTGTTGTGGGTGAGAACTAAAATCATGCCAAGCGAATATGTAGACCGTCCTTGCGCTGTATACTTCGATCTCAGCGTGTATTTTGTGTTGCGTGTTGTGGGTGAGAACTGAAATTACGCCACGCTAAAATTAAGACCCTCCTTGCGCTGTATACTACGCTCTTAGCGTATATTTTGTGTTTCGTGGTGTGGGTGAGAACTAAAATCATGCCAAGCGAAAATGAAGAACCTCCTTGCGCTGTATGCTACGATCTCAGCGTGTACTTTGTGTTGCTTGTTGTGGGTGAGAACTAGAATTATGCCAAGCGAAAATGAAGACCCTCCTTGCGCTGTGTACTACGATCTCTGCTTGTATTTTGTGTTGCGTGTTGTGGGTGAGAACTAAAATCTTGCCAAGCGAAAATGAAGACCCTCCTTGCGCTGTATACTACGATCTCAGCGTGTATTCTGTGTAGCGTGTTGTGGGTGAGAACAGAAATCATGCCAAGCGAAAATGAAGACACTCTTTGCGCTCTATGCTACGATCCCAGTGTTTTTTTTGTGTTGCTTGTGGTGGGTGAGAGCTAAAATCGTGCCAAGCGAAAATCAAGACCCCCTGGCGCTGTATACTACGATCTCAGCGTGTATCCTGTGTTACGTGTTGTGGGTGAAAACTAAAATCAGGTGAAGCGAAAAAGAAAGACCCTCCCAGCGCTGTATACTACGATCCCAGCGTGTATTTTGTGTTGCGTGTTGTGGGTGAGAACTAAAATCTTGCCAAGGGAAAACGAAGACCCTTCTTAAGCTGTATACTACGATCTCAGCGTGTAGTTCGTGTTGCGTGTTGTGCGTGACAACTAAAATCATGCAGGGCGAAAATTAAGAACCTCCATCCGCTGTATACTACGATCTCAGCGTGTATTTTGTGTTGAGTGTTGTGGGTGAGAACTAAAATCATGCCAAGCAAAAATGAAAACCCTCCTTGCGCTGTATGCTAGGATCTCAGCGTGTATTTTGTGTTGCGTGTTGTGGGTGAGAACTAAAATCACGCCAAGCGAAATTGAAGACCCTCCTTGCGCTGTATACTACGATCCCAGCGTTTATTTTGTGTTGCGTGTTGTGTGTGAGAACTAAAATCATGCCAAGCGAAAGTGAAGACCCTCCTTACGCTGTATACTACGATCTCAGCGTGTATTTTTGTTGCGTGTTGTGGGTGAGAACTAAAATCATGAAGAGCGAAAATGTAGACCCTCCTTGCGCTGTATACTGAGATCTAAGCGTGTATTTAGTGTTGCGTGTTGTGGGTGAGAACTAAAATTATGCCAAGCGAAAATGAAGACCCTCCTTGCGCTGTATGCTACGATCTCAGCGTGTATTTTGTGTTGGATGTTGTGGGTGAGATTTAAAATCATGCCAAGAGAAAATGAAGACCCTCCTTGCGCTGTATACTACGATCCCAGCATTTATTTTGTGTTGCGTCTTGTGGGTGAGAACTAAAATCTTGCCAAGCGGAAATGAAGACCCTCCTTTCGCTGCATATTACGATCTCAGCGTGTAATTTGTGTTGGGTGTTGTGGGTGAGAACTAAAATCATGCCAAGCGAAAATGAAGACCGTCCTTGCGCTGTATACTGAGATCTAAGCGTGTATTTAGTGTTGCGTGTTGTGGGTGAGAAATAAAATTATGCCAAGCGAAAATGAAGACCCTCCTTGCGCTGTATGCTACGATCTCAGCGTGTATTTTGTGTTGCGTGTTGTGGGTGAGAACTAAAATCACGCCAAGCGAACTTGAAGACCCTCCTTGCGCTGTATACTACGATCTCAGCGTTTATTTTGTGTTGCGTGTTGTGTGTGAGAACTAAAATAACGTCAAGCGAAAGTGAAGACCCTCCTTGGGCTGTATACTATGATCTCAGCTTGTATTTTGTGTTGCGTGTTGTGGGTGAGAACTAAAATCATGCCAAGCGAAAATTAAGACCCTCCTTGCGCTGTATACTATGAGCGCAGCGCGTATTGTGTGTTGAGTGTTGTGGGTGAGAACTAATATCTTGCCAAGCGAAAATGAAGACCCTCCTTACGCTGTATACTACGATCTCAGCGTGTATTTTTGTTGCGTGTTATGGGTGAGAACTAATATCATGCCAAACAAAAATGAAGACCCTTCTTGCGCTGTATACTACGATCTCAGCTTGTATTTTGTGTTGCGTGTTGTGGGTGAGAACTAAAATCATGCCAAGCGAAAATGAAGACCCTCCTTGCGCTGTATACTACGATCTCAGCGTGTATTTTGTGTTGGATGTTGTGGGTGAGAATTAAAATCATGCCAGGAGAAAATGAAGAACCTCCTTGCGTTGTATACTACGACCCCAGCATTTATTTTGTGTTGCGTCTTGTGGGTGAGAACTAAAATCTTGCCAAGCGGAAATGAAGACCCTCCTTTCGCTGCATATTACGATCTCAGCGTGTAATTTGTGTTGGGTGTTGTGGGTAAGAACTAAAATCATGCCAAGCGAGAATGAAGACCGTCCTTGCGCTGTATACTGAGATCTAAGCGTGCATTTAGTGTTGCGTGTTGTGGGTGAGAACTAAAATTATGCCAAAAGAAAATGAAGACCCTCCATGCGCTGTATACTACGATCCCAGCGTTTATTTTGTGTTGCGTGTTGTGTGTGAAAACTAAAATCACGCCAAGCCAAAGTGAAGACCCTCCTTGGGTTGTATACTATGATCTCAGCTTGTATTTTGTGTTGCTTGTTGTGGGTGAGAACTAAAATCATGCCAAGCGAAAATTAAGACCCTCCTTGCGCTGTATACTAAGATCGCAGCGTGTATTTTGTGTTGAGTGTTGTGGGTGAGAACTAATATCTTGCCAAGCGAAAATGAAGACCCTCCTTGCGCTGTATACTACGATCTCAGCGTGTATTTTTGTTGCGTGTTGTGTGTGAGAACTAAAATCACGCCAAGCGAAAGTGAAGACCCTCCTTGGGCTGTATACTATGATCCCAGCGTGTATTTTTGTTGCGTGTTGTGGGTGAGAACGAAAACCATGTAGAGCGAAAATGTAGACCCTCATTAGACTGTATACTATGATTTCAGCGTGTATTTTGTGTTGCGTGTTGTGGGTGTGAACTAAAATCATGCCAAACGAAAATGAAGACCCTCCTTGCGCTGTATACTACGATCTCTGCTTGTATTTTGTGTTGCGTGTTGTGGGTGAGAACTAAAATCTTGCCAAGCGAAAATGAAGACCCTCCTTGCGCTGTATACTAGGATCTCAGCGTTTATTTTGTGTTGCGTGTTGTGTGTGAGAACTAAAATCATGCCAAGCGAAAGTGAAGACCCTCCTTGCGCTGTATACTACAATCTCAGCGTCTATTTTTTGTTGCATGTTGTGGGTGAGAACTAAAATCATGTAAAGCGAAAATGTAGACCCTCCTTGGGCTGTATACTACGATTTCAGCGTGTATTTTGTGTTGCGTGTTGTGGGTGAGAACTAAAATCATGCCAAGCGAAAATGAAGACCCTCCTTGCGCTGTATACTACGATCTCCGCGTGTAGTTCGTGTTGCGTGTTGTGGGTGAGAACTAAAATCATGCCAAGCAAAAATTAAGACTCTCCTTGCGCTATATACTACAATCTCAGCGTGTATTTTGTATTGAGTGTTGTGAGAGAGAACTAATAATATGCCAAGCGAAAATGAAGACCCTCCTTGCGCTATATACTACAATCTCAGCGTGTATTTTCTGTTGAGTGTTGTGGGTGAGAACTAAAATCATGCCAAGCGAATATGTAGACCGTCCTTGCGCTGTATACTTCGATCTCAGCGTGTATTTTGTGTTGCGTGTTGTGGGTGAGAACTGAAATTACGCCACGCTAAAATTAAGACCCTCCTTGCGCTGTATACTACGCTCTTAGCGTATATTTTGTGTTTCGTGGTGTGGGTGAGAACTAAAATCATGCCAAGCGAAAATGAAGAACCTCCTTGCGCTGTATGCTACGATCTCAGCGTGTACTTTGTGTTGCTTGTTGTGGGTGAGAACTAGAATCATGCCAAGTGAAAATTAAGACCCTACTTGCGCTGTATACTATGATCGCCGCGTGTATTTTGTGTTGAGGGTTGTGGGTGAGAACTAAAATCATGCCAAGCGAAAATGTAGACCCGCCTTGGGCTGTATATTACGATTTCAGCGTGTATCTTGTGTTGCGTTTTGTGGGTGGGAACTAAAAACATGCCAAGCGAAAATGAAGACCCTCCTTGCGCTGTATACTACGATCTCTGCTTGTATTTTGTGTTGCGTGTTGTGGGTGAGAAATAAAATCTTTCCAAGCGAAAATGAACACCCTCCTTGCGCTGTATACCACGATCTCCGCGTGTATTTTGTGTTGCGTGTTGTGGGTGAGAACTAAAATCATGCCAAGCAAAAATGAAGACCCTCCTTGCGCTGTATACTGCGATCTCAGCATGTATTTTGTGTTGCGTGTCGTGGGGGGCAACTAAAATCATGCCAAGCGAAAATGAAGACCGTCCTTGTGATGTATACCACGATCTCACCATGTATTTTGTGTTGCGTGTGGTGTTTGAGAACTAAAATCATGCCATGCGAAAATTGAGACCCCCCCTTCCGCTGTATACTACGATCTCAGCGTGTATCTTGTGTTGCGTTTTGTGGGTGGGAACTAAAAACATGCCAAGCGAAAATGAAAACCCTCCTTGCGCTGTATACTACGATCTCAGCGTGTATCCTGTGTTACGTGTTGTGGGTGAGAACTAAAATCAGGTGAAGCGAAAATGAAGACCCTCCCAGCGCTGTATACTACGATCCCAGCGTGTATTTTGTGTTGCGTGTTGTGGGTGAGAACTAAAATCTTGCCAAGGGAAAACGAAGACCCTCCTTAAGCTGTATACTACGATCTCAGCGTGTAGTTCGTGTTGCGTGTTGTGCGTGACAACTAAAATCATGCAGGGCGAAAATTAAGAACCTCCATCCGCTGTATACTACGATCTCAGCGTGTATTTTGTGTTGAGTGTTGTGGGTGAGAACTAAAATCATGCCAAGCAAAAATGGAAACCCTCCTTGCGCTGTATGCTAGGATCTCAGCTTGTATTTTGTGTTGCGTGTTTTGGGTGAGAACTAAAATCATGCCAAGCGAAAATGAAGACCCTTCTTGCGCTGTATACTAGGATCTCAGCTTGTATTTTGTGTTGCGTGTTGTGGGTGAGAACTAAAATTATGCCAAGCGAAAATGAAGACCCTCCTTGCGCTGTATACTACGATCTCTGCTTGTATTTTGCGTTGCGTGTTGTGGGTGAGAACTAAAATCTTGCCCAGCGAAAATGAAGACCCTCCTTGCGTTGTATACTACGATCTCAGCGTTTATTTTGTGTTGCGTGTTGTGGGAGAGAACTAAAATAATGCCAAGCGAAAATTAAGACTCTCTTTGCGGTATATACTACAATCTCAGCGTGTATTTTGTAATGAGTGTTGTGGGAGAGAACTAAAATTATGCCAAGCGAAAATAAAGACCCTCCTTGCGCTATATACTACAATCTCAGCGTGTATTTTGTGTTGCGTATTGTGGGTGAGAACTAAAATTATGCCAAGCGAAATATAAGACCCTCCTTGCGCTGTATACTACGATCCCAGCGTTTATTTTGTGTTGCGTGTTGTGTGTGAGAACTAAAATCACGCCAAGCGAAAGTGAAGACCCTTCTTGCGCTGTATACTACGATCTCAGCGTCTATTGTTTGTTGCGTGTTGTGGGTGAGAACTAAAATCATGCCAAGCGAAAATGAAGACCCTCCTGGCGCTGTATGCTACGATCGCAGCGTGTATTTTGTGTTGCGTGTTGTGGGTGAGAACTAAAATCACGCCAAGCAAAATTGAAGACCCTCCTTGCGCTGTATACTACGATCCCAGCGTTTATTTTGTGTTGCGTGTTGTGTGTGTGAACTAAAATCTTGCCAAGCGAAAGTGAAGACCCTTCTTGCGCCTGTATACTAGGATCTCAGCTTGTATTTTGTGTTGCGTGTTGTGGGTGAGAACTAAAATATGCCAAGCGAAAATGAAGACCCTCCTTGCGCTGTATACTACGATCTCTGCTTGTATCTTGTGTTGCGTGTTGTGGGTGAGAACTAAAATCTTGCCAAGCGAAAATGAAGACCCTCCTTGCGTTGTATACTACGATTTCAGCGTGTATTTTTTGTGGCGTGTGGTGGGTGAGAACTAAAATCATGCCAAGCGAAAATGTAGACCGTCCTTGCGCTGTATACTTCGATCTCAGCGTGTATTTTGTGTTGCGTGTTGTGGGTGAGAACTAAAATTATGCCAAGCGAAAATTAAGACACTCCTTGCGCTGTATACTACGATCTCAGCGTGTATTTTGCGTTGCGTGTTGTGGGTGAGAACTAAAATCATTAAAAGCGAAAATTAAGTCCCTCCTTGCGTTGTATACTACGATCTCAGCGTGTATTTTGTGTTGCGTGTTGTGGGTGACAACTAAAATTATGCCAAGAGAAAATTAAGACGCTCCTTGCGCTGTATACTACGATCCCAGCGTTTATTTTGTGTTGCGTGTTGTGTGTGAGAACAAAAATCACGCCAAGCGAAAGTGAAGACCCTCCTTGCGCTGTATACTACGATCTCAGCGTCTATTTTTGTTGCGTGTTGTGGGTGAGAACTAAAATCATGTAAAGCGAAAATGTAGACCCTCCTTGGGCTGTATACTACGATTTCAGCGTGTATTTTGTGTTGCGTGTTGTGGGTGAGAACTAAAATCATGCCAAGCGAAAATGAAGACTCTCCTTGTGCTGTATACTACAATCTCAGCGTGTAGTTCGTGTTGCGTGTTGTGCGTGAGAACTAAAATTATGCCAAGCGAAAATGAAGACCCTCCTTGCGCTGTATACTACGATCTCTGCTTGTATTTTGTGTTGCGTGTTGTGGGTGAGAACTAAAATCTTGCCAAGCGAAAATGAAGACCCTCCTTGCGTTGTATACTACGATCTCAGCGTGTATTCTGTGTAGCGTGTTGTGGGTGAGAACAGAAATCATGCCAAGCGAAAATGAAGACACTCTTTGCGCTGTATGCTACGATCCCAGCGTTTTTTTTGTGTTGCGTGTGGTGGGTGAGAGCTAAAATCGTGCCAAGCGAAAATCAAGACCCCCTGGCGCTGTATACTACGATTTCAGCGTGTATTTTGTGTTGCGTGCTGTGGGTGAGAACTAAAATCTTGCCAAGCGAAAATGAAGACCCTCCTTGCGCTATATACTACAATCTCAGCGTGTATTTTGTGTTGAGTCTTGTGGGTGAGAACTAAAATCATGCCAAGCGAAAATGTAGACCGTCCTTGCGCTGTATACTACGCTCTCAGCGTGTATTTTGTGTTGCGTGTTGTGGGTGAGAACTAAAATTATGCCAAGCTAAAATGAAGACCCTCCTTGCGCTGTATGCTACGATCTCAGCGTTTATTTTGTGTTGCGTGTTGTGGGTGAGAACTAAAATCATGCCAAGCGAAAATTAAGGTTCTCTGCGCTATATACTACAATCCCAGCGTGTATTTTGTATTGAGTGTTGTGGGAGAGAACTAAAATTATGCCAAGCGAAAATGAAGACCCGCCTTGCGCTATATACTACAATCTCAGCGTGTATTTTGTGTTGAGTGTTGTGGGTGAGAACTAAAATAATGCCAAGCGAAAATGTAGACCATCCTTGCGCTGTATACTACGATCTCAGCGTGTATTTTGTGTTGCGTGTGGTGGGTGAGAACTAAAATTATGCCAAGCGAAAATTAAGACCCTCCTTGCGCTGTATACTACGATCCCAGCGTTTATTTTGTGTTGCGTGTTGTGTGTGAGAACTAAAATCACGCCAAGCGAAAGTGAAGACCCTCCTTGCGCTGTATACTACGATCTCAGCGTCTATTGTTTGTTGCGTGTTGTGGGTGAGAACTAAGATCACGCCAAGCGAAATTGAAGACCCTCCTTGCGCTGTATACTACGATCCCAGCGTTTATTTTGTGTTGCGTGTTGTGGGTGAGAACTAAAATCATGCCAAGCGAAAATGAAGACCCTCCTTGCGCTGTATACTACGATCTCAGCGTGTAGTTCGTGTTGCGTGTTGTGGGTGATAACTAAAATCATGCCAAGCGAAAATTAAAACTCTCCTTGCGCTATATACTACAATCTCAGCGTGTATTTTGTATTGAGTGTTGTGAGAGAGAACTAATATTATGCCAAGCGAAAATGAAGACCCTCCTTGCGCTATATACTACAATCTCAGCGTGTATTTTCTGTTGAGTGTTGTGGGTGAGAACTAAAATCATGCCAAGCGAAAATGAAGACCCTCCTTGCGCTATATACTACAATCTCAGCGTGTATTTTCTGTTGAGTGTTGTGGGTGAGAACTAAAATCTTGCCAAGCGAAAATGAAGACCCTCCTTGCGTTGTATACTACGATTTCAGCGTGTATTTTTTGTTGCGTGTTGTGGGTGAGAACTAAAATTATGCCAAGCGAAAATTAAGACACTCCTTGCGCTCTATACTACGATCTCAGCGTGTATTTTGTGTTGCGTGTTGTGGGTGAGAACTAAAATCATTAAAAGGGAAAATTAAGTCCCTCCTTGCGTTGTATACTACGATCTCAGCGTGTATTTTGTGTTGCGTGTTGTGGGTGAGAACTAAAATTATGCCAATAGAAAATTAAGACCCTCCTTGCGCTGTATACTACGATCCCAGCGTTTATTTTGTGTTGCGTGTTGTGTGTGAGAACTAAAATCACGCCAAGCGAAAGTGAAGACCCTCCTTGCGCTGTATACTACGATCTCAGCGTCTATTTTTGTTGCGTGTTGTGGTGAGAACTAAAATCATGTAAAGCGAAAATGTAGACCCTCCTTGGGCTGTATACTACGATTTCAACGTGTATTTTGTGTTGCGTGTTGTGGGTGAGAACTAAAATCATGCCAAGCGAAAATGAAGACTCTCCTTGTGCTGTATACTACAATCTCAGCGTGTAGTTCGTGTTGCGTGTTGTGCGTGAGAAGTAAAATTATGCCAAGCAAAAATGAAGACCCTCCTTGCGCTGTATACTACGATCTCTGCTTGTATTTTGTGTTGCCTGTTGTGGGTGAGAACTAAAATCTTGCCAAGCGAAAATGAAGACCCTCCTTGCGTTGTATACTACGATCTCAGCGTGTATTCTGTGTAGCGTGTTGTGGGTGAGAACAGAAATCATGCCAAGCGAAAATGAAGACACTCTTTGCGCTGCATACTACGATCCCAGCATTTTTTTTGTGTTGCGTGTGGTGGGTGAGAGCTAAAATCATGCCAAGCGAAAATCAAGACCCCCTGGCGCTGTATATTACGATTTCAACGTGTATTTTGTGTTGCGTGCTGTGGGTGAGAACTAAAATCGTGCCAGGCGAAAATGAAGACCCTCCTTGCGCTGTATACTGCAATCTCAGCGTGTATTTTGTGTTGCGTGTGCTGGGTGAGAATTAAAATTATGCCAAGCGAAAATGCAAACCCTCCTTGCGCTGTATACTACGATCTCAGCTTGTATTTTGTGTTGCATGTTGTGGGTGAGAACTAAAATCTTGCCAAGCGAAAATGAAGACCCTCCTTGCGCTATATACTACAATCTCAGCGTGTATTTTGTGTTGAGTCTTGTGGGTGAGAACTAAAATCATGCCAAGCGAAAATGTAGACCGTCCTTGCGCTGTATACTACGCTCTCAGCGTGTATTTTGTGTTGCGTGTTGTGGGTGAGAAACTAAAATTATGCCAAGCGAAAATGAAGACCCTCCTTGCGCTGTATACTACGATCTCAGCATGCATTTTGTGTTGCGTGTTGTGGGTGAGAACTAAAATTATGCCAAGCGAAAAATGAAGACCCTCCTTGCGCTGTATGCTACGATCTCCGCGTTTATTTTGTGTTGCGTGTTGTGGGTGAGAAATAAAATCATGCCAAGCGAAAATTAAGGCTCTCTGCGCTATATACTACAATCTCAGCGTGTATTTTGTATTGAGTGTTGTGGGAGAGAACTAAAATTATGCCAAGCGAAAATGAAGACCCTCCTTGCGCTATATATTACAATCTCAGCGTGTATTTTGTGTTGAGTGTTGTGGGTGAGAAGTAAAATAATGCCAAGCGAAAATGTAGACCGTCCTTGCGCTGTATACTATGATCTCAGCGTGTATTTTGTGTTGCGTGTTGTGGGTGAGAACTAAAATTATGCCAAGCGAAAATTAAGACCCTCCTTGCGCTGTATACTATGATCCCAGCGTTTATTTTGTGTTGCGTGTTTTGTGTGAGAACTAAAATCACGCCAAGCGAAAGTGAAGACCCTCCTTGCGCTGTATACTACGCTCTCAGCGTCTATTGTTTTGTTGCGTGTTGTGGGTGAGAACTAAAATCATGCCAAGCGAAAATGAAGACCCTCCTTGCGCTGTATGCTACGATCTCAGCGTGTATTTTGTGTTGCGTGTTGTGGGTGAGAACTAAAATCACGCCAAGCGAAATTGAAGACCCTCCTTGCGCTGTATACTACGATCCCAGCGTTTATTTTGTGTTGCGTGTTGTGTGTGAGAACTAAAATCATGCCAAGCGAAAGTGAAGACCCTCCTTGCGCTGTATACTACGATCTCAGCGTCTATTTTTTGTTGCATGTTGTGGGTGAGAACTAAAATCATGTAAAGCGAAAATGTAGACCCTCCTTGAGCTGTATACTACGATTTCAGCGTGTATTTTGTGTTGCGTGTTGTGGGTGAGAACTAAAATCATGCCAAGCGAAAATGAAGACCCTCCTTGCGCTGTATACTACGATCTCAGCGTGTAGTTTGTGTTGCGTGTTGTGGGTGAGAACTAAAATCATGCTAAGCGAAAATTAAGACTCTCCTTGCGCTATATACTACAATCTCAGCGTGTATTTTGTATTGAGTGTTGTGAGAGAGAACTAATATTATGCCAAGCGAAAATGAAGACCCTCCTTGCGCTATATACTACAATCTCAGCGTGTATTTTCTGTTGAGTGTTGTGGGTGAGAACTAAAATCATGCCAAGCGAAAATGTAGACCGTCCTTGCGCTGTATACTTCGAGCTCAGCGTGTATTTTGTGTTGCGTGTTGTGGGTGAGAACTGAAATTATGCCACGCGAAAATTAAGACCCTCCTTGCGCTGTATACTACGCTCTTAGCGTGTATTTTGTGTTGCGTGTTGAGTGTGAGAACTAAAATCATTAAAAGCGAAAATTAAGACCCTCCTTGCGTTGTATACTACAATCTCAGCGTGTATTTTGTATTGAGTGTTGTGGCAGAGAACTAAAATTATGCCAAGCGAAAATGAAGACCCTCCTTGCGCTATATACTACAATCTCAGCGTGTATTTTGTGTTGAGTGTTGTGGGTGACAACTAAAATAATGCCAAGCGAAAATGTAGACCGTCCTCGCGCTGTATACTATGATCTCAGCGTGTATTTTGTGTTGCGTGTTGTGGGTGAGAACTAAAATTATGCCAAGCGAAAATTAAGACCCTCCTTGCGCTGTATACTACGATCCCAGCGTTTATTTTGTGTTGCGTGTTGTGTGTGAGAACTAAAATCACGCCAAGCGAAAGTGAAGACCCTCCTTGCGCTGTATACTACGATCTCAGCGTCTATTGTTTGTTGCGTGTTGTGGGTGAGAACTAAAATCATGCCAAGCGAAAATGAAGACCCTCCTTGCGCTGTATGCTACGATCTCAGCGTGTATTTTGTGTTGCGTGTTGTGGGTGAGAACTAAAATCACGCCAAGCGAAATTGAAGACCCTCCTTGCGCGGTATACTACGATCCCAGCGTTTATTTTGTGTTGCGTGTTGTGTGTGAGAACTAAAATCATGCCAAGCGAAAGTGAAGACCCTCCTTGCGCTGTATACTACGATCTCAGTGTCTATTTTTTGTTGCATGTTGTGGGTGAGAACTAAAATCATGTAAAGCGAGAATGTAGACCCTCCTTGGGCTGTATACTACGATTTCAGCGTGTATTTTGTGTTGCGTGTTGTGGGTGAGAACTAAAATCATGCCAAGCGAAAATGAAGACCCTCCTTGCGCTGTATACTACGATCTCAGCGTGTAGTTTGTGTTGCGTGTTGTGGGTGAGAACTAAAATCATGCCAAGCGAAAATTAAGACTCTCCTTGCGCTATATACTACAATCTCAGCGTGTATTTTGTATTGAGTGTTGTGAGAGAGAACTAATATTATGCCAAGCGAAAATGAAGACCCTCCTTGCGCTATATACTACAATCTCAGCGTGTATTTTCTGTTGAGTGTTGTGGGTGAGAACTAAAATCATGCCAAGCGAAAATGTAGACCGTCCTTGCGCTGTATACTTCGATCTCAGCGTGTATTTTGTGTTGCGTGTTGTGGGAGAGAACTGAAATTATGCCACGCGAAAATTAAGACCCTCCTTGCGCTGCATACTACGCTCTTAGCGTGTATTTTGTGTTGCGTGTTGTGTGTGAGAACTAAAATCATTAAAAGCGAAAATTAAGACCCTCCTTGCGTTGTACACTACGATCTCAGCGTGTAGTTTGTGTTCCGTGTTGTGGGTGAGAACTAAAATTATTCCAAGCGAAAATTAAGACCCTCCTTGAGCTGTATACTACGATCCCAGCGTTTATTTTGTGTTGCGTGTTGTGTGTGAGAACTAAAATCACGCCAAGCGAAAGTGAAGACCCTCCTTGCGCTGTATACTACGATCTCAGCGTCTATTTTTTGTTGCGTAATGTGGGTGAGAACTAAAATCATGTAAAGCGATAACGTAGACCCTCCTTGGGCTGTATACTACGATTTCAGCGTGTATTTTGTGTTGCGTGTTGTGGGTGAGAACTAAAATCATGCCAAGCGAAAATGAAGACCCTCCTTGCGCTGTATACTATGATCTCAGCGTGTAGTTCGTATTGCGTGTTGTGCGTGAGAACTAAAATCATGCAGGGCGAAAATGAAGACCCTCCTTGCGCTGTATACTACGATCTCAGCGTGTATTTTGTGTTGAGTTTTGTGGGTGAGAACTGAACTCATGCCAAGCAAAAATGAAAACCCTCCTTGCGCTGTATGCTAGGATCTCAGCCTTCATTTTGTGTTGCGTGTTGTGGGTGAGAACTAAAATCATGCCAAGCGAAAATGAAGACCCTTCTTGCGCTGTATACTAGGATCTCAGCTTGTATTTTGTGTTGCGTGTTGTGGGTGAGAACTAAAATCTTGCCAAGCGAAAATGAAGACCCTCCTTGCGTTGTATACTACGATTTCAGCGTGTATTTTTTGTTGCGTGAGGTGGGTGAGAACTAAAATCATGCCAGGCGAAAATGTAGACCGTCCTTGCGCTGTATACTTCGATCTCAGCGTGCATTTTGTGTTGCGTGTTGTGGGTGAGAACTGAAATTATGCCAAGCGAAAACTAAGACCCTCCTTGCGCTGTATACTACGCTCTCAGCGTGTATTTTGTGTTGCGTGTTGTGGGTGAGAACTAAAATCATTAAAAGCGAAAATTAAGGCCCTCCTTGCGTTGTATACTACGATCTCAGCGTGTATTTTGTGTTGCGTGTTGTGGGTGAGAACTAAAATCATGCCAAGCGAAAATGTAGACCGTCCTTGCGCTGTATACTTCGATCTCAGCGTGTATTTTGTGTTGCGTGTTGTGTGTGAGAACTAAAATCATTAAAAGCGAAAATTAAGACCCTCCTTGCGTTGTATACTACGATCTCAGCGTGTATTTTGTGTTCCGTGTTGTGGGTGAGAACTAAAATTATTCCAAGCGAAAATTAAGACCCTCCTTGCGCTGTATACTACGAACCCAGCGTTTATTTTGTGTTGCGTGTTGTGTGTGAGAACTAAAATCACGCCAAGCGAAAGTGAAGACCCTCCTTGCGCTGTACACTACGATCTCTGCTTGTATTTTGTGTTGCGTGTTGTGGGTGAGAACTAAAATCTTGCCAAGCGAAAATGAAGACCCTCCTTGCGTTGTATACTACAATTTCAACGTGTATTTTTTGTTGTGTGTTGTGGGTGAGAACTAAAATTATGCCAAGCAAAAATTAAGACACTCCTTGCGCTGTATACTACGATCCCAGCGTGTATTTTGTGTTGCGTGTTGTGGGTGAGAACTAAAATCATTAAAAGGGAAAATTAAGTCCCTCCTTGCGTTGTATACTACGATCTCAGCGTGTATTTTGTGTTGCGTGTTGTGGGTGAGAACTAAAATTATGCCAAGAGAAAATTAAGACCCTCCTTGCGCTGTATACTACGATCCCAGCGTTTATTTTGTGTTGCGTGTTGTGTGTGAGAACTAAAATCACGCCAAGCGAAAGTGAAGACCCTCCTTGCGCTGTATACTACGATCTCAGCGTCTATTTTTGTTGCGTGTTGTGGTGAGAACTAAAATCATGTAAAGCGAAAATGTAGACCCTCCTTGGGCTGTATACTACGATTTCAGCGTGTATTTTGTGTTGCGTGTTGTGGGTGAGAACTAAAATCATGCCAAGCGAAAATGAAGACTCTCCTTGTGCTGTATACTACAATCTCAGCGTGTAGTTCGTGTTCCGTGTTGTGCGTGAGAAGTAAAATTATGCCAAGCAAAAATGAAGACCCTCCTTGCGCTGTATACTACGATCTCTGCTTGTATTTTGTGTTGCCTGTTGTGGGTGAGAACTAAAATCTTGCCAAGCGAAAATGAAGACCCTCCTTGCGTTGTATACTACGATCTCAGCGTGTATTCTGTGTAGCGTGTTGTGGGTGAGAACAGAAATCATGCCAAGCGAAAATGAAGACACTCTTTGCGCTGTATACTACGATCCCAGCATTTTTTTTGTGTTGCGTGTGGTGGGTGAGAGCTAACATCATGCCAAGCGAAAATCAAGACCCCCTGGCGCTGTATATTACGATTTCAACGTGTATTTTGTGTTGCGTGCTGTGGGTGAGAACTAAAATCGTGCCAGGCGAAAATGAAGACCCTCCTTGCGCTGTATACTGCAATCTCAGCGTGTATTTTGTGTTGCGTGTGCTGGGTGAGAATTAAAATCATGCCAAGCGAAAATGCAAACCCTCCTTGCGCTGTATACTACGATCTCAGCTTGTATTTTGTGTTGCATGTTGTGGGTGAGAACTAAAATTTTGCCAAGCGAAAATGAAGACCCTCCTTGCGCTATATACTACAATCTCAGCGTGTATTTTGTGTTGAGTCTTGTGGGTGAGAACTAAAATCATGCCAAGCGAAAATGTAGACCGTCCTTGCGCTGTATACTACGCTCTCAGCGTGTATTTTGTGTTGCGTGTTGTGGGTGAGAACTAAAATTATGCCAAGCGAAAATGAAGACCCTCCTTGCGCTGTATACTACGATCTCAGCATGTATTTTGTGTTGCGTGTTGTGGGTGAGAACTAAAATTATGCCAAGCGAAAATGAAGACCCTCCTTGCGCTGTATGCTACGATCTCAGCGTTTATTTTGTGTTGCGTGTTGTGGGTGAGAACTAAAATCATGCCAAGCGAAAATTAAGGCTCTCTGCGCTATATACTACAATCTCAGCGTGTATTTTGTATTGAGTGTTGTGGGAGAGAACTAAAATTATGCCAAGCGAAAATGAAGACCCTCCTTGCGCTATATACTACAATCTCAGCGTGTATTTTGTGTTGAGTGTTGTGGGTGAGAAGTAAAATAATGCCAAGCGAAAATGTAGACCGTCCTTGCGCTGTATACTATGATCTCAGCGTGTATTTTGTGTTGCGTGTTGTGGGTGAGAACTAAAATTATGCCAAGCGAAAATTAAGACCCTCCTTGCGCTGTATACTACGATCCCAGCGTCTATTGTTTGTTGCGTGTTGTGGGTGAGAACTAAAATCATGCCAAGCGAAAATGAAGACCCTCCTTGCGCTGTATGCTACGATCTCAGCGTGTATTTTGTGTTGCGTGTTGTGGGTGAGAACTAAAATCACGCCAAGCGAAATTGAAGACCCTCCTTGCGCTGTATACTACGATCTCAGCGTGTAGTTTGTGTTGCGTGTTGTGGGTGAGAACTAAAATCATGCTAAGCGAAAATTAAGACTCTCCTTGCGCTATATACTACAATCTCAGCGTGTATTTTGTATTCAGTGTTGTGAGAGAGAACTAATATTATGCCAAGCGAAAATGAAGACCCTCCTTGCGCTATATACTACAATCTCAGCGTGTATTTTCTGTTGAGTGTTGTGGGTGAGAACTAAAATCATGCCAAGCGAAAATGTAGACCGTCCTTGCGCTGTATACTTCGAGCTCAGCGTGTATTTTGTGTTGCGTGTTGTGGGTGAGAACTGAAATTATGCCACGCGAAAATTAAGACCCTCCTTGCGCTGTATACTACGCTCTTAGCGTGTATTTTGTGTTGCGTGTTGTGTGTGAGAACTAAAATCATTAAAAGCGAAAATTAAGACCCTCCTTGCGTTGTATACTACAATCTCAGCGTGTATTTTGTATTGAGTGTTGTGGGAGAGAACTAAAATTATGCCAAGCGAAAATGAAGACCCTCCTTGCGCTATATACTACAATCTCAGCGTGTATTTTGTGTTGAGTGTTGTGGGTGACAACTAAAATAATGCCAAGCGAAAATGTAGACCGTCCTTGCGCTGTATACTATGATCTCAGCGTGTATTTTGTGTTGCGTGTTGTGGGTGAGAACTAAAATTATGCCAAGCGAAAATTAAGACCCTCCTTACGCTGTATACTACGATCCCAGCGTTTATTTTGTGTTGCGTGTTGTGTGTGAGAACTAAAATCACGCCAAGCGAAAGTGAAGACCCTCCTTGCGCTGTATACTACGATCTCAGCGTCTATTGTTTGTTGCGTGTTGTGGGTGAGAACTAAAATCATGCCAAGCGAAAATGAAGACCCTCCTTGCGCTGTATGCTACGATCTCAGCGTGTATTTTGTGTTGCGTGTTGTGGGTGAGAACTAAAATCACGCCAAGCGAAATTGAAGACCCTCCTTGCGCTGTATACTACGATCCCAGCGTTTATTTTGTGTTGCGTGTTGTGTGTGAGAACTAAAATCATGCCAAGCGAAAGTGAAGACCCTCCTTGCGCTGTATACTACAATCTCAGTGTCTATTTTTTGTTGCATGTTGTGGGTGAGAACTAAAATCATGTAAAGCGAAAATGTAGACCCTCCTTGGGCTGTATACTACGATTTCAGCGTGTATTTTGTGTTGCGTGTTGTGGGTGAGAACTAAAATCATGCCAAGCGAAAATGAAGACCCTCCTTGCGCTGTATACTACGATCTCAGCGTGTAGTTTGTGTTGCGTGTTGTGGGTGAGAACTAAAATCATGCCAAGCGAAAATTAAGACTCTCCTTGCGCTATATACTACAATCTCAGCGTGTATTTTGTATTGAGTGTTGTGAGAGAGAACTAATATTATGCCAAGCGAAAATGAAGACCCTCCTTGCGCTATATACTACAATCTCAGCGTGTATTTTCTGTTGAGTGTTGTGGGTGAGAACTAAAATCATGCCAAGCGAAAATGTAGACCGTCCTTGCGCTGTATATTTCGATCTCAGCGTGTATTTTGTGTTGCGTGTTGTGGGTGAGAACTGAAATTATGCCACGCGAAAATTAAGACCCTCCTTGCGCTGTATACTACGCTCTTAGCGTGTATTTTGTGTTGCGTGTTGTGTGTGAGAACTAAAATCATTAAAAGCGAAAATTAAGACCCTCCTTGCGTTGTACACTACGATCTCAGCGTGTATTTTGTGTTCCATGTTGTGGGTGAGAACTAAAATTATTCCAAGCGAAAATTAAGACCCTCCTTGAGCTGTATACTACGATCCCAGCGTTTATTTTGTGTTGCGTGTTGTGTGTGAGAACTAAAATCACGCCAAGCGAAAGTGAAGACCCTCCTTGCGCTGTATACTACGATCTCAGCGTCTATTTTTTGTTGCGTAATGTGGGTGAGAACTAAAATCATGTAAAGCGATAATGTAGACCCTCCTTGGGCTGTATACTACGATTTCAGCGTGTATTTTGTGTTGCGTGTTGTGGGTGAGAACTAAAATCATGCCAAGCGAAAATGAAGACCCTCCTTGCGCTGTATACTATGATCTCAGCGTGTAGTTCGTGTTGCGTGTTGTGCGTGAGAACTAAAATCATGCAGGGCGAAAATGAAGACCCTCCTTGGGCTGTATACTACGATCTCAGCGTGTATTTTGTGTTGAGTTTTGTGGGTGAGAACTGAACTCATGACAAGCAAAAATGAAAACCCTCCTTGCGCTGTATGCTAGGATCTCAGCCTTCATTTTGTGTTGCGTGTTGTGGGTGAGAACTAAAATCATGCCAAGCGAAAATGAAGACCCTTCTTGCGCTGTATACTAGGATCTCAGCTTGTATTTTGTGTTGCGTGTTGTGGGTGAGAACTAAAATCTTGCCAAGCGAAAATGAAGACCCTCCTTGCGTTGTATACTACGATTTCAGCGTGTATTTTTTGTTGCGTGAGGTGGGTGAGAACTAAAATCATGCCAAGCGAAAATGTAGACTGTCCTTGCGCTGTATACTTCGATCTCAGCGTGCATTTTGTGTTGCGTGTTGTGGGTGAGAACTGAAATTATGCCAAGCGAAAACTAAGACCCTCCTTGCGCTGTATACTACGCTCTCAGCGTGTATTTTGTGTTGCGTGTTGTGGGTGAGAACTAAAATCATTAAAAGCGAAAATTAAGGCCCTCCTTGCGTTGTATACTACGATCTCAGCGTGTATTTTGTGTTGCGTGTTGTGGGTGAGAACTAAAATTATGCCAAGCGAAAATGAAGACCCTCCTTGCGCTGTATACTAGGATCTCAGCTTGTATTTTGTGTTGCGTGTTGTGGGTGAGAACTAAAATCATGCCAAGCGAAAATTAAGACCTTCCTTGCGCTGTATGTTACGATCTCAGCGTGTATTTTGTGTTGCGTGTGCTGGGTGAGAACTAAAAACATGAAAAGCGAAAATTAAAATTAAGACCCTCCTTGCGTTGTATACTACGATCTCAGCGTGTATTTTGTGTTGCGTGTTGTGGGTGAAAACTAAAAATATGCCAAGCGAAAATTAAGACTCTCCTTGCGCTGTATACTACGCTTTCAGCTTGTATTTTGTGTTGAGTGTTGTGGGTGAGAACTAAAATCATGCCAAGCGAAAATTAAGACCCTCTTTGCGCTGTATACTATGATGGCAGCGTGTATTTTGTGTTGAGTGTTGTGGGTGAGAGCTAATATTATGCCAAGCGAGAATTAAGATCCTCCTTGCGCTGTATACTACGATATCAGCGTGTATTTTTTTATGCGTGTTGTGTGTGAGAACTAAAATCATGTAAAGCGAAAATGTAGACCCTCCTTGCGCTGTATACTACGCTCTCAGCGTGTATTTTGTGTTGCGTGTTGTGGGTGAGAACAAAATTTATGCCAAGCGAAAATGAAGACCCTCCTTGCGCTGTATGCTACGATCTCAGCGTGTATTTTGTATTGCGTGTTGTGGGTGAGAACTAAAATCACGCCAAGCGAAATTGAAGACCCTCCTTGCGCTGTATACTACGATCCCAGCGTTTATTTTGTGTTGCGTGTTGTGTGTGAGAACTAAAATCACGCCAAGCGAAAGTGAAGACCCTCCTTAGGCTGTATACTACGATCTCAGCGTGTATTTCGTGTTGCGTGTTGTGGGTGAGAACTAAAATCATGCCAAGCGAAAATTAAGACCCTCTTTGCGCTGTATACTATGATCGCAGCGTGTATTTTGTGTTGAGTGTTGTGGGTGGGAGCTAATATCATGCCAAGCGAAAATTAAGACCCTCCTTGCGCTGTATACTACGATATCAGCGTGTATTTTTTGTTGCGTGTTGTGGGTGAGAACTAAAATCATGTAAAGCGAAAATGTAGACCCTCCTTGGGCTGTATACTACGATTTCAGCGTGTATTTTGTGTTGCGTGTTGTGGGTGAGAACTAAAATTATGCCAAGCGAAAATGAAGACCCTCCTTGCGCTGTATACTAGGATCTCAGCTTGTATTTTGTGTTGCGTGTTGTGGGTGAGAACTAAAATCATGCCAAGCGAAAATTAAGACCTTCCTTGCGCTGTATGTTACGATCTCAGCGTGTATTTTGTGTTGCGTGTGCTGGGTGAGAACTAAAAACATGAAAAGCGAAAATTAAAATTAAGACCCTCCTTGCGTTGTATACTACGATCTCAGCGTGTATTTTGTGTTGCGTGTTGTGGGTGAAAACTAAAAATATGCCAAGCGAAAATTAAGACTCTCCTTGCGCTGTATACTACGCTTTCAGCTTGTATTTTGTGTTGAGTGTTGTGGGTGAGAACTAAAATCATGCCAAGCGAAAATTAAGACCCTCTTTGCGCTGTATACTATGATGGCAGCGTGTATTTTGTGTTGAGTGTTGTGGGTGAGAGCTAATATTATGCCAAGCGAGAATTAAGATCCTCCTTGCGCTGTATACTACGATATCAGCGTGTATTTTTTTATGCGTGTTGTGTGTGAGAACTAAAATCATGTAAAGCGAAAATGTAGACCCTCCTTGCGCTGTATACTACGCTCTCAGCGTGTATTTTGTGTTGCGTGTTGTGGGTGAGAACAAAATTTATGCCAAGCGAAAATGAAGACCCTCCTTGCGCTGTATGCTACAATCTCAGCGTGTATTTTGTATTGCGTGTTGTGGGTGAGAACTAAAATCACGCCAAGCGAAATTGAAGACCCTCCTTGCGCTGTATACTACGATCCCAGCGTTTATTTTGTGTTGCGTGTTGTGTGTGAGAACTAAAATCACGCCAAGCGAAAGTGAAGACCCTCCTTAGGCTGTATACTACGATCTCAGCGTGTATTTCGTGTTGCGTGTTGTGGGTGAGAACTAAAATCATGCCAAGCGAAAATTAAGACCCTCTTTGCGCTGTATACTATGATCGCAGCGTGTATTTTGTGTTGAGTGTTGTGGGTGGGAGCTAATATCATGCCAAGCGAAAATTAAGACCCTCCTTGCGCTGTATACTACGATATCAGCGTGTATTTTTTGTTGCGTGTTGTGGGTGAGAACTAAAATCATGTAAAGCGAAAATGTAGACCCTCCTTGGGCTGTATACTACGATTTCAGCGTGTATTTTGTGTTGCGTGTTGTGGGTGAGAACTAAAATCAGGCCAAGCGAAAATGAAGACCCTCCTTGCGCTGTATACCACGATCTCAGCGTCTATATATTGTGTTGCGTGTTGTGGCTAAGAACTAAAATCATGCCAAACGAAAATGAAGAACCTCCTTGCGTTGTATACTACGATCTCAGCGTATATTTTGTGTTGCGTGTTGTGGGTGAGAACTAAATTCATGCCAAGCGAAAATTAAGACCCTCCTTGCGCTGTATACTACGCTCTCAGCGTGTATTTTGTGTTGCGTGTTGTGGGTGAGAACTAAAATCTTGCAAAGCGAAAATGAAGACCCTCGTTGCGCTGTATACTAAAATATAAGCGTGTTTTTGTGTTGCGTGTGGTGGGTGAGAACTAATATTATGCCATGCGCAAATGCAGACCCTTCTTGCGCTGTATACTACGATCTCAGCTCTTATTTTGTGTTGCGTGTTGTGGGTGAGAACTAAAATCATGCCAAGCGAAAATGAGGACCCTCCTTGCACTGTATACTGCGATCCTAGCGTGTATTTTGTGTTGCGTGTTGTGGGTGAGAACTACAATCTTGCCAAGCCAAAATGAAGACCCTCCTTGCGCTGTATTCTACGATCTCAGCGTGTATTTTGTGATGGATGTTGTGGGTCAGAACTAAAATTATGCAGGGCTCAAATTAAGAAACTCCTTGCGCTGTATACTACGTTCTCAGCGTCTATTTTTTGTTGTGTGTTGTGGGTGAGAACTAAAATCATGTAAAGCGAAAATGTAGACCCTCTTTGGGCTGTATACTACGATTTCAGCGTGTATTTTGTGTTGCGTGTTGTGGGTGAGAACTAAAATCACGCCAAGCGAAAATGAAGACCCTCCTTGCGCTGTATACTACGATCTCAGCGTATATTTCGTGTTGCGTGTTGTGCGTGAGAACTAAAATCATGCAGGGCGAGAATTAAGAACCTCCTTGCGCTGTATACTACGATCTCAGCGTGTATTTTGTGTTGAGTGTTGTGGGTGAGAACTAAAAACATGCCAAGCAAAAATTAAAACCCTCCTGGGGCTGTATGCTAGGATCTCAGCTTGTATTTTGTGTTGCGTGTTGTGGGTGAGAACTAAAATCATGCCAAGTGAAAATGAAGACCCTTCTTGCGCTGTATACTAGGATCTCAGCTTGTATTTTGTGTTGCGTGTTGTGGGTGAGAACTAAAATCTTGCCAAGCGAAAATGAAGACCCTCCTTGCGTTGTATACTGCGATTTCAGCGTGTATTTTTGTTGCGTGTGGTGGGTGAGAACTAAAATCATGCCAAGCGAAAATGAAGACCCTCCTTGCGCTGTATACTAGGATCTCAGCTTGTATTTTGTGTTGCGTGTTGTGGGTGAGAACTAAAATCATGCCAAGCGAAAATGAAGACCCTCCTTGCGCTGTATGCTACGATCTCAGCGTGTATTTTGTGTTGCGTGTTGTGGGTGAGAACTAAAATTATGCCAAGCGAAAATTAAGACCCTCCTTGCGCTGTATACTACGCTCTCAGAGTGTATTTTGTGTTGCGTGTTGTGGGTGAGAGCTAATATAATGCCAAGCGAAAATTAAGACCCTCCTTGCGCTGTATACTACGATATCAGCGTGTATTGTTTGTTGCGTGTTCTGGGTGAGAACTAAAATCATGTAAAGCGAAAATGTAGACCCTCCTTGGGCTGTATACTACGATTTCAGCGTGTATTTTGTGTTGCGTGTTGTGGGTGAGAACTAAAATCATGCCAAGCCAAAAAGAAGACCCTCCTTGCGCTGTATACCACGATCTCAGCGTGTATATTGTGTTGCGTGTTGTGGCTAAGAACTAAAATCATGCCAAACGAAAATGAAGACCCTCCTTGTGCTGTATACTGCGATCTCAGCATGTATTTTGTGTTGCATGTTGTGGGGGAGAACTAAAATCATGCCAAGCGAAAATGAAGACCGTCCTTGCGATGTATACTACTATCTCAGCGTGTATTTTGTGTTGCGTGTTGTGGGTGAGAACTAAAATCATGCCAAGCCAAAATGAAGACCCTTCTTGCGCTGTATACTACGATCTCAGCTTATATTTTGTGTTGCGTGTTGTGGGTGAGTACTAATATCACGCCAAGCGAAAATGAAGACCCTTCTTGCGCTGTATACTACGATCTCAGCTTCTATTTCGTGTTGCGTGTTGTGGGTGAGAACTGATATCACGCCAAGCGAAAATGAAAACCCTCCTTGCGCTGTATACTACGCTCTCAGCGTGTATTTTGTGTTGCGTGTTGTGGGTGAGAACTAAAATTATGCCAAGCGAAAATGAAGACCCTCCTTGCGCTGTATACTACGATCTCAGCGTGTATATTGTGTTGCGTGTTGTGGGTTAGAACTAAAATTATGCCAAGCGAAAATAAAGACCCTCCTTGCGCTGTATGCTACGATCTCAGCGTGTATTTTGTGTTGCGTGTTGTGGGTGAGAACTAAAATCATGCCAAGCGAAAATTAACACTCTCCTTGCGCTATATACTGCAATCTCAGCGTGTATTTTATATTGAGTGTTGTGGGAGAGAACTAAAATTATGCCAAGCGAAAATGAAGACCCTCCTTGCGCTATATACTACAATCTCAGCGTGTATTTTGTGTTGAGTGTTGTGGATGAGAACTAAAATCATGCCAAGCGAAAATGTAGACCGTCATAGCGCTGTACACTTCGATCTCAGCGTGTATTTTGTGTTGCGTGTTGTGGGTGAGAACTAAAATCTTGCCAAGCGAAAATGAAGACCCTCCTTGCGTTGTATACTGCGATTTCAGCGTGTATTTTTGTTGCGTGTGGTGGGTGAGAACTAAAATCATGCCAAGCGAAAATGAAGACCCTCCTTGCGCTGTATACTAGGATCTCAGCTTGTATTTTGTGTTGCGTGTTGTGGGTGAGAACTAAAATCATGCCAAGCGAAAATGAAGACCCTCCTTGCGCTGTATGCTACGATCTCAGCGTGTATTTTGTGTTGCGTGTTGTGGGTGAGAACTAAAATTATGCCAAGCGAAAATTAAGACCCTCCTTGCGCTGTATACTACGCTCTCAGAGTGTATTTTGTGTTGCGTGTTGTGGGTGAGAGCTAATATAATGCCAAGCGAAAATTAAGACCCTCCTTGCGCTGTATACTACGATATCAGCGTGTATTGTTTGTTGCGTGTTCTGGGTGAGAACTAAAATCATGTAAAGCGAAATGTAGACCCTCCTTGGGCTGTATACTACGATTTCAGCGTGTATTTTGTGTTGCGTGTTGTGGGTGAGAACTAAAATCATGCCAAGCCAAAAAGAAGACCCTCCTTGCGCTGTATACCACGATCTCAGCGTGTATATTGTGTTGCGTGTTGTGGCTAAGAACTAAAATCATGCCAAACGAAAATGAAGACCCTCCTTGTGCTGTATACTGCGATCTCAGCATGTATTTTGTGTTGCATGTTGTGGGGAGAACTAAAATCATGCCAAGCGAAAATGAAGACCGTCCTTGCGATGTATACTACTATCTCAGCGTGTATTTTGTGTTGCGTGTTGTGGGTGAGAACTAAAATCATGCCAAGCCAAAATGAAGACCCTTCTTGCGCTGTATACTACGATCTCAGCTTATATTTTGTGTTGCGTGTTGTGGGTGAGTACTAATATCACGCCAAGCGAAAATGAAGACCCTTCTTGCGCTGTATACTACGATCTCAGCTTCTATTTCGTGTTGCGTGTTGTGGGTGAGAACTGATATCACGCCAAGCGAAAATGAAAACCCTCCTTGCGCTGTATACTACGCTCTCAGCGTGTATTTTGTGTTGCGTGTTGTGGGTGAGAACTAAAATTATGCCAAGCGAAAATGAAGACCCTCCTTGCGCTGTATACTACGATCTCAGCGTGTATATTGTGTTGCGTGTTGTGGGTTAGAACTAAAATTATGCCAAGCGAAAATAAAGACCCTCCTTGCGCTGTATGCTACGATCTCAGCGTGTATTTTGTGTTGCGTGTTGTGGGTGAGAACTAAAATCATGCCAAGCGAAAATTAACACTCTCCTTGCGCTATATACTGCAATCTCAGCGTGTATTTTATATTGAGTGTTGTGGGAGAGAACTAAAATTATGCCAAGCGAAAATGAAGACCCTCCTTGCGCTATATACTACAATCTCAGCGTGTATTTTGTGTTGAGTGTTGTGGATGAGAACTAAAATCATGCCAAGCGAAAATGTAGACCGTCATAGCGCTGTACACTTCGATCTCAGCGTGTATTTTGTGTTGCGTGTTGTGGGTGAGAACTAAAATCATTAAAAGCGAAAATTAAGACCCTCCTTGCGTTATATACTACGATCTCAGCGTGTATTTTGTGTTGCGTGTTGTGGGTGAGAACTAAAATTATGCCAAGCGAAAATTAAGACCCTCCTTGCGCTGTATACTACGATCCCAGCGTTTATTTTGTGTTGCGTGTTGTGTGTGAGAACTAAAATCACGCCAGCGAAAGTGAAGACCCTCCTTGCGCTGTATACTACGATCTCTGCGTGTATTTTGTGATGGATGTTGTGGGTCAGAACTAAAATCATGCAGGGCGAAAATTAAGAACCTCCTTGCGCTGTATACTACGATCTCAGCGTCTATTTTTTGTTGCGTGATGTGGGTGAGAACTAAAATCATGTAAAGCGAAAATGTAGACCCTCTTTGGGCTGTATACTACGATTTCAGCGTGTATTTTGTGTTGCGTGTTGTGGGTGAGAACTGAAATCATGCCTAGCGAAAATGAAGACCCTCTTTGCGCTGTATACTACGATCTCAGCGTGTAGTTCGTGTTGCGTGTTGTGCGTGAGAACTAAAATCATACAGGGCGAAATTTAGGAACCTCCTTGCTCTGTATACTACGATCTCAGCATGTATTTTGTGTTGAGTGTTGTGGGTGAGAACTAAAATCATGCCAAGCAAAAATGAAAACCCTCCTGGCGCTGTATGCTAGGATCTCAGCTTGTATTTTGTGTTGCGTGTTGTGGGTGAGAACTAAAATCATGCCAAGCGAAAATGAAGACCCTTCTTGCGCTGTATACTAGGATCTCAGCTTGTATTTTGTGATGCGTGTTGTGGGTGAGAACTAAAATTATGCCAAGCGAAAATGAAGACCCTCCTTGCGCTGTATACTACGATCTCTGCTTGTATTTTGTGTTGCGTGTTGTGGGTGAGAACTAAAATCTTGCCAAGCGAAAATGAAGACCCTCTTTGCGCTGTATACTATGATGGCAGCGTGTATTTTGTGTTGAGTGTTGTGGGTGAGAGCTAATATTATGCCAAGCGAGAATTAAGATCCTCCTTGCGCTGTATACTACGATATCAGCGTGTATTTTTTGATGCGTGTTGTGGGTGAGAACTAAAATCATGTAAAGCGAAAATGTAGACCCTCCTTGCGCTGTATACTACGCTCTCAGCGTGTATTTTGTGTTGCGTGTTGTGGGTGAGAACAAAATTTATGCCAAGCGAAAATGAAGACCCTCCTTGCGCTGTATGCTACGATCTCAGCGTGTATTTTGTATTGCGTGTTGTGGGTGAGAACTAAAATCACGCCAAGCGAAATTGAAGACCCTCCTTGCGCTGTATACTACGATCCCAGCGTTTATTTTGTGTTGCGTGTTGTGTGTGAGAACTAAAATCACGCCAAGCGAAAGTGAAGACCCTCCTTGGGCTGTATACTACGATCTCAACGTGTATTTCGTGTTGCGTGTTGTGGGTGAGAACTAAAATCATGCCAAGCGAAAATTAAGACCCTCTTTGCGCTGTATACTACGATCTCAGCGTATATTTTGTGTTGCGTGTTGTGGGTGAGAACTAAATTCATGCCAAGCGAAAATTAAGACCCTCCTTGCGCTGTATACTACGCTCTCAGCGTGTATTTTGTGTTGCGTGTTGTGGGTGAGAACTAAAATCTTGCAAAGCGAAAATGAAGACCCTCCTTGCGCTGTATACTAAAATATAAGCGTGTTTTTGTGTTGCGTGTGGTGGGTGAGAACTAATATTATGCCATGCGCAAATGCAGACCCTTCTTGCGCTGTATACTACGATCTCAGCTCTTATTTTGTGTTGCGTGTTGTGGGTGAGAACTAAAATCATGCCAAGCGAAAATGAGGACCCTCCTTGCACTGTATACTACGATCCCAGCGTGTATTTTGTGTTGCGTGTTGTGGGTGAGAACTACAATCTTGCCAAGCCAAAATGAAGACCCTCCTTGCGCTGTATTCTACGATCTCAGCGTGTATTTTGTGATGGATGTTGTGGGTCAGAACTAAAATTATGCAGGGCTCAAATTAAGAACCTCCTTGCGCTGTATACTACGATCTCAGCGTCTATTTTTTGTTGTGTGTTGTGGGTGAGAACTAAAATCATGTAAAGCGAAAATGTAGACCCTCTTTGGGCTGTATACTACGATTTCAGCGTGTATTTTGTGTTGCGTGTTGTGGGTGAGAACTAAAATCACGCCAAGCGAAAATGAAGACTCTCCTTGCGCTGTATACTACGATCTCAGCGTATATTTCGTGTTGCGTGTTGTGCGTGAGAACTAAAATCATGCAGGGCGAGAATTAAGAACCTCCTTGCGCTGTATACTACGATCTCAGCGTGTATTTTGTGTTGAGTGTTGTGGGTGAGAACTAAAAACATGCCAAGCAAAAATTAAAACCCTCCTGGGGCTGTATGCTAGGATCTCAGCTTGTATTTTGTGTTGCGTGTTGTGGGTGAGAACTAAAATCATGCCAAGTGAAAATGAAGACCCTTCTTGCGCTGTATACTAGGATCTCAGCTTGTATTTTGTGTTGCGTGTTGTGGGTGAGAACTAAAATTATGCCAAGCGAAAATGAAGACCCTCCTTGCGCTGTATACTACGATCTCTGCTTGTATTTTGTGTTGCGTGTTGTGGGTGAGAACTAAAATCTTGCCAAGCGAAAATGAAGACCCTCCTTGCGCTGTATACTAGGATCTCAGCTTGTATTTTGTGTTGCGTGTTGTGGGTGAGAACTAAAATCATGCCAAGCGAAAATGAAGACCCTCCTTGCGCTGTATGCTACGATCTCAGCGTGTATTTTGTGTTGCGTGTTGTGGGTGAGAACTAAAATTATGCCAAGCGAAAATTAAGACCCTCCTTGCGCTGTATACTACGCTCTCAGAGTGTATTTTGTGTTGCGTGTTGTGGGTGAGAGCTAATATCATGCCAAGCGAGAATTAAGACCCTCCTTGCGCTGTATACTACGATATCAGCGTGTATTGTTTGTTGCGTGTTCTGGGTGAGAACTAAAACCATGTAAAGCGAAAATGTAGACCCTCCTTGGGCTGTATACTACGATTTCAGCGTGTATTTTGTGTTGCGTGTTGTGGGTGAGAACTAAAATTATGCCAAGCCAAAAAGAAGACCCTCCTTGCGCTGTATACCACGATCTCAGCGTGTATATTGTGTTGCGTGTTGTGGCTAAGAACTAAAATCATGCCAAACGAAAATGAAGACCCTCCTTGTGCTGTATACTGCGATCTCAGCATGTATTTTGAGTTGCATGTTGTGGGGGAGAACTAAAATCATGCCAAGCGAAAATGAAGACCGTCCTTGCGATGTATACTACTATCTCAGCGTGTATTTTGTGTTGCGTGTTGTGAATGAGAACTAAAATCATGCCAAGCCAAAATGAAGACCCTACTTGCGCTGTATACTACGATCTCAGCTTGTATTTTGTGTTGCGTGTTTTGGGTGAGTACTAATATCACGCCTAGCGAAAATGAAGACCCTTCTTGCGCTGTATACTACGATCTCAGCTTCTATTTCGTGTTGCGTGTTGTGGGTGAGAACTAATATCACGCGAAGCGAAAATGAAAACCCTCCTTGCGCTGTATACTACGCTCTCAGCGTGTATTTTGTGTTGCGTGTTGTGGGTGAGAACTAAAATTATGCCAAGCGAAAATGAAGACCCTCCTTGCGCTGTATACTACGATCTCAGCGTGTATTTTGTGTTGCGTGTTGTGGGTTAGAACTAAAATTATGCCAAGCGAAAATGAAGACCCTCCTTGCGCTGTATGCTACGATCTCAGCGTGTATTTTGTGTTGCGTGTTGTGGGTGAGAACTAAAATCATGCCAAGCGAAAATTAACACTCTCCTTGCGCTATATACTGCAATCTGAGCGTGTATTTTATATTGAGTGTTGTGGGAGAGAACTAAAATTATGCCAAGCGAAAATGAAGACCCTCCTTGCGCTATATACTACAATCTCAGCGTGTATTTTGTGTTGAGTGTTGTGGATGAGAACTAAAATCATGCCAAGCGAAAATGTAGACCGTCATAGCGCTGTACACTTCGATCTCAGCGTGTAGTTTGTGTTGCGTGTTGTGGGTGAGAACTAAAATCATTAAAAGCGAAAATTAAGACCCTCCTTGCGTTATATACTACGATCTCAGCGTGTATTTTGTGTTGAGTGTTGTGGGTGAGAACTAAAATTATGCCAAGCGAAAATTAAGACCCTCCTTGCGCTGTATACTACGATCCCAGCGTTTATTTTGTGTTGCGTGTTGTGTGTGAGAACTAAAATCACGCCAAGCGAAAGTGAAGACCCTCCTTGCGCTGTATACTACGATCTCTGCGTGTATTTTGTGATGGATGTTGTGGGTCAGAACTAAAATCATGCAGGGCGAAAATTAAGAACCTCCTTGCGCTGTATACTACGATCTCAGCGTCTATTTTTGTTGCGTGTTTTGGGTGAGAACTAAAATCATGTAAAGCGAAAATGTAGACCCTCTTTGGGCTGTATACTACGATTTCAGCGTGTATTTTGTGTTGCGTGTTGTGGGTGAGAACTAAAATCATGCCAAGCGAAAATGAAGACCCTCCTTGCGCTGTATACTACGATCTCAGCGTGTAGTTCGTGTTGCGTGTTGTGCGTGAGAACTAAAATCATGCAGGGCGAAAATTAGGAACCTCCTTGCGCTGTATACTACGATCTCAGCATGTATTTTGTGTTGAGTGTTGTGGGTGAGAACTAAAATCATGCCAAGCAAAAATGAAAACCCTCCTGGCGCTGTATGCTAGGATCTCAGCTTGTATTTTGTGTTGCGTGTTGTGGGTGAGAACTAAAATCATGCCAAGCGAAAATGAAGACCCTTCTTGCGCTGTATACTAGGATCTCAGCTTGTATTTTGTGATACGTGTTGTGGGTGAGAACTAAAATTATGCCAAGCGAAAATGAAGACCCTCCTTGCGCTGTATACTACGATCTCTGCTTGTATTTTGTGTTGCGTGTTGTGGGTGAGAACTAAAATCTTGCCAAGCGAAAATGAAGACTCTCCTTGCGTTGTATACTACGATTTCAGCGTGTTTTTTTGTGTTGCGTGTGGTGGGTGAGAACTAAAATCATGCCAAGCGAAAATCAAGACCCTCCTTGCGCTGTATACTAGGATCTCAGCTTGTATTTTGTGTTGCGTGTTGTGGGTGAGAACTAAAATCTTGCCAAGCGAAAATGAAGACCCTCCTTTCGTTGTATACTACGATTTCAGCGTGTATTTTTTGTTGCGTGAGGTGGGTGAGAACTAAAATCATGCCAAGCGAAAATGAAGACCCTCCTTGCAATGTATACTAGGATCTCAGCGTCTCTTTTTGTTGCGTGTTGTGGGTGAGAACTAAAATCATGCCAAGCGAAAATTAAGACTCTCCTTGCGCTATATACTACAATCTCAGCGTGTATTTTGTATTGAGTGTTGTTGGAGAGAACTAAAATTATGCCAAGCGAAAATGAAGACCCTCCTTGCGCTGTATACTACGAACTCAGCATGTAATTTGTGTTGCGTGTTGTGGGTGAGAACTAAAATCTTGCTAAAACGAAAATGAAGACCCTCCATGCGCTGTATACTAAATTATAAACGTGTTTGTGTGTTGCGTGATGTGGGTGAGAACTAATATCATGCCAAGCGCAAATGCAGACCCTTCTTGCGCTGTATACTACTACCTCAGCTCTTATTTTGTGTTGCGTGTTGTGGGTGAGAACTAAAATCATGCCAAGCGAAAATGAGGACCCTCCTTGCGCTGTATACTACGATCCCAGCGTGTATTTTGTGTTGCGTGTTGTGGGTGAGAACTAAAATCTTGCCAAGCGAAAATGAAGACCCTCCTTGCGCTGTATACTACGATCTCTGCGTGTATTTTGTGATGAATGTTGTGGGTCAGAACTAAAATCATGCAGGGCTAAAATTAAGAACGTCCTTGCGCTGTATACTACGATCTCAGCGTCTATTTTTTGTTGTGTGTTGTGGGTGAGAACTAAAATCATGTAAAGCGAAAATGTAGACCCTCTTTGGGCTGTATACTACGATTTCAGCGTGTATTTTGTGTTGCGTGTTGTGGGTGAGAACTAAAATCACGCCAAGCGAAAATGAAGACCCTCCTTGCGCTGTATACTACGATCTCAGCGTATATTTCGTGTTGCGTGTTGTGCGTGAGAACAAAAATCATGCAGGGCGAGAATTAAGAACCTCCTTGCGCTGTATACTACGATCTCAGCGTGTATTTTGTGTTGAGTGTTGTGGGTGAGAACTAAAATCATGCCAAGCAAAAATTAAAACCCTCCTGGGGCTGTATGCTAGGATCTCAGCTTGTATTTTGTGTTGCGTGTTGTGGGTGAGAACTAAAATCATGCCAAGTGTAAATGAAGACCCTTCTTGCGCTGTATACTAGGATCTCAGCTTGTATTTTGTGTTGCGTGTTGTGGGTGAGAACTAAAATTTTGCCAAGCGAAAATAAAGACCCTCCTTGCGCTGTATACTACGATCTCTGCTTGTATTTTGTGTTGCGAGTTGTGGGTGAGAACTGAAATCTTGCCAAGCGAAAATGAAGACCCTCCTTGCGTTGTATACTACGATTTCAGCGTGTATTTTTTGTTGCGTGTGGTGGGTGAGAACTAAAATCATGCCAAGCGAAAATGAAGACCCTCCTTGCGCTGTATGCTACGATCTCAGCGTGTATTTTGTGTTGCGTGTTGTGGGTGAGAACTAAAATTATGCCAAGCGAAAATTAAGACCCTCCTTGCGCTGTATACTACGCTCTCAGAGTGTATTTTGTGTTGCGTGTTGTGGGTGAGAACTAAACTTATGCCAAGCGAAAATGAAGACCCTCTTTGCGTTGTATACTACAATCTCAGCGTATATTGTGTGTTGCGTGTTGTGTATGAGAACTAAAATCACGCCAAGCGAAAGTGAAGACCCTCCTTGGGCTGTATACTACGATCTCAGCGTGTATTTGGTGTTGCGTGTTGTGGGTGAGAACTAAAATCATCCCAAGCAAAAATTAAGACCCTCTTTGCGCTGTATACTATGATCGCAGCGTGTATTTTGTGTTGAGTGTTGTGGATGAGAGCTAATAACATGCCAAGCGAAAATTAAGACCCTCCTTGCGCTGTATACTACGATATCAGCGTGTATTGTTTGTTGCGTGTTCTGGGTGAGAACTAAAATCATGTAAAGCGAAAATGTAGACCCTCCTTGGGCTGTATACTACGATTTCAGCGTGTATTTTGTGTTGCGTGTTGTGGGTGAGAACTAAAATCATGCCAAGCCAAAAAGAAGACCCTCCTTGCGCTGTATACCACGATCTCAGCGTGTATATTGTGTTGCGTGTTGTGGCTAAGAACTAAAATCATGCCAAACGAAAATGAAGACCCTCCTTGTGCTGTATACTGCGATCTCAGCATGTATTTTGTGTTGCATGTTGTGGGGGAGAACTAAAATCATGCCAAGCGAAAATGAAGACCGTCCTTGCGATGTATACTACGATCTCAGCGTGTATTTTGTGTTGCGTGTTGTGGGCGAGAACTAAAATCATGCCAAGCGAAAATGAAGACCCTTCTTGCGCTGTATACTACGATCTCAGCTTGTATTTTGTGTTGCGTGTTGTGGGTGAGTACTAATATCACGCCAAGCGAAAATGAAGACATTCTTGCGCTGTATACTACGATCTCAGCTTCTATTTCGTGTTGCGTGTTGTGGGTGAGAACTAATATCACGCCAAGCGAAAATGAAAACCCTCCTTGCGCTGTATACTACGCTCTCAGCGTGTATTTTGTGTTGCGTGTGGTGGGTGAGAACTAATATCATGCCAAGCGCAAATGCAGACCCTTCTTGCGCTGTATACTACTACCTCAGCTCTTATTTTGTGTTGCGTGTTGTGGGTGAGAACTAAAATCATGCCAAGCGAAAATGAGGACCCTCCTTGCGCTGTATACTACGATCCCAGCGTGTATTTTGTGTTGCGTGTTGTGGGTGAGAACTAAAATCTTGCCAAGCGAAAATGAAGGCCCTCCTTGCGCTGTATTCTACGATCTCAGCGTGTATTTTGTGATGGATGTTGTGGGTCAGAACTAAAATCATGCAGGGCTAAAATTAAGAACGTCCTTGCGCTGTATACTACGATCTCAGCGTCTATTTTTTGTTGTGTGTTGTGGGTGAGAACTAAAATCATGTAAAGCGAAAATGTAGACCCTCTTTGGGCTGTATACTACGATTTCAGCGTGTATTTTGTGTTGCGTGTTGTGGGTGAGAACTAAAATTATGCCAAGCGAAAATTAAGACCCTCCTTGCGCTGTATACTACGCTCTCAGCGTGTATTTTGTGTTGCGTGTTGTGGGTGAGAACAAAATTTATGCCAAGCGAAAATGAAGACCCTCCTTGCGCTGTATGCTACGATCTCAGCGTGTATTTTGTATTGCGTGTTGTGGGTGAGAACTAAAATCACGCCAAGCGAAATTGAAGACCCTCCTTGCGCTGTATACTACGATCCCAGCGTTTATTTTGTGTTGCGTGTTGTGTGTGAGAACTAAAATCACGCCAAGCGAAAGTGAAGACCCTCCTTGGGCTGTATACTACGATCTCAACGTGTATTTCGTGTTGCGTGTTGTGGGTGAGAACTAAAATCATGCCAAGCGAAAATTAAGACCCTCTTTGCGCTGTATACTATGATCGCAGCGTGTATTTTGTGTTGAGTGTTGTGGGTGGGAGCTAATATCATGCCAAGCGAAAATTAAGACCCTCCTTGCGCTGCATATTACGATATCAGCGTGTATTTTTTGTTGCGTGTTGTGGGTGAGAACTAAAATCATGTAAAGCGAAAATTTAGACCCTCCTTGGGCTGTATACTACGATTTCAGCGTGTATTTTGTGTTGCGTGTTGTGGGTGAGAACTAAAATCAGGCCAAGCGAAAATGAAGACCCTCCTTGCGCTGTATACCACGATCTCAGCGTCTATATATTGTGTTGCGTGTTGTGGCTAAGAACTAAAATCATGCCAAACGAAAATGAAGAACCTCCTTGCGTTGTATACTACGATCTCAGCGTATATTTTGTGTTGCGTGTTGTGGGTGAGAACTAAATTCATGCCAAGCGAAAATTAAGACCCTCCTTGCGCTGTATACTACGCTCTCAGCGTGTATTTTGTGTTGCGTGTTGTGGGTGAGAACTAAAATCTTGCAAAGCGAAAATGAAGACCCTCCTTGCGCTGTATACTAAAATATAAGCGTGTTTTTGTGTTGCGTGTGGTGGGTGAGAACTAATATTATGCCATGCGCAAATGCAGACCCTTCTTGCGCTGTATACTACGATCTCAGCTCTTATTTTGTGTTGCGTGTTGTGGGTGAGAACTAAAATCATGCCAAGCGAAAATGAGGACCCTCCTTGCACTGTATACTACGATCCCAGCGTGTATTTTGTGTTGCGTGTTGTGGGTGAGAACTACAATCTTGCCAAGCCAAAATGAAGACCCTCCTTGCGCTGTATTCTACGATCTCAGCGTGTATTTTGTGATGGATGTTGTGGGTCAGAACTAAAATTATGCAGGGCTCAAATTAAGAACCTCCTTGCGCTGTATACTACGATCTCAGCGTCTATTTTTTGTTGTGTGTTGTGGGTGAGAACTAAAATCATGTAAAGCGAAAATGTAGACCCTCTTTGGGCTGTATACTACGATTTCAGCGTGTATTTTGTGTTGCGTGTTGTGGGTGAGAACTAAAATCACGCCAAGCGAAAATGAAGACCCTCCTTGCGCTGTATACTACGATCTCAGCGTATATTTCGTGTTGCGTGTTGTGCGTGAGAACTAAAATCATGCAGGGCGAGAATTAAGAACCTCCTTGCGCTGTATACTACGATCTCAGCGTGTATTTTGTGTTGAGTGTTGTGGGTGAGAACTAAAAACATGCCAAGCAAAAATTAAAACCCTCCTGGGGCTGTATGCTAGGATCTCAGCTTGTATTTTGTGTTGCGTGTTGTGGGTGAGAACTAAAATCATGCCAAGTGAAAATGAAGACCCTTCTTGCGCTGTATACTAGGATCTCAGCTTGTATTTTGTGTTGCGTGTTGTGGGTGAGAACTAAAATTATGCCAAGCGAAAATGAAGACCCTCCTTGCGCTGTATACTACGATCTCTGCTTGTATTTTGTGTTGCGTGTTGTGGGTGAGAACTAAAATCTTGCCAAGCGAAAATGAAGACCCTCCTTGCGTTGTATACTACGATTTCAGCGTGTATTTTTTGTTGCGTGTGGTGGGTGAGAACTAAAATCATGCCAAGCGAAAATGAAGACCCTCCTTGCGCTGTATACTAGGATCTCAGCTTGTATTTTGTGTTGCGTGTTGTGGGTGAGAACTAAAATCATGCCAAGCGAAAATGAAGACCCTCCTTGCGCTGTATGCTACGATCTCAGCGTGTATTTTGTGTTGCGTGTTGTGGGTGAGAACTAAAATTATGCCAAGCGAAAATTAAGACCCTCCTTGCGCTGTATACTACGCTCTCAGAGTGTATTTTGTGTTGCGTGTTGTGGGTGAGAGCTAATATCATGCCAAGCGAGAATTAAGACCCTCCTTGCGCTGTATACTACGATATCAGCGTGTATTGTTTGTTGCGTGTTCTGGGTGAGAACTAAAATCATGTAAAGCGAAAATGTAGACCCTCCTTGGGCTGTATACTACGATTTCAGCGTGTATTTTGTGTTGCGTGTTGTGGGTGAGAACTAAAATTATGCCAAGCCAAAAAGAAGACCCTCCTTGCGCTGTATACCACGATCTCAGCGTGTATATTGTGTTGCGTGTTGTGGCTAAGAACTGAAATCATGCCAAACGAAAATGAAGACCCTCCTTGTGCTGTATACTGCGATCTCAGCATGTATTTTGAGTTGCATGTTGTGGGGGAGAACTAAAATCATGCCAAGCGAAAATGAAGACCGTCCTTGCGATGTATACTACTATCTCAGCGTGTATTTTGTGTTGCGTGTTGTGAATGAGAACTAAAATCATGCCAAGCCAAAATGAAGACCCTACTTGCGCTGTATACTACGATCTCAGCTTGTATTTTGTGTTGCGTGTTTTGGGTGAGTACTAATATCACGCCTAGCGAAAATGAAGACCCTTCTTGCGCTGTATACTACGATCTCAGCTTCTATTTCGTGTTGCGTGTTGTGGGTGAGAACTAATATCACGCGAAGCGAAAATGAAAACCCTCCTTGCGCTGTATACTACGCTCTCAGCGTGTATTTTGTGTTGCGTGTTGTGGGTGAGAACTAAAATTATGCCAAGCGAAAATGAAGACCCTCCTTGCGCTGTATACTACGATCTCAGCGTGTATTTTGTGTTGCGTGTTGTGGGTTAGAACTAAAATTATGCCAAGCGAAAATGAAGACCCTCCTTGCGCTGTATGCTACGATCTCAGCGTGTATTTTGTGTTGCGTGTTGTGGGTGAGAACTAAAATCATGCCAAGCGAAAATTAACACTCTCCTTGCGCTATATACTGCAATCTCAGCGTGTATTTTATATTGAGTGTTGTGGGAGAGAACTAAAATTATGCCAAGCGAAAATGAAGACCCTCCTTGCGCTATATACTACAATCTCAGCGTGTATTTTGTGTTGAGTGTTGTGGATGAGAACTAAAATCATGCCAAGCGAAAATGTAGACCGTCATAGCGCTGTACACTTCGATCTCAGCGTGTAGTTTGTGTTGCGTGTTGTGGGTGAGAACTAAAATCATTAAAAGCGAAAATTAAGACCCTCCTTGCGTTATATACTACGATCTCAGCGTGTATTTTGTGTTGCGTGTTGTGGGTGAGAACTAAAATTATGCCAAGCGAAAATTAAGACCCTCCTTGCGCTGTATACTACGATCCCAGCGTTTATTTTGTGTTGCGTGTTGTGTGTGAGAACTAAAATCACGCCAAGCGAAAGTGAAGACCCTCCTTGCGCTGTATACTACGATCTCTGCGTGTATTTTGTGATGGATGTTGTGGGTCAGAACTAAAATCATGCAGGGCGAAAATTAAGAACCTCCTTGCGCTGTATACTACGATCTCAGCGTCTATTTTTGTTGCGTGTTTTGGGTGAGAACTAAAATCATGTAAAGCGAAAATGTAGACCCTCTTTGGGCTGTATACTACGATTTCAGCGTGTATTTTGTGTTGCGTGTTGTGGGTGAGAACTAAAATCATGCCAAGCGAAAATGAAGACCCTCCTTGCGCTGTATACTACGATCTCAGCGTGTAGTTCGTGTTGCGTGTTGTGCGTGAGAACTAAAATCATGCCAAGCAAAAATGAAAACCCTCCTGGCGCTGTATGCTAGGATCTCAGCTTGTATTTTGTGTTGCGTGTTGTGGGTGAGAACTAAAATCATGCCAAGCGAAAATGAAGACCCTTCTTGCGCTGTATACTAGGATCTCAGCTTGTATTTTGTGATACGTGTTGTGGGTGAGAACTAAAATTATGCCAAGCGAAAATGAAGACCCTCCTTGCGCTGTATACTACAATCTCTGCTTGTATTTTGTGTTGCGTGTTGTGGGTGAGAACTAAAATCTTGCCAAGCGAAAATGAAGACTCTCCTTGCGTTGTATACTACGATTTCAGCGTGTTTTTTTGTGTTGCGTGTGGTGGGTGAGAACTAAAATCATGCCAAGCGAAAATCAAGACCCTCCTTGCGCTGTATACTAGGATCTCAGCTTGTATTTTGTGTTGCGTGTTGTGGGTGAGAACTAATATCTTGCCAAGCGAAAATGAAGACCCTCCTTTCGTTGTATACTACGATTTCAGCGTGTATTTTTTGTTGCGTGAGGTGGGTGAGAACTAAAATCATGCCAAGCGAAAATGAAGACCCTCCTTGCAATGTATACTAGGATCTCAGCGTCTCTTTTTGTTGCGTGTTGTGGGTGAGAACTAAAATCATGCCAAGCGAAAATTAAGACTCTCCTTGCGCTATATACTACAATCTCAGCGTGTATTTTGTATTGAGTGTTGTTGGAGAGAACTAAAATTATGCCAAGCGAAAATGAAGACCCTCCTTGCGCTGTATACTACGAACTCAGCATGTAATTTGTGTTGCGTGTTGTGGGTGAGAACTAAAATCTTGCAAAGCGAAAATGAAGACCCTCCTTGCGCTGTATACTAAATTATAAACGTGTTTGTGTGTTGCGTGATGTGGGTGAGAACTAATATCATGCCAAGCGCAAATGCAGACCCTTCTTGCGCTGTATACTACTACCTCAGCTCTTATTTTGTGTTGCGTGTTGTGGGTGAGAACTAAAATCATGCCAAGCGAAAATGAGGACCCTCCTTGCGCTGTATACTACGATCCCAGCGTGTATTTTGTGTTGCGTGTTGTGGGTGAGAACTAAAATCTTGCCAAGCGAAAATGAAGACCCTCCTTGCGCTGTATACTACGATCTCTTCGTGTATTTTGTGATGAATGTTGTGGGTCAGAACTAAAATCATGCAGGGCTAAAATTAAGAACGTCCTTGCGCTGTATACTACGATCTCAGCGTCTATTTTTTGTTGTGTGTTGTGGGTGAGAACTAAAATCATGTAAAGCGAAAATGTAGACCCTCTTTGGGCTGTATACTACGATTTCAGCGTGTATTTTGTGTTGCGTGTTGTGGGTGAGAACTAAAATCACGCCAAGCGAAAATGAAGACCCTCCTTGCGCTGTATACTACGATCTCAGCGTATATTTCGTGTTGCGTGTTGTGCGTGAGAACAAAAATCATGCAGGGCGAGAATTAAGAACCTCCTTGCGCTGTATACTACGATCTCAGCGTGTATTTTGTGTTGAGTGTTGTGGGTGAGAACTAAAATCATGCCAAGCAAAAATTAAAACCCTCCTGGGGCTGTATGCTAGGATCTCAGCTTGTATTTTGTGTTGCGTGTTGTGGGTGAGAACTAAAATCATGCCAAGTGTAAATGAAGACCCTTCTTGCGCTGTATACTAGGATCTCAGCTTGTATTTTGTGTTGCGTGTTGTGGGTGAGAACTAAAATTTTGCCAAGCGAAAATGAAGACCCTCCTTGCGCTGTATACTACGATCTCTGCTTGTATTTTGTGTTGCAAGTTGTGGGTGAGAACTAAAATCTTGCCAAGCGAAAATGAAGACCCTCCTTGCGTTGTATACTACGATTTCAGCGTGTATTTTTTGTTGCGTGTGGTGGGTGAGAACTAAAATCATGCCAAGCGAAAATGAAGACCCTCCTTGCGCTGTATGCTACGATCTCAGCGTGTATTTTGTGTTGCGTGTTGTGGGTGAGAACTAAAATTATGCCAAGCGAAAATTAAGACCCTCCTTGCGCTGTATACTACGCTCTCAGAGTGTATTTTGTGTTGCGTGTTGTGGGTGAGAACTAAACTTATGCCAAGCGAAAATGAAGACCCTCTTTGCGTTGTATACTACAATCTCAGCGTATATTGTGTGTTGCGTGTTGTGTATGAGAACTAAAATCACGCCAAGCGAAAGTGAAGACCCTCCTTGGGCTGTATACTACGATCTCAGCGTGTATTTGGTGTTGCGTGTTGTGGGTGAGAACTAAAATCATCCCAAGCAAAAATTAAGACCCTCTTTGCGCTGTATACTATGATCGCAGCGTGTATTTTGTGTTGAGTGTTGTGGATGAGAGCTAATAACATGCCAAGCGAAAATTAAGACCCTCCTTGCGCTGTATACTACGATATCAGCGTGTATTGTTTGTTGCGTGTTCTGGGTGAGAACTAAAATCATGTAAAGCGAAAATGTAGACCCTCCTTGGGCTGTATACTACGATTTCAGCGTGTATTTTGTGTTGCGTGTTGTGGGTGAGAACTAAAATCATGCCAAGCCAAAAAGAAGACCCTCCTTGCGCTGTATACCACGATCTCAGCGTGTATATTGTGTTGCGTGTTGTGGCTAAGAACTAAAATCATGCCAAACGAAAATGAAGACCCTCCTTGTGCTGTATACTGCGATCTCAGCATGTATTTTGTGTTGCATGTTGTGGGGGAGAACTAAAATCATGCCAAGCGAAAATGAAGACCGTCCTTGCGATGTATACTACGATCTCAGCGTGTATTTTGTGTTGCGTGTTGTGGGCGAGAACTAAAATCATGCCAAGCGAAAATGAAGACCCTTCTTGCGCTGTATACTACGATCTCAGCTTGTATTTTGTGTTGCGTGTTGTGGGTGAGTACTAATATCACGCCAAGCGAAAATGAAGACCCTTCTTGCGCTGTATACTACGATCTCAGCTTCTATTTCGTGTTGCGTGTTGTGGGTGAGAACTAATATCACGCCAAGCGAAAATGAAAACCCTCCTTGCGCTGTATACTACGCTCTCAGCGTGTATTTTGTGTTGCGTGTGGTGGGTGAGAACTAATATCATGCCAAGCGCAAATGCAGACCCTTCTTGCGCTGTATACTACTACCTCAGCTCTTATTTTGTGTTGCGTGTTGTGGGTGAGAACTAAAATCATGCCAAGCGAAAATGAGGACCCTCCTTGCGCTGTATACTACGATCCCAGCGTGTATTTTGTGTTGCGTGTTGTGGGTGAGAACTAAAATCTTGCCAAGCGAAAATGAAGGCCCTCCTTGCGCTGTATTCTACGATCTCAGCGTGTATTTTGTGATGGATGTTGTGGGTCAGAACTAAAATCATGCAGGGCTAAAATTAAGAACGTCCTTGCGCTGTATACTACGATCTCAGCGTCTATTTTTTGTTGTGTGTTGTGGGTGAGAACTAAAATCATGTAAAGCGAAAATGTAGACCCTCTTTGGGCTGTATACTACGATTTCAGCGTGTATTTTGTGTTGCGTGTTGTGGGTGAGAACTAAAATCACGCCAAGCGAAAATGAAGACCCTCCTTGCGCTGTATACTACGATCTCAGCGTATATTTCGTGTTGCGTGTTGTGCGTGAGAACTAAAATCATGCAGGGCGAGAATTAAGAACCTCCTTGCGCTGTATACTACGATCTCAGCGTGTATTTTGTGTTGAGTGTTGTGGGTGAGAACTAAAATCATGCCAAGCAAAAATTAAAACCCTCCTGGGGCTGTATGCTAGGATCTCAGCTTGTATTTTGTGTTGCGTGTTGTGGGTGAGAACTAAAATCATGCCAAGTGAAAATGAAGACCCTTCTTGCGCTGTATACTAGGATCTCAGCTTGTATTTTGTGTTGCGTGTTGTGGGTGAGAACTAAAAACATGCCAAGCAAAAATTAAAACCCTCCTGGGGCTGTATGCTAGGATCTCAGCTTGTATTTTGTGTTGCGTGTTGTGGGTGAGAACTAAAATCATGCCAAGTGAAATTGAAGACCCTCCTTGCGCTGTATACTACGATCTCTGCTTGTATTTTGTGTTGCGTGTTGTGGGTGAGAACTAAAATCTTGCCAAGCGAAAATGAAGACCCTCCTTGCGTTGTATACTACGATTTCAGCGTGTATTTTGTGTTGCGTGTTGTGGGTGAGAACTAAAAACATGCCAAGCAAAAATTAAAACCCTCCTGGGGCTGTATGCTAGGATCTCAGCTTGTATTTTGTGTTGCGTGTTGTGGGTGAGAACTAAAATCATGCCAAGTGAAAATGAAGACCCTTCTTGCGCTGTATACTAGGATCTCAGCTTGTATTTTGTGTTGCGTGTTGTGGGTGAGTACTAATATCACGCCAAGCGAAAATGAAGACCCTTCTTGCGCTGTATACTACGATCTCAGCTTCTATTTCGTGTTGCGTGTTGTGGGTGAGAACTAATATCACGCCAAGCGAAAATGAAAACCCTCCTTGCGCTGTATACTACGCTCTCAGCGTGTATTTTGTGTTGCGTGTGGTGGGTGAGAACTAATATCATGCCAAGCGCAAATGCAGACCCTTCTTGCGCTGTATACTACTACCTCAGCTCTTATTTTGTGTTGCGTGTTGTGGGTGAGAACTAAAATCATGCCAAGCGAAAATGAGGACCCTCCTTGCGCTGTATACTACGATCCCAGCGTGTATTTTGTGTTGCGTGTTGTGGGTGAGAACTAAAATCTTGCCAAGCGAAAATGAAGGCCCTCCTTGCGTTGTATACTACGATTTCAGCGTGTATTTTTTGTTGCGTGTGGTGGGTGAGAACTAAAATCATGCCAAGCGAAAATGAAGACCCTCCTTGCGCTGTATACTAGGATCTCAGCTTGTATTTTGTGTTGCGTGTTGTGGGTGAGAACTAATATCACGCCTAGCGAAAATGAAGACCCTTCTTGCGCTGTATACTACGATCTCAGCTTCTATTTCGTGTTGCGTGTTGTGGGTGAGAACTAATATCACGCGAAGCGAAAATGAAAACCCTCCTTGCGCTGTATACTACGCTCTCAGCGTGTATTTTGTGTTGCGTGTTGTGGGTGAGAACTAAAATTATGCCAAGCGAAAATGAAGACCCTCCTTGCGCTGTATACTACGATCTCAGCGTGTATTTTGTGTTGCGTGTTGTGGGTTAGAACTAAAATTATGCCAAGCGAAAATGAAGACCCTCCTTGCGCTGTATGCTACGATCTCAGCGTGTATTTTGTGTTGCGTGTTGTGGGTGAGAACTAAAATCATGCCAAGCGAAAATTAACACTCTCCTTGCGCTATATACTGCAATCTCAGCGTGTATTTTATATTGAGTGTTGTGGGAGAGAACTAAAATTATGCCAAGCGAAAATGAAGACCCTCCTTGCGCTATATACTACAATCTCAGCGTGTATTTTGTGTTGAGTGTTGTGGATGAGAACTAAAATCATGCCAAGCGAAAATGTAGACCGTCATAGCGCTGTACACTTCGATCTCAGCGTGTAGTTTGTGTTGCGTGTTGTGGGTGAGAACTAAAATCATTAAAAGCGAAAATTAAGACCCTCCTTGCGTTATATACTACGATCTCAGCGTGTATTTTGTGTTGCGTGTTGTGGGTGAGAACTAAAATTATGCCAAGCGAAAATTAAGACCCTCCTTGCGCTGTATACTACGATCCCAGCGTTTATTTTGTGTTGCGTGTTGTGTGTGAGAACTAAAATCACGCCAAGCGAAAGTGAAGACCCTCCTTGCGCTGTATACTACGATCTCTGCGTGTATTTTGTGATGGATGTTGTGGGTCAGAACTAAAATCATGCAGGGCGAAAATTAAGAACCTCCTTGCGCTGTATACTACGATCTCAGCGTCTATTTTTGTTGCGTGTTTTGGGTGAGAACTAAAATCTTGTAAAGCGAAAATGTAGACCCTCTTTGGGCTGTATACTACGATTTCAGCGTGTATTTTGTGTTGCGTGTTGTGGGTGAGAACTAAAATCATGCCAAGCGAAAATGAAGACCCTCCTTGCGCTGTATACTACGATCTCAGCGTGTAGTTCGTGTTGCGTGTTGTGCGTGAGAACTAAAATCATGCAGGGCGAAAATTAGGAACCTCCTTGCGCTGTATACTACGATCTCAGCATGTATTTTGTGTTGAGTGTTGTGGGTGAGAACTAAAATCATGCCAAGCAAAAATGAAAACCCTCCTGGCGCTGTATGCTAGGATCTCAGCTTGTATTTTGTGTTGCGTGTTGTGGGTGAGAACTAAAATCATGCCAAGCGAAAATGAAGACCCTTCTTGCGCTGTATACTAGGATCTCAGCTTGTATTTTGTGATACGTGTTGTGGGTGAGAACTAAAATTATGCCAAGCGAAAATGAAGACCCTCCTTGCGCTGTATACTACGATCTCTGCTTGTATTTTGTGTTGCGTGTTGTGGGTGAGAACTAAAATCTTGCCAAGCGAAAATGAAGACTCTCCTTGCGTTGTATACTACGATTTCAGCGTGTTTTTTTTGTGTTGCGTGTGGTGGGTGAGAACTAAAATCATGCCAAGCGAAAATCAAGACCCTCCTTGCGCTGTATACTAGGATCTCAGCTTGTATTTTGTGTTGCGTGTTGTGGGTGAGAACTAAAATCTTGCCAAGCGAAAATGAAGACCCTCCTTTCGTTGTATACTACGATTTCAGCGTGTATTTTTTGTTGCGTGAGGTGGGTGAGAACTAAAATCATGCCAAGCGAAAATGAAGACCCTCCTTGCAATGTATACTAGGATCTCAGCGTCTCTTTTTGTTGCGTGTTGTGGGTGAGAACTAAAATCATGCCAAGCAAAAATTAAGACTCTCCTTGCGCTATATACTACAATCTCAGCGTGTATTTTGTATTGAGTGTTGTTGGAGAGAACTAAAATTATGCCAAGCGAAAATGAAGACCCTCCTTGCGCTGTATACTACGAACTCAGCATGTAATTTGTGTGGCGTGTTGTGGGTGAGAACTAAAATCTTGCAAAGCGAAAATGAAGACCCTCCTTGCGCTGTATACTAAATTATAAACGTGTTTGTGTGTTGCGTGATGTGGGTGAGAACTAATATCATGCCAAGCGCAAATGCAGACCCTTCTTGCGCTGTATACTACTACCTCAGCTCTTATTTTGTGTTGCGTGTTGTGGGTGAGAACTAAAATCATGCCAAGCGAAAATGAGGACCCTCCTTGCGCTGTATACTACGATCCCAGCGTGTATTTTGTGTTGCGTGTTGTGGGTGAGAACTAAAATCTTGCCAAGCGAAAATGAAGACCCTCCTTGCGCTGTATACTACGATCTCTGCGTGTATTTTGTGATGAATGTTGTGGGTCAGAACTAAAATCATGCAGGGCTAAAATTAAGAACGTCCTTGCGCTGTGTACTACGATCTCAGCGTCTATTTTTTGTTGTGTGTTGTGGGTGAGAACTAAAATCATGTAAAGCGAAAATGTAGACCCTCTTTGGGCTGTATACTACGATTTCAGCGTGTATTTTGTGTTGCGTGTTGTGGGTGAGAACTAAAATCACGCCAAGCGAAAATGAAGACCCTCCTTGCGCTGTATACTACGATCTCAGCGTATATTTCGTGTTGCGTGTTGTGCGTGAGAACAAAAATCATGCAGGGCGAGAATTAAGAACCTCCTTGCGCTGTATACTACGATCTCAGCGTGTATTTTGTGTTGAGTGTTGTGGGTGAGAACTAAAATCATGCCAAGCAAAAATTAAAACCCTCCTGGGGCTGTATGCTAGGATCTCAGCTTGTATTTTGTGTTGCGTGTTGTGGGTGAGAACTAAAATCATGCCAAGTGTAAATGAAGACCCTTCTTGCGCTGTATACTAGGATCTCAGCTTGTATTTTGTGTTGCGTGTTGTGGGTGAGAACTAAAATTTTGCCAAGCGAAAATGAAGACCCTCCTTGCGCTGTATACTACGATCTCTGCTTGTATTTTGTGTTGCGAGTTGTGGGTGAGAACTAAAATCTTGCCAAGCGAAAATGAAGACCCTCCTTGCGTTGTATACTACGATTTCAGCGTGTATTTTTTGTTGCGTGTGGTGGGTGAGAACTAAAATCATGCCAAGCGAAAATGAAGACCCTCCTTGCGCTGTATGCTACGATCTCAGCGTGTATTTTGTGTTGCGTGTTGTGGGTGAGAACTAAAATTATGCCAAGCGAAAATTAAGACCCTCCTTGCGCTGTATACTACGCTCTCAGAGTGTATTTTGTGTTGCGTGTTGTGGGTGAGAACTAAACTTATGCCAAGCGAAAATGAAGACCCTCTTTGCGTTGTATACTACAATCTCAGCGTATATTGTGTGTTGCGTGTTGTGTATGAGAACTAAAATCACGCCAAGCGAAAGTGAAGACCCTCCTTGGGCTGTATACTACGATCTCAGCGTGTATTTGGTGTTGCGTGTTGTGGGTGAGAACTAAAATCATCCCAAGCAAAAATTAAGACCCTCTTTGCGCTGTATACTATGATCGCAGCGTGTATTTTTTGTTGAGTGTTGTGGATGAGAGCTAATAACATGCCAAGCGAAAATTAAGACCCTCCTTGCGCTGTATACTACGATATCAGCGTGTATTGTTTGTTGCGTGTTCTGGGTGAGAACTAAAATCATGTAAAGCGAAAATGTAGACCCTCCTTGGGCTGTATACTACGATTTCAGCGTGTATTTTGTGTTGCGTGTTGTGGGTGAGAACTAAAATCATGCCAAGCCAAAAAGAAGACCCTCCTTGCGCTGTATACCACGATCTCAGCGTGTATATTGTGTTGCGTGTTGTGGCTAAGAACTAAAATCATGCCAAACGAAAATGAAGACCCTCCTTGTGCTGTATACTGCGATCTCAGCATGTATTTTGTGTTGCATGTTGTGGGGGAGAACTAAAATCATGCCAAGCGAAAATGAAGACCGTCCTTGCGATGTATACTACGATCTCAGCGTGTATTTTGTGTTGCGTGTTGTGGGCGAGAACTAAAATCATGCCAAGCGAAAATGAAGACCCTTCTTGCGCTGTATACTACGATCTCAGCTTGTATTTTGTGTTGCGTGTTGTGGGTGAGTACTAATATCACGCCAAGCGAAAATGAAGACCCTTCTTGCGCTGTATACTACGATCTCAGCTTCTATTTCGTGTTGCGTGTTGTGGGTGAGAACTAATATCACGCCAAGCGAAAATGAAAACCCTCCTTGCGCTGTATACTACGCTCTCAGCGTGTATTTTGTGTTGCGTGTGGTGGGTGAGAACTAATATCATGCCAAGCGCAAATGCAGACCCTTCTTGCGCTGTATACTACTACCTCAGCTCTTATTTTGTGTTGCGTGTTGTGGGTGAGAACTAAAATCATGCCAAGCGAAAATGAGGACCCTCCTTGCGCTGTATTCTACGATCCCAGCGTGTATTTTGTGTTGCGTGTTGTGGGTGAGAACTAAAATCTTGCCAAGCGAAAATGAAGGCCCTCCTTGCGCTGTATTCTACGATCTCAGCGTGTATTTTGTGATGGATGTTGTGGGTCAGAACTAAAATCATGCAGGGCTAAAATTAAGAACGTCCTTGCGCTGTATACTACGATCTCAGCGTCTATTTTTTGTTGTGTGTTGTGGGTGAGAACTAAAATCATGTAAAGCGAAAATGTAGACCCTCTTTGGGCTGTATACTACGATTTCAGCGTGTATTTTGTGTTGCGTGTTGTGGGTGAGAACTAAAATCACGCCAAGCGAAAATGAAGACCCTCCTTGCGCTGTATACTACGATCTCAGCGTATATTTCGTGTTGCGTGTTGTGCGTGAGAACTAAAATCATGCAGGGCGAGAATTAAGAACCTCCTTGCGCTGTATACTACGATCTCAGCGTGTATTTTGTGTTGAGTGTTGTGGGTGAGAACTAAAATCATGCCAAGCAAAAATTAAAACCCTCCTGGGGCTGTATGCTAGGATCTCAGCTTGTATTTTGTGTTGCGTGTTGTGGGTGAGAACTAAAATCATGCCAAGTGAAAATGAAGACCCTTCTTGCGCTGTATACTAGGATCTCAGCTTGTATTTTGTGTTGCGTGTTGTGGGTGAGAACTAAAAACATGCCAAGCAAAAATTAAAACCCTCCTGGGGCTGTATGCTAGGATCTCAGCTTGTATTTTGTGTTGCGTGTTGTGGGTGAGAACTAAAATCATGCCAAGTGAAAATGAAGACCCTTCTTGCGCTGTATACTAGGATCTCAGCTTGTATTTTGTGTTGCGTGTTGTGGGTGAGAACTAAAATTATGCCAAGCGAAAATGAAGACCCTCCTTGCGCTGTATACTACGATCTCTGCTTGTATTTTGAGTTGCGTGTTGTGGGTGAGAACTAAAATCTTGCCAAGCGAAAATGAAGACCCTCCTTGCGTTGTATACTACGATTTCAGCGTGTATTTTGTGTTGCGTGTTGTGGGTGAGAACTAAAAACATGCCAAGCAAAAATTAAAACCCTCCTGGGGCTGTATGCTAGGATCTCAGCTTGTATTTTGTGTTGCGTGTTGTGGGTGAGAACTAAAATCATGCCAAGTGAAAATGAAGACCCTTCTTGCGCTGTATACTAGGATCTCAGCTTGTATTTTGTGTTGCGTGTTGTGGGTGAGTACTAATATCACGCCAAGCGAAAATGAAGACCCTTCTTGCGCTGTATACTACGATCTCAGCTTCTATTTCGTGTTGCGTGTTGTGGGTGAGAACTAATATCACGCCAAGCGAAAATGAAAACCCTCCTTGCGCTGTATACTACGCTCTCAGCGTGTATTTTGTGTTGCGTGTGGTGGGTGAGAACTAATATCATGCCCAGCGCAAATGCAGACCCTTCTTGCGCTGTATACTACTACCTCAGCTCTTATTTTGTGTTGCGTGTTGTGGGTGAGAACTAAAATCATGCCAAGCGAAAATGAGGACCCTCCTTGCGCTGTATACTACGATCCCAGCGTGTATTTTGTGTTGCGTGTTGTGGGTGAGAACTAAAATCTTGCCAAGCGAAAATGAAGGCCCTCCTTGCGCTGTATTCTACGATCTCAGCGTGTATTTTGTGATGGATGTTGTGGGTCAGAACTAAAATCATGCAGGGTTAAAATTAAGAACGTCCTTGCGCTGTATACTACGATCTCAGCGTCTATTTTTTGTTGTGTGTTGTGGGTGAGAACTAAAATCATGTAAAGCGAAAATGTAGACCCTCTTTGGGCTGTATACTACGATTTCAGCGTGTATTTTGTGTTGCGTGTTGTGGGTGAGAACTAAAATCACGCCAAGCGAAAATGAAGACCCTCCTTGCGCTGTATACTACGATCTCAGCGTATATTTCGTGTTGCGTGTTGTGCGTGAGAACTAAAATCATGCAGGGCGAGAATTAAGAACCTCCTTGCGCTGTATACTACGATCTCAGCGTGTATTTTGTGTTGAGTGTTGTGGGTGAGAACTAAAATCATGCCAAGCAAAAATTAAAACCCTCCTGGGGCTGTATGCTAGGATCTCAGCTTGTATTTTGTGTTGCGTGTTGTGGGTGAGAACTAAAATCATGCCAAGTGAAAATGAAGACCCTTCTTGCGCTGTATACTAGGATCTCAGCTTGTATTTTGTGTTGCGTGTTGTGGGTGAGACCTAAAAACATGCCAAGCAAAAATTAAAACCCTCCTGGGGCTGTATGCTAGGATCTCAGCTTGTATTTTGTGTTGCGTGTTGTGGGTGAGAACTAAAATCATGCCAAGTGAAAATGAAGACCCTTCTTGCGCTGTATACTAGGATCTCAGCTTGTATTTTGTGTTGCGTGTTGTGGGTGAGAACTAAAATTATGCCAAGCGAAAATGAAGACCCTCCTTGCGCTGTATACTACGATCTCTGCTTCTATTTTGTGTTGCGTGTTGTGGGTGAGAACTAAAATCTTGCCAAGCGAAAATGAAGACCCTCCTTGCGTTGTATACTACGATTTCAGCGTGTATTTTTTGTTGCGTGTGGTGGGTGAGAACTAAAATCATGCCAAGCGAAAATGAAGACCCTCCTTGCGCTGTATACTAGGATCTCAGCTTGTATTTTGTGTTGCGTGTTGTGGGTGAGAACTAAAATCATGCCAAGCGAAAATGAAGACCCTCCTTGCGCTGTATGCTACGATCTCAGCGTGTATTTTGTGTTGCGTGTTGTGGGTGAGAACTAAAATTATGCCAAGCGAAAATTAAGACCCTCCTTGCGCTGTATACTACGCTCTCAGAGTGTATTTTGTGTTGCGTGTTGTGGGTGAGAGCTAATATCATGCCAAGCGAAAATTAAGACCCTCCTTGCGCTGTATACTACGATATCAGCGTGTATTGTTTGTTGCGTGTTGTGGGTGAGAACTAAAATCATGTAAAGCGAAAATGTAGACCCTCCTTGGGCTGTATACTACGATTTCAGCGTGTATTTTGTGTTGCGTGTTGTGGGTGAGAACTAAAATCATGCCAAGCCAAAAAGAAGACCCTCCTTGCGCTGTATACCACGATCTCTGCGTGTATATTGTGTTGCGTGTTGTGGCTAAGAACTAAAATCATGCCAAACGAAAATGAAGACCCTCCTTGTGCTGTATACTGCGATCTCAGCATGTATTTTGTGTTGCATGTTGTGGGGGAGAACTAACATCATGCCAAGCGAAAATGAAGACCGTCCTTGCGATGTATACTACTATCTCAGCGTGTATTTTGTGTTGCGTGTTGTGGGTGAGAACTAAAATCATGCCAAGCCAAAATGAAGACCCTTCTTGCGCTGTATACTACGATCTCAGCTTGTATTTTGTGTTGCGTGTTGTGGGTGAGAACTAATATCACGCCAAGCGAAAATGAAAACCCTCCTTGCGCTGTATACTACGCTCTCAGCGTGTATTTTGTGTTGCGTGTTGTGGGTGAGAACTAAAATTATGCCAAGCGAAAATGAAGACCCTCCTTGCGCTGCATACTACGATCTCAGCGTGTATTTTGTGTTGCGTGTTGTGGGTTAGAACTAAAATTATGCCAAGCGAAAATGAAGACCCTCCTTGCGCTGTATGCTACGATCTCAGCGTGTATTTTGTGTTGCGTGTTGTGGGTGAGAACTAAAATCATGCCAAGCGAAAATTAACACTCTCCTTGTGCTATATACTGCAATCTCAGCGTGTATTTTATATTGAGTGTTGTGGGAGAGAACTAAAATTATGCCAAGCGAAAATGAAGACCCTCCTTGCGCTATATACTACAATCTCAGCGTGTATTTTGTGTTGAGTGTTGTGGATGAGAACTAAAATCATGCCAAGCGAAAATGTAGACCGTCATAGCGCTGTACACTTCGATCTCAGCGTGTATTTTGTGTTGCGTGTTGTGGGTGAGAACTAAAATCATTAAAAGCGAAAATTAAGACCCTCCTTGCGTTATATACTACGATCTCAGCGTGTATTTTGTGTTGCGTGTTGTGGGTGAGAACTAAAATTATGCCAAGCGAAAATTAAGACCCTCCTTGCGCTGTATACTACGATCCCAGCGTTTATTTTGTGTTGCGTGTTGTGTGTGAGAACTAAAATCACGCCAAGCGAAAGTGAAGACCCTCCTTGCGCTGTATACTACGATCTCTGCGTGTATTTTGTGATGGATGTTGTGGGTCAGAACTAAAATCATGCAGGGCGAAAATTAAGAACCTCCTTGCGCTGTATACTACGATCTCAGCGTCTATTTTTTGTTGCGTGTTGTGGGTGAGAACTAAAATCATGTAAAGCGAAAATGTAGACCCTCTTTGGGCTGTATACTACGATTTCAGCGTGTATTTTGTGTTGCGTGTTGTGGGTGAGAACTAAAATCATGCCAAGCGAAAATGAAGACCCTCCTAGCGCTGTATACTACGATCTCAGCGTGTAGTTCGTGTTGCGTGTTGTGCGTGAGAACTAAAATCATGCAGGGCGAAAATTAGGAACCTCCTTGCGCTGTATACTACGATCTCAGCATGTATTTTGTGTTGCGTGTTGTGGGTGAGAACTAAAATCATGCCAAGCGAAAATGAAGACCCTTCTTGCGCTGTATACTAGGATCTCAGCTTGTATTTTGTGATGCGTGTTGTGGGTGAGAACTAAAATTATGCCAAGCGAAAATGAAGACCCTCCTTGCGCTGTATACTACGATATCAGCGTGTATTGTTTGTTGCGTGTTCTGGGTGAGAACTAAAATCATGTAAAGCGAAAATGTAGACCCTCCTTGGGCTGTATACTACGATTTCAGCGTGTATTTTGTGTTGCGTGTTGTGGGTGAGAACTAAAATCATGCCAAGCCAAAAAGAAGACCCTCCTTGCGCTGTATACCACGATCTCAGCGTCTATATTGTGTTGCGTGTTGTGGCTAAGAACGAAAATCATGCCAAACGAAAATGAAGACCCTCCTTATGCTGTATACTGCGATCTCAGCATGTATTTTGTGTTGCATGTTGTGGGGGAGAACTAAAATCATGCCAAGCGAAAATGAAGACCGTCCTTGCGATGTATACTACGATCTCAGCGTGTATTTTGTGTTGCGTGTTGTGGGCGAGAACTAAAATCATGCCAAGCGAAAATGAAGACCCTTCTTGCGCTGTATACTACGATCTCAGCTTGTATTTTGTGTTGCGTGTTGTGGGTGAGTACTAATATCACGCCAAGCGAAAATGAAGACCCTTCTTGCGCTGTATACTACGATCTCAGCTTCTATTTCGTGTTGCGTGTTGTGGGTGAGAACTAATATCACGCCAAGCGAAAATGAAAACACTCCTTGCGCTGTATACTACGCTCTCAGCGTGTATTTTGTGTTGCGTGTTGTGGGTGAGAACTAAAATTATGCCAAGCGAAAATGAAGACCCTCCTTGCGCTGTATACTACGATCTCAGCGTGTATTTTGTGTTGCGTGTTGTGGGTGAGAACTAAAATTATGCCAAGCGAAAATGAAGACCCTCCTTGCGCTGTATGCTACGATCTCAGCGTGTATTTTGTGTTGCGTGTTGTGGGTGAGAACTAAAATCATGCCAAGCGAAAATTAACACTCTCCTTGCGCTATATACTACAATCTCAGCGTGTATTTTGTATTGAGTGTTGTTGGAGAGAACTAAAATTATGCCAAGCGAAAATGAAGCCCTCCTTGCGCTGTATACTACGAACTCAGCGTGTAATTTGTGTTGCGTGTTGTGGGTGAGAACTAAAATCTTGCAAAGCGAAAATGAAGACCCTCCTTGCGCTGTATACTAAATAATAAACGTGTTTGTGTGTTGCGTGTGGTGGGTGAGAACTAATATCATGCCAAGCGCAAATGCAGACCCTTCTTGCGCTGTATACTACTACCTCAGCTCTTATTTTGCGTTGCGTGTGATGGGTGAGAACTAAAATCATGCCAAGCGAAAATGAGGACCCTCCTTGCGCTGTATAATACGATCCCAGCGTGTATTTTGTGTTGCGTGTTGTGGGTGAGAACTAAAATCTTGCCAAGCGAAAATGAAGACCCTCCTTGCGCTGTATTCTACGATCTCAGCGTGTATTTTGTGATGGATGTTGTGGGTCAGAACTAAAATCATGCAGGGCTAAAATTAAGAACGTCCTTGCGCTGTATACTACGATCTCAGCGTCTATTTTTTGTTGTGTGTTGTTGTTGAGAACTAAAATCATGTAAAGCGAAAATGTAGACCCTCTTTGGGCTGTATACTACGATTTTAGCGTGTATTTTGTGTTGCGTGTTGTGGGTGAGAACTAAAATCACGCCAAGCGAAAATGAAGACCCTCCTTGCGCTGTATACTACGATCTCAGCGTATATTTCGTGTTGCGTGTTGTGCGTGAGAACTAAAATCATGCAGGGCGAGAATTAAGAACCTCCTTGCGCTGTATACTACGATCTCAGCGTGTATTTTGTGTTGAGTGTTGTGGGTGAGAACTAAAATCATGCCAAGCAAAAATTAAAACCCTCCTGGGGCTGTATGCTAGGATCTCAGCTTGTATTTTGTGTTGCGTGTTGTGGGTGAGAACTAAAATCATGCCAAGTGAAAATGAAGAACCTTCTTGCGCTGTATACTAGGATCTCAGCTTGTATTTTGTGTTGCGTGTTGTGGGTGAGAACTAAAATTATGCCAAGCGAAAATGAAGACCCTCCTTGCGCTGTATACTACGATCTCTGCTTGTATTTTGTGTTGCGTGTTGTGGGTGAGAACTAAAATCTTGCCAAGCGAAAATGAAGACCCTCCTTGCGTTGTATACTACGATTTCAGCGTGTATTTTTTGTTGCGTGTGGTGGGTGAGAACTAAAATCATGCCAAGCGAAAATGAAGACCCTCCTTGCGCTGTATACTAGGATCTCAGCTTGTATTTTGTGTTGCGTGTTGTGGGTGAGAACTAAAATCATGCCAAGCGAAAATGAAGACCCTCCTTGCGCTGTATACTACGATCTCAGCGTATATTTCGTGTTGCGTGTTGTGCGTGAGAACTAAAATCATGCAGGGCGAGAATTAAGAACCTCCTTGCGCTGTATACTACGATCTCTGCTTGTATTTTGTGTTGCGTGTTGTGGGTGAGAACTAAAATCTTGCCAAGCGAAAATGAAGACCCTCCTTGCGTTGTATACTACGATCTCAGCTTGTATTTTGTGTTGCGTGTTGTGGGTGAGTACTAATATCACGCCAAGCGAAAATGAAGACCCTTCTTGCGCTGTATACTACGATCTCAGCTTCTATTTCGTGTTGCGTGTTGTGGGTGAGAACTAATATCACGCCAAGCGAAAATGAAAACACTCCTTGCGCTGTATACTACGCTCTCAGCGTGTATTTTGTGTTGCGTGTTGTGGGTGAGAACTAAAATTATGCCAAGCGAAAATGAAGACCCTCCTTGCGCTGTATACTACGATCTCAGCGTGTATTTTGTGTTGCGTGTTGTGGGTGAGAACTAAAATTATGCCAAGCGAAAATGAAGACCCTCCTTGCGCTGTATGCTACGATCTCAGCGTGTATTTTGTGTTGCGTGTTGTGGGTGAGAACTAAAATCATGCCAAGCGAAAATTAACACTCTCCTTGCGCTATATACTACAATCTCAGCGTGTATTTTGTATTGAGTGTTGTTGGAGAGAACTAAAATTATGCCAAGCGAAAATGAAGCCCTCCTTGCGCTGTATACTACGAACTCAGCGTGTAATTTGTGTTGCGTGTTGTGGGTGAGAACTAAAATCTTGCAAAGCGAAAATGAAGACCCTCCTTGCGCTGTATACTAAATTATAAACGTGTTTGTGTGTTGCGTGTGGTGGGTGAGAACTAATATCATGCCAAGCGCAAATGCAGACCCTTCTTGCGCTGTATACTACTACCTCAGCTCTTATTTTGTGTTGCGTGTGGTGGGTGAGAACTAAAATCATGCCAAGCGAAAATGAGGACCCTCCTTGCGCTGTATACTACGATCCCAGCGTGTATTTTGTGTTGCGTGTTGTGGGTGAGAACTAAAATCTTGCCAAGCGAAAATGAAGACCCTCCTTGCGCTGTATACTACGATCTCAGCGTGTATTTTGTGATGGATGTTGTGGGTCAGAACTAAAATCATGCAGGGCTAAAATTAAGAACGTCCTTGCGCTGTATACTACGATCTCAGCGTCTATTTTTTGTTGTGTGTTGTTGTTGAGAACTAAAATCATGTAAAGAGAAAGTGTAGACCCTCTTTGGGCTGTATACTACGATTTTAGCGTGTATTTTGTGTTGCGTGTTGTGGGTGAGAACTAAAATCACGCCAAGCGAAAATGAAGACCCTCCTTGCGCTGTATACTACGATCTCAGCGTATATTTCGTGTTGCGCGTTGTGCGTGAGAACTAAAATCATGCAGGGCGAGAATTAAGAACCTCCTTGCGCTGTATACTACGATCTCAGCGTGTATTTTGTATTGAGTGTTGTGGGTGAGAACTAAAATCATGCCAAGCAAAAATTAAAACCCTCCTGGGGCTGTATGCTAGGATCTCAGCTTGTATTTTGTGTTGCGTGTTGTGGGTGAGAACTAAAATCATGCCAAGTGAAAATGAAGAACCTTCTTGCGCTGTATACTAGGATCTCAGCTTGTATTTTGTGTTGCGTGTTGTGGGTGAGAACTAAAATTATGCCAAGCGAAAATGAAGACCCTCCTTGCGCTGTATACTACGATCTCTGCTTGTATTTTGTGTTGCGTGTTGTGGGTGAGAACTAAAATCTTGCCAAGCGAAAATGAAGACCCTCCTTTCGTTGTATACTACGATTTCAGCGTGTATTTTTTGTTGCGTGTGGTGGGTGAGAACTAAAATCATGCCAAGCGAAAATGAAGACCCTCCTTGCGCTGTATACTAGGATCTCAGCTTGTATTTTGTGTTGCGTGTTGTGGGTGAGAACTAAAATCATGCCAAGCGAAAATGAAGACCCTCCTTGCGCTGTATGCTACGATCTCAGCGTGTATTTTGTGTTGCGTGTTGTGGGTGAGAACTAAAATTATGCCAAGCGAAAATTAAGACCCTCCTTGCGCTGTATACTACACTCTCAGAGTTTATTTTGTGTTGCGTGTTGTGGGTGAGAACTAAACTTATGCCAAGCGAAAATGAAGACCCTCTTTGCGTTGTATACTACGATCTCAGCGTATATTGTGTGTTGCGTGTTGTGTGTGAGAACTAAAATCACGCCAAGCGAAAGTGAAGACCCTCCTTGGGCTGTATACTACGATCTCAGCGTGTATTTGGTGTTGCGTGTTGTGGGTGAGAACTAAAATCATCCCAAGCAAAAATTAGGACCCTCTTTGCGCTGTATACTATGATCGCAGCGTGTATTTTGTGTTGAGTGTTGTGGGTGAGAGCTAATATCATGCCAAGCGAAAATTAAGACCCTCCTTGCGCTGTATACTACGATATCAGCGTGTATTGTTTGTTGTGTGTTCTGGGTGAGAACTAAAATCATGTAAAGCGAAAATGTAGACCCTCCTTGGGCTGTATACTACGATTTCAGCGTGTATTTTGTGTTGCGTGTTGTGGGTGAGAACTAAAATCATGCCAAGCCAAAAAGAAGACCCTCCTTGCGCTGTATACCACGATCTCAGCGTGTATATTGTGTTGCGTGTTGTGGCTAAGAACTAAAATCATGCCAAACGAAAATGAAGACCCTCCTTGTGCTGTATACTGCGATCTCAGCATGTATTTTGTGTTGCATGTTGTGGGGGAGAACTAAAATCATGCCAAGCGAAAATGAAGACCGTCCTTGCGATGTATACTACGATCTCAGCGTGTATTTTGTGTTGCGTGTTGTGGGTGAGAACTAAAATCATGCCAAGCGAAAATGAAGACCCTTCTTGCGCTGTATACTACGATCTCAGCTTGTATTTTGTGTTGCGTGTTGTGGGTGAGTACTAATATCACGCCAAGCGAAAATGAAGACCCTTCTTGCGCTGTATACTACGATCTCAGCTTCTATTTCGTGTTGCGTGTTGTGGGTGAGAACTAATATCACGCCAAGCGAAAATGAAAACCCTCCTTGAGCTGTATACTACGCTCTCAGCGTGTATTTTGTGTTGCGTGTTGTGGGTGAGAACTAAAATTATGCCAAGCCAAAATGAAGACCCTCCTTGCGCTGTATACTACGATCTCAGCGTGTATTTTGTGTTGCGTGTTGTGGGTGAGAACTAAAATTATGCCAAGCGAAAATGAAGACCCTCCTTGCGCTGTATGCTACGATCTCAGCGTGTATTTTGTGTTGAGTGTTGTGGATGAGAACTAAAATCATGCCAAGCGAAAATGTAGACCGTCATAGCGCTGTATACTTCGATCTCAGCGTGTATTTTGTGTTGCGTGTTGTGGGTGAGAACTAAAATCATTAAAAGCGAAAATTAAGACCCTCCTTGCGTTATATACTACGATCTCAGCGTGTATTTTGTGTTGCGTGTTGCGGGTGAGAACTAAAATTATGCCAAGCGAAAATTAAGACCCTCCTTGCGCTGTATACTACGAACTCAGCGTGTAATTTGTGTTGCGTGTTGTGGGTGAGAACTAAAATCTTGCAATGCGAAAATGAAGACCCTCCTTGCGCTGTATACTAAATTATAAACGTGTTTGTGTGTTGCGTGTGGTGGGTGAGAACTAATATCATGCCAAGCGCAAATGCAGACCCTTCTTGCGCTGTATACTACTACCTCAGCTCTCATTTTGTGTTGCGTGTTGTGGGTGAGAACTAAAATCATGCCAAGCGAAAATGAGGACCCTCCTTGCGCTGTATACTACGACCCCAGCGTGTATTTTGTGTTGCGTGTTGTGGGTGAGAACTAAAATCTTGCCAAGCGAAAATGAAGACCCTCCTTGCGCTGTATTCTACGATCTCAGCGTGTATTTTGTGATGGATGTTGTGGGTCAGAACTAAAATCATGCAGGGCTAAAATTAAGAACGTCCTTGCGCTGTATACTACGATCCCAGCGTCTATTTTTTGTTGTGTGTTGTGGGTGAGAACTAAAATCATGTAAAGCGAAAATGTAGACCCTCTTTGGGCTGTATACTACGATTTCAGCGTGTATTTTGTGTTGCGTGTTGTGGGTGAGAACTAAAATCACGCCAAGCGAAAATGAAGACCCTCCTTGCGCTGTATACTACGATCTCAGCGTGTATTTCGTGTTGAGTGTTGTGGGTGAGAACTAAAATCATGCCAAGCAAAAATAAAACCCTCCTGGGGCTGTATGCTAGGATCTCCGCTTGTATTTTGTGTTGCGTGTTGTGGGTGAGAACTAAAATCATGCCAAGTGAAAATGAAGACCCTTCTTGCGCTGTATACTAGGATCTCAGCTTGTATTTTGTGTTGCGTGTTGTGGGTGAGAACTAAAATTATGCCAAGCGAAAATGAAGACCCTCCTTGCGCTGTATACTACGATCTCTGCTTGTATTTTGTGTTGCGTGTTGTGGGTGAGAACTAAAATCTTGCCAAGCGAAAATGAAGACCCTCCTTGCGCTGTATACTACGATCTCAGCGTGTATTTTGTGATGGATGTTGTGGGTCAGAACTAAAATCATGCAGGGCTAAAATTAAGAACGTCCTTGCGCTGTGTACTACGCTCTCAGCGTCTATTTTTTGTTGTGTGTTGTTGTTGAGAACTAAAATCATGTAAAGAGAAAGTGTAGACCCTCTTTGGGCTGTATACTACGATTTTAGCGTGTATTTTGTGTTGCGTGTTGTGGGTGAGAACTAAAATCACGCCAAGCGAAAATGAAGACCCTCCTTGCGCTGTATACTACGCTCTCAGCGTCTATTTTTTGTTGTGTGTTGTTGTTGAGAACTAAAATCATGTAAAGAGAAAGTGTAGACCCTCTTTGGGCTGTATACTACGATTTTAGCGTGTATTTTGTGTTGCGTGTTGTGGGTGAGAACTAAAATCACGCCAAGCGAAAATGAAGACCCTCCTTGCGCTGTATACTACGATCTCAGCGTATATTTCGTGTTGCGTGTTGTGCGTGAGAACTAAAATCATGCAGGGCGAGAATTAAGAACCTCCTTGCGCTGTATACTACGATCTCAGCGTGTATTTTGTGTTGAGTGTTGTGGGTGAGAACTAAAATCATGCCAAGCAAAAATTAAAACCCTCCTAGGGCTGTATGCTAGGATCTCAGCTTGTATTTTGTGTTGCGTGTTGTGGGTGAGAACTAAAATCATGCCAAGTGAAAATGAAGAACCTTCTTTCGCTGTATACTAGGATCTCAGCTTGTATTTTGTGTTGCGTGTTGTGGGTGAGAACTAAAATTATGCCAAGCGAAAATGAAGACCCTCCTTGCGCTGTATACTACGATCTCTGCTTGTATTTTGTGTTGCGTGTTGTGGGTGAGAACTAAAATCTTGCCAAGCGAAAATGAAGACCCTCCTTGCGTTGTATACTACGATTTCAGCGTGTATTTTTTGTTGCGTGTGGTGGGTGAGAACTAAAATCATGCCAAGCGAAAATGAAGACCCTCCTTGCGCTGTATACTAGGATCTCAGCTTGTATTTTGTGTTGCGTGTTGTGGGTGAGAACTAAAATCATGCCAAGCGAAAATGAAGACCCTCCTTGCGCTGTATGCTACGATCTCAGCGTGTATTTTGTGTTGCGTGTTGTGGGTGAGAACTAAAATTATGCCAAGCGAAAATTAAGACCCTCCTTGCGCTGTATACTACGCTCTCAGAGTTTATTTTGTGTTGCGTGTTGTGGGTGAGAACTAAACTTATGCCAAGCGAAAATGAAGACCCTCTTTGCGTTGTATACTACGATCTCAGCGTATATTGTGTGTTGCGTGTTGTGTGTGAGAACTAAAATCACGCCAAGCGAAAGTGAAGACCCTCCTTGGGCTGTATACTACAATCTCAGCGTGTATTTGGTGTTGCGTGTTGTGGGTGAGAACTAAAATCATCCCAAGCAAAAATTAGGACCCTCTTTGCGCTGTATACTATGATCGCAGCGTGTATTTTGTGTTGAGTGTTGTGGGTGAGAGCTAATATCATGCCAAGCGAAAATTAAGACCCTCCTTGCGCTGTATACTACGATATCAGCGTGTATTGTTTGTTGTGTGTTCTGGGTGAGAACTAAAATCATGTAAAGCGAAAATGTAGACCCTCCTTGGGCTGTATACTACGATTTCAGCGTGTATTTTGTGTTGCGTGTTGTGGGTGAGAACTAAAATCATGCCAAGCCAAAAAGAAGACCCTCCTTGCGCTGTATACCACGATCTCAGCGTGTATATTGTGTTGCGTGTTGTGGCTAAGAACTAAAATCATGCCAAACGAAAATGAAGACCCTCCTTGTGCTGTATACTGCGATCTCAGCATGTATTTTGTGTTGCATGTTGTGGGGGAGAACTAAAATCATGCCAAGCGAAAATGAAGACCGTCCTTGCGATGTATACTACGATCTCAGCGTGTATTTTGTGTTGCGTGTTGTGGGTGAGAACTAAAATCATGCCAAGCGAAAATGAAGACCCTTCTTGCGCTGTATACTACGATCTCAGCTTGTATTTTGTGTTGCGTGTTGTGGGTGAGTACTAATATCACGCCAAGCGAAAATGAAGACCCTTCTTGCGCTGTATACTACGATCTCAGCTTCTATTTCGTGTTGCGTGTTGTGGGTGAGAACTAATATCACGCCAAGCGAAAATGAAAACCCTCCTTGAGCTGTATACTACGCTCTCAGCGTGTATTTTGTGTTGCGTGTTGTGGGTGAGAACTAAAATTATGCCAAGCCAAAATGAAGACCCTCCTTGCGCTGTATACTACGATCTCAGCGTGTATTTTGTGTTGAATGTTGTGGGTGAGAACTAAAATCATGCCAAGCAAAAATTAAAACCCTCCTGGGGCTGTATGCTAGGATCTCAGCTTGTATTTTGTGTTGCGTGTTGTGGGTGAGAACTAAAATCATGCCAAGTGAAAATGAAGAACCTTCTTGCGCTGTATACTAGGATCTCAGCTTGTATTTTGTGTTGCGTGTTGTGGGTGAGAACTAAAATTATGCCAAGCGAAAATGAAGACCCTCCTTGCGCTGTATACTACGATCTCTGCTTGTATTTTGTGTTGCGTGTTGTGGGTGAGAACTAAAATCTTGCCAAGCGAAAATGAAGACCCTCCTTGCGTTGTATACTACGATTTCAGCGTGTATTTTTTGTTGCGTGTGGTGGGTGAGAACTAAAATCATGCCAAGCGAAAATGAAGACCCTCCTTGCGCTGTATACTAGGATCTCAGCTTGTATTTTGTGTTGCGTGTTGTGGGTGAGAACTAAAATCATGCCAAGCGAAAATGAAGACCCTCCTTGCGCTGTATGCTACGATCTCAGCGTGTATTTTGTGTTGCGTGTTGTGGGTGAGAACTAAAATTATGCCAAGCGAAAATTAAGACCCTCCTTGCGCTGTATACTACACTCTCAGAGTTTATTTTGTGTTGCGTGTTGTGGGTGAGAACTAAACTTATGCCAAGCGAAAATGAAGACCCTCTTTGCGTTGTATACTACGATCTCAGCGTATATTGTGTGTTGCGTGTTGTGTGTGAGAACTAAAATCACGCCAAGCGAAAGTGAAGACCCTCCTTGGGCTGTATACTACGATCTCAGCGTGTATTTGGTGTTGCGTGTTGTGGGTGAGAACTAAAATCATCCCAAGCAAAAATTAGGACCCTCTTTGCGCTGTATACTATGATCGCAGCGTGTATTTTGTGTTGAGTGTTGTGGGTGAGAGCTAATATCATGCCAAGCGAAAATTAAGACCCTCCTTGCGCTGTATACTACGATATCAGCGTGTATTGTTTGTTGTGTGTTCTGGGTGAGAACTAAAATCATGTAAAGCGAAAATGTAGACCCTCCTTGGGCTGTATACTACGATTTCAGCGTGTATTTTGTGTTGCGTGTTGTGGGTGAGAACTAAAATCATGCCAAGCCAAAAAGAAGACCCTCCTTGCGCTGTATACCACGATCTCAGCGTGTATATTGTGTTGCGTGTTGTGGCTAAGAACTAAAATCATGCCAAACGAAAATGAAGACCCTCCTTGTGCTGTATACTGCGATCTCAGCATGTATTTTGTGTTGCATGTTGTGGGGGAGAACTAAAATCATGCCAAGCGAAAATGAAGACCGTCCTTGCGATGTATACTACGATCTCAGCGTGTATTTTGTGTTGCGTGTTGTGGGTGAGAACTAAAATCATGCCAAGCGAAAATGAAGACCCTTCTTGCGCTGTATACTACGATCTCAGCTTGTATTTTGTGTTGCGTGTTGTGGGTGAGTACTAATATCACGCCAAGCGAAAATGAAGACCCTTCTTGCGCTGTATACTACGATCTCAGCTTCTATTTCGTGTTGCGTGTTGTGGGTGAGAACTAATATCACGCCAAGCGAAAATGAAAACCCTCCTTGAGCTGTATACTACGCTCTCAGCGTGTATTTTGTGTTGCGTGTTGTGGGTGAGAACTAAAATTATGCCAAGCCAAAATGAAGACCCTCCTTGCGCTGTATACTACGATCTCAGCGTGTATTTTGTGTTGCGTGTTGTGGGTGAGAACTAAAATTATGCCAAGCGAAAATGAAGACCCTCCTTGCGCTGTATGCTACGATCTCAGCGTGTATTTTGTGTTGAGTGTTGTGGATGAGAACTAAAATCATGCCAAGCGAAAATGTAGACCGTCATAGCGCTGTATACTTCGATCTCAGCGTGTATTTTGTGTTGCGTGTTGTGGGTGAGAACTAAAATCATTAAAAGCGAAAATTAAGACCCTCCTTGCGTTATATACTACGATCTCAGCGTGTATTTTGTGTTGCGTGTTGCGGGTGAGAACTAAAATTATGCCAAGCGAAAATTAAGACCCTCCTTGCGCTGTATACTACGAACTCAGCGTGTAATTTGTGTTGCGTGTTGTGGGTGAGAACTAAAATCTTGCAATGCGAAAATGAAGACCCTCCTTGCGCTGTATACTAAATTATAAACGTGTTTGTGTGTTGCGTGTGGTGGGTGAGAACTAATATCATGCCAAGCGCAAATGCAGACCCTTCTTGCGCTGTATACTACTACCTCAGCTCTTATTTTGTGTTGCGTGTTGTGGGTGAGAACTAAAATCATGCCAAGCGAAAATGAGGACCCTCCTTGCGCTGTATACTACGACCCCAGCGTGTATTTTGTGTTGCGTGTTGTGGGTGAGAACTAAAATCTTGCCAAGCGAAAATGAAGACCCTCCTTGCGCTGTATTCTACGATCTCAGCGTGTATTTTGTGATGGATGTTGTGGGTCAGAACTAAAATCATGCAGGGCTAAAATTAAGAACGTCCTTGCGCTGTATACTACGCTCCCAGCGTCTATTTTTTGTTGTGTGTTGTGGGTGAGAACTAAAATCATGTAAAGCGAAAATGTAGACCCTCTTTGGGCTGTATACTACGATTTCAGCGTGTATTTTGTGTTGCGTGTTGTGGGTGAGAACTAAAATCACGCCAAGCGAAAATGAAGACCCTCCTTGCGCTGTATACTACGATCTCAGCGTGTATTTCGTGTTGCGTGTTGTGCGTGAGAACTAAAATCATGCAGGGCGAGAATTAAGAACCTCCTTGCGCTGTATACTACGATCTCAGCGTGTATTTTGTGTTGAGTGTTGTGGGTGAGAACTAAAATCATGCCAAGCAAAAATAAAACCCTCCTGGGGCTGTATGCTAGGATCTCCGCTTGTATTTTGTGTTGCGTGTTGTGGGTGAGAACTAAAATCATGCCAAGTGAAAATGAAGACCCTTCTTGCGCTGTATACTAGGATCTCAGCTTGTATTTTGTGTTGCGTGTTGTGGGTGAGAACTAAAATTATGCCAAGCGAAAATGAAGACCCTCCTTGCGCTGTATACTACGATCTCTGCTTGTATTTTGTGTTGCGTGTTGTGGGTGAGAACTAAAATCTTGCCAAGCGAAAATGAAGACCCTCCTTGCGCTGTATACTACGATCTCAGCGTGTATTTTGTGATGGATGTTGTGGGTCAGAACTAAAATCATGCAGGGCTAAAATTAAGAACGTCCTTGCGCTGTGTACTACGATCTCAGCGTCTATTTTTTGTTGTGTGTTGTTGTTGAGAACTAAAATCATGTAAAGAGAAAGTGTAGACCCTCTTTGGGCTGTATACTACGATTTTAGCGTGTATTTTGTGTTGCGTGTTGTGGGTGAGAACTAAAATCACGCCAAGCGAAAATGAAGACCCTCCTTGCGCTGTATACTACGATCTCAGCGTATATTTCGTGTTGCGTGTTGTGCGTGAGAACTAAAATCATGCAGGGCGAGAATTAAGAACCTCCTTGCGCTGTATACTACGATCTCAGCGTGTATTTTGTGTTGAGTGTTGTGGGTGAGAACTAAAATCATGCCAAGCAAAAATTAAAACCCTCCTAGGGCTGTATGCTAGGATCTCAGCTTGTATTTTGTGTTGCGTGTTGTGGGTGAGAACTAAAATCATGCCAAGTGAAAATGAAGAACCTTCTTGCGCTGTATACTAGGATCTCAGCTTGTATTTTGTGTTGCGTGTTGTGGGTGAGAACTAAAATTATGCCAAGCGAAAATGAAGACCCTCCTTGCGCTGTATACTACGATCTCTGCTTGTATTTTGTGTTGCGTGTTGTGGGTGAGAACTAAAATCTTGCCAAGCGAAAATGAAGACCCTCCTTGCGTTGTATACTACGATTTCAGCGTGTATTTTTTGTTGCGTGTGGTGGGTGAGAACTAAAATCATGCCAAGCGAAAATGAAGACCCTCCTTGCGCTGTATACTAGGATCTCAGCTTGTATTTTGTGTTGCGTGTTGTGGGTGAGAACTAAAATCATGCCAAGCGAAAATGAAGACCCTCCTTGCGCTGTATGCTACGATCTCAGCGTGTATTTTGTGTTGCGTGTTGTGGGTGAGAACTAAAATTATGCCAAGCGAAAATTAAGACCCTCCTTGCGCTGTATACTACGCTCTCAGAGTTTATTTTGTGTTGCGTGTTGTGGGTGAGAACTAAACTTATGCCAAGCGAAAATGAAGACCCTCTTTGCGTTGTATACTACGATCTCAGCGTATATTGTGTGTTGCGTGTTGTGTGTGAGAACTAAAATCACGCCAAGCGAAAGTGAAGACCCTCCTTGGGCTGTATACTACGATCTCAGCGTGTATTTGGTGTTGCGTGTTGTGGGTGAGAACTAAAATCATCCCAAGCAAAAATTAGGACCCTCTTTGCGCTGTATACTATGATCGCAGCGTGTATTTTGTGTTGAGTGTTGTGGGTGAGAGCTAATATCATGCCAAGCGAAAATTAGGACCCTCCTTGCGCTGTATACTACGATATCAGCGTGTATTGTTTGTTGTGTGTTCTGGGTGAGAACTAAAATCATGTAAAGCGAAAATGTAGACCCTCCTTGGGCTGTATACTACGATTTCAGCGTGTATTTTGTGTTGCGTGTTGTGGGTGAGAACTAAAATCATGCCAAGCCAAAAAGAAGACCCTCCTTGCGCTGTATACCACGATCTCAGCGTGTATATTGTGTTGCGTGTTGTGGCTAAGAACTAAAATCATGCCAAACGAAAATGAAGACCCTCCTTGTGCTGTATACTGCGATCTCAGCATGTATTTTGTGTTGCATGTTGTGGGGGAGAACTAAAATGCCAAGCGAAAATGAAGACCGTCCTTGCGATGTATACTACGATCTCAGCGTGTATTTTGTGTTGCGTGTTGTGGGTGAGAACTAAAATCATGCCAAGCGAAAATGAAGACCCTTCTTGCGCTGTATACTACGATCTCAGCTTGTATTTTGTGTTGCGTGTTGTGGGTGAGTACTAATATCACGCCAAGCGAAAATGAAGACCCTTCTTGCGCTGTATACTACGATCTCAGCTTCTATTTCGTGTTGCGTGTTGTGGGTGAGAACTAATATCACGCCAAGCGAAAATGAAAACCCTCCTTGAGCTGTATACTACGCTCTCAGCGTGTATTTTGTGTTGCGTGTTGTGGGTGAGAACTAAAATTATGCCAAGCCAAAATGAAGACCCTCCTTGCGCTGTATACTACGATCTCAGCGTGTATTTTGTGTTGCGTGTTGTGGGTGAGAACTAAAATTATGCCAAGCGAAAATGAAGACCCTCCTTGCGCTGTATGCTACGATCTCAGCGTGTATTTTGTGTTGAGTGTTGTGGATGAGAACTAAAATCATGCCAAGCGAAAATGTAGACCGTCATAGCGCTGTATACTTCGATCTCAGCGTGTATTTTGTGTTGCGTGTTGTGGGTGAGAACTAAAATCATTAAAAGCGAAAATTAAGACCCTCCTTGCGTTATATACTACGATCTCAGCGTGTATTTTGTGTTGCGTGTTGCGGGTGAGAACTAAAATTATGCCAAGCGAAAATTAAGACCCTCCTTGCGCTGTATACTACGAACTCAGCGTGTAATTTGTGTTGCGTGTTGTGGGTGAGAACTAAAATCTTGCAATGCGAAAATGAAGACCCTCCTTGCGCTGTATACTAAATTATAAACGTGTTTGTGTGTTGCGTGTGGTGGGTGAGAACTAATATCATGCCAAGCGCAAATGCAGACCCTTCTTGCGCTGTATACTACTACCTCAGCTCTTATTTTGTGTTGCGTGTTGTGGGTGAGAACTAAAATCATGCCAAGCGAAAATGAGGACCCTCCTTGCGCTGTATACTACGACCCCAGCGTGTATTTTGTGTTGCGTGTTGTGGGTGAGAACTAAAATCTTGCCAAGCGAAAATGAAGACCCTCCTTGCGCTGTATTCTACGATCTCAGCGTGTATTTTGTGATGGATGTTGTGGGTCAGAACTAAAATCATGCAGGGCTAAAATTAAGAACGTCCTTGCGCTGTATACTACGATCCCAGCGTCTATTTTTTGTTGTGTGTTGTGGGTGAGAACTAAAATCATGTAAAGCGAAAATGTAGACCCTCTTTGGGCTGTATACTACGATTTCAGCGTGTATTTTGTGTTGCGTGTTGTGGGTGAGAACTAAAATCACGCCAAGCGAAAATGAAGACCCTCCTTGCGCTGTATACTACGATCTCAGCGTGTATTTCGTGTTGCGTGTTGTGCGTGAGAACTAAAATCATGCAGGGCGAGAATTAAGAACCTCCTTGCGCTGTATACTACGATCTCAGCGTGTATTTTGTGTTGAGTGTTGTGGGTGAGAACTAAAATCATGCCAAGCAAATATAAAACCCTCCTGGGGCTGTATGCTAGGATCTCCGCTTGTATTTTGTGTTGCGTGTTGTGGGTGAGAACTAAAATCATGCCAAGTGAAAATGAAGACCCTTCTTGCGCTGTATACTAGGATCTCAGCTTGTATTTTGTGTTGCGTGTTGTGGGTGAGAACTAAAATTATGCCAAGCGAAAATGAAGACCCTCCTTGCGCTGTATACTACGATCTCTGCTTGTATTTTGTGTTGCGTGTTGTGGGTGAGAACTAAAATCTTGCCAAGCGAAAATGAAGACCCTCCTTGCGCTGTATACTACGATCTCAGCGTGTATTTTGTGATGGATGTTGTGGGTCAGAACTAAAATCATGCAGGGCTAAAATTAAGAACGTCCTTGCGCTGTGTACTACGATCTCAGCGTCTATTTTTTGTTGTGTGTTGTTGTTGAGAACTAAAATCATGTAAAGAGAAAGTGTAGACCCTCTTTGGGCTGTATACTACGATTTTAGCGTGTATTTTGTGTTGCGTGTTGTGGGTGAGAACTAAAATCACGCCAAGCGAAAATGAAGACCCTCCTTGCGCTGTATACTACGATCTCAGCGTATATTTCGTGTTGCGTGTTGTGCGTGAGAACTAAAATCATGCAGGGCGAGAATTAAGGACCTCCTTGCGCTGTATACTACGATCTCAGCGTGTATTTTGTGTTGAGTGTTGTGGGTGAGAACTAAAATCATGCCAAGCAAAAATTAAAACCCTCCTAGGGCTGTATGCTAGGATCTCAGCTTGTATTTTGTGTTGCGTGTTGTGGGTGAGAACTAAAATCATGCCAAGTGAAAATGAAGAACCTTCTTGCGCTGTATACTAGGATCTCAGCTTGTATTTTGTGTTGCGTGTTGTGGGTGAGAACTAAAATTATGCCAAGCGAAAATGAAGACCCTCCTTGCGCTGTATACTACGATCTCTGCTTGTATTTTGTGTTGCGTGTTGTGGGTGAGAACTAAAATCTTGCCAAGCGAAAATGAAGACCCTCCTTGCGTTGTATACTACGATTTCAGCGTGTATTTTTTGTTGCGTGTGGTGGGTGAGAACTAAAATCATGCCAAGCGAAAATGAAGACCCTCCTTGCGCTGTATACTAGGATCTCAGCTTGTATTTTGTGTTGCGTGTTGTGGGTGAGAACTAAAATCATGCCAAGCGAAAATGAAGACCCTCCTTGCGCTGTATGCTACGATCTCAGCGTGTATTTTGTGTTGCGTGTTGTGGGTGAGAACTAAAATTATGCCAAGCGAAAATTAAGACCCTCCTTGCGCTGTATACTACGCTCTCAGAGTTTATTTTGTGTTGCGTGTTGTGGGTGAGAACTAAACTTATGCCAAGCGAAAATGAAGACCCTCTTTGCGTTGTATACTACGATCTCAGCGTATATTGTGTGTTGCGTGTTGTGTGTGAGAACTAAAATCACGCCAAGCGAAAGTGAAGACCCTCCTTGGGCTGTATACTACGATCTCAGCGTGTATTTGGTGTTGCGTGTTGTGGGTGAGAACTAAAATCATCCCAAGCAAAAATTAGGACCCTCTTTGCGCTGTATACTATGATCGCAGCGTGTATTTTGTGTTGAGTGTTGTGGGTGAGAGCTAATATCACGCCAAGCGAAAATGAAGACCCTTCTTGCGCTGTATACTACGATCTCAGCTTCTATTTCGTGTTGCGTGTTGTGGGTGAGAACTAATATCACGCCAAGCGAAAATGAAAACCCTCCTTGAGCTGTATACTACGATATCAGCGTGTATTGTTTGTTGTGTGTTCTGGGTGAGAACTAAAATCATGTAAAGCGAAAATGTAGACCTTCCTTGGGCTGTATACTACGATTTCAGCGTGTATTTTGTGTTGCGTGTTGTGGGTGAGAACTAAAATCATGCCAAGCCAAAAAGAAGACCCTCCTTGCGCTGTATACCACGATCTCAGCGTGTATATTGTGTTGCGTGTTGTGGCTAAGAACTAAAATCATGCCAAACGAAAATGAAGACCCTCCTTGTGCTGTATACTGCGATCTCAGCATGTATTTTGTGTTGCATGTTGTGGGGGAGAACTAAAATCATGCCAAGCGAAAATGAAGACCGTCCTTGCGATGTATACTACGATCTCAGCGTGTATTTTGTGTTGCGTGTTGTGGGTGAGAACTAAAATCATGCCAAGCGAAAATGAAGACCCTTCTTGCGCTGTATACTACGATCTCAGCTTGTATTTTGTGTTGCGTGTTGTGGGTGAGTACTAATATCACGCCAAGCGAAAATGAAGACCCTTCTTGCGCTGTATACTACGATCTCAGCTTCTATTTCGTGTTGCGTGTTGTGGGTGAGAACTAATATCACGCCAAGCGAAAATGAAAACCCTCCTTGAGCTGTATACTACGCTCTCAGCGTGTATTTTGTGTTGCGTGTTGTGGGTGAGAACTAAAATTATGCCAAGCCAAAATGAAGACCCTCCTTGCGCTGTATACTAAGATCTCAGCGTGTATTTTGTGTTGCGTGTTGTGGGTGAGAACTAAAATTATGCCAAGCGAAAATGAAGACCCTCCTTGCGCTGTATGCTACGATCTCAGCGTGTATTTTGTGTTGAGTGTTGTGGATGAGAACTAAAATCATGCCAAGCGAAAATGTAGACCGTCATAGCGCTGTATACTTCGATCTCAGCGTGTATTTTGTGTTGCGTGTTGTGGGTGAGAACTAAAATCATTAAAAGCGAAAATTAAGACCCTCCTTGCGTTATATACTACGATCTCAGCGTGTATTTTGTGTTGCGTGTTGCGGGTGAGAACTAAAATTATGCCAAGCGAAAATTAAGACCCTCCTTGCGCTGTATACTACGAACTCAGCGTGTAATTTGTGTTGCGTGTTGTGGGTGAGAACTAAAATCTTGCAATGCGAAAATGAAGACCCTCCTTGCGCTGTATACTAAATTATAAACGTGTTTGTGTGTTGCGTGTGGTGGGTGAGAACTAATATCATGCCAAGCGCAAATGCAGACCCTTCTTGCGCTGTATACTACTACCTCAGCTCTTATTTTGTGTTGCGTGTTGTGGGTGAGAACTAAAATCATGCCAAGCGAAAATGAGGACCCTCCTTGCGCTGTATACTACGACCCCAGCGTGTATTTTGTGTTGCGTGTTGTGGGTGAGAACTAAAAGCTTGCCAAGCGAAAATGAAGACCCTCCTTGCGCTGTATTCTACGATCTCAGCGTGTATTTTGTGATGGATGTTGTGGGTCAGAACTAAAATCATGCAGGGCTAAAATTAAGAACGTCCTTGCGCTGTATACTACGATCCCAGCGTCTATTTTTTGTTGTGTGTTGTGGGTGAGAACTAAAATCATGTAAAGCGAAAATGTAGACCCTCTTTGGGCTGTATACTACGATTTCAGCGTGTATTTTGTGTTGCGTGTTGTGGGTGAGAACTAAAATCACGCCAAGCGAAAATGAAGACCCTCCTTGCGCTGTATACTACGATCTCAGCGTGTATTTCGTGTTGCGTGTTGTGCGTGAGAACTAAAATCATGCAGGGCGAGAATTAAGAACCTCCTTGCGCTGTATACTACGATCTCAGCGTGTATTTTGTGTTGAGTGTTGTGGGTGAGAACTAAAATCATGCCAAGCAAAAATAAAACCCTCCTGGGGCTGTATGCTAGGATCTCCGCTTGTATTTTGTGTTGCGTGTTGTGGGTGAGAACTAAAATCATGCCAAGTGAAAATGAAGACCCTTCTTGCGCTGTATACTAGGATCTCAGCTTGTATTTTGTGTTGCGTGTTGTGGGTGAGAACTAAAATTATGCCAAGCGAAAATGAAGACCCTCCTTGCGCTGTATACTACGATCTCTGCTTGTATTTTGTGTTGCGTGTTGTGGGTGAGAACTAAAATCTTGCCAAGCGAAAATGAAGACCCTCCTTGCGTTGTATACTACGATTTCAGCGTGTATTTTTTGTTGCGTGTGGTGGGTGAGAACTAAAATCATGCCAAGCGAAAATGAAGACCCTCCTTGCGCTGTATACTAGGATCTCAGCTTGTATTTTGTGTTGAGTGTTGTGGGTGAGAACTAAAATCATGCCAAGCGAAAATGAAGACCCTCCTTGCGCTGTATGCTACGATCTCAGCGTGTATTTTGTGTTGCGTGTTGTGGGTGAGAACTAAAATTATGCCAAGCGAAAATTAAGACCCTCCTTGCGCTGTATACTACACTCTCAGAGTGTATTTTGTGTTGCGTGTTGTGGGTGAGAACTAAACTTATGCCAAGCGAAAATGAAGACCCTCTTTGCGTTGTATACTACGATCTCAGCGTATATTGTGTGTTGCGTGTTGTGTGTGAGAACTAAAATCACGCCAAGCGAAAGTGAAGACCCTCCTTGGGCTGTATACTACGATCTCAGCGTGTATTTGGTGTTGCGTGTTGTGGGTGAGAACTAAAATCATCCCAAGCAAAAATTAAGACCCTCTTTGCGCTGTATACTATGATCGCAGCGTGTATTTTGTGTTGAGTGTTGTGGGTGAGAGCTAATATCATGCCAAGCGAAAATTAAGACCCTCCTTGCGCTGTATACTACGATATCAGCGTGTATTGTTTGTTGCGTGTTCTGGGTGAGAACTAAAATCATGTAAAGCGAAAATGTAGACCCTCCTTGGGCTGTATACTACGATTTCAGCGTGTATTTTGTGTTGCGTGTTGTGGCTAAGAACTAAAATCATGCCAAACGAAAATGAAGACCCTCCTTGTGCTGTATACTGCGATCTCAGCATGTATTTTGTGTTGCATGTTGTGGGGGAGAACTAAAATCATGCCAAGCGAAAATGAAGACCGTCCTTGCGATGTATACTACGATCTCAGCGTGTATTTTGTGTTGCGTGTTGTGGGTGAGAACTAAAATCATGCCAAGCGAAAATGAAGACCCTTCTTGCGCTGTATACTACGATCTCAGCTTGTATTTTGTGTTGCGTGTTGTGGGTGAGTACTAATATCAGGCCAAGCGAAAATGAAGACCCTTCTTGCGCTGTTTACTACGATCTCAGCTTCTATTTCGTGTTGCGTGTTGTGGGTGAGAACTAATATCACGCCAAGCGAAAATGAAAACCCTCCTTGCGCTGTATACTACGCTCTCAGCGTGTATTTTGTGTTGCGTGTTGTGGGTGAGAACTAAAATTATGCCAAGCGAAAATGAAGACCCTCTTTGCGCTGTATACTACGATCTCAGCGTGTATTTTGTGTTGCGTGTTGTGGGTGAGAACTAAAATTATGCCAAGCGAAAATGAAGACCCTCCTTGCGCTGTATGCTACGATCTCAGCGTGTATTTTGTGTTGCGTGTTGTGGGTGAGAACTAAAATCATGCCAAGCGAAAATGAAGACCCTCCTTGCGCTGTATACTACAACCTCAGTGTGTAGTTTGTGTTGCGTGTGGTGGTTGAGAACTAAAATCATGCCAAGCGCAAATGTAGACCGTTCTTGCGCTGTATACTACGATCTCAGCTTGTATTTTGTGTTGCGTGTTGTGAGTGAGAAGTAAAATCAAGCCAATCGAAAATGAAGACCCTCATTTCGCTATATACTACGCTCTCAGCGTGTATTTTGTGTTGAGTGTTGTGGGTGAGAGCTAAAATCAAGCGAACCGAAAATGTAGACCCTCCTTGCGCTTTATACTACGATCTCAGCGTGTATTTTGTGTTGCGTGGTGTGGGTGAGAACTAAAATCATGCCAAGCGAAAATGAACAACCTCCTTGCGCTGTATACTATGATCGCCGCGTGTATTTTGTGTTGCGTGTTGTGGGTGAGAAATAAAATCTTTCCAAGCGAAAATGAACACCCTCCTTGCGCTGTATACCACGATCTCAGCGTGTATTTTGTGTTGCGTGTTGTGGGTGAGAACTAAAATCATGCCAAGCGAAAATGTAGACCCTCCTTGGGTTGTATACTACGATTTCAGCGTGTATTTTGTGTTGCGTGTTGTGGGTGAGAAATAAAATCTTTCCAAGCGAAAATGAACACCCTCCTTGCGCTGTATACTACGATTTCAGCGTGTATTTTGTGTTGCGTGTTGTGGGTGAGAAATAAAATCTTTCCAAGCGAAAATGAACACCCTCCTTGCGCTGTATACTGCCATCTCAGCATGTATTTTGCGTTGCGTGTCGTGGGGGGCAACTAAAATCATGCCAAGCGAAAATGAAGACCATCCTTGCGATGTATACTACGATCTCACCGTGTATTTTGTGTTGCGTGTGGTGGTTGAGAACTAAAATTATGCCATGCGAAAATTGAGACCCCCCTTGCGCTGTATACTACGATCTCAGCGTGTATCTTGTGTTACGTTTTGTGGGTGGGAACTAAAAACATGCCAAGCGGAAATGAAGACCCTCCTTGCGCTGTATACTACGATCACAGCGTGTATTTTGTGTTGCGTGTTGTGGGTGAGAACTAAAATCTTGCCAAGCGAAAATGAAGACCCTACTTGCGCTGTATACTACGATCTCAGCGTGTATTTTGTGTTGCGTGTTGTGGGTGAGAACTAAAATCATGCCAAGCGAAAATGAAGACCCTCCTTGCGCTGTATACGACGATCTCAGCGTGTATCCTGTGTTGCGTATTGTGGGTGAGAACTAAAATCATGTGAAGCGAAAATGAAGACCCTCCTTGCGCTGTATACTACAATCCCAGCGTGTATTTTGTGTTGCGTGTTGTGGGTGAGAACTAAAATCTTGCCAAGGGAAAATGAAGACCCTCCTTAAGCTGTATACTACGATCCCAGCGTCTATTTTTTGTTGCGTGTTGTGGGTGAGAACTAAAATCATGCAGGGCGAAAATTAAGAACCTCCTTGCGCTGTATACTACGATCTCAGCTTGTATTTTGTGTTGCGTGTTGTGGGTGAGAACTAAAATTATGCCAAGCGAAAATGAAGACCCTCCTTGCGCTGTATACTACGATCTCTGCTTTTATTTTGTGTTGCGTGTTGGGGGTGAGAACTAAAATCTTGCCAAGCGAAAATGAAGACCCTCCTTGCGTTGTGTACTACGATTTCAGCGTGTATTTTTTGTTGCGTGTGGTGGGTGAGAACTAAAATCATGCCAAGCGAAAATGAAGACCCTCCTTGCGCTGTATACTAGGATCTCAGCTTGTATTTTGTGTTGCGTGTTGTGGGTGAGAACTAAAATCATGCCATGCGAAAATGAAGACCCTCCTTGCGCTGCATGCTACGATCTCAGCGTGTATTTTGTGTTGCGTGTGCTGGGGAGAACTAAAATCATGAAAAGCGAAAATTAAGACCCTCCTTTCGTTGTATACTACGATCTCAGCGTGTATTTTGTGTTGCGTGTTGTGGGTGAGAACTACAATTATGCCAAGCGAAAATTAAGACCCTCCTTGCGCTGTATACTACGCTCTCAGCGTGTATTTTGTGCTGCGCGTTGTGGGTGAGAGCTAAAATTATGCCAAGCGAAAATGAAGACCCTCCTTGCGTTCTATACTACGATCTCAGCGTATTTTGTGTTGCGTGTTGTGGGTGAGAACTAAAATCATGCCATGCGAAAATGAAGACCCTCCTTGCGCTGCATGCTACGATCTCAGCGTGTATTTTGTGTTGCGTGTGCTGGGGAGAACTAAAATCATGAAAAGCGAAAATTAAGACCCTTCTTTCGTTGTATACTACGATCTCAGCGTGTATTTTGTGTTGCGTGTTGTGGGTGAAAACTACAATTATGCCAAGCGAAAATTAAGACCCTCCTTGCGCTGTATACTACGCTCTCAGCGTGTATTTTGTGCTGCGCGTTGTGGGTGAGAGCTAAAATTATGCCAAGCGAAAATGAAGACCCTCCTTGCGTTCTATACTACGATCTCAGCGTATATTTTGTGTTGCGTGTTGTGGGTGAGAACTAAAATCATAACAAGCGAAAATTAAGACCCTCCTTGCGCTGTATACTACGCTCTCAGCGTGTATTTTGTGTTGCGTGTTGTGGGCGAGAACTAAAATTATGCCAAGCGAAAATGAAGACCCTCCTTGCGCTGTATGCTACGATCTTAGCGTGTATTTTGTATTGCGTTTTGTGGGTGAGAACTAAAATCATGCCAAGCGAAATTGAAGACCCTCCTTGCGCTGTATACTACGATCCCAGCGTTTATATTGTGTTGCGTGTTGTGTGTGAGAACTAAGATCACGCCAAGCGAAAGTGAAGACCCTCCTTTGGCTGTATACTACGATCTCAGCGTGTATTTGGTGTTGCGTGTTGTGGGTGAGAACTAAAATCATGCCATGCGAAAATTAAGACCCTCTTTGCGCTGTATACTATGATCGCAGCGTGTATTTTGTGTTGAGTGTTGTGGGTGAGAGCTAATATCATTCCAAGCGACAATTAACACCCTCCTTGCGCTGTATACTACCTTGCTTCTTCCACGACGGCAGGCGAAGACAGTGAAATCGATGCCGACAATGCGGACACAAGTAAACGGCTTGAAAAATGCTCTGAAGCATCCGAAGGACGAATCGGCGTTCCTGAATGTTCTCACTTGCCAGCCGACTCTGATGAAAGTGCCGAATATTTGTGGTCGTCCGAGGATGATCCATCTACCGCGCAAGATAGCACTGAAGCAAGCCTCTCAACGACAGATGCTGCACGAGAGCTAGCGAACATAGCTCGGAGGCATTCGCTCACACATTCGCCAGTTATTGACCTGTATCTGCTTTTGCGTCGCCTTGGCCATCCACTACCTCGCGACGCTCGTACGTTACTGAAGACTAAGCGAAAAGCTGAAGCTGTTAACGACTCCGTGCATTTTGGCCTACGAAGTCCGACGATATAAAGAGGGAAAAATGGTCTTCGCGATGTTGCAGGTAAAACCAGGTTGACCTTTACGGGAACATCGACGGATTACCGATATTCAAGAGCTCTTCGATGGGGATCTGGGATTTTCTGTGTTCAGTGGCGAATGCACGTGACAGACGACCATTTGTTGTCTCCATCTATTGTGGCAAAAAAGAAGCCGACAAATATTGAACAGTTTTTGCGACCATCTCTATAAGAAATGAAAAGTATGGAAGCTTCCTGTGTCATCACTAAAGGTGTATGTCACAGTGTTTCCCTTGCTGCAGTAATCTGTGATGCACCAGCTCGTTCGTATGTGAAAGTACCAAGGAAAACACTGGTGACCGCTGCACACAGAAAGGAGAAAGAATTGAGCGCAGGCAAACATTCCCCATGTGTGCTGCTTTCACGAATCGCAGAGGTGATTCTTTCCGCACAATGACCTACGCTGGCCGCCACCACGCTGGAAACCCACTTGTGGTGTTGCATGTGGACATGGTGAAACACTTCTGGTAGATTACATGCACACAGTGTGCTTGGGGGTGGTCCGTCAGTTTTTTGCAGACGTGGACATCTGGACCATTGCCACATCGTCTCGGCGCATATCAGCAGAGCATTATGAGTGCAAGACTGCTGCAAACTAGTCTGCCGTCAGAATTTGCTTGGCAGCCCAGAGCCCTTGATGAAATGGACCGATGGAAGGCAGTCGAGTTCAGATCCTTTCTTCTCTGCACTGGCAATGTGGTGCTGCGCGGTTTGCTGGATGACCAGTACAAACATATGCTGTGTCTTCATGTGACGATGCGCATTCTGCTCAGTGATGTTCTCTCGACAGAGATGAACAAGTTTGTCTCAGATCTCCTTAAGTATTTTTCACAGCAGTGTGAGGTTCTTTATTGATCTTAGGTTGTGATCTGCAATGCACACATGCTGTGTTACATTGCGGATAAAGCCTTAATTTTTGGTCCGCTGGACAATGTTGTGCCTTCCCATTTGAGAACTGTTTGGGGCAAGTTAAACGGTTCTTAGCACCAGCAGAAAGCCACTTGAACAAGTGAGCCGCAGATTGTCCGACTAGGCTTATTCACCAAGAGAACTCCCATCGACTGTGCGCTCGACAGATGTACCATCCTTGAAAGCAGGTGTAGGGAAGGACCTGTGTTGCTTACTAAGCAATGGCAGCATTGTCAGTGGGACAGAGGTGACTCCGAAGTTTCTTCTTGGCCATGAGTTTCTTCATGCAAGGAACTTCTCTACTCCGCTTCCATCAGGACAGCTTAAGATTTCCCGCACAGACAATGCTTCACAGTATATAAGGATGTGGTCTGTGAATTCATCCCGCTCGAAATGTGTGAAAGTTGTGAGGAAGTCTAGGTTTTATTTTTTTCCTCTTCTTCATCATAATTAATAGCTAGCAGAATATTACAGTTTATCTTGAGCATTGTGTTCCATCTTCATAGCCAGCAGAAGTCTATAATGGTAGAATTGTATTCTCAGTGTGAATTTTACGCTACATTATCATTTTTGGCAGAAGTGTATCTTGGCTTAGTTCATCATAGCTAGTAGCTGTATACTTTGAGCTCTGTTATTTCATAGCTGGTGTATCATAGCTATATCATAGCTGTATTATCTGAGTGTTTTGCTTAACTGAGTGTTGGGGGTTGCAGGCAGTAAAAACAGCATTTATTGTTCTGTTCAAACACAATAGCTAATTTTGTGTATCTTCTTCATGGGTTGTAGTGATTATGATGGAGTACACATGCTACCTGTTCTCTTTCGGTTGCAGGCACGTGTTTTATGTCTTTCTAATGTTTACTGAACCGAGGACGTCTTCTGGTTAGTGTTCACAGATATGCTATCTTGGTCTGGCCTACATAGGTGTGTTTGAGGTGAACACACTGATGGGTTGTAAAGGAAAAAACCCCAACTTCAGACAGGACGTAAGACCACTTCTCAGTCTCTGTCTGAATTTGCGGTTTCTTTTCCCTTTACATCATGTCTGACCAAGTGGCCCAAAACTTACCCTTGTGAAACATAGATGTGTCAGCTGCATAGCAAATTGAGAGGCGACACGCTCTGTAATGTGGGTTGTCTCCTTAGTGTTAACCGCAGTTGCAGGCCGATGCGCATGGCACGTTGCTTCGCTAAAATTGCAGCACAGCCGATGTCTTGCTGGTTTCGCTGGGACTATTTATGAAGATTTCTAGTGCCAGAAATAAAATACTTCCTCTCTTACGGTTGTTATCTCTATCTCGAGAGCTTCGTTTAGCACAGCTCTAATATGTCTTGCTCCTGCCATTATTTGACAGCATCAGTTTGCATGCAATTGGTGTTCAATACCCCTTGCCAGTGTTTCCAGTGCCCCTTGTGTTACTACTTTATTGTGATAGTGCCTTCTTATTTGGTACAAGTGATGCTACATGATTTCCCCTCTATCACTTCATGTGCTACGTGTAGACATTTTGCAGTCAGGCAGTGCTGAGGCTTGCTGTCCAGAATACAGGCTCTCTGTATGTGATCTTTCTCCCAACTGAAATAGCATGTTGTCTTGAATTTTCATATTGTTGTGTATGATAATCAGAGTAATGACAACGTGAATGAAGTGTTTTGGTGGTGCTCGTTGCCACTTTTGGTGCTTGGTGTTTTTCTGCTTAGAGCAGGCTTTGTGTTATTTGCCTGTGTACTGTGTAAGGGCCGTCACTGTGTCATTCGCCACTTACATTGTGGGTGGAGGAGCCGGGTGTACGATCGTGCCATGAAGCTTGATTTAGTCAGACCAGCACAGAGTCACGGAGAATGGCTAGCGCTCCTTTCGTAGTCATGCTGTCACCCTGATACCCCGGCATCTTTGGAACTGATGACACGGATGTTGATGACTGGCTCTGCTCATACGTGCCAGTCAGCACGTATAACATGTGGGACCCTACTCTGATGCAGGCTAATGTCATCTTTTACCTTACCGGCACTGCCAAAGTGTAATATGAAACACATGAGATTGAGCTCATAATCTGGGCCACCTGTAAGGAAAAACTACGCATATTATTGTAAGACCTGGTGCTTAGAAGGGAACTTCGAAAAAACGGCTTTCGTCGCTTGCCCAGTTCACCGCAGAGGGCCACATGCCTATATTTTGGATGTCGTGGCGCTTCGCCACAAAGCGGACGCTGCTTTGACTGATTCAGACAACGTGAGCTGCGTTGGCATTGCGGATGATATATTTTCATTTGCTTGGCTGCAAGGACAGCATTATTGTTGAAACCATCAAGGAGTGCCATCGCTTCGAATAAATTGAAAGCTGCTTTATTCCGCAGCTGTTTTCTTGGCTTCCTTTGAGGGCCACGAGCTACCACCACGTCCACTCTCTGAAATGCCTGCTCTCGCAGACACAGTGGCAAAGATTGTGTGACGTGAACTAGAGGCCCTTATGCCTATCCCAGTCGTATGCCTCTGCCTATCGTGTTGCTCATACAGGCATTCGTGCAGCAAGAAGTTGCCGGAATCCCGCAGACGACCGACCAAAACGCTTTCACTAATCTCGCATAGGCTACATTGCTCGGCACTGCTGCAGCCCCTAGTCTTCGCATCCCCACGGCAATCCCAATAGTCGCTCCCCATGCTTTTCCCCTCCCCTCAGTGCCTTCACCTCTAGCTTCCGCCCAGACTTTTCCTGCCGTTTCTCACCACGAACCCCACCACAGACCTCAGAGGCACGCTTCTCACCGATTTTTCCTCTAGTCGCTTCTAGGCTGTTGCTCTATGTCCCCAGAGTTGCCTCATCTCGCTCCGATCTGGAAAACTAGCTGATGCAGTGCCCAGAGGTGACACTGCATATATGCTTTCATCGGCACTGGCGTGCATGAGCCCGTGATGAGCTCCAACGTTCACCCCTGCCTTCGCAGTCCTTATTCTTGCGACATCTTGTCTGTGTGTTGTGGATACTCGCATTCTTGCCAGTAGCCAATGCAGCGCTTGTGTTGCTGCCGCTGGCCACGGCACCCCAGCTTGTTTGGCCGTTTGACACATTTACGCCCATGATCTGGTTCTCGGTTTAAATTTTCTATCGGAACATTCACTCCTCATTGGCTGCTTATAGGATGACCATCTTGAGGTCTCATTCTTCGATAACTGCCTCTTGGGTTTCCCACCCATATTATTCTCTGAAGATAATATTTTCCTGCCATCTCAAGCTGCATCCTTTGTTGCCCTATACCCATTGCTGCCGGTGCCTGATGATGACTATATGGTTGCACCTATTCTCGATATATTGCTCATGTGCAACGTTGCGCTGCCCCTTACGTTTGCTGCTGCCAAGGCCAACACACTGTTCCTACCAGTTCTGAATTTCAGCTTCTGCCCTTTAGTACTTCCATCTGGAATCTGTGTGACCACGCTTTCTCGCCTTCCTTGCTGTCAAGTGACTGCATTAAATGCTACCCTCGTTCGTGGCCCCGATGCCACCCACCAGCATTTCCCTTTCTCGACTTACGTGTTCACTGCCATGTAAGCCACTGACCCCTCACCTACCCAACGTGCCCAGCTTTTCACATTTTTCTCGTCTTTTTGGACATCTTTAATCTGCATAAAGCTGTCCTCCGTCAAGCTCTGTCACGCATAACATAGGAACTGCTGGTGCCCCTCCTTTCTGCTGGCACTCCTACCGTATGTTCCCCCCCAAACGCCAGGTTGTCTGAAACGAGGTAGTAAAATTGTTTGCCAAGGACATTACTGAGCCTTCCCGCAGTCCTTCGGGCTAACCAATCATCCTATAAAATTTATGGCTCTTGCCAGTTCTGCTTCTATTACCGACACCTAAATAAGACTAACCAAAAACATGTCTAGCTATTGCCACGAATCGATGACACCCTTGATTGTCTCTAAGGCGCTTGATTTTTCTCCTCCACTGGCCTTCACTCTGGCTATAGGAAAATTGCCATGGATAAACAAGACCTGCGCCTCCTGGGCTGTATGGATCTAAGGTTATACCTTTCGGCTCAAGCAATGCCCCTGCCACCTTGGAACACATTATGGGCACCAATAGCGCCACCTAGCGCCTTAGCAGCAGTCTTACAGATATGCTCGCAATATACGTTTCACTGGATCTTCGTGACTGAGATATTGCTCTTTCTTACGTTACATTTGCAAACAACTCTTCCCTTCATGACACTGTGGTTTCTCCCTCGTCTACCTTTTGTGCGGCTAAGAGGCCGCGTTACCTGTGGGCACTGCTTCCTACCTTTACTGCTCTATTTTCTGAATATGCCCACGACGTGATTGCTTCTTCCGACCAAGCCTACCATCTAGCATGCTTCCGACTTCTCGCCTAACAGAAATCACAGCTGGACTATTACAACCGCCTCCACCACATGGTTCCTTTCACCCCTAGCTACCTTGTCCTGCTTTGGTCGCTATCGCGCTGCATCAGGCTCTTTGTGCTGTGCTAGGTCACTGCCGTCATTTATGAGATCACTCTGGCTTTCTTGGAGACTACCTTCGACCCACCTAAACATGATATTGTGCACCTCTTGTGTCTCAGACCCTACTAAACGCTGTGGGCGGATGTGCCCCAATCTGACTACACTGCGACCATGTTTTGTGCCCGGAGGGCCGTGCTGCGGATAATCAGAGTGACATCGAAGTGACCGAAGTGTTTCACTGGCCCGTGTTCCTGCTCTCAGTGCTCGCTGCTTTTGTGCTCAGTGCGGGTTCTTTGTTCATTACCTGTGCACCACGTCCAAGTCATCACTGCGTCTTTTGCCACGTATCGTGTTTACTGTTGTAAGGCAACTTGTATGCAAGTTGACCTCGCCGACATGAAATATACTGTCCAAAACAAAAAAAAACAAGTTCCACAATTAACCTTTATTATCTAGAGGCTCCCTACTTGCGTCTTTGTCCTCACTGGTGGACTGGTAGGGCTGTTGTCGTTACTACTGCGGCCCGCAACACATTCATCATCGAGTGAAATTCCACACTTTGCAAACGACCGCATCATGATATCACGTAAAACAGCCGCCCATGCCGAGAGTATTCACCCGCAAAGAGCCGCCCGAGAAGCTATGTTCATGCACCCTGATTTCGTAAGTTCACTGCCTTCCAAAGAGCGTGCAGATTTTTTCCTACGGAAATCTATTCGTTCGGCATCGCAATCGAAAAATTTGCGCCAATGCAGCGGCCGATCCCACACGCCACCAATTCAGAAAAGCTGAATTGGCGGCTACTCACGCTGTTTTTTGTTTCTACGACAAAAATAATGGGAGCCCTGCAGTGAATAAACACCAAATGATTTTTCCACTGGAGATCTTATGATGATTCACGAAGCACGTGGCTGGCACTCAAGTCAAACGTGCCAACACCAAGAACTGAAGAACAAACTTAGTGCTTGAAAAACGCATAGTCATCTTAAACAGCTTAAATCATAGACTCCGAGAGCACAGCACAGGCATTGACACATTAACAAGGTGTGGATTGCTGGCAAAAAATTGCACGTGTAGCGCCCCTCGCGCCGCGCTCAGCTCGCAGGCCATGGCACGCGGCGCCGGACAAGAAATAGGAAGTTGGACCTCGCCCCCACTGTGCGAGCAGCGCAAATAAACTGTTCGCACACCAACGCTGTCGGAGCTGGTTCTTCCTCGCCTTAGCTCCGAAAGATTTGGCGACCCGGCTTCGAACACGCAACCCCATCCTCTTCCACGGATTCCGCTGGCTCTTCCGCCGTGCCTACCGGCGGCGACACGCCCCAGAACGCCCAGCCTCTTGGTGGTTCGGTGGACGCGTTCCAGCCAGACAGCCTGCCGCTATGTTGGCCAAATAGCCCCGCGTCTGGCTCCTGCAGGTTGAGGCGCATTTCCAGCCGCGACGCATCACCAGCCAGGAGGCCAAGTTCCTCCACCTTGTGTCGTCCTTGCCTCCTGATGCTGCTGAGGACTTAGTGGACGTCATCAGCTCGCCGGACTGGGCTCGACCCTTCGACACGTTGGAGGCGGCTATCAACGACCGCAAGTCAGTGTCCGAGCACAGGAAACTCCAGCATCTCCTAAGCGCTACAGAGCTTGGTGACAGCCGCCCTTCGCAGCTCTTTCGTCGCATGCGCTAGCTTTGGGAGACTCCACTGCTCAGCAAAGCCCCCTTCTGCGTAAGCTGTTCCTTCAGCGTCTTCCCCAATACATGGTCCCCATCCTCGCCGCTGCGGGTGATGTGTCATTGGACAAGCCCGCCAACTCGCTGGCCGTGTTGGGGACTACTCACGGCACCCCAACGTCAGCTCTATGACCACTTTGCCTCCAGCCAGTACCGCCGACTCCCAGCTGACCAGCATCATATGTCGACTTGATGCTCTTGCCACGCGGCTCGATGTCCTCACTCTTTTGCCGCGGCGTTCTCCGCCAGGGCTCAGGCCACGCCGTTGCTCCCCGGAATCCCAACCATCCGACGCGCAGCCAGCCACCTCACCCTCGACTGTGTGCTGGCACCACCATATTTTCGGCAGGTCTGTCCTTGGTGGGGAGGCGCCTAGTTACAATGTGAGATGTGTAAAACCTTCCACATTATAGGGTAGGTGAAAATTGTTTAGCAAGCGATATATTTGTCACAAAAGGAATTGAGATATGACAGTGGCAGTCTGTCTTCCGTGTTTAGAAAGCAATATCTGCCGACCGCGGTGACTGCGTTTTTATGGAGGCAAAACGCTAAGGCGCCCGTGTGCTGCGCGATGTCAGTGCACCTTAAGGGTCCCCAGGTGGTCGAATTTATTCCGGAGCCCTCCACTGTGGCACCTCTTTCTTCCTTTCTTCTTTCACTCCCTCCTTTATCCCTTCCCTTACGACGCTTCTTCTCCCAAAAAACTAATTATTATTATTTCCCTCTTTTTCTGTTAATTCAAATGCAGTGTACACATGTTTTAATGAACGGTACTTGTGGGTCTTTCATCAAGGTAATAAATTCAGTTATCTTTTTACTGCACCTCCTGTCTGTATTTCTTTGTCCACATCTGAAGTGGTAGTCTTTCATTATGTAATGGTATTTATGCTATTCAGATATATGTAATATGGGAAGCATTGCTAGCCCAGAAATGACGCTTTGGCTATGAGGGATACTGTAGTAAAGGGTTCCAGATAAGTTAACACCAGCTGGAGCCCTATATTGTGCATCAAAATTGCAGGGTGAATGGCTGCTATTGGATTTTTTCTCTATAAAAATGCTGCTACTATATCTGGGATTCCATCCCACCATCTTATGTTTTTCTACTACATGACATACACGGACAAAATTAAGCGCTGAGTATAGCACCTAGGCGAGACAACGTCACATAGAAACTAACCTTCACTCTTTCTACCTTCTTTCGATCCATCTTTTCTTTCCTGGAAGTATTTATGCATGAAAGAGATCACTATAATCGATGATTTGTAAACTGACCAGCACTTGTTCATTGCAAATGCACCATTGCGTTAATTTTTAATTTGTGACCTGGTTGGCTCCGCTGCACACCAAATTTAGCGAATAATAGACAAATTTTTGGAGACTAAACTCTTTCATGTATTCTTGCCGCGTTAATAAAAAATTTGCAATGTAGGCCATGGCAAAGTGGTAATTTACAGTTCCTCTTGGTGTTAATTTATCCTTGCCATGTCACTATAGGCCCTTATCAAGACAGGACCTCGTTTTCCCCATCTATATATTTCCTTTCCAGCACTTTGAAATTTTACTGAAAATATGTTTACTTCCACGATGATGCCTTCATTTTATCTTTCGTGCTTTGCAATGAGACAGTGCTCCATCAATATGCCTTACCATATGTTATATTGCATGAATGACTGTGAAACAAACTTTTTATGCAGAATCTGTCATATTTAAAGCCACTTTCAGACCGCACTGGCGGGTTGCGTACAAATATGTATTACCTGGTTACAATACGTTAGCATTCATACTAGTAAATACTTATGTTACGTCATGGGACGCCATTATGCATCTATTAACCCACTAAGCACTTCAGAGAGCACCAACTTATGATAAATAAAATGACCGTCTAGATGACGCTCTTGGGCCTTCCAAAATAATAACAAATTACAACTTGACTGCAAACTACTCTGCACAGAAGCGACCGGAACATTTTTGTAAGCATATTTATTGTTTTGCTTCACAATTATTTATTGTACACTGCTTGCTTTATGAGCAGCTTTACTCAGGAACCTAGTGTACATATTAACAAGCCATAACTGTTTATAACATTTATTATGCATACAGTAGAAACAGTTCACTATTTCGCTGCTACCTTTATAACTTTTCCTTCATTTTTTGTTGTTCACATCTATGTCACTGCCTCGCTATGCCATTGCCTTGCTTTGCCACTGCCAGACTTATTCTAATATTCTTGATGGTTTGAAGCAGACTGTGCATTGCAAATCTAGAAACTCACTGAAACACCCAGGTCAGGACAGTACATAATTAGGTATAATATATAGTTTTTCTGGCGCCAGCAGCTCTCGAGAAATGAGGCTACCTCTCTTGAGATCTATGACAGAGTAGCGGGACTGACTTGCCATCAAAAGTGTTGCGCCGTCTCGGGTTGCAACATGCCCTCGCTCCCACTGCGCGCAGGCACGCGCTAAGTTAAATAAGAGCAGTTTCACACCTGGTTCATAGCTTGTTTTCTTCGTCCGCATCGCACTCGTCTAATCTTTAGGGGACTCTCCGCCGCTCTAAACTACACAGAGACGGACTCTCCAGCACACCTGTCACAGTGGTTCTCTTAGATAGACTTTAATATATAATATGATGATGTTGATGATGATGATGATAATAATAATATTAATAATATTAATTGGTTTTTTTGGGGAAAGGAAATGGCGCAGTATCTGTCTCATATATCTTTGGACACCTGAACCGCGCCGTAAGGGAAGGGATAAAGGAGGGAGTGAAAGAAGAAAGGAAGAATAGGTGCCGTAGTGGAGGGCTCCGGGATAATTTCGACCACCTGGGGATCTTTAACGTGCACTGACATCGCACAGCACACGGGCGCCTTAGCGTTTTGCCTCCATAAAAACGCAGCCGCCGCGGTCAGGTTCGAACCCGGGAACTCCGGATCATTAGCCGAGCGCCCTAACCACTGAGCCACCGCGGCGGGTCAATATAATATGGTTCACGTTTTGTTTTTCTATACTGTGGAAATCACTGAGTACATTCTGAATATAAGGTGTGAACCGGCCTCGAAGAACATTAATTGTCACGCAATTTAGTGCTGCAAACTGAGTTTTTCATTCTGCACTTTTGCCATGCCTAGTATGCTTATAATCTTTCTTTTGTAAAAATTTACTCAAGCTGATTAGCATGTGCAGCGCAGTATTTCTAAGTACCTTATGCTGTAGTGAATGTAGCAGTAATCATCGGCGCCACCCCAGATGGCATCCTATCCGTTTCTCTTCATCTGCTGTTTTTTTTTCAGTTGCTGTGCTATCATTGCGGCATCTTTAACTCAAAGATTTTGTCAGCTCTGATTGCTCATTAAAATTCTTAGAAATGGAGTACACTCTTGTTGACAACTACAAAAGACTAAAAAATCACAGCTGAATTGAGATCATGCTTCAAACTTATGCATTATTACTCTGTGCATTGACTTAATGGCTTACCGTGTCAACTGTTGACGAAGATATGACCATTATCTAACATCTTTGCAGAGAGTTGGTGCATGATCCTGCAAACTGCCTGGACTCCAAAAATAGCATGCAAAAGCAACTTGTGTCATCATACAAAGCAGGGCCCAGTTAACAAAATTTGCACGTTGGCATTCATTTCATGACCGAGGGGCTTGCTGCAAAATATGGTGTTTCAGTCAATCTAATATGCTCGAAGATCGTAGGCAAGCCCAGCTTGGGCGGCCCATATATTACTTCAGTGGGTGTTACATGGGATCTGCACGGGCTATACAAGCTGGGCTCATGCCCTGTAATACCCGCATGGGGTCTCGGAGAAGTAGCTGGGCTGCCTGCAGAAAGAACGCGGGCAGGCCCAACTTGTGTGGTCCACTTAATACCCTAGCGGGTCGCACATGGGCTCTGGAGGGCCAAACCGGTGCATGTTCCCATGTAATACGGATACATAGCGCTTTGGTAGGTATGCGTGGGCAAACTTTGTGTAGACCAGAGCTAAGGGAAGAAGTTTCACGAGCAAGCCGACATTGCGCAGTTCATTTGGGTTCTCCATGAGACCCAGAGAGCCTAATTAGGCAACTAAATCTTCCCATGTAATCAAACGTGGGGCCCCAGTGGCGTAAGCAGGATCACCTTGGAAGCATATGTATTACCCTAGTGGGCTCCATATGTGCCCTAGAGGTGCCAAAGTGATAGACATGCCCATGTGGTGTCCGGCTGGCCCCACATGGGCTTTTGATGGGCCAAACTTAGCATGTGCATTAGGTTTAGCCCTTTCTCCACCCAGGTGGGGCATTGTTGATTTTTACATCGGCTGTGCAGATTAGGGCTGTCTGTCATGTTTCTGTGTATAGTACAAGCCTACATCAAATCAGCCGTATCACAGCCCACTAAGGCCTCATTTGGGTCTTTTGTTGGTATGAAAACTAGTTTAGCCCTTTTAGAGCCCACTTTGGACCAATTGGGGTGATAGGCGGTCTGCCCAAGTTGGGCTTGCCCCTAGTTTTCCTGCACTGAGCCCAACTCGATTTCAAGTTTGCCCTAATGTTGCCGGCAAGGGACCTGTGCAGGTTGAACTTGGCAGTATGGGCTCCCATTGCCCCATAATTACCAATATGGAGCCCTAGTTGGCTTGTCATGGGCCAGCCCAAATTGTCTTTGCCCATATGATGCCCACAAGGGTCCAAGACGGGTTAAAAAAGAGTTTCCAAAGCTCACATTGCGCACATGGTTCAAATGTGCCCTATACGCTGTGCTACTTGGGCGAGGCCGCCAGTGCTTACAGGCCATAAAAGGTGATCACGCCTGATTGATTCAAAAAGCAAAGCCCACAGAAAAGTTGCAAAAACTGTGTGGAAACGCTGAATATAAAGTGTTGTGCAATGAATAATTTGCAGGACATAATAAATTTTAGTGGGGAGAAACATTGCATGCGGTCGCCCTTTCAAAAATCAGGACCATGGGGCACAAAAGTTGGAGCACAGCACTGAAGAAATTGGTACGCGTACTTTTCAATAATGGGCACTATGATTATAGGCACTCAAATGAGCGCCAATTTACTTTGGTGGTGTACGTATCAATTCGATACCTGCATATTCTGCAGGTGCCGTTCCCCACATACCAAACCAGAGACAGCAACCCTTAGAAAGATTAATACGAGCTCCTGGCACTGAATCTAAGTGTTCCGTTATACGAACAACCTCATCAATGCTTGGCTAATCAGCACAGAAAAACACGAGGCCATCCGCTTAGCTTGATACCTTCAATTCGTGGCCCATAATACGAAAACCACTGACGGCTGCACTGCTTATAACACAAAACAAAGTGGCTCCAAGTATAATACGATTAGAGCGGGGACAGTGGACAACCCTGTTTCACAGAGGACTGAATGTGGACTAGTTGCGCAGGCCTCGTGTTAAGCTGCACCACACCCTCGCGCTGCGCACTGCAGAGCGCCGCTGTTTTCAAAGTCCATCTGGGGCCTACTGCGGCACTACCCGCTCGCCATTGTGTTCTACGTAGCACAAATCCCTCCTTTCGCACTGGTTCTAATCTAGTATAAGTCGCCTGTAGTTTAACGAATTCGGTTCTCTGCACTCAACTCAATGCGACAAGAGAACTTACGGCATCATCAGCTGCAACAAAATTCACGTAGCGCACAAACTCCTGGAGCGTTATTTGAAAAATTTTCTATATAATTCTTGAGGTCGAGGTGGTTGACGCTTTTATAACGCACGCTGAAACGGCATTGGTTATGACCTCTACTCTTGTCAACAATTCGGAGAAGCACCAAACTTTATGTGCAGAATTTTAGCTGCCACAGCTGAAGAAAGCGGAGGTAAATCAGGCCGTGTCCACTTGAAAAATTAACTGTCAAAATCACTGGGGCTGATTCTTCTCTGAATGGGACAGCTTTAGGGGCCCCTCTCGGGCTGACGGTGCGGAGGAGCTGATACACTGCGGGCTGTACGTGTCTTCCAGGGCGGCGCGTTGGCGGCAGCCGTCCGGTAATACTACCAATTGTATTCATTTCATTCGAGTGCATGCACACGGCTGAGAATAAGTGAAGAATAAGCTCCAGTAGCTCCAAAGTTAGCAAATATTTCAGAAATTCCAAAGGGAAGCAATAGGGATGGCACCGCTAACGTTATAGCCCCTGCGGGCGCTTTTCTCCCGTTTAGCGAACCACAGCGGCGTTTGTTCAGAAATGCTCCTCTCTGCTCGGCTGCAACGTCAACCTCGATCCCTCATTCCACAAGTTTTCAAGGCTTGGATTTCCTTTGTATTAGAGAGAATAATGAAAAAAAGGCAAGAAATACATTACAAAAATTTCTTTAGCAGTGTGATGACCCCCATAATGCGCAGGTCCACACGGGACGGAGAGGCAAAGAGACACCGTATGGCTCAGTTTAAACAAACAGATATATTCAATAGTTATACATGATTAAGATTCAGAGGCTGGGGCGTCCGAGCTTACGTGCCGACGACTTCATGGGGGCGATGGAGTGGCTCCGGAGTTGGGCTCGAGCGGTTGCTGGCAGAAGCTGCACGCCGACGGGCTTCGGCGCTGAAGGCCCTCTTGGCGAACGATGTCGTCCTGAGCGTGTTTCTTCCGTACTGCTTCTCGATTTTTATATCCTCTTCTCCACACTCCCTAGGGTGAGGACGCCCACGCCGGAGGGGAAGGAGGGGGGGGCTAGGGCTTTCACTTGGGCGCACAAACATACCACCGCACTTATTGTCTCGCCCCCCTCACGTGTTGAGTCCGAGGGAAAGAATGTTGTCTTCGCGGTAGCGCATAGCGTCGGCTGTGGTACGGCGCGCTCTGGCCCGCTGACAGTTCCCTTGTCCTGGAATGTGCCCGGGAGGGCCGCCCCTGAAACCGCCACGCCAATTGGGGAGGATAAACCCTGTTTCCCCGCGGCGGCGGCGGCGGGTCCGGTTGGGTCCGGTTGGGCTTAAACCCCTTCGTTCTGGTTGTCACTCTCAACGAGCATGGCTGGGTAATTGATGATGCCTGTCATCTGGGTCTCCGTCTACGCCGCGCCGTCGAACGTGGAACCTCGTAGCACATACAAGGAATGTACCTCGTAGCACACACAAGGAATGTACCTCGTAGCACACACAAGAAATGTACCTCGTAGCACACAAGGAATGTCACACTCGCTCACCCTCCAGAAGAATGTTCTCCGAACATTTGAGTCCCTGCAGCTCCCCTTGTCTTTCTGAATCGCCTCGCACAGTGCGTCCGACAAAACACTTTTCGCTGCACTCAACACCACTGCACAACACCATATGCCTCCGCTGTCATAACTGGCGTCTCCAGGGGCAGCACTGATCTTCTTTTACAGATAAACATGAAACTCAGCACCCAAGCCTCTCCTTTCTAGTCCAAACTGGACGAAATAAATTTACCACAGTTACAAAGGAGCTCCCACTTCTAGCACGATCACGGCACAGACAAAAATATAGATAACGAAAGGAAGTAGGGCAGGTTCTGCATGCGCTCCACATGCTCTCCTGTGAAGGTGTTACTTAATGACAGAAAGGTTTAACTACCAACTCCGATAACTTAACACATAAGCACATAGCAATGTTATGAGCTGTGGCATTACACAATTCTAACCAGTTCAAAACTCCGCTCTGTTTACACCATTAGTCCGACTTAGCTTTCCGATTTCGCAGCGGATATCGGCCTTCATGAGTCATACTAAGTAAGTCTGTGACCCTTTGTCTGCTTTGGGACTCGCGAGGGCTCGTGGCAGGAGCCTCTCCTGGCGTTATCTGCGCGGCAACCTCGCGCGCTTCTTCTTCTAGCAATGCATGAAGTAAATCCGGTGGCATTCTGGCCGTCACCTCTGGCGCCTGCCGAACAAATGCAAGAGAGGGCGTTTCTTGCGAACTATCTGCGCGCTCCGCTTCACTTCTGTCCCCATCAAAATCCGCGCTTTCCCTTTCCTCATTTCGTGAATACTGAACCGGTGCCGACTTGAGGCGATTTGCGTGTATCCTTATCAAGCGCCGGTTCACGTCTCGGACTCTGAAGTTTACCGGAGAAAGCTTCTCGACAACCTCGCACGGTCCTCTCCACTTCGTCTGGAACTTACGAGCTAGCCCAATCTGCCTTTGGCAGTTTTCAATGTACACGCTGTCCCCCACATTAAACGGCGCGTCTCTAGCACTGCGATCGTGCACCTCCTTCCTGCGCTTCGCCGCTTTCTTTAAGGCCTTCTTTGCGATGTCCCTCGCCACTTGCAAGCGCGATTCTAGCTCCACCTTATAGTCGTCCAGTGAAGCGTATGGGACACGACGGGGGCCCTCTGGCACTTCACTAGGCTGGTCCGGGTCTCGGCCGTAGAGAAGAAAGAATGGCGATTCGCCCGTGCTCTCGTGTGCTGCGGAATTGTAGGCAAACATTGCATACGGGAGCCACAAGTCCCAGTCCCGCTGGTCGCGCGAAACAAAATGCGACAGGAACCCGGCCACGGTTTGGTTCAGTCGCTCCACCGCGCCGTTGCAAGCCGGATGGTACGGTGTTGTCTGCTTCTTAGCGATCTTAAGCAGCTCGCAAACTCTCCTCATGAGCTGCGACACGAAGTTCGTTCCCCGATCTGTCAAGAGTTGCCTCGGGGGTCCATGTCGGAGCACGATCTGTTCGACAAATGCTCTTGCAACCGTGTCTGCCTTCTGATCGGGGAGTGCTACCGCTTCCGCGTATTTTGAAAGGTGGTCGACAAATACTAAAATGTACTTGTTTCCGGAAGTGGTCGTGGACAATGGGCCCATTATGTCCATACCTGTCCGCTCGAAGGGAGCCGAAACCTCAGGGAACGGCTGAATTGGAGCTGGTCTTCGTCCCTTGGGTGTTTTTCTTTCGAGACAGGAATGACACTTCGCACAGTAGTCTCTAACATCCTGTCGCATGCCACTCCAAAAGTACAAACGCTCCACACGCCTGCGTGTCTTCGCTACGCCAAAATGACCGGCGCATGGCGCATCGTGAAACGCGCGAAGAACCCTTTCTGTCCACGACCGAGGTATGACGACTCTCTCCCAAGCGGTTTTCTCTGGTCTCCCTTTCCTGGTTGGCCTCGTGCGCCGACACAGGGTGCCGTCTTTGCCAATGAAATAACCTAGCTGTTCGGGGTGAGACGGTGCGCCCTCTAAGCTTTCGATTATTCGCTTCAGGCCAGGATCTTTGCACTGCTCTGTGCGTAATTCGGCGGGGTCGACTACGGGGACAAACTCATCTATAGCTGCCACGGCAGCTGTGCGGCTGAGTGCATCAGCATTCAGATGTGTCTTTCCTGACTTGTGCTCAACTTCAAAGCAGTATTCCTGCAGGTGTAGATTCCATCTAGCGAGTCGCGAGCTAGGGTCCCTGACACTCATCACCCATTTCAGAGGATGGCAGTCTGTGACTAGCTTGAATTTGCGGCCGTAAAGGTAGCATCTGAAGTGCTTTACTGCCCAGACAACGGCGAGGCACTCCCTTTCCGTAGCTCCGTACTTTTGTTCTGTGGGGCTGAGCTGTCGGCTAGCAAAAGCAATGGGATGTTCTTTGCCCTCGATAACCTGAGATAGCACGGCACCAACTGCGAACTTTGACGCATCTGTGGCCATAACGAAGGGCAAATTAAAATCCGGGTGGCGTAACAGCGGTGCACTCATTAGCTTCCTTTTCAGGGCCCCAAAAGCATCCTCCGCGTTTTCGTCCCAGCGAAAGGCGACATTTTTGGCTGTTAAGGCGGTGAGCGGCTTAGCGAGCTTGGCGAACTCCTCTATGTGCATTCGGTAGTAACCGATCAGGCCGAGAAACTGCCGGACCTGGCGGACGCTAGTCGGGGATGGAAAATCCGAAACACACCTTAGTTTCTCAGGGTCCGGTCGCACGCCGTCAGCTGAAACAATGTGCCCGAGGTATTTCACCTCGTTTTTGAGGAATTGGCTCTTAGAGGGCTTCAGCTTGAGACCCGCTCCTCTTAGTCGCACCAAAACCTGCTCAATATCGCGCAAATGGTTCTCAAAACTGTCACTGTATATGATAATGTCATCCATATACACGAAGCACAGCCTCCCCAGAAGACCTGCCAGGATAACATCAGCGGTTCTCTGCCAGACAGCAGGGCTGTTGGCCAGACCCATCAGCATTCTTTTCCATTCATAGTGCCCTGAGGGCGTGTTGAATGCCGTTTTCTCGGCATCTGCCGGATCCATTGCTATCTGCCAGAATCCCGCCGCCATGTCCACTACCGTGAAGTACCTGGCAGAGCCCAGCTGAGAAAGCGTCTCCTGTATATTGGGGATGGGGTATGGATCGATGCGAGTTACGGCATTTAATTTGCGGTAGTCCACTGCCAATCGATACGAGCCATCTGGCTTTTCCACCAATAGTGCTGGTGCTCCCCAGGATGACTTTGAGTGTTCGACAATGCCGCGATCAATCAGGTCCTGCACCTGCCGCTCCATCTCCTCACGTTGGGAGTAAGGAATCCTGTACGCACGCTGGTAAACGGGCGATGAAGTGCCGGTTTCTATCCTGTGCTTTATAACGCCACAGCAGCCCAAATCCAGGTTGGACGCGGCGAATACCTCCGAGTAGTCGTTCAGCAAACCAGCCAGAGCCTCCCTCTCCCTGGATTTTACGTGAGAAAGATCGAACGACACCTTTGGAGCAGCCGAAGGACTAGCATGCTCTACAGTTGCGAGTACCGTATCGGTGGGCTCACGTTGCTCTATCGCAGAGGTGAAGAAAGCCAATGTTTTGTTCTTGGGAAGGCTCAGTGGCTGCTGGCTACAGTTAACCACCCGTAGGGGCACTCTGTGGGCGTCATTAACTGTCACGAGGCACGCGGCTGCCTTCAGGCCACTGCTGAGAGAGTCGACCGGCTCAAGCACTCCCACGGCGCCGCTCTCTACATCTGAAGGCACAAACGCGTACAAAATTTGCTCCGACCAAGGAAGGACGACCGCCTCCTCGACCAGCCGGACGGCAACCCGCGAATATACCTTCTCCAATGATCCCACTGTTTGACGGGTGTCAATATCGGTAATGCGAATCTCAGCCCCTCTCCTGTTCAAAAACGGAACTTTTGAGCCGCCCGCATTAACCTCTTCCTCAGAGAATGAGACTACTACCTTCCCTTTTCTCAAAAAATCCTGCCCTAATATACCTGACACTCCGTTTGGCAGAGACACCGTGTCCGGGCATACGTAGCAGGGGTGCTCCAATGCAATTCCGCCGAGAGAGAAGTGTAACCGGTAGAGTCCACTTATGCCAAGAGGATCCCCCGTTATGCCTACAAATTTGGTTGCCATACCACCAGACGCTTCCAACACCTCGCGGTCCCCCTTCCTTCGAAGCGTGTTAAAACTGCTCTCCTTAAGCAATGTCACCTTTGACCCCGTATCTATCAACAGTTCCATACAACAACCATTTAACTTGCAACGCACAACAGGGCATGCCTCGTCGGCCACACAAACTACCACCACCTCATCATCTACTGCTCCCTCCCCACGCTCCTCAGGCTGGGGAGGACTAACTAGTTTTTTGTCTCGGTATCTGGAGCCCCGATGTAGGCTTGCTTAGGGCGTGTCTCGCCTGCTTCTCTTTGTGGCTCCCCACGGCGCACGTTTTGGCAGAAACTGGCGATGTGTCCGCGACCCTGGCAAGCGAAGCATACGATTTCTTCAAAATCTCGCATACCGCGCCTGTAGCTTTGTGGCGGTCTCCGGTTTCCAGCGAATGGGCGCTGTTGAGCGCGCGCTTCAACCTGGCATTCTACCTGCTGAGATAGCAGCTGTTCTAAGCGATCTAACCGCTCTGTCAAGAGAGCAACCTCAGGGTTGAGCACCGCTCTCTCTATGACGCGTACTCTCGCTGCGGCTGTCGTTAACGCATCATTTTGTTCCTCATCCAATGCGGCCTCCACGGCTTGGTTGAAATTGCTCGGCTTGCGCGAGAGCACGAATCGGCGCACGGGGTCTTGCAGACCAGCCACGAACAAAGCGGTCATTTCCTCTTTAAGTATATCCTCCGCGTATTTCTTCTTAAGCTGGTCTCCTTCCTCCTCCCTGCTTAACGTATCGCGCGCTAAGCGCTGAAGCCGCGACGCAAACGTTCGCACGTCCTCCCCTACCATCTGTCCGGCGTCACGGAACCTCTGTACTCGCACGTGACGTGGTTCAGTGTCAAAATGCTCAAACGCGAGCTTCTTAAATTCCACAAATGATTTTGGGGATTTTACTTTTTCGTCTCGCCATGCAAAATCATGAGCAGCTCCTGCCATCTTACACCTCGGCATTCCCAGCATTTGAGCATCGGACCATCCCCCCATTTTCCCAATCTCTTCTAGCATGGAAAAGAAATCGCAGATTGGAACCCCTGTCTTATCTCCCGTAAACGTCGGAATGACGCTTCCTAATGCCAGCATGCTTGCTCCGAGCGACGGCTGTGGAGTGGGAGCTCCCTCAGATAAAGACATTTGTTTTTTTCTTTTTCAAGCCCTCCGGTGCCTCAAGCCTCTCAAATGGGGGTAAAAGTCCCACAATCAGTCCCGTGATTCCCTATTGATTACAATTTTGAAGTCATGAATGTCGCAGCATTCAGAGGACATTTGCTTTTGAGACCCCACTTCTGACACCAGTGTGATGACCCCCATAATGCGCAGGTCCACACGGGACGGAGAGGCAAAGAGACACCGTATGGCTCAGTTTAAACAAACAGATATATTCAATAGTTATACATGATTAAGATTCAGAGGCTGGGGCGTCCGAGCTTACGTGCCGACGACTTCATGGGGGCGATGGAGTGGCTCCGGAGTTGGGCTCGAGCGGTTGCTGGCAGAAGCTGCACGCCGACGGGCTTCGGCGCTGAAGGCCCTCTTGGCGAACGATGTCGTCCTGAGCGTGTTTCTTCCGTACTGCTTCTCGATTTTTATATCCTCTTCTTCACACTCCCTAGGGTGAGGACGCCCACGCCGGAGGGGAAGGAGGTGGGGGCTAGGGCTTTCACTTGGGCGCACAAACATACCACCGCACTTATTGTCTCGCCCCCTCACGTGTTGAGTCCGAGGGAAAGAATGTTGTCTTCGCGGTAGCGCATAGCGTCGGCTGTGGTACGGCGCGCTCTGGCCCGCTGACAGTTCCCTTGTCCTGGAATGCGCCCGGGAGGGCCGCCCCTGAAACCGCCACGCCAATTGGGGAGGATAAAGCCTGTTTCCCCGCGGCGGCGGCGGCGGGTCCGGTTGGGTCCGGTTGGGCTTAAACCCCTTCGTTCTGGTTGTCACTCTCAACGAGCATGGCTGGGTAATTGATGATGCCTGTCATCTGGGTCTCCGTCTACGCCGCGCCGTCGAACGTGGAACCTCGTAGCACACACAAGGAATGTACCTCGTAGCACACACAAGGAATGTACCTCGTAGCACACACAAGGAATGTACCTCGTAGCACACAAGGAATGTCACAGCAGTCTACTGAGTGTAGATAGACTTCTGTTTATAAATCTATAGACTCTCTATAGAAAAACCCTAGAGAACAGTTTATAGGTCATACAAATAAATTAAACAGTTTGAGACAATCTATAGAAATATGGCCATACATTTCTAGTAGACTTTCGTCTACAGACTATGCATGGACTAAAAGAAATACCTGTCGGAAGGGAATAGAGTCTGTAAAAAGTTTGTAGACTGTCTATAGACAGTCTATAGACCATTTTTGTAAGGTATGATACCTATCAGTGTTTAGGTTCATATCAGTGTTTAGGTTCAAGAATAATATCGTTTTTAATCTTTATATTGTTACGAAGACGAAGAAGAGGGCAGTGGCGCGGGACGGAGCGCTCGCGCTACGCCCGCCGCCATTCAATCATATCATCCGCAATCATGTCGTCCTTTTGTTTGGCTTGCCAACTCGTATCAATATCTTCATGCTATGTCTGACAAATTTTAACCTGAATAAAAACCACATTTTCTTCCGCAAAACCTATCTGTATGTGGTCATTTTAGGGCTTTCTTTTGTAAATAACTGTGGTATATGCAGCTTTTTCTTTAACATTTCCATATTCTTTCATGCTTGTGATGGACATCTGATTGTGACGACTCAAAAACCAGACGTTTCTCTGTCAGGTCATTTCAGCGCTCCCAAGTAAGGAAAATTCCCAACGGCATGACATTTTTTCGTCCCACAAAATCCAAAAACATCTGCAACAAAAAGCTGCTTTCCTGATAAGGTATTCGATATGAATTTACAAATTGCAATTCGTTCTGCTAAAACATTATCCTCCAACACTGCCTCAGTGTTCGACTTAAGAGCGTTAGCTACAGGAGCTTCAAGATTTTGCATCAGTGTACTCTGCAAACATGGAGAAGACCAATCATCCGCGGATGTTTTCTCTCCACCATCTACCTCATGGGTTTTGCACTATAATATTGCGATTTACAGCCATCTTCGCTATATTCGATATATTTCCTCGTTATATCACTTAACACATTTTATAAACGTGTGCATCACAACACGTCGAATCGTTTGACACCATCCGGAAAAACAGTTCGGCCGTAATAGCCGTCTGAAGACCCTTGGATACACCGTTTGGGCGGGAAAGGTCGTCGTTGCGAATCCCACACATACTTTGGACCTTATCTCAACAATTGATTTTATGCTCAGCCACGTGCCAAGTCATTTAACCACACTTCGAACATTCTGCGTCATACGGGTGGCTCACAAATTTTATGTATATTGTGGTCCCGAGGGCGGGGTCCCACTTCGATGGCCGCTATACTGGCACATATGTAAGGGATCTAAAGTATACGTATCACAAAATTGCTTTGGGATATAGTGTGGTCACCTGGTTACTTTTTCGTCAATTTGACCTTTCATTGAGGACAGACGCGTTCTTTACAAACCTAAGTAGTAAGAGCCATTGCTCTTTAAAGCTGCTACGAGAACTTTGTTATCAGTTCCATCACTGAATGCGGAAAGCGGAAATAATACCTTGTATATAGAAAGGATGAAAAGCACGCATGAAAAGGCATGGGTAGCTAAGATATTCAAGGCAACATCATGCAGACAACTAGGACGACGTAATAAAAGGGCTAAACACAGGGTCGAAGAGGCAGAGGTTGTTATCGCTTCTTTGAAAAACAAGCTGAATACGGGCTCAAATAAGAAAGAAAAATAAATGTTGATAGTTTCGTGATAATTCTGTAGGCAGCGTCGTTTTGTTTTAAAGCGTTGCGAGCACCTTCTGCAAAAAAAATTAAGGCCAGCTTTAAATTTAATCACCAGGCAGTGCCGTTTACATTTAAGAGCATGAGAGCGCCATCTGAATAGAAGTAAAAAAAGAATAGTTTTGTAATAGTTCAGTAGGCAGTGCAGTTTGTTTTAAGGCGATGAGAGCGCCCTCTGAAAAAAATTAAGAAAGCCTTGTATTAAATCAATAGACACTGCCGTTTAGTTTTAAGAGGATGATAGCGCCATCTGAACAGAAGTAAAAAAGAATAGCTTTGTAATAGTTCAGTAGGTAGCGCCGTTTGATTAAGGCGATGACAGCGCCTTCTGGAAAAAAATAAGAACAACGTTCTATATATGTCAGTAAGCAGTGCCGTTTAGTTTTAAGGCGATTAGAGCGCCTTCTGAAAAAATTAAGAACAGCCTTGTATTAAATCAATAGGCAGTGCCATTTAGTTTTAAGAGCATGAGAGTGCCATCTGAAAAGAAGTAAAAAAAGAATAGTTTTGTAATAGTTCAGTAAGCAGTGCTGTTCGTTTTAAGGCGATGAGAGCGACTTCTGCAAAAAAAAGAACAGCCTTGTATTAAATCAATAGGCAGTGCCGTTTAGTTTTAAGAGGATGAGAGGGCCATCTGAAAAGATGTAAACAAGAATAGTTTTGTAAGAGTTCAGCAGGCAGCGCCGTTTTTGACTCTCGAAAAACGAAAGAGCGCCTTATGATAATAAATATTCCAATATTGATGGTTAAACTACAGTTTGCGGTAAACTCAAGGAACAATTCACTATGTTTTGTTTTACCGGAATTTTGGCCTCCCATTAAGACGTCTATATACCTGTAGAGTCAGCATCCCAGACGCTGTAGAGTTATTGGTGAAAGAAGACAATGTAAACGCATCTACGGTAGATGAGAGTATAAAAACGACTACAGGATTCGTGGGGATGAATTAGAGAAGTTATCAAAGAGGAGAATTTTACAAGTGACACTGCAGCCGCTGTACCAACTTAGTTTTATTTGTATTATTTTGCAGGAACATACGCCTAAGTTCAGAAAGCTGACACAAAGAGATCTTAACATCATCTCAGCCTTGTGGGTGTTGCTGACGCACCGTTTCACAGGATTCATTCCAATCTCGCATTCATCCATCCACTGTACTCTCTTTGCCGGATTTAAGGCATAACTCCAAGGTCGACTGTTCTTACTAGGCCTGATTTCATACATACGAGGCAAGTTGCGTTGTTTGTGCGACGCAAAGTGCACTTCGGTCAATTGTCAGCTAATTTAATGCACATGCGCTTGGGCCAATGATAGTGGCTTCGCATGCAACAGTAATGCTCTGGAACTGTCATAAACATAAGTACCGGCGTAGTACAGATCCGGCATGATAAATTTTGAGAGATAAGTCATGACTGCTTTCTTTTGAAACAATTCTCTCTCATAAGCGCCTAGTTTTTGTCCCTTAAGTAACACTCAGTATGCTTCCAATAAAAATGATACCCAATGAATAATTTTCGCTTTTGAGGACCTATTTCAACTTTGATGTGCGCGTCTTTTACTGCACATTGATAAATGTGCACATCATGATACTTTGTTGATAAGAAGCCAAAAAACCTACAAAGCGTTTTCATGTTTTGATACCACGGCCACATTTGTACCACGCTTCTACACTGGTTCCGGGCAGCCGTTAGCTGCCACAGCGTGACTACGCATGTGCCGTACCTTCAGATCTTGTACTGACCAACAAGCTCGGCGTCACTCACGTTCTGTGCAAGCGCGAGGTGAACTCGCAGTTCGCCCGCAAGTATTCTGACGACCGGGCGCGCAACGTAGAGTGTTTAGCCAGGGAAGATAGAAGTGCGAAAACCACTCAAGCCTTGACGCTATTCGGCATGGCAACTTTCGAAGAAACCTGCGCCTTTCTGTCGCTGCCGAGAGAAATTCTTGTCCACATTTTGAGCTTCCTCAATCCCGAAGACCTCATGGCTGTCGAGCGAACTTCGCCTGAGTTATCAAGGCTAGCGCGCGTCCAGTACGTGCTGCATACCACGAGGTTCCTCAGCAACTCCGCAGATACCCTACGTGACTACCTAGACGAGAGGAGGGCGGCGGCGATATCTGAACTCGACTTGAACGACTTCGTGGTCGCCGACTCGGAAGCGATAGAGAGGTGTGTCACAGCTGCGTGAACCTGACCACACTGCGGTGCGTCAACACCCGCCTGTCAACACTCGATTGCTGCTCCGTTCTCGCCGATGCTGGCCTCACCAGGCTACGCGCACTAGCACTGCCCTCGTGCGCCATAAGTTGTCGAGGGTGCCTCCATCAACTCGCTAGGGCATGCTTCAGGCTGAACGAGTTAGATGTGTGCAGTGACTTGAATGCGCTGCCATTGACTTGCGCCGTTTGCAACGCTCCTTCCACCTGCAACGAACAGTTTATCGAGCTGCTGCACGTGCTCTGCTCTCTGAGGCGTCTCACCTTATGCGATCTTCCAAACATTCGCGATCAGAGCTTTCTCATGGGCTCTGCGGTTCGTGAACTCAGACTACAGAACATTGGACTTGCAGGCTTTGCGGGTGAAGAAACAGCCGCTCCTCTGACAGAGGTAAGAACTGGCAGTAAATTGCCCGGACTAAGCCTGCAGATTTGTGCTATGATATTAGCCTATCAAATTTAGCAAGGGATTTTTACCTTACTGCGTCCTTATGTTCCCGCTGCTGCGTCCGTAAAGATGCACATTTTGGCATAATCTAGCAGATAAAGCTTGGCGGCTAGATCAGTCTGACAGGTTAAACACACTGAAGGTGCAAGCTGTTTTTGTTATATATTCAGTGCTTTGAACGCATGTAAACCATGCTGTCTTATTTAATCTTACTTACGGTTACATATGCGGAATTAGGAAATAGCCAGTTCATTCGGGCCAATGAATGTACACCACAATATAATAGTGATGTTAATGAGAAATGCCCACTTGCAGACACATCAACATACTTTGGGCTAACTCAAGCATTACAGCATATTAAGCTTCATGTTAAAGCAGAAGAATTTACATGCTTTGCACCGGTCATTTTTTCTGAATACTTCGCATTTTGACAAGGGTATCGTGATGACGTCTTTTTACGGAGTGTCAAAAGTTCCAAGGTATCGAAGTATTTCACCCCATTGTCGTAAAAGTAGGCGTCATGCTGGGTAAGTGTTGAGCAGAGCCTGTCGCACAAGTTTTTGCATTGTGCGTCACAGATGATGAAGCAGGTGCACATCTTGAAGCTGGAGAGCACCTTGGTCCCCCTGGACCTGTCCTTTCTCAGGCGAGGGCTGAGGCGCACTCCTCGGTGGTTGCACCGGCTCGGTGTCACATCGACCGGGATTCTGCCTAGCGAGCGCCGAGAGTTGCTGGTTTCCCTGGTCCAGCTCTTTCCGTCCGCCGAGTTCATTCACGTGCACACATGGCAGCCCGAACTGCAACTGTTGCCGGAGTCCAGTGCATTCGTCGCGTTTGGCGTCACCGTGCCAGACGGTGACTGCGGGGGTCTGCTTTCACCCGACGGAATTGTCCTCTGCCATACGTGTAACCTCGTTTCTGCTCAGAGGCCACGCAACTGCGGACCACGTCGGTTTTAATTCCGGAGACCAATAGCTAAGGCCCCCAACGTTGTCGTTAGTCATGTCCGCATTTACGCTGCCATGGAGGGTGTGCGCTCAAGGCTGACAAAATAGAATACAGCCATCCTGTATCGTCCAATCGAAACCTGAAAGATACCGTCTTAAGCATGCAGTCTGGTACATCTATTCAATGGCTGCGCCATTATGAGTCCTCTTTTAATGGTGAAGCTCCGACCATGCTTTGCTTGCATCTTTTTTCCCTTTCTTATGTGTGAGACAAAGAACGTTAAAGGTCTGGTCTGCTCAATATTTACTTACGAATGCTGTAGCTCTGGCGTTAGAATTCTTATCATTTTTATCCTGATTGATTGCAAGATCGTTATATATGGATTGTTTTTGCCAATCAGAGCCATCGTTTTACAATCATGATTTGAGTACGATAAGCACATACATCTTAGTCGTCTAAATTTGCTGTGGGCCTCCAACAGGAATAACGTGAACCGAGGCCTCGTCAGCAGTTAACCTTTTGTGCACATTTTTCCAGGCGTCATTACACAATAGATCTGCCTTTTACAGCCCGCATTCTGCTTGGCCTCAGCCCCTGGCCGACCATGAACAAACAAAAGAATTAATCTTTTTGCGTTGTTACTGATTGCCTTTTCAGTGAAACATTGGCCTCACTAAATTGTCTCCAGTACTCCTGCTTTCCCTATGATGCACCTTCATTCGGCTTCGGCAGGGTCATTGCCTAAACATACGCTCCCGTTCTGCGGATCTAGGTTTTTCGCCGACAGTGGCACGTGACTCTCCAAACACTCTCAGCCCAAACAGTCGTTAATAATGCATTTCTGACTTGCAGTATTGCACGAAAGTGTAGCGACCGCAGTAAAAATGCAGTAAACTTTCACCGAGCACCTGGCATCTGTTTTTAAATGCCTACAAACGAAACACTTAACGAATTCGGCCAACAGTCCAGGAAAGGATGCTGTCAATCGCTCTGTATATGCGAATGAATGCGGTGTTATCGTAAGTAGGCCCTGAGTATCGCTTGCGCAGCGCAGCCAGAAACTACGCGGCCTGCACTGTGTGAACTGCTGTTACCTTCACTATAAAGCTTTGAATCTAATAAAACAGTTGTGCAACCATTTCTACCATCTAGGCATGTTGCTTACTGCACAGCGTTCTGATGGCCCAAATATAGAGCCTGCGATCAATCAACATTTAGCAACTATGAACGATAACTGTTCAGATGAATTTTTATCCTCTGCCAGAGAGATTAAATCAACCGCGGTGGCTGACTGGTTATCGTGCGCGGCTGCCGACGCGAAATGCTAGTTCCGGGCCGAAATGCTAAAGGCCCGTGTACCGTGCCATGTCAAAGCGCGTTAAAAAATTGACATATGATTACGATAGTCGATAATGCGATATTTTAGTGCAGCTCTCCACATGCCACCTTGGCAGCGCTGTCACGTGGCGTGCTGCGCTGCTAGCCACCACCCAGGGTCTGGCCGTGGCCGGCGGCGTTTCGCTCTGCTACTACCGGCCAACACGCCGTGTGCCAGGTGGCTTTGGGACGTTAAACCTCCACAAATTAAACCAAACTTCATATTATTCAAAGTGCCAAAATCACCCATGTTTATTTTCCGCATGTTAAACACAGCTACGAGCAGCACTGCTACTATTCAGACTTAGCCCTTTCGTGCCGAAATTAAAACTTATCAATATAAAGAAAAATTGGCCTCCAGAGGCTAGCAAAAGTAGGAGGAGGAGAATTCAACAAGACCAGAGAGTCAAAGTTTCCTCCTGTCTTTAAATGTTTTTTTACGTGATTCCAAATAGAACCTCTGGGACTTAGAGGTCAAACAGTGCTTTGTAGGGGGATTTATTTGAAATTTTAACTTAATATCAGCTGCTTTGACAAACGGCTTGTATTTGTTGAAGTATGTGTGTGTGTGTGTGTCACAGCTCTTGCCAAGAATAAGCGAGAATGACAGGACAAATATATTGTACCTCTGTTGTTAATTTTTTATTGCGCGTGGGAAATTGTGCGGTCCTATACAAGAGGAATTCTGGAGTTTGTTGAAGATCAGAAGAGCTTCTTTTGAAAGGCTGAGTCTAAGAGGCAGGCTCCCATATCCAAAATTCCAGCCTCATGCTCACAACATCTGGCTTCGTGCATCGAGCAAAGGTTTGTAATACTCGGCTGCAGACCCGAAAGAAGCGGGTTTTATCCCGGCCGCAGCGGTCGAATTTCAATGGAGGCGAAATTCTAGAGGCCCGTGTACTGTGCGATGTGAGTGCACGTTAAAGAACCCCAGGTGGTCGAAATTTCTGGAGCCCTTAACTTCATCGTCCTTCATAGCCAGAGTCGCTTTGGTACGTTAAACCCGCGTAAACCAAACGAAATCAAAAGTTTGTAACACTAAATTCTCAAAGACTGCCTCAGGGCAGAAGCTTCTCATGTATTCACACAGTCGCTGTGCTTCCTGCAGGGAGGGGGGGGGGGGGGGGGTTGAATGTCGTATTTTTATTTTTACCTTGTTCAGCAGTATCATGCTGTGTCTGCAGAACGGATTATCCTGTGATTGCTTTTTTCTGATGCACAGCATGAACTTTTGGGCGAATTTGTAGGCTTTTGTAAGGTTTAAACCTTTTCAAACTTCGACGTCGTTCTGTTACCACTCGGTTCTGCTTAGCCCTGTTTTTAACTTCCTGGCATGGACGGTATTCCTACAGGTTCAGTGCTTTCATGTTATACTCTCTATTCGTTTTCTTGTAATAAATGCCATTACTTTTACACCGCATGAATCAACAGGTGTTATAGGCTGCTCTTGAAACTGTTCAATTTCGACATCAAAAGTGCTTGCGCTGAATGTAGACATCTTTTTCGGAGGATAGAACGTTTATTAAAACATATATAATGCGCAAAAAGCGATATTTAGACGACACAAGCAGTCACTGGTAGCTAGAATCGAATCGCGCTGCTTATTCTTCAATGGGGCCTTCAGGTCCCAGTGATTTCATCTACAATCATTATTACGGGCGAAAAACTTTAATGGATATAATTTTGTTTCACCAAATGAACTTATTTGTACCGAATAACTTGAAACTTGCTTCCAGCCTTCCACATCATTAAAGAAAAACAAACGGTTTTCTTTGTTCTACACGATGCAAGAAAGTGCTGACAGCTAGGCGCAACACAAAGCGTACGTTGTTTCTACTTATATCCCTTTCCTACCTGCTAGCAGTTATCAGCCAGGTGAAATGTCACTAAAATATGTAGATGAAGTGCTAAACATCAGAACTAAATCAAAAACAGAACTTCGCTCTGAATGCAAGACTTCGCCTCTAATGTTGGTGATCCGAAATGAAATCAATATGCCTGAGAGGTTCAACAACCACCAAAGCCAAATCTAGCATGCCAGTGCGTGCCCAAAAACTAGTTCCCCGATGTAGTTGCTTTGAGAAAGTAGGTATATTTCGCCGCGACCAAGAGCAAGTACAGTGATCTGCAATGCTGTTGCTAAATGTTTTCGGCCAAGCCTGCACCGATACCCAGAGATATAGCACCGGTACGCAGCGGAGCGATTTGCTATTGAGGCCGAGCCACTTGCACAGCAACCATATCATTGCACGGTGAGCGTGCAACGCATTACACCTTCGATTTCTTAAAATGCCTGCAGCACATGGCGTCGAAAATATACCTATAACTTTCGCCAATTCGTCAACCCTCGAAAACCGTGGCTCCGCATAAGGGGATGGGGGCATGATTAACAATGCGCAAAAGGCACGATGGGCCATTTTCTTTTTCTAGCCGATTGCCTACCGCAATTTCCCTGCATCCTTGGTCAGAAAGGAGCGCAGGTTTGCGTGCTTTGCCTTCACAATACTTAGGTCAAGGTTAACGCGGCGCGGAAATAGACCGAAGACAGAAGGAATGAACGAGAAAAGTCTGGCGGTCGACTCCCAACCGGTTTATTGGAGAAACTCACCAGACTTTATATAGCCTACTGCGTTGTCTTGAAGGAAATGGCAACACAAAATAGCAATCTCTACTGAGAAAAAGAGCAAATCAACACACGATATGAAAGTACAAAGGTCGCATCCGAAAAGTTAACATGCGCAGTAATTTTATCCCAATAATTTATCGCAATAATTTTATTCTACATTTGTCGTTCTGCAAAACCTATTCTCTCTGAGCCGTACGGGTGGTGCACTCACACTTGTACGCCTAGTTTAAGTCGCAACGATTTCTTTCTCCCAGCTCCTTGAACTTGCTCGTAAACTTCGCTCCTTCAAAGATATGTTTATTTGCTTTGCAAGCCTAGCAATGATCTGGCAGGTGCCCTCATGGATTATTCTTCAACGAGCCCTGGTGCTCACGCCGCATCCGGCACACTGGATAATGCGGACACGCGCGCACTTAAAGGGACCCAGAAAGGTTGTCTCAATAAAGGTGCGATATGTCTAGGATGTTAAAAGACACCGCTTCACAAATATCCTCCATCAAGAATTATTTTAATGCTTTTTGTGGACGTTGAGTTATATGCAGACAAAAATTTGAACTTCCGCGTCTTCGCGCCTTTTCCTCTCTCGCACGCCAGGACGGCGGAGTTCCTCCGCCGGCCCCTCTCACTCGGCCCCTCCCCTACATCCGCCGGCTGCGGCGCGCACGGAGTGGCCGCGGTAGCGCGTGATGTCTGAAAGAATTTGACGCTGTGAACCAACGATAACCCCCGGCTGCTGACGTCATTTGCGGGGCGTGACGTCGTCTGCCAGGTTTTCGCGCCAATGCCCGGCACCACGCGTTGCCACGCGGTGCGCAAGAGGGAATTTTTAAAAATACTGTAATTTTCCCGTTTGCATTCATTCATTCATTCATTCATTCATTCTTGCTTTTGAGGCCTCGTACGCGACATGGACGCTCGGTTGCCTGTACTCTACATAGTGCAAACATTTTAAAGCCAAGCTCAAACACCCCTTTCCGTGCCCCTTTAAAAACTATCTCGTATATCCCTTCAAAGTGGCACTCAATAAATTGCATCTTATTATTCGTAACGCAATTTTGTAGTCGGCTCTACATCATACAGCAAATGTTTTGGCAGTGCCTCCTCTATTTTTACAATGACAGCCGCATCGCCTGCTTCGCAATGGGAGCCGCCGGTATGCCTCATGTTGCAAATGGGTTGCAAGCCCCAAGGGTAGCGTTGGCCTGGCGGCCTGGGGCACAGCTGGAAACATCCGAAGGTCCCGGCAAAGGATGAGTCGACTGGCAACAGAACAACTTGTTTATTCTGGCATCGCAAAAGAGCAGCCGGTCAGGGCGACCACGTCACTCGAAGGAAGAAATCGAAGTCTCTCTGGCGTCCGGGGCAGCTGCCTTTTTTATACCCTCGGAGTCGAGGGCAAGAAGGAACGGCTTGGGATGAGGCGCCCGATACGGCGACGCTCAGACATGTTCAGACGAGACGTGCGCGTCCGCCGGGCCGGCGCCGGTCAGACCTCCTCGCCTCCCAGTTGGGGAGCTCCTCTCCCCGGCTGCCGCGCTTTGACAAGCGTGGGCACCAACATGCACACACACACACGCACACACGACGACACGTGGCATTAAAACCTGCCTGGACGCGCTTGGCGGGAGGCGTTACGGCAGCACTGAACGGGTCCAAATGACCGCCGCTTTGAACGAAGCCGCGGCGTCCGTTGCATCCGCGCCGGCTATACCGCGCGTCGAAGGCGAAACGTAACAGACCGCCCCGCCGGGAGAAGGAGATCCCGATGGTCAGGGGACTGCATCCGCTGTCCGGAGGGATGTCGCTCGATGATGCTCGTAATCGAAACCGGTCGTCCCTCGACGTTGCTTGAGCGCAGCGCACAGAGAAGGCCTCGTTCTCAGGTTCAGGATCACACAGGACTCTACAAAGTCACTTCGGGAGAGTTGCCATTTTTGTGTTCGTTCCCAGCAAGCGTTAGAACTACGCCGAAACGCAACCGCTCAGTCAGCAAGCACGAGACAACTCTCACTAAGCTCTGCCAGGCTCTTTCCCCTTTTATACTACTGCCTAGTTCCTTACAGTAGTCAAGCAGCACTCAGAACGCGTCCACAAATTGGAAAATTGCACTAGAAAGCACATAATCACTTTGAAACACTAAACAAAAGCAATATGTTAAAAATCCTGCCTCAGGAAGAAAACATCACTAACAAACAACTTTGAGGCGGATTCCTACGTTACGGGCTTCGACTTAAGCCATCGGCGTTACCGTTGAGACTCCCCTTTTTGTAACGCACCTCAAAGGAATATTGTTGCAAAGAGAGGCTCCAGCGCAGGAGGCGGCCATTTTTGGGAGAGATGGTCTGCAGCCATTGGAGAGGGCAGTGATCCGTCTCAATGATAAACCTCGAGCCGGCTAGGTAGCATGACAATTTCTGAACGGCCCACACGAGACACGCACACTCTTTCTCGGTGGCGCTGTACGCCTGCTCACGACAGGTCAGCTTACGACTAGCATACAGGACGTGTTGTTCCACTTCTCCATTGTCCCTTTGGCACAGTACAACGCCCATGCCTCGCTCACTAGCATCGCACTGAACAACGAACCCTTTTGTGTAGTCTGGCGATCGTAGCACAGGCTGGCTTGTTAGGGCGCTCTTTAGGGCGCTAAAAGCTCTTTCCTTTGTCTCGCCCCAGACGACTGTTTGGGGCTCTGTTTTTCTTAGAGCATCCGTCAGAGGAGCCGCGATATCGGAGTACCTGGGGATGTACCTCTGATAGTAGCCGGCGACACCTAAGAACGACCGAATATCGGTCTTCGTGCGCGGTTGCGGGAAGTCTCGCACAGCGGCCACCTTTATTTCAGAGGGGCGGCGACGACCCTGTCCAATCACGTGACCGAGGTAGACAACCTCGGCCTGTGCTAATTGGCACTTGGGAGCCTTGACTGTCAAGCCCGCTTCGCGCAGGCGGGTTAGCACTGCCCGCAAGTGTGCCATATGCTCAGACCAGGATGCGGAGAATATCGCTACGTCGTCTAAATACGGTAAAGCGAATTCTTCCTGTCCCCGCAACACTTTGTCCATGAGGCTTGAAAAGCAGTATGGCGCGTTCTTCAAACCAAAACTCAAAACTTTAGGACGGAATGTTCCCATTGATGAAATGAACGCCGCATACCTACTAGCCTCTTCTGTAAGTGGAACCTGCCAATAACCCCTGACAAGATCTAGGGTGGAAATAAACTGAGCACTACTAACTTTCTCAAGGCGCTTCCCGATGTTAGGGATCGGATAAATTTGATCCTTAGTGATGGAATAAAGTCTGCGGTAGTCGACGCAAGGACGAGGTTCCTTGCCCGGTACCTCAACTAAAATCAAAGGGGAGGTATAATCACTCTCACCCGCCTCAATAACACCGAGCTGTAGCATTTTCTTTACCTCAGCCTCCATAATATCGCGCTGGCGGGGTGACACCCGGTACGCCTTGGATCGTACTGGCTCTGGGGAGGTAAGTTCTATATCATGAGTAAGGACAGAAGTCCTACCAGGCCTCTCAGAGAACTGACCTTGAAACTCTTGTAAGAGTTGGTGTAGTTCGGTTTTCTGCTCAGCCGACAGCGGTGCTTTAATGATTAAGTCACTAATGACCTGATCAGTGTCTTCCCTGTTCGTCACTGAGCCTAGTCCCGGAAGCTCGACCGGAAGCTCTTCTAACTTTCCCGTGTCGGGCATTTCCTCTCCAGTACCTGGTGCCTTCAACGCTACAGGCTCAATTTTATTCAGTTCGGACGTGCTCTGAATATCAGCTTGCTGCTCCTCCGACCCTTTCTCATTGTTCGACAACGTCGGCCCCGCAACTACCGCCTTTGCAGCGAGCTCCCGAACTCTCGATCTGGTTAAGGCCTGAACGCTAGCCTCACCAAACAAAAGCCCCTTCTCGCGCCGGAGGTGATCGGACCTGTTCGAAAATAGGTACGGGTACTGGGGGGGCAGCCTAGATGACACTACGGCCTCCGTCTAAAGTGCTCCGAAAGGTCCTTCAATAAGCACTTTTGCTACGGGCAGACACACGCTATGAGCTTCCAAGGCTTGCTTGATCCATGCGCACTCGCCCGTGAACATATCGGGTTCTACGTAAGAGGGGTGAACTACATCCATTGTAGCTGCGGAATCACGAAGCACTCGGCACTCTTTCCCGTTCACGAGGAAGTCTCGCATGTAAGGCTCGAGAAGCTTCATGTTCTCGTCAGTGCTACATAATGACAAACACACGACTTCTCTTTTTGTTTCTGGACACTGCGCCGAAAAGTGACCCGGCTTCTGGCACGTATAACACACGCGCGCTTGCCTCCTCTCGAACCGCTTTCTGCGTTCGGCTTCGGCTGCCGCCGTCTCCTTACGTTCGGTCGGACTGCTTTCACTCGCATCCGCACAACGTGTGTCCCCCCTTGCTCTCATGGGTGTGAACTTCGGCCTCTCAGACTTGGAGCCAAATTCACCCTTTTGACCGTCCTTAGCTCTGCGAGCCCGACGCGTCACAAACTCCTCGGCTAGCTCGGCTGCTTTAGCCACTGTACTAACGTCTGGCCTATCCAAGACCCAGTACCGCACGTTCTCAGGTAACCGACTATAAAACTGTTCGAGCCCGAAACACTGCAGAATTTTTTCGTGGTCACCAAACGCTTTCTCTTCTTTGAGCCACTCCTGCATGTTTGACATAAGCCTGTAGGCAAACTCTGTATATGACTCACTTCTGCCTTTTTCATTTTCCCGAAACTTCCGATGGAACGCCTCCGCTGACAGCCTGTACTTTTTTAGCAGACTCGATTTCACTTGGTCGAAATCCTCTGCCTCCTCTCTCTTCAAGCGAGCGACTACGTCGGCCGCCTCGCCGGGTAAGAAAGTGAGCAAGCGCTGTGGCCACGTTTCCCGAGAGAACCCCTGCTTCTCGCACGTTCGCTCAAAGTTAACCAGGAACAAACCAATGTCCTCTCCAAGCTTAAACGGCCGCATCAGGTCAGTCATTTTGAACGATACCCGTTCTCCTGCACCGTGTGCCTGACTTCCATTACGAGCGCGTTCCATCTCTACCTCGAGACGCTTCATTTCCAAAGCGTGTTGACGGTCGCGCTCGTCTTTATCTCTTTGGTCTTTATGTTCGCGCTCGTCTTTTTGCTCTTTACGTTCGCGCTCCTCTTTTTGCTCCCTCTCCTCAATGGTCTCAAGGCATTCCGACAGCTCGTCATCCTCAGCCTCCAACTCAAGAATAGCCCTTAGCAGTTCTGGTTTTCTGAGTTTGTCTGAGACATCCAGACCCAACTCTCTTGCAAGCTCCAGCAATTTCGGTTTGCGCAACGACTTCAAATTCATGGCTGCTCCGAATGCTGCTTTCTCTACTGCCTACTATTGTCTTGCCGCAAACTAACCCGGCAGCAACGACAACACAATTACCAGCTCTGTTTCTGACACTAACAAAAGCCTGGCAAAACTCAGAAGAAGGAAGTCCCGCACTCACCAAACCTCGCAGCCAAGAATTCAGCGCAGTCGTTCCGCTGCAGGCAACCAGTCATCACACAGGGCTCATTGCACTGCTCCCGGATGGTCGTTGAGCTGCTCAGCATACAGTTGACCGCATATCTTCGCTGCTGGCCTCCGTTGTCGCGATCTCACCGCTGGCAACCAGTTGTTGCAAATGGGTTGCAAGCCCCAAGGGTAGCGTTGGCCTGGCGGCCTGGGGCACAGCTGGAAACATCCGAAGGTCCCGGCAAAGAATGAGTCGACTGGCAACAGAACAACTTGTTTATTCTGGCATCGCAAAAGAGCAGCCGGTCAGTGCGACCACGTTACATGAAGGAAGAAATCGAAGTCTCTCTGGCGTCCGGGGCAGCTGCCTTTTTTATACCCTCGGAGTCGAGGGCAAGAAGGAACGGCTTGGGATGAGGCGCCCGATACGGCGACGCTCAGACATGTTCAGACGTGACGTGCGCGTCCGCCGGGCCGGCGCCGGTCAGACCTCCTCGCCTCCCAGTTGGGGAGCTCCTCTCCCCGGCTGCCGCGCTTTGACAAGCGTGGGCACCAACATGCACACACACACACGCACACACGACGACACGTGGCATTAAAACCTGCCTGGGCCCGGATTACGGAACTCGCTCCGACCGCTCTACAATTGAGAGCGCTCTAAAATGCCCGCTCCTATTGGTCGCCGGCGCCATTTTGAAAAGTTGCGTCACGGGAAGCTGCAATGGCGTCACGGACAAGAAAAAACGCATGACGTTGAACACCTAATTATGCCCGCGGTTTTAGACTGTTTTTTGCGACCGCGAAGAGTCGGTCTACAGAGTTTTAGAGGGAAAATGGCGGCGGCGTCGTCTGCTGTTTATTGGTGGCGGAGGCGGCAACGTCGGCGCCAGCAACGACGAAGGACGGTGTACGAGGACGAGCTGTTCCGTCGGTTATTTCGACTCGATAAGGAGAAAGTGGAGTGGTTGTGCGGCGAACTTGCAGACGAACTGCGAGGCGTACGGACGAGCGTTTTGTCGGTGCGGCGGCAGGTGCTGTGCGCTCTCCGTTTTTTTGCCTCCGGGGGCTTTCAAGTGTGCGTCGGCAACGAGCAGACCGTCGGCCTCGCACAACCGACGGTGAGCAAGTGCGTGCGGCGTGTGGCTGAGGCCATCTGAAGTCGGCGCACAGAAGGGATGGGTGCGTTTCCCGGCGCACCCCGAGGAAAAAGCGGCAGCGAAGGCGACCTTCCTTCCCCGCGGCACCATCCCAGGCGTCGTCGGCTGCGTCGACGGCACGCTGATTGCCATAAAAGCGCCGCGGGGAGACCCAGCAAACCGGGCAGCATTCTGGAGCCGCAAAGGATACTATGCGATGAACACCATGATCGTGAGTAGACTGGCTTTCTGACCGCATGGGTTCGAAAGCCGCGACCTCGACAGTGGAAGTTCACGTCCAAGATTGTCTGCCTGTGTTTCTCGCAGATCTGCGACGCAGACATGAAGATCCTTGCGGTCGACCCTCGCTGCCCGGGGTCTTGTCACGATGCCTTTTCTTGGCGCTACTCACGGCTGCGTCGGAAGGTGGAGCACGGGCTGCTGGAGGATGGAGAGTTTCTTCTGGGTAAGCAGCACTTCGACAGCACGTATTAAGCTACAGCAGTGGCTCATACCTAAAAGAGGCGGGTTATAACATGGATGACATGCAACAATATGATGTATCGTATTTATTTTTGTGTATTTACTGTTACTGCTGGTGCAGAGGCACAAGAAACATTGTTTTAAAGTGAATCGTATTTCAAGCGTAAAACATCAAGGCAGAAGAGGTGTGCACATCTTGTGCACATATTGTCGTGTAAGATATCACAGTACATCATTAACCTAGAAGGCTGTGCTTACAAAGGTACCCCTTAGTCATGAATATTCTGCATGCCTATGAATTCTGGTTCAGCATACTGGCTTTGAGCTGCTTGATATGAATCATTTATTACATAGGCAACAACACACTTCACTGCAAATTTTGGTCGTGCAGGAGACAGTGGATATCCACTGGAGCCGTGGCTGCTCACACCAATGTCAGGGCATCCTGGTGCAAACACTGCAGAAGGGCAGTACAACGCAGCACACACCTCAATGCGATGTGTTGTGGAACGCTGCATTGGTGTTCTCAAAAGCCGCTTCCGGTGCCTTCAAAGGTACCGGACACTCCACTACGAGCCGGAGCGGGCGGTGGTCATCATTGCAGCGTGTGCTGCGTTGCACAACATCTGTCTTGAAGAAGCCCTGGCTGCAGACGAAGACGACACTACTGATGACCCTGACAACAATGGACCACCTCTGCTTGCCGGGTACTTGGCGGGGACAAAATCCCGCATGACCTACCTGCGTGGTAGAGCCATGCGAGACCGTATAATTGGCATCTTTGGCACAACCTGTCCGCAGAGGCAAGCACACCTGCAGATGGTGCGGCGACAGCCGCAGCGGCAGCAGCAGCGGCAACAGCAGCACCACCGGCAGTAAGCCCTAGACCATCTGGCAGCTGTGGCTGCAATGACTCGCCGTTCTGGCGTGGCGAGTTGTCGTAGCCACTCTTGCTACGGGCAGTGCCATTGCCCTCTGTTAGTGCGTGAGCCCCTGTGTGATATGATGCCCTTGGCCACTGGTAGCCACATTCCAGCATTTGTAAATTACTTTTTCTTACGTGTGCTTGAAAGCCTCCAGTGTCAAGATATGAAGTGCACACACCAACTGCTGCTCCACCGGCAGTGGTCACCAGTACGCCTTTCAGTGCATCAGCAAGCTTGCCGCACATCTACTGCACTTTCTCCTTCTCAAGTCGAAATACACGCCGAAACAGCTCGTCCAACAAGTGAAATGCATCCTTGTACACCGTCTTTCGCTGTTGCTTACGTCGACCTGCCCACTTAGGCAAACAGTTGCTTGCTGTAACTATGTGTTTGATGAATGTGCACGAGGGAAAAGTGTGGTGTGGAGACTGCTAGGAACCAGTAAAGCGTTTGTTTTTGCACCACGTTTATTCATTGGTCACAATAATTTTTTTCGCCACAGCTGTTCATACTAGTTTGCCAACTGTAACACACAGCAGGGAAACAAAAGCATGCAGCATCAACAGTGATTTGCATATGCCTTGTCGAGTGCTGCCCAGAGATTGCACAATAACAGTTGTATCTTACACTCTGGCCAAACGAGCGAGTTGGCTGTACATTTTTAAGGCGAACAGTGCGAAAGACATAGCCGGAAAGCACAGGATACACAGGATGAGCACTCGTCCTATGTTTTCTTTGCTTTCCGTCTAAGTCTTACACGCTGTTTGCCCCTTAAAAAAAAAAGCTTCATCTTGACTGCCAGCTTGAATGCTAGTAATCACAGGTTTGCCATGTTGTGCAGACTTGTAGGCCCGATGCAGCCCTGGTTTGCAGTTTTCTGAAACACATTGCATAACTGGTGGAATGCACAGCAAGTGCTACATAAGACATTGCTCTTCGTAGATTTTACTGGACTAAAAAATCATGTTACGTGTAAAAGACACACGAGTATCACAGACAATGATGCCAACATGGCTGCGTTTGAAGTTGTAAAGGGATCCACAAACGAGAGATATTAACATTGTTGCATCATACCTTTAAAGGCGGAGCTCAAGCATCCGCCAAATTTTTTTTTGCCTGCATTCAACACTAGTTCAGAAGCGACTTTGGACGAATGCTGGCAAGCCTCATTTTTCCTCGGGTCTACTGAGGATATAACATGTTACAATGCACACAATGGACACTTTACGGAAAAGCAGGAAAAGTAATGCGAAAAAAAACGACTCAGGAACATGCAAACAACCTTAACAGACACAAAATCGAAGTGTTCAAAATTTATCCAGAATCCCCATATTATGATGCCCTTCATAACTACAGTCACTTCAGAACAACTTTGCCCCACATATTGCACTTGCCCACATATTGCAATGAAAGAAAACAAGCACTAGAAATTGCACCTTGTGCACCTGCCACAGCTGCAGGTAAACATTTGAAAGGAATTGAAAATAAAAGAGTATAGGAGGTTTTCACACCTGGCAGAGCTTAAATTACATAACTGGAAGAAAATAAACAGTGTGAAGCATCCGGGCCTGCAGAGCTTACAAGAAATAAAAAAATGATGCTATGGCACATGACAGAGATGATCTTGAATAAATACAAAAACAGAACCCTGACAGAGAAGCAGACAATGTAAATAAACAAACACATAAAACAGAACTTTTAACAAGCAAACTAAAAATAGTTCAATGAGTCTGCACCTGGCAGAGAAGTAAATAATGTTCTTGAATAAATATAAACATATGAAGAGGTTCTTTCATAAAAATAAAAACAAGCAAATAATGACATAAATATGAACAATTCAATGTGGTGCAGGTGGCTCAAGCTGCTTTTGTAAGATTAGCGTCAGTAGGTTCACATTCTGGATGAGCAGCTCCTGCTGACCATTTGACGCCTGCACAGCATCTGTCACCTCCCATATGGCCTGCATGTAAAAATACTTCCAATTACAAATTATTACTGACAACCAATTTTGAGATCTCGCTTAAGCTTTATGTAAAATTTCAGGTGCTGAGATATTTTGGACAAAGTATGGCTGTAGAAGACTCGTGTCAGTTTCATAAACTCAGCTGTCCCAACCACCTCCCACAAGAGGCGTCAAAACAGAAGTAGAGGTGCTCAAAAGAGAGCACTGATATTTATGCTTCAGGTGACGGCTTCGACTCTTCAAAGTGAAGTGTGCGCAGCGAGTACACACCTCCAGCATGCTTTGCTGAAAAGCAGCGTCCTGGCGGTTCCGGGCGTCAGTAAGGGAATCCAAACGATGCGATTCATACAGCATCTGGCGCAGCACCTTACTGGCCCCATCGTCTCGCCGTCGCTTCCCAAGAAGGCTAGGCGTGGCACGCGTTAAGGGCTGCAGTGGGGGTCCTGGTGTGTGCTGCTGTGAGGGCTGCGGCGAGGGCACCGGTGTAGCTGTCGGGAAAGAAAATGTGCTCATCACGTGGTGGAATACGCAAAACATTTGGTAAAATGTGTTAGAGGACTTGACATAAATATACAGGACAGCAATCTTGGGCAGCATTGTAGTAGCATATTTCATGTGCACATTTGGTAGACTGCTAGGAGATGTCACAGCCTCACTGCAAGAGAAATAAACATTCTGCACTGCGTGGCAAAGCCAGAGAGAGATAGTTTTGTGTGTACTGTAGAATATCTGCAGTATTTTGGCTACTGCTGCAAATGCTGCCAGAGAGTATAGTGCTATTACTTTCAATCAGCTGCCAGAAAGGGTAGTATGGAGCTTGAATAATGGAAAGCCAACTCACGGTCTGTGGGGCTCCGTGTGTCTTGTCGACAACTTGCTGAGGCTCCCCGTTCATCTCCTCTGCTGTAACAGGGTAAAAGGTGCGGCTGATTGGTACTGGCAAACCATGAAACTAAAAGAGCACTAGCAAAAGAGAAGCAATCAATAATGCTCAACCACTTGTCTATGCATTCCTGCACCTCCTCCGAGACTAAAATACACCACAGATGGAATAAACAGTGCTAGCAAGGCGCAAGGCAAAGACATCATGTTTTTAAACGGCCGACCCCTTGTTGTTGAGAATCGACGCAAGCTGGATCCACAGCTCGCGCTTTTCAACAGCTGTGTATGAGTTTGTTAGGTCGGCAGAAGCCCGAGCCAAGAGCGGATGGCTCTTCATAGACTCTATTACGATTAGCTCTTGCTCGCTAGGCATTCTTCGAGTTGGCGCCATTTCGAGACTATAATTCCCGCTTAGAGAATTGCAGCAGCGAACACAGCGGGGAAAACAAACAGGGAATAGTTTCTGTTCCGCTTTTCGAAAGCAGGGAATAACAGGGAAAAACCTTTGCTCTGAGTTCGGGCTAATATGTTTTTACAGGAACATATGCGTGTGCTGCGCTGCAGCAACTTATAGCACAGCCAAGAACGACCGAAAACGAGCAAGGTTGTTAGCGTGCGCCCAACCGCCTTGCTTGGTTCTTGCTCCTTCCCAACTGAATCATTTGTGCCAGACGTTTATGAAGCCAAAAAAGTTGATTTTATCCAACAAGCCGTGCTTCGTGGACGCCTTGTATTTGCTAAAGTGAAAGAAACAGAACCAAAATCATATGCTTGGCATGTGGCATCTTTAAACCAATAACACAGGCTTACCTCAAGTTGTCTTCGTCGATTTTCGGGCCCGACGTTTCGTGCAGGTTCCTTTCTGGAGGCCCGTGACCTTCACTGGCTTCGATAATTGTTATCCGCTCACTTTGGACAACCAAATTGAACCTTGATTTCAGACGACGCCTAAAAAAGCAGGAACTAGCCGTGGGATCAGCTGTTTTTTAGAAGGCCGCCATGTTCAGTGTTTACATCTGCCAGCGCGCCCTCATGGCAACAAAACTTACCCACGAAAGCAGTTATTTGCAAAAGTGAATGTCCTTCTTGTTTTACTTCATGGCAGTGAGAGTGAAATACACTTTTATGTAAGAATAAAACAATGTTTATTTTATTCACTGCGTATTCTTATAAAAAAGTTAGCATACGGCCCCTTGCCGTGCAAATTGGCCTCTTGTCGTGCAAATAAACTCTTCCGGGGCGGCACCCTACTAGCCATTGGTTGATTCCGCGTTCCGTCACGCGTTGACGTCTAGCCTTGTCGTCATGCTGTCGTCATTTTGACGTAACGCTCTACAACTTTAGAGCGAGTTCCGTAATTCGGGCCCTGGACGCGCTTGGCGGGAGGCGTTACGGCAGCACTGAACGGGTCCAAATGACCGCCGCTTTGAACGAAGCCGCGGCGTCCGTTGCATCCGCGCCGGCTATACCGCGCGTCGAAGGCGAAACGTAACACTCACTTCAGCTAGTTGCCGCGCTGCGGCGCTACCCAGATGGTTGGATTGCTTGCGTCATGCTTGCCAACGGTCCCGTGGTGCTGGTGTTATCTGTTCTACTCCTATACTACAGACCTGCACCACGCGTCTGTCAGATTCCTGCTTCGTACCCCTTCTTGCGTAGCTCTCGATTCATCCGCGCCGCAGCGCTTTTTCCAAAGGCAATCGGCTGGAGTAGCAGCTTTGCTCGCCGTTTGCAGAGGTGGGCTCAGGCGTTCGCTCCGTCTGTCACTCGAGGATGCTGTTACTTGCCAGACGAATTGAGCGTTGTAAGTTGTTACGTTTGTTCGTTTCGTGGCACCACGATTAACGAAAATTGTTTTGAGAGAATAAAGCAGCACAAAAATGGCACCAGTTAATTATGGCAAGCAGGGCTGCTGCTTTCGGTTTTGTGCGAAGTGTGGGAAATTTTAAGCTCGTTTGTAGGCGAGAAGGGGACGTTCACGTGCATTTATTTACATATATTTACCACTCTTTACAGCAATAGCATACACAATACTTTGCATTTATCTGCTGCTATGTACATTACAGCACTGTGTTTATAGCCATTTACATTTCTAGAATTTGTGTATTTGCTTGTATTGACACTTACTTACAGACATAAGAAATATGCATTGTAGTGCAACCACACTTGTATGCTCGATGAGGACAAAGCATCTCGTGCGCGAGCGGAACATAAAATTGAACGAAACAAAACACACCAAGCGCACGTCTGCACCACCAGATCGTACGCCCTCGTGTGTTTTATCGCCCTCTCCTGCGGCCTGAAACGACAACGACGGTAGAATAAACGCTGATGCTGCGCCGAAGAAACACTGTATTGTGGTTCGGCTTTTACGGTGACTGGGCCTGAAGACGTGCTCCAGCGGACTTGATTTCGATTTTATCTGCCTCCTTTCTTTCAAGCGCTTTTTTTTAGTTCTGCATCGTTTTATTAGCGGCTGGTTGTAGTCAAGGCCAGGCAGAACGTCCGAAATGCTTCGGCATCAGCTGCTGGGCCGTGCATTTGCGACTGGAGTTCTTTTCGCTTCATAAAACAGTCGTAGCTGAAGTCTACCACGCACAGAGAAAAATATTTATCTAGTTGTCGTAAAGATGACCGCTTAGCCAGCAAAAATAGAGCTACGACTTGAGAGCTACTGCCACTTGGCAGTTTCGAAAAATGCCTTCTCGGGAAGATATATCATTCCTTCTTTATTTCATTCTTTCAATAGAGAAAAACGGATTACTAACTACCTTTACCCTCTGATTTGATATTTCTGCCAAGCAGTTTCAATACCTCTCCCGGAAAGTTTCAGCGCTGTAGCTAACAGACATACATGATTCGAACAAGTCGCCTCAGTATTTCGTTACAGTGCCAACGCGGCTGCAAAGCACTCTCTCTGGATCCTTTTAAAACCAGCGCCTGCAGCGGCTCCACGGTGAGCAGCGCCACGAACAGCGCGCTCTATGACGCGTCGGTACCTGACAGGCAGCCTGATTAATATGAGTAGGGTGCCTCGATGCGCGCGACCCCGCTCAGGGCGAAGTCACCCTTTGAACCACTCGACGCCGCCAAAACCGGTTTTCGCGCGCTCCCTCCGCCATTGCGTTTCCCGCGTCTCGCCGCTCTGCTGTCGTGCGGGTGTCACTGCTGCGTGCCTGCGTTCGCGTGCCTTTCATCGCCGTGCAATGACTGGATGTTGTGTTCCTCAGTGCTCCAACAATTCGAGAAATGGTTGGAGGATGTTCCATTTTCCAAGAGACTCGAAAAGGAGGCTTCTGTGGCTGGTCCGGATCAAGCGTGACAAGTGGCAACCGACGAACTCCTCATGTGTCTGTAGTGTAAGTGCCGCATGTTGGTTCAGTGTTGTTTTTGTTGCTCTTCACCACTGTTGCGTTTAGCCAGCTAAGTGTAGTACAACATGTCATTTCCGCACTATTCGTTTTGCTCGGCGTAAATAAAAAAGGCACGTTTCAGCGCCGAACCGGCCATTGCCTTCCGCTTGCCTGTTTTCATCCGAAATTGCATGACGCAATGTTTTCGCTCGTGAATGCGTACCAAACGTGCTTTCGCCGCTTCTGTTCATTATAGAATAATTGCCTTTACGAGGCGCTTGTCAGCGAACCGCGGCCGACACGAATCAAGACACAGAGCACGAGAACAAGCGAGGGCACATAGGCTGTTGCAATTACTGTGAATTTGGATCGTCTAGGAACCAGTACGGACTAATTTACTTACAATTTTTGAGTTTTTGGCACGTATGCTGCGTTGGGTAGCGTGCGCTGACTGTTAGCTCGATGCTTCGTCCAACGACGCCGCATTAGGTATGTAAATGAGGTTAACAGAATATGCAGTTATGTGCAGATTGAGGCGCTCATTAAAATAATTCGACTGATATATTTGGACTACTTTGTTTTCTTGTGCGCTATGTTCATTGTTTTCATTCTCGAGCAGGAATTGTGGGGCTAATTCGAATAAAAAACTAATCTGCAGGCTCATTTCGAAGACAAGAGCTTCGAACAAAACCGCGCGGACGGATGGAAGAAGCTCAAGCCTAATGCTGCCCCAACGGTGTTCCCATTCAAAGTTCAGATACCTGCTAACCTTGGTGTTTGTTGCCATGTTGCTTATTGCCTCGTCGTCTACATCTCAAAGCGTTGAGTGAGGAAGTGGTTGGTGTGCGTGCATGTTAAATTTTCTGGGGCGTCTTCTGTGGGCCCTTTTCAAAACTTTGGAGGTCAGCTCCTTGGCACAGCAAAATTCCTTCACCCTGACTGCCAAGCCAGCTTTGGGGTAAAAAAAAGTGCAATGCTGCAGACATATATAGCCCAATGCCGCGTTCCTTTCCTTTACACGACACGCTGTCGGGATAAAGGATTAGCATCAGCTTTGACTAGCCACTACTTTTGTTGAAAGGGGTGAAAAACAGCTGCACGTGACGTTTAGGATGGGCCGTCATGGTGAAGGGTCCTTTGGAATGCAGAAAAGCTTACTTTCGAAGTTTTTCAAAAGAATGACTATTTTAAATATGTAATTTGCTCTTTTCGCTTATTTATCTGCTTCCCGAACTTCCTAAAGAGCGAAGGCCATCAAGGGGCCGAAGTGTGCATGTGCCTGCATTATTCAATGATGACGCTGCCGCACAAGGTTCTTCACCAGAAGTGAGAAACGTCCTTCCCTTAAACACGCAAGAGTACCCTCCAGCAGATTCATCGTCGGACGGAGTGATAAATGAGACATTGGTGGGTACAGAAAACAGCAATGCTAGTCAGCAACTTACTTCGGCTACCACAGATGTACGGCCTCAAGAAACTGCTGTGGTTAGTGCGACCCAACCCTTTGATTCTGAGGTAGCAGAGCTTAGGAAGAAGATAGCAGATCTCACATCAGCCAATAATAAGCTGAAACAACACCATAAAGAGTCTAAGAACACTGTCAAAAAACTACAGAAGCAGAATCGCTAGCTGCAGAAAGAGGCAGCTAATTTCTCACGAAATACGAAGTTTTTAAATGAAGACAAAATTCGTGCCCTTTCTCGGAACAACAATCGTGGCAATTCATGGTCAGCGCAAACAGTAAAGCAAGGCCTAAAAATTAAATTTGCTTGTGGAACCACTGGGTATGAAACGCTCAGAAAGATTGGCTACCCTCTTCCATCAAGCAGAACGTTAGTAAGAAGAATTCAGAGCCTGAAGTTTCTGGCAGGTATCCTGCATGAAGTGATCGACGTAATGAGGTCGAAAGCAGAGGGAATGAAGGACGTGGAAAAAGACTGTGTTCTCTTTCTAGATGAAATGAAGATAGCACCCGGATTTGAGCTCGACCGTGGAGAAGACGTGATTTTGGGAGGAACGACCTTGCCCTCGAAGCCTGAAGAGGCAGCCAACCATGCTCTGGTGTTTATGCTTGGTGGGGTAAACCAAAGATGGAAGCAAGTCATAGCCTATGAATTTACTGGTAGGCACGTGGACGGCTCTGTACTCAAGACGTATGTCCTGGAAATAGTCCAGATGTGCAGCCAGATTTCTCTAAGAGTACGGGTAGTCACCTGTGACATGGGTGCAGCCAATCGCGCTATGTGAAGAGAATTTGGCTATTAAAGTCACCGCCATTCGACAACTTCGTGTTCAATACCCCACCCAACCTTAGACGGGAAGGAATTTTTTTCATCTCTGACCCAGCACATGTCCTTAAGAACCTGAAAGGACAGCTTCTAAAGTCTAAAGTTTTCACACTCAGTGATGATACAGTAAGCAAGAACGGACTGACTTCCTCGAAGGTGAAACTAGAGCATGTACAGGCCGTCTTGGACTATGACGCTGCCAGTGAACTTCAGGTAGCACCAAATTTATCCAAAATCCACATTAGTGGTGGACACTTCACAAAGATGAAAGTTGGAGTCGCTGTCCAGCTTTTCCGCGAAGCCCCGCCAGCTATTAGGTTCCTAATAAAAGAAGGAGTGATTGAGCCAGAGGCGGAAACAACAGCGTGGTTTATGTACCTCGTTTCTAGGTGGTACGCCCTTATGTCATAGCGTCCTTCCACCATGGCGCTAAGTCGCAGGAACATGACTAAATATCATGCCGCCTTGGACACACTGCGTATGGCAATAGACACGATCAGAGAACTAAAAATGGGCACTGGATCTCAGTGGAAGCCATCGCAAGCAGGGGTCCTAATTGCAACAACGGCGGTCCTTCGCCTTCAAGAAGTGCTTCTTGGCAGTGAAAGGTATGAATTCGTTCTGACGAGCAGACTGTTGCAAGACTGCCAAGAAAACCTTTTTTCTGTGGTGCGGCTCATAAAGCCAGTGCCCACTGCGTACGACTAGAAGTGTGCACTTCGACTGATCAGCGTCAGCCACTTTCTTCACACTCCCAGGTCGCAAATTACAAACTTGACGACCGTGACAACCTTGTCGATCTGCTTGCACACGCCAAGAAGGAAGGTACAGAAAACGAAGTCGCCGAAATCAATGATACGGAAATCCTGTTCATTAAAGAGCCCACGTCAACCGAGTGCCGTATCTTGTTTTATCTTGGCGGTTTTATTTTGAAAGGAATCGTAAAATTCATAGCCTGGGCGCACTGCAAGGCTGCTCTCCTTGGCAACCCTGACGATGAGTATGCTTCCCTCACTGCACTCAAGGAATACGTCTGGGATAGACAAAACCTCATATATCCCAGCAGAGATGTAATGAAAACGCTGAAAAACTATGAAGAGCACTATACCGCCGTCAATTCATGGTGTACCGACACATTTTTCACCATGAAGTCGCCACTTCGTTCTTTGATAGCATGTCTTGAAGAGATAGACAAGCCCTCTGTGATGACTTGCATGGCTCACAAAGAGCGAATAAGAAAAATGCTGACTGCTGCGTATGCCAGAGTGAGGCTCCGAATTCATCTTCGCCAAATTCCGAGCCCTCATTCTAGTGGCCACGGAAGCAAAACTTGTGCTGTAGTCAGCCTTGCGTAACGAAGCCGGAATATGAAGTTCTGCGAAAGTTTAGCTTCGAAGCCAGAATTCTGCATCTCTCAACCTAATCAAAGTTAACAGCTCTAAAACTCAACTTATATGCTTTCAAAGCCCAATGAAGAAGGTAGATTTTAACCATCAGCTGTTCTTGCACGGATCTGATTGTTCTCAACGTCAGTAAACTACAGTAAAGTACCTAGGAGTATACTTCGACTGTGCTCTTTCATGGAATGATCACTTATCCCACGTTTGTAAAAAGCCCAGAACTGTCTCCTGTGTGCTTTACAACATTAGGTACTACATGCCGCTTACAATGCGCAAAGTTATTGTAAACGCTGTTGGTTATAGCGTAATGCGTTATGGCATAACAATTTATGGTCACGGTGCAGTTTGCTGGATGTATAGGATAAACTCTCTCCTAAGATCTTTGTTAAAAAATATTGGCTGTGACTTAGGCCTTAGCAGGTTACCTCCAAGTGTTCGCCGGGCAAAAACTAAATATAAACTAGAAAAGATCTTGCGATACACTAATTAGTGGGTTTACGACGTTGTACACATGCCTTATTTACCACCTGTCAAGTAAATCCTGATTTCATTGGTTGCTGCTGTATTTCTTGCACTGATCTTAGGTATTTTCACGCCATTTTGGTTTTCCTGTCTATTTTTATTTTGCCTCTGTAGTAATTTGATATTCTGGAATTTTTAATGTGCGTTTATGCCTGTGTGTATGTTTGCGTGGTTCCGCTGCCTGTCGGGCTCTGCCACCCAAGCCCTATGAGGCTTTGGCAGGCCGGATTTTTACTTTTTTTAAACATTTGGAGCAATAAAGTATTAATATTATTATGCATATATGCAATCACAACTGTTTTTTCAATTACAGTAATCTATTTTACACAGATGTCTTCTTTGAAAAAAGCCAATAATGTTCACGTTCCCATTAACAGAAATATTTGTAACTTTATTGTGTTTTCATGACCACTCATTAAATGATTTCATGTTTGCTTGGGTAACAGTTTATGTGTTCATACAGGTACACCCAGACGAACAGGTGAGTGCATATAATTTATTACCGTTGCTGATAATCTTTGTTTCTTCAAAACGTGCTAAACCAAGACGCTGTGTTATTGACCGCGTCTGCTCAGTTTTCTTAACATCCATTGCAATCGCTTGTATAGGGACATTTATAGCTAAAATCTTAAAAAAGAACGCCAAAGAAGCTTGGATAGAAGTCACCCGTTGCGTTTCAGCAATTCTATTAAACTTGGTAGTTTGAAAGTAACTACAAAAGAAGTGAGCAGAATTAAATACTTTCAATTCAGGGAGGTGTACTATATAATAAATTTTCAAACTCCCCCTCCACGCAGTGGTTTGCGGAATTTTTCAAGAGTTTTGTTCGCCCGGAGATTAAACATGCGTAGGAAGAACAGCACCAATGGGTCTTCCAGTACCCGCGGTGGTATGCAGAATATGCCTTGACATAACCGTCATCGAGATTTAACTCGTCTTAAAAGCGGCTGAAAACTTTTTATTGCATTCTCCTCAGCTTAGTAATGGTTCCCTTCATCGTAATCTATCGCAAAACTCGGTAAATAAATGTTTTCAGGATTTTTTTCCCTCTCCTTCTCTGGGAGGATGGTCGCTTGACGCGAGTAAGCTAGCTGACGACGCTAATTTATGTTGGGGTTGAGTGCTGTTTCGACACAGCAACGGGCGCAGTGCATAAGAGATAGGTTTTCAACTATAGCGATAGATTCTACAGAAGCTTCACTGACATAATTGGCGCATATCTTGCATACCTACTTTCCTTGTTACCGTCGACACCATGTTGTTGGCTGCTTGTCCCGTTTTTAAAACCAGAAGGCTCTCCAACAAAATTTAGTATTCTATTCTGATGTAAAACAAAAGTGCACAACAAGACTGCTTATTTTTCTTATTTTGAGCGCCCGCGGCAAGTGAGAAGCGAGCAGCCCTTCCCCTACGATAACGAAACCTGCATGCCGCGGGAACGAGAATGGCGGCCGCCGTAGCAGACGACGCAGATGTCCTCACCGTGAACGGGGCGCGCGCATTGAGGCACCCTAAATATGAGGGATGCCGAGCGCCGCCTCACGAAGAAAGAGAGAACGTTTAAAAATTTGTCTTCGCTTTCCGTCGTCAGGCGCCACTCAGATGGCACTCTCCCTCACAGGCGTAGAGCAGGCGCGAAGGCTTGCCTTGACAAGGGAGAGCAGGAAAGGAGGATAAGAGAGGGTATTGGACGGTCGTATCGGCCGTACTCGGCAGGCATTGTAAATGTACAGGAGGCGCTGGTTTTGATATCGGCATTGTACTGAGGAAACGATGTCCGAACCATAATGTCCAGAAACTTTATTGATGTTATGCGCAAGTTTGTGCATGGTCGAAACACTCCTATTATACAACATCCACGGGGCTTGCGCGCGCTTACCGGTAGCAGCCTAGCCGCCATCTTCGCTGTGGTACTTCCCGACACGAGCCGCCGCGGTGGTTCCCTCGTTATGGCGCTCTGCTCCTGGCTTCAAAGACGAGGGTTCGATCCCGGCCACGGCTGTCGAATTTCGATGGAGGCCAAATTCTAGAAGACCGTGTACTGTGCCATGTCGTTGCACGTTAAAGAACCCCAGGTGGTCGAAATTATTCCGGAGGCCTTCACTGCGGCGTCCCTCACAGCCTGAGTCGGCTTTGGACGTAAAACCTCCATAAATCAACTCAAACCAAGTCTTTGTGAAACCCCCTGTGCAGCAGCACGCGTTCCTTCGTTCTGCAAATGACACTATAGGTTCGCTTCTCGGTCGCCCCAGGCGCTGCCCTGAGAGAGGGAGTGGTGACCGCAGAGGAGACGCTGCATTATCGCTCTAGGTGGGGATCAAAACTCGCCTGCCATTTAGTTTACCATGATTTGGCAGAAACAAAAAAGGCATTCCGATCATGCTGATACTCGCGTTTTCAAGTGTTCAGATGATGTTTGCATTTTCCGCCTTTTTATTTGTTTAGTAATGTACTCAGGGTAAACACATGCAGTCGTCCATATGACGAAACTTTTTTTATCTCTTCGTTGGTGCTTGTTTAGATAAAATAAATGCAACGCGCTTACTTTCGTACCTTTTGTTACGGAAGCAACGCAGACGTTTTTGATACGCGAGTTTTTTCAGGTCATGGGGGGGTTGTTGCTGAAATATGTGTAATAGCGTACTGAACAAGACCTACATTGGAGCGATAGGACAGGTATAATTATTAATGATTGCTCAATTATTTCTTGGAAGAAAATCACGTGCGGTAATATCATTTATGGTGTAATTTTACTGTGCATCTGTCAAATAATCCTGATTTTATCTGTATGAATTTTTTTAAAGAGCGTTAGCTCCTACTACCCGCATTCGAACGTTTCTTGTCCGTCCAAGATTTCAAGATGGCGGCCAGGCATGTGATCAAATTGCTGCAGAATTGTGCAAAACGTGACCCTCCGTCACGTGACCGCGCGCGCGCAGTCGCCTGGCCGGCACGGCGGCCGGTTCACCTCTTATGCTGGCGTTCCACTATACATGTACCTTCTGAGCGGGTGCCGAGCCCGGTGCCACTTGGGGTCGCCATTGGTCACAAAATTGCTCCCCACCCGTTTGGTGCAATGGGTTCGCAGTGTTGGCAAACGAATCGGCGTACAACGTTGTTAGTCGAGTTGAAGCCATGTTTGTGCGAGGGATTCATTCCGACGACCTTTGGTCCTCGAAACCGTAATGGTCGGCCACCTTCGGAGGGCCGCGGTGAGCGAAGCAGTGGTCCGAGATGTATGCGGTTGGTCTACTAAACAAATCGTCGTTTCTTGATGTACACGTTTGTATCCGAATTTGTCGAAAACACATATAGGTGAGAACAACATAGCTAACGGTTATCATTTGATTTCGCATTCGCAAATCATGTTGCAATCTTTTTTTCTTTTGATATCACCATATTCATGGCGATATCAAGGTGGTGATGCGTTGTTGTCGCAGACACGCGGAATCATGAGAATGGCAATTCGCTCGAAATTTTGAAGCGAAAAGCTTCACTACGTACGCCAGCTTTTCGAGCCGCCAGCGGGGTCGCATGTTTGACCTTGGATGTAGCTAGAGGTCAAACAAAGAAATGATGCCTGTCTCATATATCTCGCTGGGCACCCGAACCGCGCCGTAAAGGAAGGAAAGTGAAATGAATGCTGGTTTTAAGGAAAGCAAAATAATGCCTGTCTCACATATCTCGGTGGACATCCGAACCACGCCGTAAGGGAAGGAAAGTGAAATGAATGCTGGTTTTAAGGAAAGCAAAATAATGACTGTCTCACGTATCTCGGTGGACACCCGAAGCGCGCCGTACGCGAAGTAAAATGAAAGTAGGTTTAAAAGGAAATCACGCCTCTCTCAAATTGCGAGATTTCCTTTCTCAAAAAGAATGTCTTTTTCAATTTGGCTTTTTTGAAATTATCTTCAGGTTTTGCACGACGTTTGGAACCGGACTTCGTTACGTATCTCCGCATACAACGAGCAATAATACAGTTGTAACTATCAGCTATCAGCAAAGCTATATTACACATTTACTGTCTTGTGTGCGCGTCTTTAATGTCGTTTCGAAGCAGGCAAGATGTTCTACAAATTATAAAACATGCTTACTGGTGTGTGTGTTTCAGTATGCCTATCGGTGGAAACCGCCAGTGGCTCGACCACAAATGTAACCAGGGAGATGCAGCTTTTCACTTTCACGCATGGTTAACCAGAGCAAAACAGCCAGCAATCTTTTTAGATCTCTGCTGTCTAATACGGTAGGATTTTTCATCAAGAGGTAGATGAAGAGCCGAGAGTCTAGAGAACAATAAATATGAAATTAAAGCTTAAATAATATTGATCATTTTATTTCCCGCGTCCCTCGTAACTCCGTAGCTAACTTGGTTCCGTTCTTATTAGCTATGAAATTTTGGTGGTCTGCATCTTGAAAAAACGCTAACATTATTTTAATTCATAATAAAGGAGACGCCAAGGTTTTGAAAAATTGCTGACCGATCGGCTTACTGTCCGTTGCCTACAAAATAATGTACAAGGAAATTGTACAACTTATTGTACAAGTTGATTAAGCAACAGTTCTTAAGCAAAGTGTACGAATAAATACACCGGGAATAAAAAAGTAAAATAAATAAACAAAACAAAAACTAAAGCACAAAAATAAAGGAGAGAAAACAAAAACAAAAATTGCAGACAAAAGAAAAAATTGGACGAAGCTTAAGCTTCGCGGCCTGACGCTTTGCCTGTTGGACAATTTAAGTAAAGGAAATGACGCCTGTCTCACATATCTCGGTGGAAACCCGAACCGCGCCGTAAGAGAAAGAAAATTAAATGGAATTTTTTTTAATGAAATTAAATGACGCCCGTCTTACATATCTTGGTGCACAACATTACCGAGCCGTAAGGGAATAGACAGAGAGAAATAACTTTAATTTGCACCCGTGATGGGTGGTGGTGGTGGTGGTAAAACTTTATTTATTGCAGTGGGGCTGGTTTTAGAGGAGAGTGGAGGGTTCCGCCAGTTGAGTTTAGTTGAGGTGTTGAATGCTACAGGTGGGGTTAGCCTTGGTTTATCTGCCAGCAATTGCTCCACCGCAGCGTCCCTTCTATATTAACAATGCCGCATCTACCCCTCTATGCGCAGTCTCTTATGATAGCACACATTCTCTCCCGCAGTCACCATCTATGCACACAATCAATCCACACAGTCCACATCACAGTCCACTCCAGAAGTCACCATCTATGCACATATTCAGTAACAGTAGAACATAGGCCATTGTAGTGCCACAATCCATACACACATTCACTCAGCGTATAAAGTAGTCCATTCCGGAAGACACCATCTACGCACACATTCAATCACAGTAGGCCATAGTCCGTTCCTGCTGTCACCATTTAGAAACAAGATCCGTGTTCTGCAGAAATGTTAAAAGAAGGCGTGCAGCCTCCCTTCTGCATGTCTGGTTTCTACTCGGGTAGACAATGTCCTGCACTGTGCTGTGACGGGTTCCTCTCCTTGAAGGAAGCGAACATGACATGCCTTTCCGCGTTGTACTCTGGGCAGTACACCCCGCCCTCACCACATAAAGAGCAGAGCGGAGACGATGCTATGCCCGTCTTATGCATCCATGCAGGAGTGCGAGCAGAGGCCGTGCGAATTCGATGTAGAAGGGTCGCCTGAGATCTTCTCACTCCCTTGGTCACACATGGCTTGTGGGACGCACTCCACAGGGTAGTGAAGTGATCGAGCACCGTTTTCCTGCAGAGACCTTCCCATCTTGAGGTACTTTTTTGATGGAATCCTTGAGAGAGCTTTATGGGCGAGCCTGTCTGCCACCTGATTACCGTTGACTCCTATGTGAGAGGGCACACATTGGAAATGTAGAGCAAAGCGTCTGCTCTAAAGATTCTGCACCAAGCGCAGAGAGCTTAGACACAAGGCGTCAGTAGGGAATCCGCGCTCTAACCTCTGAAGCGCAGATTTTGAATCAGTTAGGATGACAACAGGTTGAGCCTGAGAAAACCCTAACTTCCGTAAAGCCGCCTCAATAGCAACACTTTCAGCCGTTGTAGATGATACGACAGCAGTACCGCGTACGGACCGCTTACAGTCCAAAGAAGGAATGTAAAAAGCCGCTGCGCTAGCTTGTTTGACCTTGTCCACAGAACCATCCGAGAAAATTTCAAGATGGCAGGCATACTCTGTTTCCAAGTGTTCCAGTACAAGCGAACGCGTTGCTGCCAACGGAGAGCTGCGCTTTGCGCTCACATGGGGAATTGTGATCTTACAGTCAAGGGTCGGACAGGGCGGTTTCAACCGTTTCCTTTGCCTTCGGGCATTAATGCCTAAAGAACTAAGAGTATTGAGTGCCAAGTAAGCCTTCGACTCATATCTCTTGCAGAGCCGCTGGAGAAGGGATCGCCCAGCTACCGTCTCTCCTAAGCGGTCAATATGCATTAGTAGTCTCTGAGAAGCGATAAGGCTAAGAGGTTTCGATAGGGACTCATGAAGCACTGCCTTATTCGGAGCCGCCTGGGGAACTCCAATGGCTCTTCTTAGGCCCTTTCTGTGGACAACTTCGAGACGTTCAAGTTGTGATGCCGAGGGAGAAATTAAAGGTAAATGATACATTATGCGGCTGACCACCAGCGCTTCATGAAGTTTGACCATTGAAGAAGGATGGTTTCCCCATTGCTCACGTGCAATTCTACGGATCACATTGAGACGAGAAGATGTAGATGAAACAATCGCGTCTACAGCTTTTCGCCACTGTAGGCGGGAGTCAATAATGACGCCCAGGAAACGCGTGTGATTGAACTGACAGATGCAAGAGTGACCGAGGTCTATCTTCAACCGCTCTTGACGTCTTCCTACACCTGGAAACAGAATAAAGCCGGATTTGTCCACTGACAGAGACAACCCCACACCTTGAAAAGTGAGCTTGTGCCGAAAGTAGAGCCTGTCGAGCTATCAGGGCTAATCGCTTGTGTTGGTAGCCAGTAATCCAAATACAGATGTCGTCAGCATAAAGTGACATACGCACTTGCCTGCAACTTTTTTCCAACGAATCGGGAAGGCCAGCCATTACGGCGTTAAAGAGCGTGGGGGAAAGAACACTTCCTTGAGGCACACCTCGTGATAGAACCCTTTCGGTGCTTAACGTAATCCCTAACCGTACACGAACCGCGCGATCACTTATAAACTTGTAAATGAATCTTAACATATGGCCCTGTATGCCCATGCCTTGCAAACTGTTTAGAATTGAACTCTGAAGCACGCTGTCGTACGGTTTCGCAACATCAAGAAAAATGGCTAAGGTGGAAAGGCCGAAAGCTCTCTGGTGTTCAATGTGACTGATCAAGTCTAAGACGCTATCTTGGGCACTAAGATCTCGGCGGAATCCTGTCATAGATGTTGGCAGTGCCTAGCTGTCCTCAAGCCACCATGATAAGCGTTCATTTACCAGCTTCTCCATCACCTTAGCTACACAGGAGGTCAATGACACAGGGCGATACGAGGCAAGGTCTGTCATGCCTTTGCCAGGCTTCAGTACTGGAACTACATGTGCCACCTTCCATGACGGAGGAACATCGCCAGTCTCCCAAACTCGATTGATGAAGTTGAGGAGCTCCTTTCTGAGTTGCAAGGGCAGATTATTCTGCATTTGATTGGTGATGCCGTCGGGACCTGGTGCACACCGGCGCCGCAGGCCACTGAGCGCAGTCTGAAGCTCACGAAGCGTGAACGGGACGTCCATAATTGACCTGGAGGAAGCAGGTGGTATATATATATCTATTCCAGAATCAGCGCGTACGAGTGCGTCTGCAAATTCCTCTGTCAAGCACGGAATAGGTTTTTCCTTGCGTATTGCATGAGCTTCAAAAGGCTTCGAAGAGCGAGATTCTCCATCAAGGCTGCCAATAACTCGCCATATTCTCGTTATCGGTGAGAACACAGTCAAACCAGCACAGAATGAGGCCCATTGCGACCTGTACAGATTGTTCGTGTGCCGTCTAATAGCAGAATTCAACCTATTGAAGGTCGTCCTCAGTTGCCTGTCGTCCTTCTTCCGTACGAGTTGGCGCTCCGCCCTTCTTCTCGCTGCGCAAAGGTTGCAGAGTTTTATATCTGGGGCCGGAAAATGATCAGGTAACTTGACCGCCGTAATTGCTGCTAGCTTACTAGAAATCGTTTTGTCAACAACATCACCAGAAACACGTTCTAGGTGCTCTCTGTACTTCTCCCAGTTGACCACGTTGCTAATTTTAGGACCATGCATACGAAAGTCGGCAGCAAACACAAAAATCGGATAGTGATCACTTCCCATGCGGTCAGGCGCTGTTAACCAACTCAGGCGGACGTCAGGTGAATGCAGTGTCAGGTCTATTGCTGTCGCTGAGGCTGGAGGCCGGAAGAAAGTGGGGCTTCCGTCATTGGCAACACACGGGTCCAAACTGTCAATAACCTCTACGAGTTTGCGTCCACGGGAATCCGTGTTCCTGTCACCCCAAACGGCATGATGGGCATTGAAATCACCGCAGATGATTCAAGGAGCTGGGCAGCGGTCGCAGAGCTGCTGTAGAAACAAATCCAATGCTAGCTTCTTCCGCGGAGATACGTACACGGATGCAATAGAACGGGTTCGAGAGCCGAATTGTATTCTCACAGCCGCTACCTCAATGTCCGCCGTGCAAAGATCGGCAACGCTTAGAGAAACATGTGGAATTTCTCTTCTCATGTAAAGCGCAGCACTTCCTGCATAAAATGACTTTATGCTGCAGTTTTTATGGGCGACATATCCAGTCAAACATCGCCCGCTTGACAGGCCAACTTCTGACGGGGCCAATACTGTGGAACACAAGTCTCTTTCAAGAATGGTTTTAGTTCAGTTAACCGACTTAAAATCCGAGCGCAGTTCCACTGCAATATACACGGAACTTTTCGGTGCATATGAGATCCACGAGATTTGCCCCATCCATATTAGATCGCAAGGAAGTTCGCTGCGAAGGTGGTAATTACGGACTCAAAAGAAAGCACCAGCTGAAGGAAGTTCTTCAGGTTACCAGGCGCCATCGCTGGAACATGTGAACGCAGAGCCCCAAACACAACATGAAGAAAGTCAGACATACCTTGATTTTTGAGCTCCTTATTTTGCGCAACGCACTCACAACATCGACAAAAGATGCCGACGGGGACACACTCTTGGCCGCAGTAGCTGGTTTTTTTTTGTCACGTGCATATGAGGGTCCCCCTTGCCGTGGAGTCTGGCTGTGATCCAGCCGCTCAGGAACATGGACACGTTTTGCTGGAGGTCGAACAGCCGACTCGCGCGCACTGGGTCTTGGCGTTTTGCTGGACTCAGGTCTCTTAGGGACATTGTTGGGCAACGCAACAACATCCGATTCCAACACTGGGAACTCGTCTAATCCTGTGACAGGCGTCTCAGTCGGTGGGGTTTTTGGACCAGCAATAAAGGATATCCGACGGTGCAGAGCGCTCACACGGAAGGGGCAGCCTCCGAATTTCGCTGGATGATCGCCACCGTAATTGGCGCAAGCCAAATCTGCCTTGCAGGTTTTAAATTCGTGGTCGCCTCCGCACCGCTTACAGCGTCGATCCTTTTTGCAAACTTTGGCCACGTGCCCGAACCGTTGGCATCTGAAACACCGTGGAGGAGCTTCAGTGAGATCTGCAACTGCGTGTTTTGTGAATCCCAGATCAATTTTTTCTGGGCGCTCTGAGTTGGGAGCGATTGTCAATACGGTAGAGTTGGCAGGTTTCGCAGCCCATTCTTTTCCTGGAGACTCCACACGACGCACAAGTCGTTTCACGTGCAGTACACCTTGTGGTTTCAGATAATCAAGTAGGTCGCGTTCTGAATACCACTTTGGTACACCCTTAATAACACAGGTGTTCTTCATGTAGGAATGGGGCATCCGCACGTTAACTTTGATGCCAAAAATCTGAGAGCTCTGCAGAAGCTTGTCGACCTGCTCTTCCGTCGAGACATCCAGCTGAAGAGTGCCGTGCATAGTGAAGCGACTTCGAATCGGAGCTGATCCCAGCAGTGATTGAATGGCCGCGAAAAGTAAAATGGTATTCTTCTCTCTTAGATCAACCCTCTTTTCCGTGGGCTCAACCACTATCGGAATCCCTACCGTTCGTTGCTTGCGATGACTCACCAACTTGGCGCCCTTGTTGTACACGTCAGCCATATCGGCCACTGACTCGTCACCGTCCACGATTGTTGACTCAGCCCCACTAAGCGATGAGGTCTCGCTGGACGGGTGGTCCAGTCCATGTTCTGGTCGCTCCACAGCCTGGGAAGCCATGGCCGCCTCTTCCGAGCCAGCCTCCTTTGAATGGCGTGATCTCTTTAGGCTTGCCGGCGCCGGAGCAGCCGTACTCTTCCCGTAGCGACAGTACCGCCTTGAAGATGCTGCCGTCCTCTAATATTAAAATAATACTAGGTAAATTAGGGAAAATTAAGTAAACAGAGCTGAGGCGACAGGCGATCGAACAACGTCTGCGTCTTCGTCTTAGTCCCACCACTCCCGTTCCTGGGTGGTAGTCCTCATTCCGGGACACCATTGACGGTAGCCGCTGTCCGCGCTCTTTGGACTAGAGCCCACTGGGAGTCCAGGTCCAAGCAGCCGGACAAGGTCGCCTCCCAGCCCTCTCTCGTTGGCTGATTTACTCTATTTCCGAATTTTTCTGGCAGGCCCATAACATATGATATGCGTCTGCCCACATCTCACAAAATTTACAGTACCCCGAAAAAGTTGGGTCTATGTGTTTTAGAATCGCAGGGCTCAGAAACGACCCCGTTTAAAGCCTTCTGAGGTGTCGTTCCTCAGTTCTACCAAGGCCCTTGGCGGGCTCTAGGAACGTCTGCCTGCTGAGGCGCAGATATGCTATAATGTCCGCATATGCAGTAAACGGATTTGGTACAGGAGTCCCGACAAAGTCTGGGAATTCAGTGGAACTCCGGGGGAGAGACGCTCGGGCGGCTGTGTGAGCGCCCTCGTTCTCTTCTGTTCCATGGTGTCCGGGCACCCATACCAATTGCTTTGTTCCCTGCGTTGAGCTATGTGGCGCGTTTGCTAAAATTTTGCTGGCAAGTGGCGCTATTCTTCCTCTTATATAATTTCGACAGGCGTTTTGAGAATCAGAAATTATGTGCGTGGCATCGGAGTGAGTAGCTGCCAGCGCTATCGCCACATCGTCGGCTAACGCAACTTTAGTTAGTAGTTTTCACCGGGACTCCATCCACCTGCTTTCCTTTGTGGATGACCGCGACGGTGCACATGCCCTTTGGCGTAGGGCCTGCCGCGTCTACATAAAACGTGCCATTTTTGCTGCCGTAATACTCCTCTATAGCTCTAGCTCTGCCTTCTCTTCTACCTTGATTGTGCTCGGGATGCATTTTTTTTGGTATTGATTTAACTATTAGTATATCTCTGCAGTCCTTGAAAATGTCCCCTCTGTCTTCTGTTGTGGGTGGCAGCACAATGTGCAGATCCTAGAGGACTCGTCTACCAACTTTGGTCGTTGATAACCCCATTATTTGGCTCGTCTGGTGAGCTTCGAGTTGTTTTTCCAGCGTGTTATTCATTGCTAGATGGAGAAGGCGATCAGTCGACGTCTTGGAGCGGCCATCAAGCGCCTTCTTGATGGCCGCTCTGACTATTACGTCTAATTTCTTTTTGTCGCTCTGCCGCAGTTTGAGATAGGGCACGGCATATGTTATTCGTCGGCGGGGTATAAGGCTATAGCTTAAGCCCCCATTCATTCTCCTAACCGTCGGCCGGAATTGCTTGGGACCCGGCGGTGGTCAGAGCGATGCCGATGACTGCTTCTTGTTCTTCTGCTTCGTGGTTGAGCAATAAGGTGTCCCAGGATTGTACATTTATATTCGGATCGTTATAGAAAGGGCAGGTCCAGACCATGTGGACTAGATCTGCAATGCTATTGCAGAGTGTTCATCTAGGATTAAAGACTTCTGGGTGCCATTTTACTATACATTTCAGGGTTTGGGAACACCCCAGTTTGCAATTTCCTCCACATGATTTCCTCTTTGCTACTCAGCTGTCTGTTTATCTGCTGCCGGATAGGCCTTACGACTGAGCTTATAATGAGAAATTATTTCATTAAATGTTTTGATTCGTCACCTGATGGGGGGAGCTCCTTCTTGTTTGTGCTCCTTCTTGTTCCCCCACAGGCCTCGATGAGCCGGGGACCAGATCAGTTAGATTAGCTGTGATGGTACTCTCCCTTCTATCAGAATTTTGGCGGCTGCAGCAGAGATTCTGCCCATATCATAATTCTTAATGGCTGCCTTATAGTCACTATCACCCTTGTACCGTTTTGTATTATTGCTAGAGCCATGGCAACTTCTGCCTCAGTTTCACTTGTGTTTTTAACGGTGCAGTACGAGACCGTGTCTCCACTCTCACTCACCACTACCGCTGCGTGTGCTGCCTTGCGATCGTATTCGGCAGCGTCCGTGAAGAGCACATCGGATCTACCTCGAAATTTGCCCTGTAGGGCCACAACCCTATCTTTGCGTCTACCTTCGTGAAATACCGGATGCATGTTCTTTAGCATGTTCTTGGCCGTAAGGGAAGGAAAATTTCCGACGCGTGGTGCTGACTGCTACTACTACGACGCCGACGGCTTTTCAACCGAACCAGCTGTATACGCTGGCACGTCAAATGAAAAATTAAGGGACAAAGACGACCAGGCTTTCGCATTTGCAGTCTTCAGCCCGCAAGTGTAATCCTGTACTTTTTGAAACGAAAAGCTTCTCTATACCAGCTTTTTCATCCGTCAGCGGGGCCGCAAGTTTGACCTTAATTGTAGCTGGAGGTCAAACCATGAGCATAACTGGTGGTAGTCAGGTTCGACAGATGGATGGATGGATGGATGGATGGATGGATGGATGGATGGATGGATGGATGGATGGATGGATGGACGGATGGATGGATGGATGGATGGATGGATGGATGGATGGGTGGGTGGGTGGGTGGGTGGGTGGGTGGGTGGGTGGGTGGGTGGGTGGGTGGGTGGGTGGATGGATGGATGGATGGATGGATGGACGGAAGGACGGACGGACGGACGGACGGACAGACGGACGGACGGACGGACGGACGGACGGACGGACGGACGGACGGACGGGCGGGCGGACGGGCGGGCGGACGGGCGGGCGGGCGGACGGGCGGACGGACGGACTGACGGACTGACGGACTGACGGATGGATGGATGGATGGATGGATGGATGGATGAATGGATGGATGGACGGACGGACGGACGGACGGACGGACGGATGGATGAATGATGGATGGATGGATTTAGATTGATTTAGGGGGTTTAACGTTTTAAGCGGGTTTTAGGCGGAACCCTTTGAATCGGATCAGGCTGAACCTTTTAAATCGGGCGGTGGCCCAAGCAACCTAGCCATGACTCGTAAACTTTTACTCCTGTGTTGATTTTAGCTGCCAATCAAGTAACCTTCGCTTGGTTACTTCTACCCGCTTAAAATCTACTTTCCCTTCACTGTCCTTAATCTACAATGCTTTGAATAAATCAGCCCCTCTGTTTCCCCTGTAGGGTGAAGCCCTTTACAGAAGGTTCTTGTTAAGTGACCTCTTTTTTCGTTTTGCAGAGCTTCTTGGCCACCGTTTCAGAAACCGTGCCTAACAAAAAACTAGGAAAACCAGCCTTTTCAACTATCTACTTGAAGGTAAAAACCGGATTTCAACATATTAGCGCAAGAATTTAAGACAGCGGATCTAAAACTGGTCGGTGGCCTCCACTAGTTTTAGATCCGCAGTTTTAACATCATGCACTCATAAGCTGAAATCCAGTTTTTACCTTCAAGTAGAGCGGCTGGAAAAGGCAGGTTATCCTAGTATTTTGTTAAGCGCGGCTGCTGAAACTGTGGCCAAGAAGCTTTGCAAGACGAAAAAAGAAGCCGCTTCTCAAGAACTAGACTACCAGAAAAATGGATGTAATTTCTTATTTACACAAGATTTCACATAATCTTTAAAAAGATTTCAGGCAAATATGGCATCGACATTTTATTCTCTGGACCTTTCAAGCTCTCTAGATTGTGCAATCTGGTGGGAAAGGGTGACTCTCCTCAAGCCACCTGCGGCAAAAAGCACTTGGATCAGAACAAGCGTGTTGCGTGCGCAACCGGGCTGATCTGAGAGATTCCCCTAAGTTGTGGGCGTTTTTATATTGGAAAAACGGGTAGGTGCTTAAATGATCGCTTGCCAGAGCATGCGCGTTCCTTGGGAGAGGCGGGGGGGGGGGGTGGAATTTGTCAGTTCATAGCCGCACTTGTCTGGAATGTTGCCCCCAGTTCAGCCACACCCAGACAATTGGAAGAAGGACTGGACAACTTGAAAGAGAGATTGTAGGGGCGATTGTCATCTTACGCTCAAAACCGGATGAATGTTAGCTCTCCTTCCATTTCCATCCTCCAAGAAGAACTGGGTTTCGTTGATGCCTGACCGTTTTTTGGCATTGTTTGTTTTCTTTTTGATGTTAATTTCGTTCCTTTAAGCTGTGGTTTACATGTCCTTGCTTCTATGTGCAGTCTCATATTTTAGATCCTCTGATATCTTTTTCATGTATAGCTTGCGCCATTTATGCTGAGCATCCCTCTAGCTTCCATGTGTGCATTGGTATTATTTTTTTCACCAATGGTCTAATTTTCTATTTGTGTTTTGTATTCCATCTTACCTGATTTCAAGATGGCGCATGCCTCTGTCTATAAAACCCTTGAAGGTTTTCAGTAAAATTTTAGTGGCAAGTATCGCCTTGTGCCGTCACCTCCCTCTGTCCTGTGTTCTGCTGCGATGTATTGCCTCCTTAACTCCTCTGCACTTTCTGGTTCCGATTTTATTCTTGCACTCCAAGATCGCTAGCTCTGCACCACCACCCCTTCCTCCCTCCATTCCTACACCGGCAGCCATAATTATGCGCTTGATGCAGATATCACACTAGGGGAAGTTCGTGCTGCGCTGCATGAGCTCTGCACCACTTCCTCGCCGTCGGCAGAGAAAATCTCTAACAAGGCCCTCCGTAATCAAGACACCCCATCCCGTGATGCCATCATTGACCTCTTTTACCAAGATTGGCATGAAGGCACTCTTCCTTGCGAGTGGACCCACGCTAAGGTCACTTTCATTCCCAAACCTGGCAAACCCATAGACATCCAAAATCTCCGCCCTATTTCCATAAACTCTTGTCTCGGTAAGCTCTTTGAGCACGTCGCTCTCGACCGCTTGCAGCGCTTCCTCGAAGACAACCACCTTTTACCCGATTCGGTTATCGCCTTTCGCCCATCCTTTTCTACCCAGCACGTCATGCTCCACATCTGCGAAGAGGTCCTCTATCCTATTCACGCCAAGATACCCGCGCGATCTTGGCATTGAATTTGACAAAAGCCTTTGACAACGTCCTCAGTTCCGCTTTCCTAGACTCCCTTGCCACCCTTAACGTGGGCCCCCGTGTTGAAGGTTACATCATGGCTTTTCTTGCCCGTCGCATGGATGAGATTTCATTCGGCCTCCTCTCCTATCTAGTTATTACTCTTGGAACTCGAAGTAACCCCCCGGGGTTATATCCTTTCTCCCTTTCTATTCATCATTTCCCTCTTTCCTATGGCACGCCCTCTAGCTACCATTCCTAACCACTCCCATGCTTTCTACGCCGAAGATATCACCCATGTGTGACCACCGGCAATCTTTGAGAAATGGAGGCCATCCTCAAGGCGCGCGCGGTCGCCGGTCATGCCCGCGCAGTCGGGCTAGCCAGCTCCCCGTCCAAGTAGGAGATCCTACTTCTCCTTGCTTGAGGCACGGATCCTACTTCGTCCCCCACACTTAGCGTCACTATTGATGCGCACCCCGTCCGTTCTGTCTCCTGCCTCCTTATTCTCGGTCTCCACCTCCAATCCAACGGCAAACACACTGCCGTCAGTTTCCGCTTTACTACCACCGTCCACCAGAGTGTCCGGCTTATCCTGCGTGTCGCAAACCGGCACCACATAATGCGCGAGCACGACCACCCTCGTCATGTAGAGGTCTTTGTCCGCAGCCGACTTGTCTACTTCCTCCCCTATCTCTTTCTCTCTCGTGTCGAGGAAGACAAGGGGAACTGTCTCATCCGCCAAGCCTCAAGTCGGCCCTCGCGCTACCCACCTCCACCCCTAATTCTCGTCTGCTGGCAATGGGCGTTCACAACATCCTTTCACAACTTTGAGAGGCCCATCACACAGCACAACTCGACCGCCTATTTAGTAGCGCCCTGGAAGAGCCCTACTCTCTTTCTTGCCCTTGACCCCTACGTCCCCTGCCTGTTTCATCAACCCCTTACCCTCCTCTCTCTTCACGCTCGCAGTCAACCCCCTTCCCAAGAACATGCACCCTCAGCATCACGCCGCCCGCCAATCTGCACGCGCCTCCACCCTCTGGCGCCAGTACCGCTCAAACTCCGAAGCTGTGTATGTTGATGCGGCACCATACGTTTCCCACCCTGCTTACGCCCTCGCCATTGTCTCCCATACACTTTCCCCCTTCACCGTCGCCGCTATACCTGCTCTCACCTCCACTCCCACCGAGGAGGCCGCCATTAATGCCACCCTGGACGTTTCATATTCAGAGACTCTAAGACTGCAGTACGCAACATTGCAAAGGGTCGAATCTCCTCCTCTGCGCGCAGCATCCCTAAGAACTCCCCCGCCCCTTCCCGTCCTATCAAACTCCACTGGGTTCCAGCTCTCACTGGACACCCTGGAAACGAGGTGGCAAATTCCATCGCTCGCGAGATGACAGAGCGAGGTGGTGCCCTACACTCCGGGATCGACACGCGTGACTCCCTCTTCACATTCCATGACATCACCCTTCATCACCACAATTCATGCCTATCCCTTCCTCCCGCTCACAATTCCGTCTCTACGCTCGAACATAGCACGTGGCGCCATTCACGGGCCCACAGTTTCCGCTCTCCTCCCCCCTTGCCCGTATTCGCCTCGGTGCCTTCTCATCAGAATGCACCCGCTGCAGCCACCACCGAGCAGACTATGTTCACATTCTTTAATGATGTCCGGCACTTTCTCCCCCCGCCTCCTGGCACTTCATCAGCACGCCGCTGTGGGAGGCTGCTTTGGCCAGCTCAGAGCCGTATATTCAACTACGGCTTACCACCTAGGCAGCAGAAGTCGCCGCCAAGCATGACATGGAGGCCACGGCCAGCAGCCGGAAAGCCACCCACGGAGCAGCAGCATCATAATTTACTTTTCATTTTCGCCTGCAGTGGAGACCCCAGTCGCTCGACGACGAACGTAGCCAGGGAGATGCAGCTTTTAGCTTCCGACCAGGGTTAACCGGCGCTAAACCACCAGCAATTTTGACTATGGTACTAGCTAATAGAGTCAGGTCAACTTCATACTTCGATAAACCAAGTGATCAGGCAGGCTTGCAGAAAGAGTATTCCACTATAGGTCATAATCACAATACCAATCAGATGATACAGAAATGCGAAGAATATAGCCATCCCCTGTATAAAGCCTTTATTGATTACGAGAAAGCATTTGACTGAGTGGAGACCTCGGCAGTCATGCAGGCATTGCGGAATCAGGGTGTAGAAGAGCCTTATGTGAAAATACTGGATGTCTATAGCGACTGCACAGTTACCATACTCCTCCATAGAGTTAGCAATAAAATTCCAATAAGGAAGGGCGTCAGGCAGGCAGGAAGACACGATCTCGCCAACACTATTCACCGCATGATTACAAGAGGTATTCCGAGGCCTGAGTTGGGAACAGTTGGAGATAATAGGCAATGGAGAATACCTAAATAATCTACGATTCGCTGATTACATTGGCTAGCTGAGTCACTCAGGAGATGAACTGCAAATCATGGTCAATGAGTTATATAGACATAGCAGCACGGTGGATCTTAAAATTAACATGCAAAAAACCAAATTAACGCTCAACCGTCTAGCAAAAAAACAGCAGTTCACAATTGGCAGCGAGGATCTGAAAATAGTAAAGAAATTAGTCTACTTAGGGTAGGTACTGACAGCTGATCCGGATCGTGAGAGGGAAATAGAAGGATAAGAATGGGGTGGAGTGCATAGCATATGACAGATTCTCTCAGATCATAAATAGCAGTTTGCCAATATCGACCAAGAGAGATGTATACCACAGCTGTAGCTTACCGGTAGTCACCTATAGAACAGAAACATGGAGGCCAACGAAACGGGTTCAGCTTAGGTTAAGGACAACGCAGCGAGCCATGGAAACAAAGACGATGGGTGTAATGTTAAGAGACCAGAAGCTGGCAGCGTGTGTGAGGGAAGAAACGTGGTTTAACGACATCCTAGTCAAATCAAAAGAAATGGGCTTGGACAGGGCATGTAATGCGAAGACAAGATAACTGCTGGTGCTTTAGTGTAACGGAGTGGATTCCACAAGAATTCAAGCGCAGCAGGGAACGGCAAGAATTTATGGAGGCGGATGAGATTAAGGAATCTGCGGGCGCACCTGGCAAAGGGCAGGGTTGATTCGAGAGACAAGAAGAGAGGCCTTTGCCTTGCGGTGGGCGTAGTCAAGCTAATGATGATGACGATCATCATCATCATCAAGAGCCTATGAGTCTGTTCTCGCTGTTAGGATTTCTTTCGCCCAAAGTCTTGAGGTTTGGTGTTCGCACGCAAATATACATTTCTGGTGTGTACAGGCACGGGGAATACCCGAATGAACGTCACCGAAGACGCAGCTGCCTCCCTGAATTCATTCGCTGTTCCTGAACTCGTAGCCTTTTCATGCGCCCCGAAGCGTAGTGCTGGAGCCAAATTATTACCTCTGGTGCTGTTAAATGTGAAAGGGGGTTCGTGCACCAGAGAACCCGGCGACATAGTTCATGAACAGCTGTGCGGCTGGCAGCCGAAGCCCAGTTCGTCTACACAGGCATAGGTCTGCAGCCATGCGCTGGCACTTCGTCTTCAACTTATTCGTCTGCCATTGAGGCAACATCAGCCGCGTTCTTCATAGTTCAGGCGCGTTCATCATAATTCAGTACAATGGCCCCGGGACGACCTAAGGCGACGGTAAGAGGAACGGGCGGTAATAAGTCTTCAGGCGGCTGACATGGACAAGTTCACGGCCACGACGACGCAAATCCGTAGAGGGTGTGAGCAGCTCTACGATATATTTGGCGGGGGACGTTGACTCGACGACACGGTAAAGGCCACGATATTCTGTGCGAAATTTCTAAGACTGTCCAGGTGTAGTGTAAGAGACTCCAAGTCAAACTGTAAACCAGGAGAGAAAGAGTGCGGGGTTTGATGTCGCAGTCCGGTGGAGCATCGGGAGACAGACTAACAGCCTTCTCTGCTTTTAGGCCGAGCCCTGCCGCCTACCGCCCGCTATCTGCCTGGCTACGTTCCGCTTTCCTGCTGACCTGTCTGGCGGATGAGGGAGGGATCGTCGATGAATCAAGAACAGCGTAGAACTACTCGAAGAACGTGACGCGAAGGCGTCGCTGCTCGCGCAAACTACGGTAGTGACGTCACGGACCACAACTTTAAAAGGACAACACTTGTGATGCCAGCTCTGAGTCCGGTGGAGCATCGGGAGACAAACTAACAGCCTTCTCTGCTTTTAGGCCGAGCCCTGCCGCCTACCGCCCGCTATCTGCCTGGCTACGTTCCGCTTTCCTGCTGACCTGTCTGGCGGATGAGGGAGGGATCGTCGATGAATCAAGAACAGCGTAGAACTACCTGAAGAACGTGGCGAAGGCGTCGCTGCTCGCGCAAACTACGGTAGTGACGTCACTGACCACAGCTTTAAAAGGACAACACTTGTGATGCCCGGTGGAGCATCGGGAGACAGACTAACAGCCTTCTCTGCTTTTAGGTAAGCAGCCTTTTTTGTGGAAGTTGTGCTCTCTTTTTTGCTCCACCGGACTGCACCATTCCTTGAGCTGAATTATGCCGCAGAAGTGTGTGAAATGTTGTAAATGCATTGAAAAAGATGAACAATATCTAATTTGCAATCGGTGCAAGAAGAGGTATCATGCTGGCAAATGTTCGGGCGTGAACAGTAGGAATTTGAAGAAAATGAATCAGGGTGAAATCAAAGCTTGGGAATGTGACACGTGTAACAGAGAAGGAAAAGATGATGAAACTGCTTCAGATAGCAGTGATGCGGAAGAGCGCAGGAAAAAAGCACTATCTGAGTCAAGTGAGCACAGTTCTTTGGCTAGGCTGATTGGTGATCTAAACCAGATGATAATGGAAGTCTTGGGTAGGCTTGAAAATCTTGAAAGAAAGGTAGATAAGCAGTGTAACACAACTGAGGCCATTGAGAAGTCAACTGAATTTTTAGCAGCTAAGTTTGAAGACCTCCTGACAAAGGTGAACGATCAGCAGAACGAAATTACTGAACTAAAGAAAACCTCACAAGAACTGCAACAAAACATGCAAGAAAAAGATAACGAAATCGCAAAGCTCAGGGAACAAGTAGAAAGTGGAGAACAATATTCGAGACGGAAGAATATTGAAATACACGGCGTTCAAGAAGCAGAGGACCAAGATCTGTACCAGGTCCTAGTGGACCTTAGCAACAAGCTTGATCTGCCGGTGCCTGAAAAACACTCACTTGAAGCTGTGCACAGATTAAAGGCACAGAAAGCCAAAATCGCACCCATAATGGTGAGGTTTACAGAGCGGAAAACAAGGGACTTGTGGCTGACAAAGAAACACGCCCTTCAAAGCGAAAATATTTTCGTGAATGAAAACTTCACGACAGCACAAAAAGAACTGTTTTGGAAATGCAGAAAGCTCGGCAAGGAACTCGGGTATAAATTTATCTGGACACGGAATGGCAGGTTTCTAGCCCGCAAATCGGAAGGCACTAATGTGATCGTGATTACCAATGAGAATGGTCTTGCAAAAATGTCTTAGATGGCTTCATTCGATTCTTTTCGCGATTGGGACCTACACGTTTCCAACGCTACAGCTGAAAACAAGACAAAAGGAGAGCTTATCCAAATACACGTAAATGTGCGGAGCATAAAGAAGAACTGGGATCAGTTATGCGCATATTTACACGCGAGGCTTGCTAACATCGATGTAATAGTGATCACAGAGGTCAATCTCGATACAAGCAAACTGAGTAGGTATACACTGACCGGGTACTCTCAGATTGGTTTATGCAGGGAAACTTGAAAAGGCGGAGGAGTAGTTATATTTGTAAAAGATAACTGGGTATTTCATAATATCCCAGTAAAACTCAAGTATGCGGAAGTTATTTTTGTCACCCTGAGCAAAATGGATGTTACCTACACCATATGTGCGATATACAGACCGCCGAACATGAACACAGATCTGTTTTTCGAGGAACTAAACTCTCTACTAAAAAAATACATGAACGACCAGCACCTTATATTGGTAGGGGACTTCAATATTGACGTAATGCAAGTATCGAGGAAGGCCGTCACAGATTACCTTAATATCATAGCTGAATATGGACTGGTAAATGTAATTAATGACTACACAAGAGAGGAATACTTGCGCACGAAAATAACAAGATCATGCATTGATCACATTGTTATTCGGCTAAGAAATCAGTGCTACACAAGCGGTGTAATTAGAGTCAAACTAGCTGATCATTACTTTACGTCTCTTGTAATTATGTCTGACAAAAGGAATGCTGACTGTGACACCCGAATACAGAAACAGTACATAGATAACGAGAAAGTTGACAAATACATAAAAAACACGGACTGGAATGCGCTTTTATTGTTAGACCATGTTAGATTATATCCCAAGTTTACTGAAACATTTAAGACGACATACGCAATGTCTACTAAAATCATAACAATCAAACAAAGGAACCCTAATAAGAAATGGATCACGCGTGATATTGTTGAGTTGTGCTTTCAAAAAGACAAAGCATGGCAAAAGTGTAGAAAAGAACCTGGCAATCAGGATTACAGGGCAGAATTCCGAATGTTGCGAAACGCAGTGACCGCAAAGTTACGGCAGAAAAAAAGGAAATACATGATGCGTCGATTTGCAGACAGCAAAAAAGACGTGAAAAAAACGTGGAGTACGGCAAACGATTGATGGGCAGATCCAAAACAGCTGGTGTCGATGATACCATCAAACGAAATTTTCCAAAGGAAAACCTTCAGACATTGTGTGACAGGTTCAATAAAACTTTTATCGCTGCAGCTGAGAAACTGAGAACAACGCAAAGTGACCGACATTATGAATATGAACCGAAACGCGCATGCGCGTACTCTGCATATCTCCCAGCGATGTCTGAAATGGATCTATGGAATATAATAAGGGACATAAAAAAGATTAAACCACCAGGGTTTGATAAAATTCGCTCTCGGGATTTGTGCACGAACTTCGAGATTATCAAACAGGCCCTCCTTAAGATATTGAATGGGATATTCGAAACAGGTATAATACCCAAAGAATTGAAAATTTCAATTGTGAGGCCGGTTTACAAAAACGGTAAAAGAAATGACTGCACAAATTATAGGCCGATAGCGATATTGTCCACTATTGCACCATAATGGAAAAGTATATTGTCTCTGTAATGCAAACCTTTTGAGAAAAGTATTCTCTGAATAACATGGCGCAATACGGGTTCACAAAAAATAAAAACACAACTTCTTTGCTAGAGGAATTCTCCGACTATATAACCGCATCAATAGAAAATATTAACGTAGTCTTAGCTCTATTTCTAGACATAAGCAAGGCTTTTGACACGGTAGAACACAACTTATTACTAAAGAAATTAACGAAGCTAGGTTTCAGAGGACGCTTTTATCAATTTTTTGTAAATTATTTTTCCGACCGACTTCAGTGCGTTAAACTAGAAGAGACATGCAGTAAACTTCAAATAATAAAGTTTGGTGTGCCCCGAGGGAGCACCCTCGGACCGATACTTTTCAACATATATGTTTCCGACCTCGGCCTGCTACCGCTGAAATCAAAAATTTTCCAGTACGCAGACGACACTGCAATTGCTCTGGAAATTCATGATTATAATACGGGGTATCAAAGCTTTCAAGAGGACTTATCAGCGATAGTAGATTGGTTTGCTCATAATTTAATTTTTATAAATACACAAAAAACGAAATTAATGTGCTTCAGAAGTCCTCATAAGGCGCTTTCAATAAATAACGACATATATTTGCATTCTTCTAAGTGTAGTTCATGCATCTGCCAACCATTGCAGTTCGAGCCAGTGGTCAAGTATTTAGGAATTTTCTTTGACCAGCACCTATCCTGGAGTGACCATGTCATTTACGTTTGCAGAAAACTGAGGGCTGTCGCAGCCATGATGTATAAACTTCGAGGGAAAAGCCCTGTCATAATTCGAAGAACTGTATATAAGTCATTAGCCGAAACAATTATCACATACGGTATAACCTTGTATGGTACGTGTTCTGACCACAAGAAACAAAATATTAACCGAATAATTAAAAGAATTGTCAATAGCATAGCCTATGGAACGGAATGGGAACATACAGAGACACAGGAGAAATACCGCATACTAGGAATACTTCCAGTGCATGAGCTATTTAAGTATACTGTGTTGACCCGCTACTATTATTCTAACAATTTTATGCTATTAGTAAAGAAAGATGTATCACTACGAAAAACTGAGAAATATGTGAAGCCACGAGTCTTTACAAACTATAAAAAGAAAGCCAGGAAATATTATGTACCTCAGATATTCAATGAACTAAGTGAGATACTGTACGATTTAAAAACACGAGCTGTAATGCTGAGAGAAGCAAGGAAATGGTGTTCAGCTTTGTATTGTAATGAGTGATTTTTTTCCCACCCAAGTGGGGAACTTGTCGGATTTCTTTTTTTCGTTTTATTATATTTTCTCGTTTTTTTATATTTTGTTTGCACTAGATTGCATTACTTGTATTTACCATGTATTATTATTTTTTCCTGTTATGTGAATATTGTGAATGTATATTGCTTTTTATCCTAGTTTAAGGATGCAACACTGGCTGCCTGGTCTGCTAACAAGCACTATGTGCTTAGATTGACCAGTACTGATTTTTTGTACATTTCGCTATGAAATAAAGACTTCACTTCACTTCATGTGCATCGTGTTCATGCTTTCGGAGGCCTTGGTATTCTGAGTCAGTGCAGTCTGGGACTCCGTAGTTACACACGAGACTTTCCGGGCAACCACCGCCAAAGCAGTCGCCGCCTCCTCTGCCTGGCTGATTCCCTGGCATCGAATTGATGCACCAGTAACTAATTTCCATTGCGCATCCGTTCATGCTATGGTATATCTCCCGTTGACCGGTCCTGCAGCGTCCACGTAAACTTCCTCTTCCATCTCACCCCATGCTCTCCTGATGGCGTTCGCCCTAGCCTTTCTTCGGGGTTGTTGGGATCGTCCTTCTTGCCGCACGGCCCGGAGCAAGCGGCCACCTAGAATTGTCAACAAAGCCGACAACCTCGCGACGGCTGTTACCATATTCCCTTTGTCTTGGGGAAAAAAAGGTTCTCTCGATCGCACCTGCTGGCCACTTTGAATGGCAGTTGGAAGACTGAGCCTTACGCGTCTTATCCTCGGCAACGGCACCAGATGGCCTTCCCTGAAAGCCGCCGACACAGCTTTGCCAGCGTAATTGACCGTCTCGAGAAGATCCGGGGATCAGCGGCGTCCCGTCATCAGGTTTTGACATCGGCATTCGTCTCCAAAGGGGAAGCTGAAAGCCGGACCCGTTCATTGCTACGAAACACCTGCGTTAACCTGCAAACCGAGGTGATGTCACTCGTGGAGATTTCTGGGTCTGCCCGACGTAGAGGGCACCCTCCTCTCAAGCTCAGCACGTGACGGGGTAGTGTACCCTGAGGAGAGAGTGCGGTATCTGCCATCGTGAATTTGGACACGCCTTCCTCAGCAAACCCAGCCTCCATCTTGCGATTTCAGGAAATAAAACCCTATAAAACTCGGCGCAGGGTACAGCCAGGAGCGTCCCATACATCAAGTAGCTCCTCTCATCGAGACTCTTTAATTGAGAAGCAAAGCCATTTGCTGTACGAGTACATAGTGTAAATATTTGTACAAAGTTTTCCTTGCCTTCTTGCTAACCCAGTCTCCAATCACCCTCGTCCCATCTCCGGTCCGGCCATGTTTCCCGATCGCAACACGGCGCATATTTCTTGGAATGCGCTGCACCTCGGTCTTTCTTCTAAGCTGGCCTGCCAAGTTCTATCTGTCCTCCCTAGACCAAATGCCAGGAAGCTCTAGTCTATCGAGTATGTCTCTTCCTGTCCTGCTTCCGGATAGCTGCAGCCCCTGCAATATCGAATGGCCTTTTGTAAGTTCATCTACAGTATAGTCATGTAGTAGTGACAACAGTCCGACGTGCAGTAAGAAAGTTATAAGGGTTTCCAAACGACATGCTTTACTAGGCTGCCTTTGGGGCCGTATATGCGACTCCTAGCGCTGAGTGGAAGGGCGCCTTTGGCTGCGCACCGCGGTGGCGTAAGTCATGGCCTGGGGTTGTGTGGCCGTCGGAGTCACGGTTCCAAGTGCCTGTTGCACTTATTCTCCCCCCAAAGCCATGATTGTCGCTGCTAGAAGCTGTAGGGAAGTTGGCAGCAGTCGTCGTAGCACCTCGCGGACGATTTCGCGGATAACTTCCTACAAGTTGTACCTGGTGGTGGTCGTCGTAATGCGGACGAATTGCACAAGCAGGGTGGTTGCACTGCCGAATCCAACATTTATGATCTTCTCGATCGTGCAGGCTTGCATTAATTCGACGACAGTTTTTGGCGGCTGGCGGACGAGGCTAGCAAAGAGTTGTTCTTTGACGCCACGTACTAAATATTGCACTTTCTTTTCCGTGGTCATACCAGGATCGGCGCGACGAAAGAGGCGCTTCATCTCTTCGACGTAAACGGCGTTGGGCTCGTTCGAAAGCTGGATCCTAGACTCGAGGAGTCGTTCGGCTCTTTCTTTCCTCACGACACTGGTGAATACCTTCAAAAGCTCCTTCTCGAATAGCCCCCATGTCGTTAGGGACGACTCGTGGTTTTTGTACCACGTACGTGCTGAGCCCTCCAGTGAGAAAAATACGTGTCCAGTTTCCGCCGCATAATCCCAGTTGTTCAAAAATACGTGTACAATTTCCGCCGCATAATCCCAGTTGTTCAATGATGCCACGCGCTCAAATTGGTCCAACCAGAGTAATCCCAGTGTGTTCTATGGTCTATGTGTTGATGCGCCTACGTATGTCATGTCATGTTTTCCTCAACTGAAGCTGTCGTATCATTGCTTTCTGAACTTTTCAATTGCCTACCTGGCAACGTTCGTGGCATTGTGACCATTGAGATGGTTAGCGAGCTTAAACAAGACTGCTTCTGCCGCCTATGACATGCATTTTTCGTTGGTGTGCTTTATGAATGTATTTATTTGGTTGCTATAATAAACCATGAATATGAAAACCATACTTCCCGTACACTCTGTTGCAAACTGTGCAATTGAGCCAGTGCTTTGGCATCATACCGTACTGTACTTCAAAGCACTAGCATCAGTATTTGCACTACGAAACTTGAATGCTTAGCCAGAGTCTGGAAGTTTACTGCCTGTCTATGCTGCCTCTTTTGCCAGTCACTTTCATTGGGTTCCCAACTGCACAGTAACAAGGCCATAACTAGCAGGAACACGAGCACATTTGACTGGCAAAGGTTGGAGCGCGCTGAAAAGCAACAACTTTCAAGAGAGAGTGGAAATGCGGATGCTATAAAAATACCGCTTTATAATTCGCGCCAAAACCATACGAATGCGTGACGTCATTCAACGTCACACATTCGTAATTTGCCCGCCAAAAATGCAGGGGCGCTGGGTGCCTATGAGCCGCCATTTTTTGAACCAATGGGCGTCTATGAAGCCTTCGCTACCAATGTACATCTACTTTGGAATCTGCTCTGCCTTGATGAGGTCAATCGACATAAATTTTGTCACGTCTTGCTTCACAAACAAAGCGATAAAGCGGCGTGCCGGAAACTTGAGGAAACAAACACTGCAAAGATTCATGGCAATATTGTAAATACCGATGTCTATTAGTCTTTCGGTTCCTGCGTAGACTGGAATACCAAGTGTTTTTTTATATACTTTGCGTATTATGACGTCGAACGTGATCTCACTTTTCTTCTATTTTAGATATGGCACTGTGTAAGCGATCCTGCTCCCAATAAAAGGTTGTATTGATGTTATGGTTTTTTTAAAGTCCATGCTTGTGGTCTGATGCCCAACTAATCATTCTCGCCACTTGCTCAGTTGTTGCCTGCAGTCGCCCAATCGCTTTCGTGTTGTTGCCCTTCCGTCTATTAACAGACGTAAGATTTTCGCAAATGGTACCTCTTGAATTTCCGCCCCCCCCCCCCCCCCCGAATATTCTAACAGGGTCTGTTCTCCTTTCTTTCTAAATATCAGTAACTTCGATTTGTTGAGTGCGCACTGGAGCTCACAGCTATTAGCGCATTTTTTCGTGGTATCCGCCGCACATTGCAGTCTTTTCTGAATGCTCCCATTTGACCCTCTGGAGGCCCAAATCGTAATGACGTCCGCATACAGCGCGTGCTTGATACCCTGTATGCTGTCCAACTTGCTCGGTAGTCCTAATAGAGAAATGTTCAGCAGCAAATGAGAAAGCACTGTCCCCTGCGGTGTGCCCTTACTTGTCATGGCCAAAAATATGGCCCGGGGACTCCCAAAATTTCACCTTGGACGATTTGGACCAAATACTGATGAACAAATATCACTGTCCTGTACCTAACAGCGAGAACAGAGACAAGCACAAGAGACGAGGAAACAGACAAACGCAACGCCATCAACAGGTTTATTTGCGTGCAACTACGTATAAATACATAGATTATACAGGTATGTAAAGACACAGCGTGCAAAAACTAAAAAACGAGACGACAGCAACAGGAACACTCAGGAAATCAATAGAGATTATCAGTCCCCCCGAAGTGAGACCTCTTTTTCTAGCAGTCCTAACAAAAGGGCCCTTAAAATGCCTATTCCGGCTTGTTTTACGAAACAACAGTGATAAAAAAACGGGACAGAACTGAAGCGGGAAAAACGAAGGCATAAAAGATAATAAAGTGTAAGCCTTACTTATCTCATAAGTGGTGTGGACGTAAGTTGTAGATGCAGTCTGAAGACGGAAGTTTGTGGACGGAAGTTGTGCGCACGAACTGTCAATCATACAGTAAGTTGTATGGTAAATAAAAAATACAAAAGTTGATTAAGCAATCGATAAGCAACATATATGTATCAGACAAAAAATCTAAAATGAAAAATAAGAAAGGAAGAAACAATATAAAAATAATAAAGAAAAGAAGAATAAAACATATACAAAAAAGGCAATAATAAGAATTTAAAAATAAAAACTGGAGGGAGAAAGAGAGGAGAGGAAAAAGCTTTCGCATTTCCACTTTTGAGCAGACTTAAGTGCAATCCTGTAATTTTCTTTTGAAGCCTATGCACTATGGTTTCGGTGGCTGTTGCCTTCCTTCTTGTGTCAAACGCACCCCTCATTTCAATTCCCTTGCCTTCTCAATTAGCCAACGAAGGCCTCAATTCTGGCAGTCTTGATGCATCAATTCTGGCAGTCTTTATGTCATAGGCAGCATAAGAGAGTTCTCATAATAAACTGCACATCTCCAGCCAAAAATTTAATGTTATCCCAACGTTTCCAAGCCGACCCGGCTCCTTCATCAGGCGTGGCTGAGGGCAGTAGCTAGCTAACAAATTACCACAAAAGGCTCCTTCTGGAATCCTAGCACATCCAAACCACACCGAACAACATCAACCGCACAAAAGGAAACCTGCCCCCAGCATATGACCAGGAACTTCGCTATTCAACTCAAAGAAAAAAAGTCGCCATTGACAGCCTCCCCTCAGTGCGACAGCGTGATTAACAGCCTTAACCCCTTTCCTCCCCCCTCTCCCTCGCCTTTCGAATCACAGCTTTCATTCTTTTGACCCCCTCATCCCCTTCATACTTAAAAAGACGCTAGCTACTGCCCTGAGTCACCCCTGATGAAGGAGCCGAGTCGGCTTCGAAACGTTGTGTTAAAATTAAGTTTTTGGTTGGAGATGTGCTGTTTATAATAAGTCTTCAATCCCAACCAGACAGGATATTCTGTCAGTATCTTTAGTTTCCAAAAGGGTTCTCGCACAGTTTCCGTCCTCACCGCTCGATGAGGTCCCACGTCAGAAGCGGTAATACAGGTGGTGGTGGTGGTAGTGTTTTTTATTAAACTAATACTAAAATGGAAGGAAAAGATTTTTGCTAGCCCTGGAATCTGCCATCGATACTGAAGCACCTGAACTGGGGCAGCGGAAATAAAGGGTAGCAGGGAGAATGAAGAATTAAATGAAAGAGGTGAGGGGACAGGAAGAGAGGATAGGGGGAGAAGTAATATATGCAAACTATTTACACAATAAGAAATGTGTGCAGGTTGTGCGCATGATTAGTTCATTTTAGAGGAATTAAATCACTCACGCGCACAGCACTGTGTTGGCTACAACTGAAGTGGTCCAGTTATTAATCGTTCAAGGTAGACCTCGCGGAGTGTTCGGTCACTGCGTGTAACTACTTGACGGAGTACATACGGGACGTCAAGCCCGTGTGTTCGAGGAATGCTCAGAGGCTCACCAAAGTTCGCTCACGAGTGCGCGCACTACCCTGCGGCCACAATAGCGTCTTTATGGAGTCTGGTAGTATTCCCTGCGCCCTACATGCCGCAAGCATATCGCGACGAAAATACGCGAACGCGGCACAGTGAAGGAGCAGGTATTCCAGTGTTTCCATTTCACCGCATCCGTCGCACACATCACTCGTCGCGATTCCGTGACGCTCCCGTCGTTCCCCGGGCCACACGCAGCCAATGCGCGCGTGGAGGATCATTTCACGTTGTGACCCTGTAAGTGCGCGACAGCCGGTGATACTGTCGATGCGCTCACCTCCCGCGATGCGGGGGTCGGGGTGCTGCTTTCGGAGATGGTCGTGGATGGCCGTATACTACGTCGGCTGCTATAGACAGGGAGAGGGGGGGGGGGGGGGGGGGGGCGCTGATCAGCACTCATGGTTCGGTTACACGCAAGCATTAATACCACGAAAGCACACTGGACAGCCGTCGCCATAGCTGAGTTGGTAGAGCACCGGAGGCGATATTCAGAGGTCGTGGGTTCGGACCCCGCCGGCGGAATCATTGTTTTTTCTTCTGCTTTAAAATTTATTTTCTTTAAGCGACAGGTTAAGCACAGTATTGTTCTCCCAATCACCAAAAAATATCAGCATTCTCCTCAGCACTTTTGTTTCGGTGGCTGTTGCCTTCCTTCATTATGTGTGTATATCCCTTCCATTCGGCAGGGGGATTGTAGAGCCACTGAGGTCAAGACCGCCACGCAGCAGGCCGAAACATGTGTTCCCGCCGGCCTGCGAGCTGTTTGTTGACACAGTCGACACGGTCGCGCCGCCAAGTGCCCGCGCTGAGGAGCTGGCCGGGCACACGTCGCGTGAGTTATAGCGCGCCGGCATGTCTCGCCTCGGTCCCGTTGGAGGATCCCTGCGTCGGGAAACATTAAACGGCCCTTTCACTCGCCACGCTTTCCGGGGAAACGCTCCATTTTCTTTTGTTTTTGCGGGTGTGTGCCGACTCCGCGTATTCACCGTGGGGGAAACGGCGCCGCTTCTGGGCGACGCGCGGGAAGCCGGGAACACGGATTGTGCCTGGTCAGTGTCAGTGGCGCGCTTTCCGAACGCTGGCCTTTACGTTTCCTTTTCTTCAGTCAACGGGCTGCTTCGGCGGCGACATGCCATAGTTCCAGAGGCGCGGAAAGATATATACCTCAGGTACGCTCATTGCCCGAACATGCAGTCAACGGCGGCCATGTGTCGTTGTTTCTGCTGGCTGACGTCGTTTCGAGGAAAAGAGGACAAAGGACGGTGAGCTGATCAGTGAGCTGAGGGGTTAAGAGGAGTTGTTGGCGGGAATCTAGAGGTTCTCGCCAGGAGCTTTTGACCGGGAGAGCTCTGGCGGCTCCACTCTTTTGTTGCTCTTCCTTTGGTGTGTTCTGTCTTTAATGTATCGTCTATGATAATCTCATATGTATAAAGTTTCTTTGTTTTTCCAACGAAAATCGTCATCATCCTTCGCGCTAATGCCAATCAGAAGACCGGGCCGTAACGGCAACGTGACGGCCTAACCTCGCTACGCAACAGAAATAGAGGAGAAATGGAAAGAACCTTAACTGGGATGACGATGAACAGTGCATGACCACAGACCCGAGCACCCGCGCTGCGCCGTGCGTGGCATCGGCGTGTCCGGGGAAAAGGCGATGCTGGTGGTTGAGCCGATGCCGAGCGTTTGGGCCTTTAAGGCCCCTCGGCGGAGGCAACACACCACTTTGGCCCCAGCTTCCTGTAGACGGCACCTCCGGCCTTGGGGAAATGGGAAGGCGACTTTTCCTGTCCTCCTCTCCATCTTTTACTTTACTATCTTTTTTTTCACAACTTTCCTCTCTCCTATTCACTATGAATTGTCTAGTTTATAGTTGTCTTTTGCTCAGCCATTTTTAGAAATGTTACCCTTTGCTAAAATACATGTAATGCCCACCTGCTAATTTCTCAACTAGAGACAGGCAGTATTTCAAATAAATAAATAAGAACTTAGTGTTTTCCTGTTTCCTGGCGGCGAGGGTTAACCTTGTGTGACCAACCACCCTGAGTTGCGTCATATTTGGGTATAGCAGTGGTGTACAGCTGGCGTGGGCAGGGGCTTGTTTTCAAGTTCCTGTCCAGTCCCCTAGTTGGGCTCCGTGGTGGGTGGCTGGCGCCTGTTTGCAAAGAATGCGGAGATGAACGTACGGTTAACCACATTTTATTCTCATGTCTGAAACTAGAAAAACTAAGAAAAAAGTATTCACTCAATTTTATCATGAATGCTTTCCTTTCCACCCATCATAATGCCATTGTTAACATACCCTCCGTTTTTAGGTTTTTGAAAGAAGCAGGCGTACTTGAAAAATTGTAATCTTTGAACCACTGGTTCGCTTTATTACATGGTATACCTCAGCCACTTTCTCATTTCTGAGAAGTAGGCTGACGCTTTTTATTTGGTTGGTTGGGAGCCTAAGGATCCTTGCCCAGCCAAGGATAACCGCTAAGGCGGCCTGACCTTCTTTAATGCTTTTACCATTAGCCATTTCCTAATTTCCTCTCCACTGTTATTACTAGGCAGTACAATCTTTTTAGGCCATCTACATCATCGAAGATGTTTCATATTCCTAAACATTCTACAGAAAACCAGTTCTCTACCTTGAGCTTGGCGCATGAGGGCCTTAGCTGCCTTTGTGCCATAAAACCCAACACAACACATATCCCTTCCATTCTCTGCTAATAGCTTAAAGGGGGTTTCGGTTCTGGCAGTCTAAATGCCATAGGTAGCATAAGAGGGGTCTCGCACATTTTCTGTCCTCACCGTTCGATGAGGTTCCACGTCACACTCGCGGCAATACAGGACGTACTACGTTCGCCGCTATGGACGAGGGTGGCGCTGGTGAGCACTCATCTTTCGGTTACACGCAAACATAAATACCCCTGAAAGCAGAGGATTGAACTGCCGTCGCCGTAGCGCAGGTCGCGGAGCTCCGGACGCGAAATTTGGAGGTCCTTGATTCGGATCCCACCAGCGGCAAGTTGTCTTTCTTCTGCTTTGAAGTTAAGTGCCTTTGAGTGACATATTAATCAGTTTTATTATCCGAGTGATCAGCACCACAAATTAAAAAGTAAGCATTCCCCTATGCACCTTGGTTTCGGTGGCTGTTGGCTACCTTGTGTATGTCAAACGAGCCTCTCATTTCTCTTCCCTTGTCTGCTAAGTACTGAGAGGATTACTTGTGTTTGCGCATAAATAAATTCATATAGAAGACCATACGTGAAGGGTAGATGCTTGAGTTTTTCTGTTTTGTATTCAATGCGCTTACGGAGGTAGTAGGTGAAGCGACTCCATTTCATCCGTCTTACCAAGCTAACGAGGCGGTTCTATAGTGCAATATGGTTAGAGTCCATTTGAGGATTGTGTTATGTAGGCTGGGAATCATTCAGCTGTATACCCCTCAAGCCTCTGCTAGACCTCCGTACCACAAGGTTTAAAGCCAAAAAATTGGAGGGGAACCTTAAGTTCCGCCTGAAGGGCATGACGCGATAGATTAATGGGTTAATGTCCACATATGCAGAATTAGTCATTCGCACTTATGTTAGTACTTCCCAGGGAGCCCTCAAATATTCCTGGCGCAGAGTTACAGCGGTTAAACGATGCGATACTGCCGTGCGATGGTGGGTGCTGCAATCGGTGGGACTTGTGCGACCATGGTTGCTTTTGCCGAGCAACCATTAGCGACCAATCATTAATTTTAATTTAATTTATTTTACCCTAAAGACCCGGAGGGCGCTTCGGTCGCCGAGATGTGTGGACGTGCGCCCATCGGCTTCGTCAACTTCACATGATTCCGCAGCGATTTCTATCGAATTTCGCCGAAATTCTTGCACCAGCAGTTTCGTGAAGTTACAAGGAATCCGTGGATACCCGATTTTGAGGTGGGCCATCATTTCTGAAGAATCTACAAGCACTTTTCTACCGCGTCCACGCCGCTGCCGAGCTGAGCCTAAGCGTGTACGCCAGACGCTAGGCTTAGCCGACGCGCCCACTGCGCGCCGGTACAGGGACGCGCCAGCTCGGCGAGACGCCGGGCGCGACACGAAAAGAATGACAACTTCTACCGAAGAAATGGATAGCTCCGCGGAGGATTTACCAGCAACGCCGACTACTTCAGCAATAGCTAATGGACAGGAGGACGAGACGGGCTGGAAAGTGGTGACCAGTCGGAAAACGAAGAAGAAGGAACGCGCCGAAGCCACTGCGCAACTTTCATAGCAAGCACAACATACAAGAGGCGGGCAGGTGGGCTCTTCTCGCACGCCTGCTAACATTATGAACCGGGTGATAAGAGCCTCACGCATGCCACCCCTACCGCAAGACAACATCAAGATAGTGCTTCGCCCAAAGGGCGGCTTGAACTTACAAAAGATTGGACCTACCTTAGTGAGCAAAGACCTCCTGGCAGCAGTAGGACTTGATCCAGAGCAGACCACGGAGGACATTATATGTCCCAATATTACGCAGAACATGGTGGCGAGTATGCCCTTTCGAGAAAATGCAGACAAGTATGCGGTCGTAAGGGCTATCCGAATAGTCGACAAAGAGTACGCAGTCAGCGCTTATGAAACTGCCCCAAGCGACACCTGCAAAGGGGTAACCGATACATCGACACTGCCGATGATCACAGGACGATTGAAAGAAACATCGTGAATGACCGTAACCCCCTAGCACTAGCGGCGAAAAGAATCAAGAACTCAGGATCGGTGATCATTGTGTTCGATGGACTTCGCGTCCCAAACTTCGTCAGATATGGACCCACACTGGTGCCCTGCTACTTATATCGCAAACAAGTGGACATATGCTTCGTATGCGGAAAACTCGGATATCGTGCGGACGTTTGCCCCCAGCCGGGACCCACCGAATGCAGGGGCTGTGGAATCCCTAAGCGCACCCCATCCCACGTGTGCGATCCGAAATGCAAGCTGTGCGGGGGCTTGCACGCGACGGCGGCCAAGGTGTGTAGGCAGCGGTACCTCACTCCATACGTAGTACGCGCACGACGACAACGAGCGCGACTGGAGCAACAAGAGAAGGCACAGCTGGACGAAGAAAAGCAACACGCGGAACGCGGCCGATCTGCGTCAAGGACGCCGGCACGCAGCCGCTCCCGCTTTCGATCGAGGAGCCGACCACCTGCGAGGACATGCAGGAGTCATTCAAGATCACAGGTGCGCTTCGGGGAATGAACAACGGCGGCGATGTCACGTGGGCGGACAAGGTCAGAGGCGCTACGACGACCACTCCCAGGGAAAGTGAGTCCCGCAACCCGGATAAAGAGCGGATAGCTATGTTAAAACCGGAACTGAGAGAGCTAAAAGCCGCTTATGCTAAGCTAACACTCGAATTGACTGAAATAGGCAAAGCGAACAGCAGTAGGCCATCGCGCATTCCCGAGCCCCCAACCGATATCGAAACTCCCCAACTCGTTGAGATTGAGAGACAGGAAGAAAAACGCGAAGAATGCCCGCCTCCTCATAAGGGAATGGCCGTGCGATCAGATGTTAAGGACGCCATGAACGATAATATGAGGCTAATGCACGAGAGCATGGCGCGCATGAACGAGAAGTTGGACATATTCAGCACACGAGTACAGAAAATGGAAATGTATCTAAACAACACGGTAGTTCCGGCAATGGAAAGGATGGGTTCACAACACATCGCTGCGCAAGGCCCACCTCGCGGCGGTCTCACTGCAAGCGAAGGGGCCTACAATGGTCAACATGGCAGTGACAAAAAAGACACGAAATCTCCGCGTCTGGCAATGGAACTGCAGGGGGATCGCCTAAAAAAAGGCGGTCCTCCTGCAGCTGGTCAAATCGGAAACCGAGAAGCCACACGTCATTATGCTACAAGAAACACTCACAACCGAACTGGCCCTTACGGGCTATAAGGCCGAAGCCCACAGAAACGAGCAAGGCAGAGGCGTCGCTTTACTGATTGGAAAGAAGATCCCGTACATTTGGCATGACATCCGCCACACAGCCTCCTATCTAGAACACCTCACGATCGAGATCACACCGAACGACCACGTAGGGAACAAGCAAAGCATCTTCCTCACAAATCTGTACAGCAGCCCTAAGGATACCAGGCAAAGGTTCAGAGGCATTCTGGGCAAGATTGCGCACATCGCCAAAGATAGTCCACTGGTGGTAGGTGGAGATTTTAACGCCCCACACCAGGCATGGGGCTACGCGTATCCCTTTAGTAAGGGCGATCGTCTTTAAACTACAAACTCTGATCTCGACTTCATGCTGATCACAGACCCGGAAACTCCAACTAGAGGTGGCGCTTCCACATGTCGAGACACCACACCGGACCTCACATTCGTCCGATGCCTTGAGAAATGTGCCTGGCACAACTCTGGCATAGACCTTGGCAGTGACCACTATATTCTCCAAATTGATGCATAGATACGGCGAAGGAAGCAAAGGGAGTACAAACTCATCGACTGGGACAAATTTCGTGCAATACGGACGCAGCCATCCGACTCATCAGGGGCAAACACAAAGCACACGATAACGAGCTGGACCGAGCAGCTCAAAGCAGACATCGTAGCCTCGGAACGAACGATTACTACGGATGTTAAGGTAGAGAGAATGGACAGTCGGCTAGCGAATCTTCTCGAAGCCAAACATTCCATTCTAGCCAGGTGGAAGTGTCAACGTTTCAACAGAAGACTACGAAGAAAACTTGCCGAACTTAACAAGACCATTGAAGAATACTGCGTGGTTCTCTCCCGACAACAATGGGACGAAGTTTGTAACTCGCTCAACGGGCAAATACGCAGAGGGAGTGGATGGGTAATCATAAAACACCTCCTCGATGAAAACGGAACAAAGTCCAAGACTATGCAACGGATCAGGCTAAGCAAATTAGTGCACCGTGCGATGCAAAGCAGTACTGCCGAAGCCCTTCTGGATGACCTTGCCAAACGGTGCATAACGCTTAAATCGGGGCAACCTAGTAACTTACAAAGGACGAACTATGACGGTGCCCCAAACTGAGAGCAAGATAAGGACTTCACAGAAAGCGAAGTACGCTTCGCAATTCACAAACTCAACAGTAACTCTGCGGCAGGCCCCGATGGTATCACAAATCGGGCTCTCCAAAATTTAGAGGACAACTCGGTCACGTTCCTAATGCAACAAATCAACGAAGCCTGGAAAACTGGCCATCTACCTGCAGAGTGGAAACATGCCAACATGGCCCTCATCCCAAAAACCGGGCAAGCCGCTGGGCCTACCAAACCTAAGGCCAATCTCACTAACGTACTGCCTAGGAAAGCTAGCCGAACACGTCATCCTGAAGAGACTATCGGAATACGTAGAAGAAAAGGAGTACTTGCACTACAATATGATCGGCTTTAGACCGGGCCTCTCAACGTATGGCGCTATGCTACGAATCAAGAAAAGTCTGCTGGATCGCCCCACACGAGACACCAAGGCGCTACTCGAATTCGACGTGGAGCACGCTTTTGACAACATCCACCATCAAGCCATTCTCAAAGCCATATCTGACCACAATCTCGGAACACGCTTCTACCACTACGTCAAGGCGTTTCTGGAGGATCGAACGGCCACTCTCCGGATAAGCGAGCACGTCTCGGAGAGCTTTGATCTGGGCGATAAGGGAACACCACAAGGCTCCGTACTTTCACCATTCTTAATTAACTTGGCGATGACAAAGCTCTCTCGCGCACTAGGTGAAACTGCCGATGTGGAGCACACCATATACGCAGACGATGTCACCATCTGGAGCACCGGTGGCAGCGATGTGGAATTGGAAGCTCGCATGCAAGAAGCCATCTCAGTTACCGAGGCCCATCTCACCCCAATAGGACTTCGCTGCTCTTCTAGAAAATCCGAGCTGCTCATCTGCCACACCCCAAGACGAGAGCGCCCGTCCAACGACTGGCGCAAACACCACACTCCGTGCATAGAGTTACACGACATGGACGGAAATCGCATACCTACGGTTGACAAAATACAAATTCTAGGACTAATCATTCAAAGTAACGGCTCCAACTGGGCGATGCTGGACAGCATCACGATCAAGATTGCGAACGCGACCCGAACGTTTCGGCGCATCATGAATAGACACAGGGGACTGAGCGAAGACCACGCCATTAGAATGGTCCACACTTTTGTACTGTCACATCACGTACGTGGCTGCGATGCTTAACTGAAAAAAATAACATCGGAAAAGGCTCGAAGTACACATACGCCGAGCTTTCAAGACAGCGTTGGGGCTCCCCGATAATGCCTCCACTGATGTACTCTTACAGCTAGGAGTCCACAATCATCATCATCATCATCAGCCTTACTACACCCACTGCAGGGCAAAGGCCTCTCCCATGTCTCTCCAATTAACCCTATGCTTTGCCAGCTGCATCCACCCTTTGCCTGCAAACTTCTTAATCTCATCCGCCCACCTAACCTTCTGCCGCCCCCTGCCACGCTTACTTTCTCTTGGAATCCACTCCGTTACCCTTAAGGACCAGCGGTTATCTTGCCTTCGCATTACATGCCCTGCCCAAGCCCATTTCTTTCTCTTGATTTCGACTAGGATGTCATTAACCCGTGTTTGTTCCCTCACCCACTCTTCCCGCTTCCGATCTCTTAACGTTACACCTATCATTTTTCTTTCCATGGCTCGCTGCGTTGTCCTTAACTTAAGCTGTACTCTTTTCGTTAGCCTCCACGTTTCTGCCCCGTTGGTGAGTACCGGTAAGATTATGCTGTTGTACACTTTCCTCTTGAGAGAAATTGGTAAACTGCCACTCATGATCTGCGAGAATTTGCCATATGCGCTCCACCCCATTCTTATCCTTCTAGTTATCTCCCTCTCATGATCCGGATCAGATGTCACTACCTGCCCTAAGTAGACGTATTCCGTCACAATTTCTAGGCTCTCGCTGCCAATTGTGAACTGCTGTTCCCTTGCTAGGCTGTTGGACATTGCCTTGGTTTTCTGCATGTTAATTTTTAGACCCATCGATCTGCTCTGCCTGTCTAACTCATTGATCATGATTTGGAGTTCACCTCCTGAGTGACTCAGCAAGGCAATGTCATCAGCAAATCGCAGATTATTTAGGTATTCTCCATTTATTCTTATTCCCAACTGTTCCCAATTCAGGCCTCGAAATACCTCCTGTAAACATGCGGTGAACAGCATTGGCGAGATCGTGTCTCCTTGCCTGACGCCCTTCCTTATTGGAATTTTATTGCTGACTTTATGGACGACTACACTAGCTGTGCAGTTGCTATATATATCTTCCAGTATTTTGACATAAGGCTCTTCTACCCCCTGATTACGCAATGCCTGTATGACTGCTGAGGTTTCCACTGAGTCGAATGCTTTCTCGTAATCAATTAAAGCAATATATAGAGGTTGGTTATATTCTGCGCATTTCTCTATCACCTGATTGGAGTCCACAATGCCCCTGACGAAATCATCGAGGCTCAGCACACGGCACAGGTCGCACGCCTATCAAGCACCAAAGCGGGCCGAGAGATTCTCGTCAAGTTCGGCCTGAACACCATAACAGAAAGGGACAACGTCCTGCAGTTACCTAAAGTCATGCGAGAAGCAATTAAAGTGCTCCCCTTCCCAAGAAATGTACACCCGGGTAGACAATCAAGGACGAAGACTTCCCCGCGCCAAAGCCCTCGCTGTGGACGCGGCAAGGTTTCCCGACGAGACAGCTTTCGTGGATGCAGCGTACATACCGGGAAAGCATGCCTACTCGGTAGCAGTAATCGATGGGCACGGGTGAACGCGCAACTCACTCACGCTTTACACCAAGAAGCCAGAGGTAGCTGAATAAGCAGCGATAGCACTAGCTCTCAAAGACTCGAGCTTCACAACTGTCTACAGCGACTCTAGAGCAGCCACACGAGTTTTCGCCAAGGGCGGAATAGACAAGACGACGCTACGAATCTTAGGCGGAAGTAACATCACCGATCACTCCATCGTATGGTTCCCCGCACACATGGGTAATTTAGGGGGCGGACTGCGGAATCTCAACGAGATCGCACACGAGGCGGCGCGAGGACTCATCGACCACGTCCCTCCGGTTTCCTCCGCTACCCCACATATCGAGTACAGGGATCAATTATTCACGTGCAACGAGCTCACCAAGCACTTTTATTTAGGCAGACGACAGTTTGCTCTCCCGGATAAGAAATTAACCCGCAGCCAGTCGTTCACGTTACGCTTGCTCCATAAGAACTCATACCCCAAACCCTGGCGCATGAAGCACATCGACCAAGACTACGACGGACATGTGTGTGAACAGTGCAGTGAACGTGTAGACTTGAACTATATGCTGTGTGGTTATGCATCGAGTGACGCCTACGCCAAGAACAAGGACCATTGGCACAAAGTGCTAAAAAGTGCTTCACTTAACGACCAGCTTCGGGCTGTCCAGGAGGCCCGCGCGGCGGCGGAGAGCTTCGGGCTCTCTGTGCCGACGTGGGAGCTGCCCTCTACACCTGGCGCCTAGCCGAGTGTCCTTCAGGACCCCTACTGTGGTATATAAAGTTTTACCAGTGTTGTAGGCGTTACCGAAAAAAGGTAACTAAATACGTTACTTGTTACGTTAACAAAAAGGAACGCGTTATCGTTACCATTACCGAAAAAAAGTACCGCACGTTACTTTGCCGTTACTTCATGAATATAAATTTTAAGTTTTCGTCAAATTAAGAACTTACGATAACAAATTTATACAGCTCACATTTCACATATAACATCTAGCCCAAACAACGATTTTACGCGATATCGTGATTTAACGAGAATAGTTTGCACAAATGTGCAGGAGCTTAGCAATGTTATAGTGGCGTAAAGTTGCCTGTAGAGTTACAAGTGTTGGATTCTAACTCTGTTGCACATGGTGAAGCCATCTTCTGAATGTGGCTTTAAACACAAAATGACACTCCATCATCAATCCTAACTTCACAAAGAAGACATCGCTGAACTCTCAACAAATTTAGAGTAATTCTGAAAAATGTGATGTTCCAAAATGTTCGGCATGCTTCCACTCAGTAGAGTTGTGTGTGTGAGTGGTTTGCGAAGGGGAGGTAGGTGAAGGCAAGTGTGTGAATGTGTGTTCGTACACGTGTTTCGTGCTTTATGGCTATTGTCTTTTTTAAGTTGTTTGCGTTGTCAAAGGCAGCTGTTTTCTGGCATGCATGCGAGCCCCAACAAGGGTTGTCGGGAGCAGCTGTACATTTTGTTTATTTACATCACTTTAGGTTCTCTGCGCTTTCTATTTCTACAAAAGGGGGCGGAGTGGGTCACAACTGCAACAAAAAGTAACTAGTAACGTGATGCCTCACGTTACCAAAAAATGTTAACGTAAGTACGTTACCCGTTACAGTTCAGAATTGGTAGCGAGTACGTTACTAAGTTACCGAAAAAAGTAACGCGTTACCGGTAACGCGGTTACTTGTAACGCGTTATCGACAACACTGAGTTTTACCACCACCACCACCACCACCACCACCCTCAAGACCCGAGTGCATTGATTAGGGACGTGGTTGTATACAGTGTTCGTGAACACGGCGTTTCAGTTCTACGTATACAATTGTACGTAAGGCGGAACAAAAATGATGATGATCGATTATTGGGGCTGTAGTTTCAGTCATTTGCTGTTCGTGGAAGGAAAGCCTCTTGCACATTTTGTTTTATAGAAAGGAATACCGTTTTATGCGAATGATTAGCTCGTGATGAAACGTGATGAAAGGGATATAAGGCCGCTGCGCAGTCTGGGATTATGGTACATTATTTTGTGAAGTAAACAAAGACGAGCCTATAATCGAGGGCTAGCAAGAGATGTTATCTGTAATGTAATCTTCATAGATGTTGCGCTAGCGATGCGGTTATATTTATGAAGTATTAAACGTGTCAAGTTATACTGAATTAGTTCTAGGGCACTGATTAGGTTTTCCTTGAAGGGTACCTAAATGGACTCAGCATATTCCAACTTATTGCGAATTAGAGACTTACACAGAACTTTCGCTGAGGTGGGAGCACAAAGTTACGACGAAGGCAGCCGAGGGTACGGTTGGCGTTGCTAATTATGGAATTGATGTGAAAACACTCTTTACGAGAACGCCTGGACAGTAGTACGGAGACACTTGTTCTAGTTCGATGTTATTAAGATAAGAAATGCGTGACACTCGTAGTACTTTACATTTGGGTAAATTTAGTTTCATTGACCACGTGGTACACCACTCACAAATTCCATCAATAGGCATTTTTGCAAAAGAAGAGAGTCGTTAGAGTCGTTAATTTCACGACATATTACGCTGTCATCTGCAAATAAATGAATGTTGAAGTAACGGAAAGAGAGAGATCGTTAATATATGTCAAGAACAAAAGGGGTCCTCGGAAGGACCACTGTAAAACCCCAGAATGCACGGAAGTCAATGGAGAAGGGATGTTATTAGCTATTACAAACTGTGTTCGGGAACGGAGGAAATATTCTAACCTTGTTAAAATATTGGGTGAAGATTTAGCTTGCTAAGTTTAAAAAGAAGCAGTTTGGGACTAAACTTTGCGAAAGCCTTGGAAAAATCTATAAAGATGCAGTCCGCGCATGAACGACGATCAAGCATCGCGTGAAGGTAATTGGGTCTCGCACGAGAACGATTTGCGAAAGCGGTGTTGAGCGTCAGTGAAGGAGTTAGATTCAAGAAAGGTAACTGATAAGATGTGCTGAGAAATTTTGTGTGGAATGCTGGTTAGCGATATTGGGCGGCCATTAAGAGGGGAATTTGTGCTACCTGATTTGTGCAACAGAACCACCTTCCCGATCGTCCAGACCACCGGAAGCACAGACGTCTCAAGTCACTGCTGAAATATTTTGGAGAGGATGATTGAGAAATAAATTTCAGTACTGTTCAGGGAAATAGCGTTAATGAAATTTGTACCAGGGCTTGTAGAATTTCTAAGGTTTTCTGGTAAATTCTTCTATTCGTTGGGGCTCGACGGATATTGCGTCCACCACTGAAAATTGGCAGTCCGCCACTGTAGGAAACGTGATGTTAGAAGAGAGAACAAAATTACGATAAAATGTTTCATTTAGAATTTTAAGGTGTTCAGTAGCAGCGATAGTTAGGCCATTTGCATCTAAGAGTTTAATAAATGATTTCAATCGGAATTAATGAGAAAGAAATTTTTGGGGGATCATTTGAGAGCTTGTTCGACAGAGTATGCTGTAGGAAGTGAAGCTTCGCGTTTTTCATTGCTGATACATAAGCGCTCCTTGCCTCTTGATAAGCTTTCCATTCAGAAACGGAGTTAGATTTTTTGCAATTGTAGTAAAAGCGTTTTTTTCACCAGACCTCTTTTATTTCATTTCTCTATTCAGCCTGCTATCCGTTATTTCCGCTGCCCCAGCTCAGGTGCTTCAGTATCGATGGCAGCTAGATGCCGGGGTTAGCAAAAATCTTTTTCTTCCTTTTGATTATTATTTTAATAAAACCACTTACTACTACTATTTACAAGCCTTATGTGAGTGTTGCACCACAATGCAATTTATGGGCTGTTATGGTGCGTAGGAGGACATATCTTTTCGTTGTTCATTTAGCAGCCACCTGCCACGGTGCGCAGTTTGCTCACAATCCGTTGCGCAAGTAGTGATGACGCCACAAGGTTACGCGATCTACAGGTGGCCCACCTGCCTCTAGGGTTGCTTTTCTGGGAATTTTCATGGACTTTTCGATCACGGTAAACGAAGCCGAAACCGGATATTGTGCGACACAAGCTCCCTAATGCTACTGCGTCAAAATCTTCAGTTTTACGTCTCTCTGCAAGTATGATTTCGCAGATAATTTAGTTTTGATATGTCATATGAAATGCTCAAAAATAAGTGGACACATACTGGCTATAGGGATATAGTTTCTTACATCCCATTATTTAAAGCTCTGACAGTCACCACAAACAAAAACGTCGAGTTTTCTCTGGGAAGCCAATTGATTTAATAGCTGCAGTAAGCTTGCAGGAAAAGAAACGAAAAAACACATTTTTTACTTTTAAAATGCCTTGGCCTAGACAATCTCAAGGGGCTGAAAGGACATATTCGGTGTTATAGCCGTAAGGGCATGTCGACACCTCGCGTTTTGTAGCGATAGCTGCAATAGAGTAGCATTTCAAGCCTTCAGCATGGCGGCGCCGCCACCCTGTGGCTGCGCCGCCACGCTGTCACAGGTTTGGTCACGTACTGCAGAGCAGCTGCCGGCTGCGCGGCGCCGTGGCTGATCACGTGGTTCGCCACGTGGTTGGTCACGTGACCAAGTTCCACTCGACCAGCTGTAGCTATCGCGTCACTCCAGTTCTAACCAGAGCTAAACCACCGCCAATTTTTCGTTTCGTGCTCTTCCAGCTGTTTGGTAGAGAGGCGCTGGTTATAAGTGACGGAAGCCAACAGTCAACGAAACCAAGGAGCATAGGGGATGTATTCTCCTTATCTGCTGAATAGTTCATCGAAAGCGAATCTGGCAGTCTTGATGCCGTAGGAAGTATAAGAGGGTTCTCGCACGGCTTCCGCCCTCACCTTTCGACCGCGTTCCTACGTGGCACTTGCTGCAATACAGGACGTACTACGTGCGCCACTATGGACGAGGGTGGCGCTGGTGAACACTCTCAAAGTTCGCTTACACAACACATAAATACCTCCGAAAGCAGAAGATTGGACACCCGTCCGAGTAGCTCAGTTGGTAGAGCACCAGACGTGAAATTCGGAGGTTGTGGGTTCAGATCTTGCCGGCGGCATGTGGTTGTTTTTTCTTCTGCTTTTATTAATCTCCCATCTATGAAAACCAGACTTTAAAAACGACATCCCCTTTGCTCCATGGTTTCGTTCACTGTTGGCTTTCTTCCAGCTGCCTGAGAGAATATATAAGCTAAGAATACTTTTGTTTGTTTGTTTGATTGTTTGTTTATCTGTTTGTTTGTTTGTGGAGATTTGACGTCCCAAAGCTACTTAGTCTGTGAGGGACGCCGTAGTGAAGGGCTCCGGAAATTTCGACCACCTGGGGTTGGTTAACGTGCGCTGACATCGCACAGTACACGGCTCTCTAGAATTTCGCCTCCATTGAAATTCAACCGCTGCGGCCAGGATCGAAGCCGTGTCGTGCGGATCAGCAGCCGGGCACCATAACCACTGAGCCACCGCTGCGGCAACTAAGGATATTTTCAACCGAACTTTTGCCTGGAAGGAAATCCGTCTGTTCAACAAAAACTTCAGACTATAGGCTGCTACACACATTAGGGGGTACTGCATTGTGTTTGCAATGCTAAATATAATGTTCTTGGATCTTTAACAGTAGAAACCAAGGTTGTGAGAACTTTTGGTTTCAGGTAAGATAATGGAATTTTTGAAAACAGAATGATCACGCAGCACACAAAGGCTGCTTTTAGAGAAAAACTAACGCATGATGTCTACGGTTGGCCACAGAAAGGACGCGAACAGCTTAAAACGCCAGAACCTCCTTCGTTCAGCTCTGCGGGTTCCAACTGGAACAAAAGAATGCACTTTGTGCTCGCTGCTCTTTTATTTTCGTATATTATCTCTATCTACACCGAATATGATGCCACCTCAAGGGGAGCTAAGAGCAACGGGCTGACGGCCACGGCAGGGGTGAGCTGAAACTTCAACCTTCAACGTCGGCGACGGTGGAGGCGCGGGTATCGTAGTACTCCTTCTGCGCCTTGGTCAAGTGCCATCCCGATGCACGCAGCTCTAGCAGTTCCAGCAGAGCCAAACATGTGCTTGCCGACAGTGCGGGCCGCACGAAGGCTTTGCGCATGGTGGAAAAAAGCGCCTGCACCTCCTCCGGCGCCTCTCTTTCCATGTCCTTGCCGGCGACGGTCAGCGCCGTCCGCAAGCATTCGACCTGCAGCGAGCAGGAAGCAAACGGCGGAGGCGACGACTCCGTTTCAGAGGTGATATCTTACCGTTTTCGGTAGATTATATTTCTGCATGCTGTTTCAGCCCCTCATATGTGCACGAGGAGTTGTCTTAATCCGGATGTCTTAGAGCCTCCTTCCTCGCTCCTGAGAAAAAACTGCAATGTGTAACCAATTTGCAGAGCCCGTAAATATGTGAGCGACTGCCATAATTGTGGAGGAAAATTACCATCGTTTAGTTCTATTTAGCTGCTCTCTACCTGCTATCTTTCTGCAGTAGTTTGCAAGATACGAAAATTGGCATACTTGGTTCCAACGCAAAAGAACGAAATAAGTCAGCTCGTAAATCACAAATGTCATTGCCCCGATAAAAATAGGCAGCTAACCACCTGTCCGTTCGGAAAACAGGGAACACGCAGGCATACTCGGCAGACTGAGACGCCCCACTGTATCTAATATTAGGGGAAACCAGAAGAAGTAAGATTAAAGAAAGGTCCAGGAAACTATCTGGCTTAAAAACAGGAGGAGACAGAAAAGCAGGATGTGTACCAACAAGCCTAAGCTCCAGAGGCCCCTAAAAAGAGCACACAAAAGAGTTGAGAGAATGGCTATGACAAGTCTTGCGTGCTGCGCCCTTTCACTCGCACCAATGGCGCGCTATACATCCGAGAACACTGTTCTCCCATCCTGAGCCGATGATTCTTCCTCCTGCTTCGCCATCATGTACAGCTATAGCTGTTATTATTGCCCTCGGAACTTTACCACGGGACGGCGTCAAAGCTTATTCCTACCATAGATCGAGGGGCCAGTCTCCTTGCTCTGCCGAAGCCACGCAGTGCATCTGCGAAACGGTAATAAAGAGACACTGGGAAAGGAAAGGGGTGGCAGAACTCTCCCAGTGATTCGGTACCCGGACCGTGCTGGGAAGGAACGGATTAGGAAAGGTATGAAAAACGGAGAGGATTCGAAGAAAAATTTCTGACACTTATGCGACCTTCCACTCAATTTCACGTTTTAGGCAACAAGAATAAATGTTGAAAGCCTTTTTCTTTAGTTTTTTGGTATGCACTTGAGTGAAGAAATTCATTGCGCCTTTTGTTTTTATTAGCCTCCTTCACCCCGCACGCAATATGAATTTACAGTGTTGCAGACGCAATAAGAGTAGGTAGAATAGTTTTCCCAGCATCTCTCTCCTTTCTCGCACTTTCACAGTTTGTCAGTTGTCGCACTGAGGAAAACTGCATGCAATTATTGTGCTCGTTAATAATTGAATCGCTGGCTGTTTCAGAGCGAGTTGAAGATTTTCCGGCAGCAAAAGCAGCATGCACGGTTGAGAAAACCAATAAATGCTACTTCATCGTCATATAGACGAGTACTGTAAAAGGAACCAGCTTACTTCTTCGCCGATGTCCAGAGAGGGAAAGCTCAGCAGGGCTCGGCAGCAGTCGCACAGCAGCAAGGCCAGCTGGCGCGTGGGACTCGTCGCGGACTCGCCGCCGCAAAAGGCGCTGAAGGTCGCAGCGTCGCTACCGCCCACTGACCTCAGCCGCACCAGGAGCTCCGCAAGGAAGGCGACAAAGGGCAGCCAGCTGAGTGGCTCCGCTTCGGCGTCCGCCGCTATTGCTGACTCCATGAGCTCGTCGAGGCCGTCCTCGCCGAGTTCCAGCAGCTTCTGCACGAACGCCTCGTCGGCCACACTCTGGAGGCCACGAGGAAGACGATATGCGTCGAGCAGTCGGGACAAAAGAGCTCGGACCGATGAAGTAAACCAGCGGCTCCGTCTAGGTGACAGGAGCTCATATTGAAAAGAACGGTGTCGCCTGTGAAACCACGCAGGTTAAGAAGAAAACGACACCCGTACATAGCTGCCCTCCTCTTGCGGCTCGACTGTTCGCTCCGGTCTTTTCAAGGCGGAAGTTCCGACAGCCGATATACCTTCGCATTGGTTCTGGTATAAATTTTGTCCACGGCTTTTCTTTCCTTTAACGAAGGAAGGAAACATTGAGTGTGCTCGTCCTACCTCTCTTGTGACACTGGGCCCCCCAAAGCGCCCACTGGTCACAGAAACCTGCTGTTTTACAGTGAGGTCGGGCGTGCATGTTTATTCTCCGCGATAGGTCTTCCCACATCGACCACATTGCGACAAGGTGTGAGTGCATTTACCAGGGAAACAGAAGTGCAGACTCGTTTAGCCTGCTGAATCAGTGTAAAGCACAGAGAATAAGGAAAACTTTAAACATTCGATTATAACCGTTGTGGTATCCGAGGGAAATGAAACTCATGCAAGTTATATATCTATAGCAACTGTACAAGCTTCCTCTTACGAATAAAATTGGTGTTCTATTGCGAAAATTAGAGCGGTTTTCACTGACATAAGCTATTCTTATAACATAAAGGTGAGTGAAAAGGTATGCTACATATCCGGGACCCACCATATATAGCCTAACGAATTGCCAGTGGGCTTCGCTGCAGTCTTCGAATAAAACGGGGACGCGCTTACCTCGACGATGTCGCCGCAGAGTTGGGCAGCTGGCCCGGCGTAGTCAACGGTCTTGCTGGCCATGGAGAAGGTGCCATGCGCAAGCCACTGCAGCTCGTCGGAGTTGAGAGCGTTCGGGTCTGAGGAAAGCACCGAGACGATGACCGCTCATGTTTAGTCATTGAACCCAGCCTCATTGCCGCATGCACCCGCTACAGGCTTCCCAAACAGAGCCACAAACAGCCCGGACGGTAATTGGAGCATGCGTCACTAACCGGACAACGCCTTCCCGAGAATACTGGAGAACTCGGTCGGAGACGATCCGCTCTGGATCTCCGCCTCATCTCCACTGGGAGTTCCGGAGCCCACGCGGTGACTATGGTTTGGCCCCGCTGCATTCGGCACCGGTGGGCTATCCGCAGTCAGTAAACTGGCCTGAAAGTAAGGCGTACCGCACAAAGTACAGGATAGTCGCCATTATCACCTGCCAGGATAACTTCAATACTAAGCAAAAAAATTACTAAGCACTTTGTTGACCTAAAGTGCGGTGAAGCGAATGCCTTTAGCGCGGTTTTGTTGCTTGTTTCGATTAATTGTTTATATTTCTATTTCCTATGTTATTTTTATTTTGTTTTATTTTATTTTTAATATTTTTGCTTTTTATTGTTTTTATGACGTCACTTTTCTGCGAACATCCCCGCTGGCCAATCATGAGCCTATAAAGGCTTTCGCCTCAATACCGCACGTCAGAAGCTCGTTTTTAGCCAAAGCTTAAGTGCTGACCTCGCAACACTGCCGAAAGCCTCAGAAACGTTTAATCTGCCACTGCTATGCACTACTCCAGTCCAAGAGCATCTTGGACTAGCCGTCGTGATTTTGTGACTGAGAGCACGAAGAAAGCCGGAGAAGGAGATTTCAACTTTGATTAGCACACTCGCCGCTCAGTAACTTGGCCGCCTGGCACTGCCACCGAGAACCACGAGAAGGTTGCGCTTTTCCCGCCCACATTGTTTGCACTAATGCACACATGCACAGCACAGAAGAAGACAGCCGCTTAATGCAAACTCAAATGCCCCCAGGAGGTCGCCGCACTTTAGGACATTTTTTGTACCTTCAAACCCAGCTGCAAAGCCGTCAACTCCTCATATAACTGTCACGTGTGCGCTGACAGTTTTAGTATGGCATACACAGACATACGCAAAGAAATAGCGTGCGCTAAAGATCTGGTGCCACGCAGTGCGCATGCGCTAAACACAAACCGAGACCGAGCTTTTGCCTACGTTAGGTTAGCGTACGCTAAAATTTGAGTTTAGCGTGCCTCTTCCTTACGTACGCTTGGAGATTAGCGTTGACAAGATCGCGGCGCCCAGGTCACCAGGTCACAAGGCCGACTGTGCTGTCTGCTGGCCGAACTCAAGGCGTAATGATCTGAACGAAAACATCTTCGGCGGATGTCCGCCTGGTTGGGTTCTTGAGAAAGTTGAGAGAAGACTGACACCAAGTAATATATAGACGGACTTCCGTCGAAGATGTTTTCGTTCAGATCATTACGCCTTGAGTTCGGCCAGCGGACAGCACAGTTGGGCAAGCGCTTTGTCACTGTGGCCACGTACCAGACTCACCTAGATTTTACCAAGACCTGCCGAGATATGAAACTTGTTCCACAAAGCCTTCGACTTAAGCGCCTAGTCCACACTCCGGAAGGCAAGAAGATGTGTATGCCAGGCTTAACGAATGGTGCACGCAAGGATACATGAGTGACATCCTGAGGCGGAGGGAGGTAGACCTGTTCTTCTTGCGCCGACAACGCTAACATCGACTCGCGAATATGTTGGACTCACTGAATGCATTCGCCGAAAATGTTTCCTCCAGCACAGCAGAAAAACAGAAGTCATCTCACGCAGCAAAACTCCGCAAGTTGCGAAAGGAGAAAGACAAGGCAAGTAGACCGCCTGGTGACAACTCCAACTTTGTCGCCAACCTATCATCGAGATTGCTGTCTGCAAACGAAACTTCGGCCTTGGCGAAAGGCCACGGGTCCAACACCACGTCAGCGAAGCCAATCTTCGCACAACTAGTGGCAGCTGTGGAGGACGGTATCAAGCATGTTGAATCTTTCGCCCACGAAGTTCGGCTAAAAGCTATCGAAGTTCTGTCCAAGATTCCCGGCCGCCAGCCGCAGAACATTTCGAAAGGAGAAAAGGCAGCTCTCCGAGACCTTTGCAGCGACCAAAATATCGTCATTCTCCCGGCAGACAAAGGAAGCGCTAGGGTGGTTCTTGACCGACAGGATTACAAGGAAAAAGTTAAAACACTCCTCGACGGCGCAGCTTACGAAAAATTAAGAAAGGATACCTCGCAACTTCCGCTCAGAATGAGCAAACTTTTAGCATCCACCTTCAAGCACCACCCTGATTCAGAACACCTCTACTTACGCTTGATCGGCTGGAACGGCTCAGCACCGGCCTTTTACGGACTGCCAAAAATTGATAAACCTGGCGTTCTGCCGCGCCCCATCGTCGACTTCCCCACCTCACCGCTTAATGCACTCTCGGCCTACCTCCACCGAGTCCTATCGCCTCTGACAGGTAACTCATGAAAGCACGTGCGCAACTCCAGCCATTTCGTCGAACGTCTTCCCCACGCACAACTGGAAGCGGCCGAGTGCATGGTGTCATTCGACGTGGTCTCCCTCTTCACCAGCGTTCCTGTGCCCTTTGCCGTTTCCGCGGCGAAGCAAGCCCTCGAAGCGGACGCTGGCCTAGGTACCAGGACGAGCCAGAACTCAGAAGAACTCTGCCGGCTTTTGGAGTTTTGCCTAAGCACAGCTTTATCCTTCAAAGGAGAATTTTATAAGCAGACCAGCGGCGCTGCCATGGGCGCCGCGATCTCGGTGACTGCTGCCAACCTGACGATGGAAGCCATCGAATAGAAAGCACTGATGTCGTTCCAAGAAAAACCAAAAGTTTTCATTCGTTACATTGACGACTGTTCCTGCATTCTGAAGACATCACAGGTCGAAAATTTCCTGCAACACCTCAACTCAGTCAAGCCTTCAATTCAGTTCACAATGGAATGAGAAGTGAACCACACATTGTCATTCCTGGACGTCTTCATACGAAGAAAACGGGCAGATCCAAAGTTCGGAGTATTTGGGAAGCCAACCCATACCAGCCGCAACCTAAATTTTAATTCCAACCACCCCACTAGCCACAAGGAATTCGTTGTCTCCTCTCTCCTGAGAAGAGCAAAGTCAATCTGCTCCTCCGAAGCGGTGAACAAAGCAGACGCCTCGCGTTTTCGATGACCTATAGAAGAATGGCTGCACACGTGGCTTTATTCAACGCGTTGGTCGCCGTCAATCTCCGAGGACAGGGGGACAAGCCAGCAATGAAACAAAGAGACGCGCGCGAGTTGTGCTTCCATATGTGAAGGGAATCAGCGAGGCACTCGCACGCATTCTCGTAAAACATGGAATCCACGTGGCTCACAAACCTGTATCGACCATAAGCCGCTTCTTACCGCGACCGAAAGACCGCGTTCCCAGAGAAAACCAACCGGATGTCGTTTACAAAATCCCATGCTCCAAGTGCCATGCTTCATATATGGGCGAAACAAAAAACCTCCACCAAAGAATAAGGCAACTCAAAAATGACATCCAGATTAACCCAACCCCCTCGCCGAACACTGCGAGCGCGCCTCCCAGCGGATAGCTTTCGAGGAGGTGAGCGTCTTGGCCGTGGAGCCAAACCTGTTCAAGAGGCGACATGTGGAGTCATGGCACATCCGGCTCACAAAGGCGGCGATGAATAGGACTCCAAGAACGCTCCCCTCCGCGTACGTTAGTGGACTGCGCCACGTGCTAACGAAGGGAGAGCGAAGGCAGCAACTCGCTGCTGCTGGCATACTTTAGTCACCCCTGAAGAAGGGACCGAGTTGGTCCTGAAACGTTGAGTAAAGTTAAAAATATTGGTTGGCGTCAGTCTTCTCTCAACTATCCTTGCCCTTACGAAAGCTAGGACTTCCTAGGAAGTTGCAAGGGCGCTACAACACTGCCCGGAAGCGAACCCATTTCTTGCTTTACATTTAACAAATGCTACCCCTACGTCTTTTACAAACTACGTTCAACTTTTCTTTTCTATGCGTATTTTTCTGGTGCATTATTATGCCGTATAGTGTAGAATAATTTTTCAGCGCCAATTATCTAATTATTCGCTCTTTTTCCTGTTTTGTGTAACCGATACTGCTCCAAGGCTGCTGCTGCGGGCTCGTTAAGCCGTCCACAGGCTGATTTTTCTTGAGGGCGAAACACCGCACGGCACACGGGTAAAACATAAAGGATGTAACACAGCGTTGTGTGAGAGAGACGCTTTTTCACTGTCATGTCCCACCAGCCCTCAATCGGTTCGTTTCATTTCACAATTTTACCCTCGCCCATAATCTAGTACCGCATGCTGGAGCCGTAAACAAAAAACGTCAGTGTGCTGTCCGGTGTGAACCCACTTTCAAGGACCCAAGGTGCTTGAAATTATTCGAAGCCTTCCCACTACGGTGAATCTCTCTCTCGCCTCAATTCACTACTCCTCATTTTCTTTCTAACGGCGCGTTTCCCATGTACAACGGCAGTGTCATAACTACTGCCATTACGTGCTCTAAACGCTTGCATTCGTATTAAAAATTGTAAATTGTGAAGTTAACCGTCCTGAAACGGCGCCTGGGCTAAGAGCTGCGCCGTATAGTGGAGGGCATAATTTTTGTTCACGTGCTGTTGTTTAACGTGCGCTGGCGTCGCACAACAAATGAACACCTTTTGCGATACGTCTACACAGAAACGCGGTCGCTGCGGCCGTGACTATTTCAGTTATTTTTCTATAGTCGTGATTTTAAGATATAACACCACAAAGATTGCTAAAGTCGCCTCATGAAGGGATGTATGCATGAATCAAATATAAACAGTGCTGCGGTGATCAGGCATGACTACTTAGGAGCGCCATGGTTCTGGAAGGATGCAGCCCACCCAATTCAAGAGTGCGTAGAAGTGGCATGAAAAGAAGCGCTTGGGTATTCTGCCGATTCCGAAAAATATGCGCTTCCTTCGTGGCCACGCATCCGACCTGCTACACTGGAGTGCTCGGAAACAGCTAAAACCACGCGCAGCAAGAGAGCATGGTCTCCTGCGTCATTTACCGAATGGACGGTGAGTCTTGACCGCTGCGCCAGGAGCTCGCCGCCACCCAGTGCTGCGGACAGAGGTCGCGGCTTACCGCGGCCACGGGTGGACATCAAGACGACTTCCTTCGATGCGTCCACTGGGGTGTGCCACGTGCAAAAAAAATTGCAGGGCACCCGGTTACCATTAACTGTGACAATGCGATAGCATAAGAACTTCACTGTGAGCTTCCATGCATTGCCGCACATACCATACATTACCACAAACACAATGTAGTCAAGCGCAGTGTAGACAACCATCACTAGACATGTCTTTTGAATCGATTAAAATCTTAAAAGGGTTCTGATCTCTCCCTCCTCCCCTACAAGAAGATATTTCCCTCTCTCCATTTTGCCGCTTGCCAACAGTGGCAGGTCCCAGCTGTCTCTTCCGTATACCAATCTTGACAGGTGCCAGGGTTCTTCCCGTGGAAGCCCCCTTGAGGGTACATCCTCCTCTCCTATCGAAGAGGCAAGAGATTTCTCGCTCTCTCCACTAACCCACCTGCCAACCGCGGAAGCTGGCAGGACGCAGCTTGATCTTCTATGTACCAATCTTGACAGGTGGCTGGCTCTTGCCACCTGCCAAGTTGCCATTTGTCACCTTGCAGGTTGCAAACTGTGAAACCGGCGTTTTTTGCGGGCACATGCGGCTCTTATGAAAAAGGACCGCATATCTGATTTGGCAGATGCAAAGACAGACCGTGAAAACAATGAAAAACGCATAGCGCACTCAAGGCCTCTCCCGATGCGCAGTCGCTTAAGCTTTCCGGTATACTGACGCTGGAACCGTAGTGAGCGGAGCCGCAGCGCACCACACCTCTTATATACAAGCCTCTGTCCGCCTATTCCACTTCCCTGCCAGTGAAATGAGACGGCTTCGGTATAGCTGGCGCACTTAATGCCGTATCCGGCTCCCTCCTAATATGGCAAGCCTGCACCAGGCGTGGTGCAAGAGAGCGCACCTCATATACTGTCGCATCATGATAAACGAACATACGAGCTTATACAGGGTGTTTCAACTAAGACATTACGCAATTTTCAATAATAAGCTTTATGACTTTGAAGACCGCTTTTTTTTATAGAATTGTCAGCGGTGTATTCAATCAGAGTACAGCTAAGACGTACTTACTAGCAGGCTGGTTAACTAATATCAAACAGTTACCTTTTTAACTATTCCTGTTAGGCTCCTTAATTATTGAAAGGCGTGTAACCCACCGTAAGTATTAAGAATATCAGTGTTTGAAATTTTGAAAATGGGGTTACCTTCGGCGCTGTGGCCCAACCAATTTTGGCTACAGTGCGCCAAAATACATGTGCTTTCGAGAATCTTGCAGGCAAAGCAGCACCTCCAGTGTACGTCACTCATCGAAATAGCCAAAATTTGCCACGACGTTGAGGGTAACCGCACTATATAAATTCTAGAACTGATATGGATATTACTTACGGTGGGTTACACGCGGCTTAATAATTAAGGAACCTAACATTTATCGTTAGAAAGTTAATTATTCAATATTAACTAACGATCCTGCTGGTTAGCTCGTCTTAGCTGTATTTTAATGTACTACACCGCTGACAATGCTATGCCGAAAAAAGCGTTCTTCTAACTCAAAAAGCTTAATTTCTAAATTGCACAAAGCCTTAGGTTAAACACCTTGTATGTTGTTATCTGTATTCTCTGAGGCCGCGCCCTAAAGGCCTTTCCATTAGGCGACGGTGATATCAAGACGCCTCCTGTCTGAACTGTTGCAAACCGGTTTCACTGCGACTTCCACTGTGCTAGCGCCAGGTGCACACAACAATTCAACAAGCAGTATGGCGACACCTAGGGACACTGCATTGGACCGTTCTACAGAGGAGCTGATTATCTTCCATCAATACCAGTATCTCCTGCCATAACGTTTGCGACCACTTCCCATACGTGGCGCGATACCATGGGCTGTTATCCCAAATTTCAAATGCCCACGTACGCAACATCACAGACATAAATTGGAAAACATCCGGAACATGATTTTGTCAGGAACAGAACGTAAATCTGCAGCAGTTTTCGATGTTTTTTCTGCAAACATACTACCTGATATTCCTTTCTCGATACACTGATCTGTAGTCCAAGACACTCGTAGTCTAACCGCTCATTAGGCAATAAGGACGCACGGTACTAATACTACAGCCCACACACTTCAGCGTGTATTTCTAATATATACTGGTATGCTTTCATTTGTTGTGCAGAGGGCAAAACGCTTTTCTAGAACCACTTTTGGGCGTGTTTCTGGCTGAACACGCGATATCTGGCGATAACATTTGGCTAAAAATCGATTGGTGTACGTATGTGCAGTTAAACAATAGGATGTCATCGTCATTTCGTGCCTTCCTGGTCGCAGCGGCTTTGGGAGCTGCGGAACAAACAGTTCGGTCGTCCTAAACAGAGTTTTGCCATCTGACTTGAATGTTTGTACATATTTGTTGGCGTAGGCCTTCGTTCATGCCCTTCGTTAAATTAATGTCTTTTCCTGCCATGTGGAATATGCTTTCAATGTCTTCTCCCAGCCAAGAAAATGAACAAGATTGTCGTCTTGTCCCGTGTGGTTGTTTTGTTCTTATCCTAGCATATTTTTCTCGCTCCTGTGAAGTGATGCCGAACAATTGCAAAAAACAATGAAGTAGGATGACGAGTGGGCGTGTTGGTATAGCTTCACAGTATGAAAAAAAGTAGCGTTAACAGGACAAAACACGGAGGAAAGAGCACACGAAGAAAACGCCGTAAAAAGTGTAAAAAAAGGCCGTACTACTCCCATGAGGGCCTGACACCTGAAGTCGCCCGGGGAGAGATACAAGGAAAGCAGTTCATGGCCGGTGGTCATGGGCGGATAAGAAGGCATACCTACTGTGGGAACAGCATTATTTGAAACCAAGCTTTTAGTTCTGAGGCAGTCGAGTGGAGCAAAAAGACCCATTATCGGTAAAATCAACACTTCCGGAGTTGCCGCTGCCAAATCTTAATAGCTAGATGCTGGTCTCAAGCATTTGGCTGTCAGATATCGCTATAAAAAAAACTCAATCGCGCTCGCTCGGGTGACACGACGGAAATGCGTGAGCAGCCGCCGTTACAAAACTACGCTCACTGACCACTCAACGGTTTCTTTTTAATTTCTTTTATTTCTCGTTCTTGGCGTACATTCTGGTCATTTTCTTTTAACGCTGCGACATCAGTCATACCCTGTTTTACATCTATAGACCCAGGGAGCACATGTTACCAACCCAATTTTGTAAACGCGTTGGCGATCCGTGGTCCTACGGTGGCCCGTTCTTGGCAATGCGTGACCAATAATGGTGCAACCATTGCAGAGCACCTGCATTATGGCCAGGCTGAGACCTTTATTCTCCAACATTGGCATACGCCGGAGAACAACGTTCAACAGTGGTCATGCAAAAAGAAGGACCCGAAAGCATCGCATACAACCTGCCATATGCTGGCAGATATTGTCTGGGCAGTTGCGATGGCTAGCTAGAGTGGCATACATCATGCATACGTTGGTCAATGTTGTCATGCCAATATTTATGGCCTGTGAACATCAGACAGATATTGGTATAAGTTGGTCAATATTGCCATGGCCGTTCGGATGGCTTCTCAACAATGTATATACACTGGGCTTGGCTGCCTAATATTGTCCCACCGATTGCGATGGGAAGCGAGTGTAGCGCACATCTTGGGATGCGTTCGTCAATATTTTCACACCAGTAACGATCGTTTTTAAGAAATGTGCATATCCTGGCATATGTTCTTCAACATCACCGCAGCGGTGGCCTAGAGGTTGCGCATCCGCCTCTTATGCGGGAGCTGCGGGGTTCGATCCGCAGTGCCCCCGGGTACCCACCGGTGATAAAATAGGTGCAAGCTTCCCCTGGCTTGGTGCTGGGCTTTATCAGGGTGAAATGCTTGGAAAACGGGTATTTGACCCCACCTTGAGCAAACGAAAATACCTTGTGCTACGACGCTCTTTGGCAGTAGATGCCCTTGCGTCATAAAAATTCATAATAATCATCATCATGTTGTTCAACATTGTCCTGCCTATGCCATGGGCCACAAAAATTGCATACATCCCGGCATAGGTTGGCCAATATTGTCCCACCAGTTTTGATGTTTTGTCGGTATTGATCATGGCACTGCTTGGCCTGTGCGCGTGATGTCGCGCGAGCAACGAATCGTCATGTTCTACTTCATAAGCCGTGCCAACTAGATTTTGCGCCTTCGCTTTCACTCTTTCAACACTTTGCGAAGTTCATTATCGTACGCGGAGCGGAGCTTTCCCACTGCCCTATTTAAAGTCCCCTTTGTCATCCGGATACTCCATGACTCAACGTGGCTCCTCTTGACCGGATTAGGTTTCACGGCCAAGACGCTCATCTCCGAAGGCGATTCTGTGGTCGATGCGTTCACAGTGCTCGGCGAGGGTGTCGCCTTCCGAATTCATTGGTCATAGATCACTCCTGTGTTACCCGATTCTCTGATCGAGGTTTCTGTCTCGCCGATGAGTGAGGCCGGGCACATAGAGCATGGCATTTTGTAAATTACATCCGAGTATTTCTCTGTAGAGACGCAGTGCTTGGGTCGTAGTAGAAAGCGGCTGCTCACTGAAACAGGCTTGAGACATGCAGATACCATGTTTCGTGAAAAGGACAAGGATCGAAGTGAATCTTCAAGCTTGTTCCTTTTCTTTTCTGCACGGTAAGACTCAATATATATGACCAACAAGCCGAGAAGTTTGTTTTGCCGCACAAGTTCGGTTCTTTTTTATTTAAAATTGCCATTCACAATTACGTGGTTGTTTTCAGCGCCGGCAGCACATCCAACTAAGGGGCCGCAAACTGCCTTCCCGTCCAGCTAAGGTTCAGAAAGAGAGCCTTTATTTTGGCAAGGCTTTGGAGAGGGGCTGCAGGTGACATTTTTAGTTCTAATCCTTCCTGCATGTACTGGCACTCCTATCTACTACTGTCCAAAACGCATTTTGCCAAATAACATTTTCTTTTGCAGTTCGTATGTGCAGGTGCCATTACTGAAAAGAAGACAGCTGTGCAGGCTGTCCCGCCATACGTCGGCAGGCGGCTGCCCGCAAATTGTGACCGGGGAAGGCCGTAAAAAGCGCATGGCTGAGATGCTAGCTGGCGCCTGGGCCTGCCCTCAATGCAGCCGCTCTCTCGAACTCGGGGCCTGCTCCAGCAGTGGAGCCTTTGACGAGGCGGTCGAGCTGTGGTGAGACCCTACAGAACCAATTAAGCTCTCCCGCTCATCCTCCACATGCCCGCCTAACCTTTCGGTTCTTTGTTATGTTTTTAATAAATGGTGAAACATTCAACTTGCTGCTTTACTCCTTTTCAGAGAATGTAACTAAATAATGTTGCATTTACAAATTCATTGTATAAAAAATGGTTCCAACATGAAACATTCATTCGTAACAGTTGGATTTGGCAGTGCAATGACCAGAATGCATAATACGCAATCTTGGGAAATGACTAATGGGACTGCTAGTGGGTGTGCCTGAATGCACATGGTGAACACCCAGCGGGTAAGCTAGGGTGGGAATTATTCGGTAGCTAGTGGGTGGCTGGATGCCTGTGGCGAACAACCAGTGAATTAGCCTGGGGGCCAATACTGGGTAGCCGGCGAGTATGGCTGGATGTCTGCAACAAACAACTAGTGGATAAGCTTGGGCGGGAAAAAGTGAATAGCCGGTGAGTTGGGCCGGCTGCTTGTGCTGGACACGCCTGTCACATATAATAGGGAGTCTGAAATAAAACTATGAACGAAAGAGGTTTGAACAAGACGACGAGGATGGCGATAAGGATGACGTAGATTAACCGAAGAATCAAGATGAATACGTATTCAGTGAGATGGGAAGAGGTGATTGATGGAGAAGAGAAGAGGACAACGACAAGGATGACGTGGACTAACGCCAAGGTTATAAAAGCGGGAGGGAGAGCGAGTCACGGGGGGGGGGAACAGAGAAGCGGAGGCTCCGGCGGTTCAGGGACGCTTCGGCTGGAGGAGAGCAAAGCCAGCTACTGCTCAGGTGAGCTCGAGTTCTGCGGCTTCGCACCGTGGACTTGCTGCCGTTTCCTGAGCCCGTTCCGGGGAGTCAACGGAGGACGCTACCACCTGCTACGGCCTGGGGTGTCTCCAGCGCTGTTGCCACCCAACCGGGTGGTGCCCCCGATGCCAACAACACCGGCATCACCTCCACCTCCACGGGCGCTTGGACCGGGAGCTTGTACGACGCAGCCAACGACGCCGCCAGCGACACCAGCCTGGGCACGTCGAACGCCACCTCGGCGCCAGCTACTGAATTCATGCAACGCCGCATCCGCACCGGTACAACAGTGAGCACGAACGCCGACCGCTAGTAGTAGACGCTGGTAGCAGTGTTCCCGGTTGTGTGTATTAATAGTATTTCTGTTTTGTGTTTTGTGTGCTAGTGTTTGTGTCACGTAGGGTGTAATAAATGTGCATCTGTGTGGGTACACTTGTCGCATAGTCCATTCTTTCGGTCCGAGTGTTCTCCGGCGAGATCCGTGACAACGCCAAAGATGAATCTTGGGTGGCTAATATTCAATAGCCAAGGAATGCCAATGAGGCCAGTCAATAACTTTGATTGCAATTAATGGCTGCTAATTGGAAAGCCAATGTAGAGCACTGGCTATAGCACTGAATCGGGCGGCGCCCCAGTCAGACGCCATTATAGGCCCTTCTTCGAGCCACTTTTTCCCCGTATTCGGTTGTTGCCAGACCATTATCGCGTTATTAGCGTGCTGCCTGGGAACCCTTAGGAGCCGTCGTACCATTCTTAGCGCATTGGTGGAGTGCTTAAGCGATGCGCTACTGCCCTGCGACGGCATTTGCTGCCACCGATGGGGCTTGTGCGACTCAGGTTGCTCCTCTTAAACAACCTCTCGCGACCAATCATTAATTTAAAAGCCACCTGCCACAGTGTTCAATCTGTTCACCATCCACTGGGCAGGGTTTCATCTAGGGGTTAACTCTGTTTAGCGCGACATGTCCTCTCCTGTGCTCACGCATTTGCATTGAAACAACACATTGTTTTAAGTGTCAAGAAAACACACTGTCAATGTCCACAGCCTCCCGTTATTACATCTGCCGCAATGCAGACTCTCTCTGCGTTGAAAGCTAATGGGAATGTAAGGGATTCAAGGATAGAAACCGCTAAAAATTCGACAACATTCAAAGCTGATGCCAACTTTTAATTTGAAGGCATTTACTCTTCCATTACTGCAAAAGCTGCCGTCCGTCGCCGTCCATCGCACGAAATTCGGATGATATCAGAACGCCGGTGTATGGTGTCACAACACATGTAAGCGAACCTGTACAGTCCTGAATGATGAAATGTAACGGACTAGGAATTATGTAAGTCATAACTCAGTCCGCCGCGGTGGCTCAGTGGTTATGGCGCTCGGCTGCTGACCCGAAAGACGCGGGCTCGATGCCGGCCGCGGCGGTCGAATTTCGATGGGGGCGAAATTCTAGAGCCCTGTGTATTGTGCGATGTCAGGGCACGTTAAAGAACCCCAGGCGTTCGAAATTTCGGGAGCCCTTCATTACGGCGTCCTTCATAACCTGAGTCGCTTGGGGATCTTGAGCCCCCATAAACCAATGTCATGATTCATAGTCGTTCTGCAACGTATACTGACTCAGCACTTTCTGAGTAAGGTATTGTAAGGTTATGAGTTTGTATAAAGCACGCATAGTCATGCCGCGCATTGATACTCATGACTCAGTCATTCTGCAACGTAGCGTGACTCAGCACTTTAATGCTTCCGCATTCTCACACGTAACCAGTCTTAAGTGTCTGTGCCGAATTTTTGTTTTATGCACAAAATTTCATTTTGAAGGAGGTGCCATTTTAAGAACGTGCACCGCATGTCTCATTTTCTTGCACCGCATGTCTCATTTTCTTGCGCGCTTCAAATCGAGAAAACAATCGTAGAGTCCGCCTCCATTTTCAGGCACCGTAACCGCTGTGTAGGCAAATAAGATCACTCAACACAACCTGTACGTATGCAATGGCAATTAAAAGTCTGTCCAAAGCAAAGGAGGAAAGACAAGCGTTTGCGTACTTACCAGGCGGTCTGTAAGACGCCATGGTTGCCCTGGCGGAGCCTCTGCGAGCTGAGCGTCCGCGCGGTATTGCGAATTTACTCTCCTGCAGATCCTGTTGCTGCTGAAATAAGAGACGCGAGAAATGGTCACACACTGGTTGTTTACCCTCACGAGGGCGCTGCGATAAGGACCGAAAATTTTCTTATTCAATACAGAATGCAACACATCTCGAAGAAGCCCATTAGTAATTAATTGTTCCAAGAAGAAAACGTATGCTGAGGCACGCTGAAATCTACAAGTACAGGACTCACTCAGACGCTCTGAACGCGTTTGGGAGTATATTGAACTCGGCTGCAAAGAGCTCACCATATAACCCTAATAATAATAATTGGTTTTTGGGGAAAGCAAATGGCGCAGTGTCTGTCTCACATATCGTTGGACACCTGAACCGCGCCGTAAGAGAAGAGATAGGAGCGAGTGAAAGAAGAAAGGAAGAGAGAGGTGCCGTAGTGGAGGGCTCCGGAATAATTTCGAAGCCATATAACATTCGAACCATGGCCTGATGTCTTTAAGGCCTAGGTTAGCGTTCATACTGACGTGTCTGTGCACACATGAGCAAACCACAGCGGGTTCCACACACTGCTTAGTTAACGGCCTAAATCCAGCGACAACCACCCTAGAACTTGACTCTTGGCGCATGACAGGGAACACAGGAGCGCGTGGCCGCCGAACTTCACGAACCGCTGTCGTTGAGATGCGGCGAAAATCGGCGGCAAATCTACAGTCGCGATCAAAAATACGCAGCCCACGGCTCCGGCGCAAGGAGCGGCTGCGGAGCCGAGCCGCGGTGCTGCCACCTGCGTCGGGTTTTACGTCGGGTGCTCGCTGCGAGGGTGCACAAAGTGACGACAAAGCTCTGCCCTCACTCTCCTGGGCAACGTCACAGGGCTTGTAAATGTCAAGTGCGCCGTTCAGCTGTTTCACGGCTGAGGTCAGTGCAAAAGAGGGCTCTGCAATGCGTGCTACGTGTTACTTTCAGCGCTTACTCGAATATCTCGTCTTCGCCATGCACAGACCGGCTACACAGGCACGCGTTCAGCAGTTCCACTAAGCGCGTCCGCCTCCGAAATGTCCGAGTTCGGTTCGCATTCCATATTTACGCGTGTCTCGGGTTCGTGTACGCCGCGCTCCAGTGCCCGGCGCTTGGGCGGGTTAACCCTTATTAGTAGCTGGAGCTCGTTCCTTTAAAGTCATGAATTTAAAGCTAAAAAAATCAAAGCACGCTACTGCTGCACAACAATCTATTAACACACCACCAGAAACAACACAGGGCTTCACCGAGTTCACAGGCCGGGGTCTTGACGCGGCAATAACTTGTTCTGCCCTATTTCTTGAGCGCCCTGATGCCCGTGCGCCAAGGCTCACCGCGCATGGGCGCGCAGGTCATACGAGAGCGAAGCAGTATCGAGACGGCTTGGGCGAACCGCGCGCACTCCCCTTCAGTACGCCTGCGCGTCAAACGAGGCACAGAGGAGACGCGCTCCTTCCTCTTGACCTCAGCCGTGAAACAGGTGAACGCCGCACTTGACATTTATCAGCCGTGTGCCGTGCCCAGGAGAGAGTGAGGGCGAAGCTTTGTCGTCACTCGGTGCACCCTCGCAGCGAGCGCCCGACGGAGATCCCAGCGCCGCGCTAAGGCCCCGAAGCCACTCCTTGCGCCGGAGCCGTGGGCCCCGTATTTTTGATCGCGACTGTACATGCAAAGTAAGCATGGCAGGCTTCTCTTTCCGCGAATGCCCCTGGTGCCGCCTATTCTCGTTGGCTGCCATATTAAGGCGAAATCCTTTAATGGCTCATGGTCAGCCGGGAGTGTCTGTTAGCATGAAGTGCCCGCCTCACCTGTCAAGCAAATGACGTCATAAAAACTAATATGGCAAAAACATTAAAAATGAATTAAAAATGAAAATAAAAGTACGCTAAACGCAAAAACAACAAACAAAATAAAAATTAAATGAACAAACAAAATAAAAATAAAGTAAGCAAAACAAAAAAAATATATGAAAATAAACAAAATAAAAACCTTAATAAATTGAACATAAAAATAACAGGAAAAATACAATGCGTACAGGCGTCATAGAAGAAACGCGCATCGAGAAAGATTAAAAAATGTAATTAACAAAAAATTTAAAAATTGAAAATTGGGTTTTGGGGAAAGGATGTGGCGCAGTATCTGTCTCACATATTGGCGGACACCTTAAAAAACTTAAAAACGTGTTGGAAAGAAAGACGGATGTATGAGGGGGAAATAAATTGCTGTCACATCTAACGGTCACGGCTTCGGTGGCTGAAGAAAAGAAAGGAAAATAAGAGAGAGGAGAAAAAATACAAAAGAACAAAGAAAAGCAATGAATAGAGCCAGGTAAAATCAGCCAGACGTTTAGCAAAGCAGGAAAAAAAATGCAGTGCACGCAAAAATATTATAAAAAATAACAAATGAAAAATTGAAGAACACAAAAATAAGAAAGTAAACCGAAAAAATACTGTGGGTACAGGCGTCTTCGAAAAAAAAAAACCCTTGTTCTAGAAAGTTCCATGCTTTCCCATTCCTACACGTAAATAGACATAAGTGCTCCAAGAACGTTTGCTTCTACCTGCACTTTATTCATTCGTTTACAATTCCACAATGCTTCTGTGCAGAACTGAATGAGGGTATTAAAAAACAGATAACTACTAACCCTGAAGATAATGGAAAGAGAAGATGAACTGAGGACTTCAACGTTGCATTATCAACCACGATCTGGAAATTGTGGTAATTCGTCCGTAATGTGATGGGCACGACCAGCACTTCCTTACGGCATTCAACTTACGCTTTTTAATAAACTTGGGCATCGGATTACAGGGGATAACACACGGGAGCGACACCCTGACTCCGATGCGATCTGAGAAAAACTCTTGTGGCATTACTGTGAACCGTGAAAAACCCTTCGATGATTCATTCGACGAACTAGAGAACAAACTGATCCCAATGGATCCCAGAGACGCGGAGCGTGCCCGAACAGAACCCAAGCAGGACAGGTAACCGGCCCAATCTTGGGAATGGATGCTATCACTCTAGTCCTTTGTAGGACCGCCCTTTGCCAATATACTTCCAATATTTGGGCTGATAACCTGTGCTGCTTCGGGAGCTATGTCGTATGCCTCCTGAACATTTTGGTCGTGCTGTGTACCGGCTAAACGCAAGGCGACCGAATTATAATAATAATAATTGGTTTTTTGGGGAAAGGAAATGGCGCAGTATGTGTCTCATATATCTTTGGACACCTGAACCGCGCCGTAAGGGAAGGGATATAGGAGGGAGTGAAAGAAGAAGGGAAGAATAGGTGCCGTAGTGGAGGGCTCCGGAATAATTTCGACCACCTGGGGATCTTTAAGGTGCACTGACATAGCACAGCACACGGGCGCTTTGGCCTTTTGCCTCCACCGAAACGCGGCCGCCGCGGTCGGGTTCGAACACAGGGACAAAAGCTTTTAGCGCTTCAAACCGGCCAGAGTGAAAGCGTAGCCGTAGGCGTTCGACGCGCGCTTTGGGAAGAATTGGAAAAAGATGTACACAAGACGCAGCTATTCTCAATTTGTCACGCTTTTTCGCAGAAAAGAATCTACAAATTTTATCAAATTATTCCCTGAGATTCAGCGGCCAAAGTTGCCCTTATAGCGGTTTTCCACGCTCATGAATATTACAAAACTTGGGATACTTTAATTCTGAATCAAGATTTATAATAATCTGTGAATGTCGACAGCGATAACAATGAGGGCGCTGTGTTCTGCGCTCTCTCATATGGGAACACAAAATCGTGCGCTCACAGCTATCCAGCAAGCAATGGATGGAGGGCATGCGCTGAATCTAATGGCGCTATTTCAGTTCTTTTCGTTCGATTCTATTCTATTTCCATCCGCTTATCTGTCTTAACTGATATCGGCGACAGGAAGGGCGTAGGGGAGATAAAGTGCAAAGGTAGTCAAAATGAAATTGAATTATAATGCAATCATTATATAACGAGCACCGCCTCCCCCCCTCCACTCCCCATGGATAACAAGGCAACATGTCACTACACAACCAAGCCGTAATAAGGTCCTCAATTACAGGCACAGTATAGGCCCCAATACTCGTCGCGCTTGAAATCTGCTTATTAGTCATGCGTGCTAAGGGATGCTCCGCAACAAACAGCGCCGCGTATTTATGTGAGCCGTTCTAGTCCAGGCAAAAAGAAGGGAGAGAATACAAACACGCTGTTCAACTGTCGACAGCGGCCCTGAATATCCCGAAGAGAGAACCACGGACAGTGGTCACAGTGGACAGCGGCACACCAACCTCCTTTAGATTCCGCTCGCTGCGTGTGCATACTGCTGGAACCTGGCGACCCCTACATCAGACAGGGAGTAATAGACGTGCCGTCCAGATATCTTCTCAGCTGTCAAAGCCTCACCAACGTCTTTTCTGATCGCCATCCGGAGCTTTCTTGTGGACGCGCGTTGAGCGTAAGCCCGCTAATAAGTTAATGCACTGTGACGTTTAACACCCCGAAGCGACACATGGACTATGCCGCACCCCACTACGACATGCTCCAGATTAATTTAGGCCCCGCAGGGATCTTTAAGGCAAAGTGTAGAACCGGAACCGAACCTGAACCCTAAACGGAATCGAACCGTTATTTTTGCGTCCGACTGGGACCGAACCGAAGCCCTATTTTTTCGCCATCTAGGAACCGAACCCGAACCGTTCGGGACTCAGTTCAGCCCTACTTTTCTTCCCACATGGAATAAATTTTCTGACAAAACGAGATGTGCTACCACGTATATTTAGCCTCCGAAAGCTGTATTTGTTAGGCAGGGTGAAAATGGCACCCAGTGCGCGACAACAAAATAGTGAAGAGTCTGGTGTCTAGGAAAGTAACCTGCGCTTCTGTAATGTGCTTTAGGCAATTATAAACCATTTTACGCCACACTGACCTGAAATCTTTAGTTTATTACATTCACATGTTTGCCGATTGTTTCAACCTAATTGTTAGCACTGCTCTAACTAATAAAGCTTCGACTGAAGAAAGCTTCCTTTATTTGCGTGATGTACCGTCAAACCCGCTTATACTAATACCGGTTAGAACAATATATTGGATATAACAATGAACAACCGCAGCACCGTCACCTTCACCACGTGCTGTATGGTAAAATGAACCGCTAACAGCAATGCTGTCAAAGCACATTATCAATAGTAACAAGTGAATGTGGTCACTGAGAGCCTACTGTAAAAGATACAAAACCATGGAAATATAAATACGACACCAGGCCAAACCACGCTCAACGCAAAAGTGTGCATTGTTGAGAAACAGCATAGACCTCCAGTTTCAGGAATTAACCAGCGGACTCTTGCTGCTTTCATCCGGTTTGCGCTGGTGCCCGCAAAGAGCAATTAGCTACTTCACCGCCCAGTCTCGGGGGGCCGCTTCTATGAAAAAAAGCCTTGCTTGCTTTCACCAATGTTCGGGATTCCTACTTGTGCGGAATTCCACCAGTACTGCCAAGAGCGCCCATTCCAGACTAGCCCATTCAACAAGCAGCGCACGCTGTGACGAACAAAGTCTGTCCGGTTCAGGAACGACACGTCACTCGCTCCGATTTCTTGCTTCGTTGTCCACCCTGCTACTACCGCTCCTGGAAGCTCGAGACGGTTCCAGGAACCGACTGGAAAAAGTTTCGAGAAAAAGCAAGATGCCCAGCTTTAGCATTCGGATATATGCGTCGACTCTGCTCAAGGGCCGCGCCCATGAATCCTGCTGCTTGGCGGGAAACGGAGACAAAAGGCTTTAAAAGAGCGCCCGTCTGCCTCACCGGCAGGACATCCCTCATCATTTGTTACCTTGTATACACTTTCACTGCTTCATGATGAAAATAATTGTAAATAGAAAATAATACTTTATGCCAGAAGGCACACTGTCGAAATATAAAAAAATGTCCTGTTTTCACTGAGTCCCCCTCCCCGCCTCTTCCTCATTTCTCTTCCCGGGCACCACTGCGGACCATGGCACAAAAGAACGTGCGTTCGACGAGTACATCATCATGCACATGGAGACAGTGTGCGCGCCGGAATAGCTTGCATGCCACGGCGACGCAAGGGAAAAGAAAAGATTTTCTCCTGCGCCAAGGCAGAGGAGAAAGTAGGGGTGTCTTTCAGCGGAGCAGTCCATTACATTCGAGTGCACTGCTCATAGAAAATGCGCCGATGCAATTTTGTTTTTTGCATTCTCGAGCGGGGACTGGCCGCAAGATCTTCCTTTCCCGGTTTCCCGACGAGAGCGCTGCTGACGACGCACACTACATCGAGGCTTCCTATAACCTGTCACCCCGCTGTGGCAAGCAGTGTGTGTGCGGTTGCTCGACTGTGCGGTCAACCCCGAGAAGCTCCCAGCCAGCTTTGCCTCGAGCGGTCACAGATGATGGGCATCCGACGCGCCTTCAAGCGTCAGCGGGTGTCTGACAGAGTTTTATCCAGCTGCTCGGCTGAAGATTCTATTGTGCCTCGTGACAACGCTGCAGCATTTGACCAAAATATGATACAAGCTTTCATCAGCGGACAGCAGATCAGGTCGTCGACTCCATGGAAGGGACTCCACCAACAGTGAACTCCCGTGACCTGATAAGCCATGATGATTCCCTTTCACCTTTCTTGGGACTAAATTGCGATGACAACAGCAGCAAAGCAGCCAACCTGCCTGAAGAATGTGGCTTTGGAGTGTTTCTAGGCAAAGCTAAGCTCGCAGGCATCCCGGACTGTTCGAAGTTACGCCTCCTTGGTCGCTAAATGGTCCCTTGGTCGCCAAATGTTACATACGACATGAAGACAGACGTAATACCGTACAAGAGAACTTTGCGCTGCCAATGGCTGGCAGATTGCGCCCCTTGGCTTGCGTACTAAGCGACAGTGGCAGGCGCCCTTTGTCGTTCTTGCGTTACTTATCCTCCGAATGTTTACCGGTTATTCAAGGCAGTTTTATCGTGCGCGCTTTCAGTAACTACAAAAAAAGCACGAGGCGTGCAGGGATCACGTAAAATTCCAATGGCACCACGAGGCAATGGCTGCATTGCAGAATTTTATGGATAATGGATGTGATGACTGGCAAGCAACTGCCCGTTCTGCAGGAGCTGCGCAGAGCACTACATGGGCAAGTTCAAAGGAACTGCGAGGAACTATTTCCTATAGGTTCCACCATTACCTTTTGCACAACGCATGACTTGCTAATTCGCGGGAAGCAGTATGACAATGGAATCTTCATGATCTTCTTGACTTTCGATAGAATCTGGAGATACTCGACATAAGGAACACTTCGCTTCTTCCACTGGCAATGCTGAGTACACTTCCGTTCGCGTTCAGAACGAGATCATCACATATCTGTGTTTTCTAAGAGAGCAAGTAGCTGCTGAAGCTAAAACAGCGTTTGGCTTTTCCGTCCTTGGGGAAGAAAATCCAGATATTGCAGGAAGAGAGCAGATGTCTATTGGCATTCGCTTCACTGACAAGGCAGGAACCGAGGTTTGCGTTCGAGAGCAGTGTTGGCGATTTGTAGAGATGGAGCGACCGAGCTCTGCTTTCATTGCTGCTGCGATCTTAAAGTTTTTAGAAAATTCCGAGCTGGTTCTTTCACATTTCGTTGGAAAGGGGTACGATGGATGCTCTTACAATGGCTGGAAAAGAAGCTGGACTGAACAGAATAATACACAAAGAGTTTCCAGAGGCAATATTCTTCCACTGCGCAAGTCACAAACTGAATTTCGTGATCAAAGATTTGAACGACGTATCTCAAATTCGATAAACAAAATGGATCATCAGACAAACCATAAAATTCTTCCATGAGAGCGTGCTCCGAACGAAATAGGTTCCCGAAATTCCGATGCTGTGTGAAACAAGGTCTGCAAAATACACGTCATTTAGGAACTTCTCTCAGCATTACGTGGCCATAGTCAAAGCACTAAAGGAGCTCGCGTCAGTGGAATCAAGTTCCAATGCTCCAACTAGGCAAACAGCTCAGATCATCTATTGTTTAACAGCAAGCTCGTCTTTCATTGCTTGCTTGCGCATTGTAGCGAAGTACAGCGCACGACTGAAACCAGTTACGAAAGTAATTGAAGCAGCCAATCGCTTAAGCATGCTGATATCTGTGCCTAGACAAGCCTCTCGTGAGAAAAAATTGAAAATTGGTTTTGAGGAAAGGAATTGAAGCAGTAACCGTCTCACATATATCTTGGTGTACACCCAAAACGCGCCGTAAAGGAAGGAAAAAAGGAGGGAAGAGAGAGGTGCCGTAGTGGAGAACTCCGGAATAATTTCGACCACCTGGGGATCGTTAACGTGCACTGGCATCGCACAGCCCACGGGCGCCTTTTGAGCCGCCGCGATCGGGTTCGAACCCGGGTACTCCTTATCGGTAGACATCTCTCGTCAGACCCTATAAACAGCTACGGGATTCAGTCGCCGGAAACATACTACAGCGTGGCAATATATGTGCCCTACTTGGACTCTCACTGCCTGTCTGGCTCGCCGCTTTTCTGAAAGCAATGTGAAGAGCTTCAAACTTCTCCAGCTCCATCCAGCACAAATGAAGTATTGAGTCGTGTTGAGTATGTTGCCCTCGCTGAATAACTCCAAGTCTTGAGGTCAAGGCATTCTTCCCCGCTGTTGCAAAAGCCATTGCGGTGGCTCTAGCCTTGCCAGTTTCCACTTGCACTGTCGAACGCTCCTTCAGTACAATGAGGAGAGTGAAAACCTGGCTACGCTCAACAATGACAAATGACAGGCTGGACGGCCTTTGTATGATGAGTGTTCTTAGAGAGCGTGTAATGAAGCACAGGGATTACTTTATCACTTGTGTCGTCGCTCAATTTTTTCAGAAAAACCCGACACGTCTGCAGCTGCTATAATAATTAATATTAATTGGTTTTTTTGGGGAAAGGAAATGGCGCAGTATCTGTCTCATATATCTTTGGACACCTGAACCGCGCCGTAAGGGAAGGGATAAAGGAGGGAGTGAAAGAAGAAAGGAAGAATAGGTGCCGTAGTGGAGGGCTCCGGAATAATTTCGACCACCTGGGGATCTTTAACGCGCACTGACATCGCACAGCACACGGGCGCCTTAGCGTTTTTCCTCCATAAAAACGCAGCCGCCGCGGTCGGGTTCGAACCCGGGAACTCCGGATCAGTAGTCGAGCGCCCTAACCACTGAGCCACCGCGGCGGGGCAGCTGCTATTCAAGAAAGACTAACGGACTGCAGTTACATGCTGGTGAGCATATTACGTTATGTGCTCGTCATCAGTTCACGTGAGTCGAGAAACCGCACGCAGCGAGACCGACCACTCTTTTTCATGAAGTGATAGTAACTTTTCGCCTTTTCCTTATTAAGTTTAATTATTTGTTCATTAATAAAATTCCATATATGTTCTCCAAGCCTAGCACTACCCCCCCCCCCCCCCCTGCACAAGTTCTGCGAACGACCCTGAAGGAGGGAGTGAAAGAAGGAAAGAGGTGCCGTAGTGGAGGTCTCTGGAATTATTTCGACCACCTGGGGATCTTTAACGTGCACTGACATCGCACAGCACACGGGCGCCTTTTGTGTTTCGCCTCCGTCGAAACGCGGCCGCCGCGGTCGGGATAGAACACGGGAAATCCGGCTCAGTAGCCGAGCGCCATAACCACTCAAGCGGGTACAGCACCGAGATGCGAGACAGATACTGCGCCATTTCCTTTCCTCAAAAATGGAAAACCGCCATGGGAACGCGGCCGCCAAGGCCGGGATTGAACATGGGTCCTGGGAGCCCTCCTTTGGACAAGATATTTGCCGCTGCACATTCGTTGTCTCTGCATGTGTGACCCAGAGCGCAGTTTGATCTCCGAACACTCCCATCATTCACGGCGAAAATTATCAACAAGCCCGCAGAGACCATTCATGTTTACGATTCGGGTCTGCGCCAGCTATACGCCAGAGGATGAAAATGCCATATGCTTGCTATATGCTGAGAACGTAGCAAGAATGGGTAAGGCCAAGCCTAACGATGTCTCTTTGTTTCATCACTGCACCTATCACCTTTCCTTATTAATGCGTTAGCAGTAGGAGAGCTTGTGCAAGCGGATATGGCGACCGCCGTCACGCGTGACCTTGTGACGTAATCACAACGCCTCCACCGTTGCAGGTGGCAGTAAAAAAAATTTGCAGTGGCTTCACTTGGCTAACCTTAGAATTCCGCGAAAAGCAAGCACGCTTGCTAAGCGTCTGAGGCTCGTCCATCGTAGCACCGCTACACGCTCGCGACAGCCGTTCTATATATACCTACATGACCCCGTGGCTATGACGTGGTATCACACGGTCCGACGACACCCCATCGGATGTTCTTGAGGTCAAAGGTCTCCCAATGGCAAAGGTCAACTAAAGGTCATGGGTCAAGGTCAAAGTTCAAGGGTTCGACACCATAACTGTACCACATATGGTCATACACGGCTAACGTGCTTCGGCTGAAGGTCGTTCAAGGTCATTCTCCGGCCTCTGCTGCGACTGCTTTACCTAGCGTAGAGAAGCTTTTCAATTCAATAATTATTGGTCGCAAGAGGTTCCTCGGGAAGAGCAAGCTGGGTCCTGCCGGCTCCATGGTGGCTGTGTTTGAAATAGCCTGAGCAGAGGCGTGTCGTTTAACCACTGCGCCAGGAATAGTATGACGACTCCCAGTGATCTATGAATGTAAAGACACTAGGTTCACTACTTTGACAGTGACCAAGTGCGCATATATGGGCATTAGCTACAACAAAATCAGCAGCAAAAGAAAATGCTAACGCATTCATAATAGACGCTCCGAAGATCACCGAAGATTTTCTCTTTCGTTTACGGCTTCCTTCACGGTACGTTCCAAGTGCCCACTCACTGCACCTTATTACTGCCGATCAATCCAACACAGAGCGTCCGCGAAGCCAAGCGTTTGGCGCAGTGCTGCGACTGCGGGTCCCACCTGACGACGACAACGGTTGCACGATGCACAAGGCACGGCCTGCGTGCACGCAACTGTTGCCTGATCACTGCATACGCGTTGTCGGCGGCGGCAGCAACGCGTGCCAGGTGGCGAAAGGAGAGCGCGTGCCCAAAGCGGAAGCGAAAAGGGCAGTGCGAGGCGCGTGCAGGAATCGGTCATGCAATCGCGCTCAAACTAACGCATCGGTTTCGAGGGACTTCCCACACACAGTTCTTGCTTTAAAAGACTACTTCGTACGTTGCTACGAACGACGCGACGCCGCTGTGCAACCAGGCTGCTTAAAGTACACAAAACACGATACATGAGAATAATGACACGGATGGTGATAAGAACTGCTTCGAATCCATGCCAGTTGATCATGCCGGTGAGCTCCAACGGTCCATAAACTCGATTCTCCCGAGCGTGTAAGTGTTTTCTATTCAACAGCACCGATACGTTTGACTGTTTTGCTTCGATTTTTATACTTTTACAGAGGACGCCTTACTACGGCTCCTTGAGCAGAGCGCAGAACACGAGGGGCACCCCTTGCGTTCAAGCTTGTCACGAAATCAAGATTTAGTGCGGTGTTTGTTTAATGCCTCAAGCTGGAGAGCTTGGTCTGGTCCTTACTGCATGCATTCAAAAGCGCAACATTGAACTTCACAATGTATCTCATCAGATGAGCTCACATGTGTCGTCTCTACATTGCTCTGAAAATCCTGCCGACAGATGACTCCTGCCCAAGGCGGCGCCAAAGCTGAGCTGCAGCTCTTCTGCTCCATGGCCACGTCTTGCAAGTTGCTTCAAATACTTTACCGAAGGAAACACCTGCAAAATGCGAGATCAAAGACAGAAGAAATTGTGGTCATAGGTAGACTCCCTATCGATAGCAAGACAACACATGGGACGACAGTGATCTTTGTTGCTGCACTTCACTCTTTTATAATGTGTAAACGGCCTCAAAAAAAATCCAAAAGCCGTAACTAAAGCGGCTGCGCGGATGCTGCTATGCATGGCGTAGCCATATAGCTTAAACATGAGCATAAAATTCTCCGTCCAGGCGTTGAATCGGTACAGGAACAGTGTAAACAAGACTCCATCCGAAAATCGACTGCAGCGCGGCAGTTCATCGTGAAGCAAGGGTGCAGCTGGCATACTGAAGCCCGTTACGTTCATGACGCCAAAAACACAGCGTTGCCTGTAGGAGTCGGCCAAACTGCCGTTGTTAAACTAGACAGCTTAAGCTCAGCACGCAATGAAGCCAACCAGTATTCACTATGAATGGCCCGATCCCACGGGTTGTCATGCGACCAAATGTTCGTTAAAATGCGTCACATTTTAAAAGGCGCGGTAATTATTAAAAACGTTAATAATCTTGAATGATAAGACTGGAGACACAAGAGTATACCTGACGTTGGACGTGGCCGACGCCTTCGACATCAGGCAGGTCTCTATTTCGCAAAATGTAAGCACTCTCAAGGTAGGCAAGAAAGTGCACGACTGCGTAAAAGATTTCGTCACGGAAGGGAAAACCATCCTAAGAATGGGGGAAGAGTCCATTGGCAAGTGCTGGGCAGAAGAGGGGACTCCCTAGGGATCCGTTCTGTCACCCCTGCTATTAAACGTGACGATGCTGGGACTCTCGACGCGGCTGCAAGAGGTCGAGGGAATTCACCACAGCATATATGCTGACGACCTGACACTGTAGGCATGTCAAGGCAGCGACGGTCACATGGAGGAGCCTATGCAGAAAGCTATAGGGATCATAGAGGGGTACCTACAACCGAAGGGGCTAAGATGTTCTGCAGAGGAATCTGAAGTTCTCTTTCTCCGACCACCAGGGAAGTTAAGAACGGGCGATAAAGATATACCTGACATATATGTGTCAACGGAGAAGAGGTTCTCTCAGTTGACAGCATGAGAGTACTGGGGCTTTGGATACAAGAACCCGGCAGAAGCGGAGAAACGGTGGCGCGCCTGGAAGCGAGTGCTGATTGACTCGCAGGATAGCGAGCCAAAAATCGGGAATGAATGAAGCGATTCTTCTAAGTTAAGCGCAAGCTTCCACAATCAGCAGAGTGGCGTACGTCGCTCTATATCTGAGGCTCGGATATGCGGAGCGGGAAAAAATAGATGTCATTATCAGGAAAAGGGTTAAAATGGCACTCGGCCTCCGCCGATGCATCCATTGAGCGCTTGATGAAAATGAGTGTATCTAATACAATAGACGAGATCACTGAGGCTACGCTTACGGAGCAGCACCTGAGGCTTTCAAAAACAAGAACGGGCAGGAAACTACTACAGAAGCTAGGGCACCAACCTAGACAAGAACAAACCCGAATAAAAGACATAGATAAGAAGGTCAGGGAAAAAGTAGTGGTCCCACCGTTGCCCAAGAATATGAATCCCAATTTTGTCGAGGGCAGGACAAATGACAGAGCGGCTGCATTGTAGGCAAAGACGTTCTACACGTAGATGCAGCAGAATTAGAGACGGGCAATGCATACACTTCGGTTGCGGTTCGAAAGGACGGATCCTCGGTGTCGTTCTGTTCTGAAACGGGTGTCACGACAGTACAGGCGGAAAAGACGGCCGTAGCACTCGCGATATTTCATCCATGGGTCAAGGTGGTCGTCAGCAATTCCAAAACTGCAATTGCCAATTATGAAACAAGTTGGGTTACGGCAGCTGCCGCTGATCTGATTACTGTAGTACGGGGACCTCAACAGTGACTCTCGCTAATCTGGGCACCCGCGCATAAGGACCTCATAGGGAATGAAGCCCATAAAGTCTCCCAGGGTCTTACTTTCCAGTCGACCCCTGGTGTTCATACATCTCTAGAGGGGGATAGTAAGAACGAGTCTCAGAGCCTATCGAGAAATCATGAAGGAAGAGAGTCTCGGTAGAATGGAATTCCCGGCGGTGGCCCGCAGGTTCGGTAAAGAGGAAATTGCAAGCAGGGGTTTGTTACACCCGGAGGTTTTCAAGCCGCAATGTTATTTTTGCAATATGACAGCACATATGGTACACATGGTGTGGACTTGCGAAGCATTGTATGACGGCACACACACACACGGTAGTAACCTGGGAGGCCTCACTAGGCAGCCCCGAGAGTAAAATGCAAGGTGAAATAAACATCAGTCAAGCTCTGTCTGCTGCCGTCACCTTCGAGATCCCGGCCGACGGACAGGCACGCTACGGAGGAAGACTTCTTCTGCAGTGCGAACTGTTGGCAATAAATGTTATTTCTCTCTCTGCTAAGTAACCAGTTGTCTTTAGGGTGGATGGGCTGCAATAGCCCAGGGCGATGCTTTTGCTGCTGCCATGCAGCGGTCAATCAGGGCGCGTATTCCTTGTTTCGCCGTTTTCAGCTGCACCCGATTGGTCGAACCGCCGGAAGATGGGGCGGTTCGCATGCAGCGAAGTGTCAAAGAAACAGCACGGTGACGTCACATGCATAGCGTACATCCCACAGCACATGTTCAAGAACACCAACACAGAGTTTCCGCCAATTAACCAGAGGGAAAATTAGCGGCCCTGCACTTCATCCACAAAGGACGCATGAGGCCTGTCAGGAAGACGAGGCTTCGGAATGGCATATATGGTAGCGCGTTAACTCGTCCGCGGATTGTATTTCTTGGTTGTTCAGTGTCGTTTTTATTGAGATCCGAAGCATTCGAAGCCTGCAATAACTGCACTGCAACGAATATGGTCACCGTAAGAATGCGCAGGTACAGTAGCTCAGCTTCTGTGTGGTAAAACTATCAGTTCTCACTGTGAACAGTGTCAGTCATTACGCCTGCCCCGCCTGTGTTGCGTTTCTGGCTGCACGATCGAGAAACAAAAGTAATCTCTCGTTTCCCTTTGGTGCCTGCTTTCGTGAGAGACTAGTAACTGTGACCAAATTTTGCATTATTTACCTCGTAAATAATGACATGGCTGCTGGGAAAGCCTCTTCGAGGTGTCTGATTTCCAAAAACAGTGCACATGTTCTGTATTTAGAGACAGCGAGCGAAAATTGAAGAACGTTGTCTTATCTGATCAGCTTTTTCTGGCGTATGTGCACCAACATGGCGTTTCGGTGAAGAGCAGTTTTATGAGCTGCTCTGGATGATAAGCTCCAGTCCACGGTTGATTTCTCAACCGCCATCGCCCTGGTTCATTTCAGCCTGGGTCAGAAAAGGCTGAATAAGTGCTTCGGCGCGGCAAACAGGGGCGAGACGACGGCAGAAAACGCATCACAGAGGTGCATTTTCCCCTGTTTGCCGCATCGAAGCACTTTTTCAGTTATCGATCACCAAATGTGCTACAGCACATCTTGCTAAGCGGCGAGGTTGCGTCAGCATGAACACAGTTGTCCATTATACTTGTATGAGAGGCTGCCGCTTCCTAATTCATGTTTTCCATCGCAAAATTCTCACGCTCAGCGGCAGTACATAGTCAGAGCCGGCACTTCCGAATAGTGTTGCTGTTAAACAGACAAAACAAACCTTTTAACAGTTGGCTATATTTGGCGTTGAAAAAATGCTAAAGTAATAAAACGAGTACTAAAGTACTAAAACGAGTACTTGGCATGGCTATTGAACAAAAGAAAACGAAAGAGTAGAAATTTGTCTGGACGATAAATGGTAGACTTCTTGCCATGCTCAGCACGTGGAAATAATGGTTTAAGTGTCTTCACATTATACTTTGCATCTCGCCTGTAAAACGGCTTAGTCTCCGCGTGACATAAACACCACATTTAATACATCATTTATTACATCGAGAAAAATCGGCGCAAGTTCTTTTCATCTGAATATTAGATCGGCAAGGCATAAAGAAGACGAGCTTTCTATTCTTCTCAATGAATTTGTTTTTTATTTCGAAGCAATAATGTTGACAGAAACGTGGTATTGATCGGATACGTAAGTTTACAGGCATGATGGATATAATATTTTCCTCCTAAACAGACCTAATAAACAAGGTGAGGGCATTGAAATCATCATCAGAAATAATCGAGCATGTGAAATAATTCCTGCACTGTCTCTGTTCATTGAAGATATCGAATGGCTCTCCTTGAAATCGAGAAATTACATCTACTGCGTGATCTACCGTCCACCAAACGGCCAATTCAATATTTTAATTTTCTACGTTGAATTTCTATTCAAAAACGTGATGTAAGTAATTTGGAATTACTATTTGCGGGTGATTTCAACAATTATATGATAAAATCTTGCCCAACAAAGGAGACCTTTCTTTTCACAGTAGAAGCAAATGGTCATACTATCTCCACTGAAACTGCAAAACGCGTTAGATTGTAAACAGAGACAGCGATAGGTCTTTCTATCGCCAATATTCATGCAGAAATGTGATATCTGGAGTTCTATGTAATAACATGAGCGACCCCTTTCCGATATACCTTTTTGTTGAATGTGAAGATAAATGAACGCATGCGCAAACTAAATATCCAGAACATCACCTCTGCAACCTCGGAATCTTTCTACTCGAGTCTTGTGAATGAAAATTGAGGTAGTGAATTCCACTGTAACACTGCAGATGAGGCGTACGTATGAACATTCATATCCATTTTTAAGCGCATTTACTCTGAGAGCGATAATTTTAAAGCTGCAACCGAAAGCCGTGGATCAGCCTCAATATTTAAGGCGAATAAAAAGAAGCTTAGGTTAAATAAAAAGAAATAAACAACGCTAACGACGTTACATTACTTCAGTCAGACCTCCACACAATAGGGAACTGGTGCAAAGATTGGTTGATGCAGCTAAATATTAACAAATGCAAAGTCAAGCGTGTATCTAGAAAAACTTCCGTCCCGCCTCACTACTACATTGATAACATCTCAATGGAATCAGTCTCGTCATATAAATACGTAGGCGTTCACATTTCCTCAAATCTTAATTGGTCTCTTCATACCGAGAACATAATTAAAAATGCTAATCGCATGCTAGGCTACTTACGTCGTAACTTTTTTAATGTCCCTTCGAATTTGAAACAATTGCTTTATAAAACACTGATACGATCTAAACTTGAGTATGCAACACCTGTATGGGACCCTACCCATGGCAACTTAATTAATGATCTTGAGATGGTTCAAAATAACTCTGTACGTTTCATCCTTGCTAATTACAACCGCACAGCGAGTATAAGTGTTATGAAATCTAATCTCTGCCTCCCTACACTGACAACGCGTAGAAAAGTGTTTCGTCTCGCCCTGTTCCACAAGTTGTTTCATCCTGCCTTACGTGATCACCTCATCCCCCAGCCAATTTATGTATCCCGCCGTATTGATCATAATCTCAAAGTCGGAATTGTGTCATGAAACACGAAATGCTTCTCGCAGTCGTTCCTGCCGCGAACCTCACGTGACTGGAACCACCTTCCCGCAGAAGTTGCTGGCATTGTAAATTATGAGCAGTTCCGCGTGGCAATAGCTAACATTGCATATTCAGATGCTTTTTAAATATTCTTGTAACCAACTGTATTTTCTCACTGTTTTTTTTTATATTTACAACTCCCCCTCTGTAATGCCTCTGGCCCTGAGGGGTAATGTGAATAAATAAATAAATAAAATATAAAAAGTTTGTCAGAACGAGGTCACTTTTATATTTATAAATATTGAAAGTAATACAGACAGCGCTGGATTAGGGTGGGGGGGCTAAGGGGGCTGCAGCCTGGGGCCTCACCTCGGACAGTAGGAGAAGGGGGCCCATTTATATTAACGTGCTTAGTATACTGAACCATGGGCAACGGAACATCGAGCGACATGTATGAAGCGACGAAACCAGAACGAGCAGACGGGCCCCGCGCCTAATGTAACAGCATGCGTTTAGCCTGATCATTTGGGGAGAGCTTGTCGAGCTGCAAAAACAGGAATCCCCCGCTACCCCGGCGGGGCCCTCTTTCTTACGAAGCGAGGTGCGTTTGCTTGGAAGGGTTTTCGTGGTTTCCTGTCAGTCCGTCTGCACAGCGCTGTCTGCAGAGGAGGGGCAAGGGGAAACACCTAAAACATGTAATGTGGGATGAGGACCTAAATCTTCCTTGCCCCTCGTCACCACCACGCCGCCCTCCACGTCTCAAATAGTTCCGCCGCTGTCCTTCTCATAGAAAGGATATGCTGCAGTACCCAACAGTGCCTCCCATTCGAGTTTTCTTTACCGTGATGGTAATTTGGGCGGGGAAGGATGAGTCCCACAGCAGATGACTTGGATGGCAGAGTCTAGGCAAGAGAGGAAAGAAGACGTCACACGTGCTTTTTTCCGTGTGCCATGGGGCATGGAATGTTCACTGTTCGGGCTAGTGTTGTGGAAGAGTGAAGTGGGAAATTGGAGAGCTTGACACAAAGGCCTGTCTCCAGGGCCCATTCCTGTCTAGTGGCTGCGCACCCTCGCGCGCGCTCGACGGAAAAAGTAGGTAACACTGGCCGCCGAACTTTCCAGCGAGAAGTCGAAAAAGATGACCCAGAGGCGACGGAGGGCGCATAACTTCGCCTGTGCTACGAGTTGCCCTCTCCCCTTCGTACTCGCGCTCGGCGTCAACGGGGCGAAAGAAAAATCGAGAACCACCCAGAACAGACGATTGCTCCTAGCCAATAGGAAGACGAGACCGGAACGGGAGAAGGAGTGAGTTTGTACGGAGAAGGAGGGAATTTGTACAAGGAACTCTATGCGTATGTGAACGCCTGTTTGGCGCTGGTAACAGACAGACGCGGCGCGCGTCTATGAAAGGAAGTTGATCGCGGGCTGCGATTCTGCCCCGAGCCGCCGGTTAAGCTTGCATAAGCCCGTCCACTGAGGAGCTCCCGGGGGACGCACCACTCTCGGACAGCCACGGACCATCCAGGCAGCGTGCGTCAGTCATCGGGACGGCCACCGTTGGACACCTGCTCTCGCGTCGGACTGATGAAGTGCCCGGTGCGGTGAACAATTAGCATCCATTCATGCGAAAATGCTCGGTCAGAAGCATCAAAGTGGTGCGTCTGAACTAAAGGCAAAGTTATTTATTTATTTTATTTATTTACAATACCCCTAAGGGCCCTCGTGCGAGGGTATTACATAGGGGGGGGGGGGCGATACAAGCATAAAAATATGGCACAGGCATTAGAAACAAAATACACGTAATAATTAATTAAAAACTAGTAATGTACACAAATAACAACAACAAACAACGCAGAAGAAAATACTCAGTAAATGCACATAATACAACAAAAATACCAAATCTGTTAGTCCATGGTTTGTTTTAACGAATGCTGAAACGATTGTGGGTTAACCTCAGTAGCTATGTGTGATGGCAAGTTATTCCAATCTATTATAGTGCGAGGAATGAATGATTTCGAGTAGAGCAATGAACGGCATGTGACGCGTTTTATTTTGTTAACGTGGTCGCGGCGAGGAAAGACTGCAGGGTGTGGCAAAAAGAAGTCGTCGTGGAGGGTGGGATGGTGATACAGTTTGTGAAGCAAGGTTAGGCGAGCGAAATGGCGTCGACATGATAGCGGTTCCAACTCGGCACGTTGTTTTAATGCTGTGACACTGGTGAAGCGTGAATAATCTGAAAAGATGAAGCGAACAGCACGGTTTTGCAGGGATTCAAGGTTGTTTATGATGTAAGCTTGATGAGGGTCCCATATGGCAGACGCATACTCAACTTTCGGGCGGATTAGCGTGATGTAAGCAAGTTTTTTTAAGTGTGAAGGCGCGTGTTTGAGATTACGCCTAAGAAGGCCGAGTGCGCGATTTGCTGATGCTAAGATTGTGTTAATATGGTAATGCCAAGTTAGGTCAGACTGAAAGTGAACTCCTAGGTACTTGTAAGTTGTTGTAAGTTCAACTTTATCGTTATTGAGGAAGTATGTTGTAGCAATTCGAGTGGAACGGTTAGTAAACGACATTAACTTTGTTTTAGATGCATTTAGAAACATTAGCCAGGAAGAACACCAAGCCGTTACAGCGTCAAGATCAGTTTGAAGTGATTGGCGGTCGGTTTCATTAGTAATATTACGATATATTACACAATCATCCGCGAATAACCTAATTTGAGACGATACACACCTGGGTAGATCGTTAATAAAAATTAAAAAGAGCAGAGGGCCAAGTACACTTCCCTGGGGGACTCCAGATGTTATGGGGACAGAAGACGAGTTAAAGCCGTTGACAGAGGTGAATTGTTTTCTGTTATCGAGGAATTGTTTTATCCATGAAATAACGCTGGGATGGAGATTTAAGTTTGTTAATTTGGTTAGGAGCCTGTGATGGGGAACGCGATCAAAAGCTTTAGAATAGTCTAAAAATACTGCGTCAACCTGTAAGCCAGCGTCTACTGCGGAAAATATGTCGTTAGTAAATCCAGTGAGTTGTGTGTCGCATGAATAACCCCTGCGAAAACCGTGCTGGTATTTGAAAATGATATCGTGCTCCTCTAGATAATTAATTACTTGAGTATGAATTATGTGTTCCAGGAGTTTACAGATGTTGCTGGTTAATGAGATAGGGCGATAGTTAAGTGGAATGGTGCGGTCTCCGGATTTGAAAATGGGTATTACTTTCGCTGTACGCCAGTCGTCAGGAATTGTACCAGATGATAATGATTGTGAAAAAAGTGATGTCAATACTTGATAGAGGTTTAGAGAGGCATTCTTTAGTATTTTTTTATTAAATCCAAGGTGATCAGAGCTAGTAGTAACTTTGAGGTTATTCAAAAGGGCTAGAATTCCTGATTCGTTAATGATAATTTCTGGCATGGAAGTGACGGAAGATGACTGTAACATGGGCGAGGAAGTGGTATCTTCATGGGTGATCACTGAGACGAATGCGTCGTTAAGAAGCTGTGCACACTCAGTTTCGGTTACAGGATCACCGTCAGGATTAGTTAGTACGATTTCGGGGTGGGAACTCGGATTGATGACGCGCCAAAATCTATGACAGTTATTGGTTAACATGGTGGACAGGTCGTGACTGAAGAAATGATGACGAGTTGTATTAAGCAGTGACTGATATTCATGATCGCAATGCCTGTACTTTGTCCATGATGATGGAAGACCTGTTTTGACTGCTTGGCGGTACAAGCGTTTTTTCTTAAGAGCGTGAAAACAAGCTACCAAATATGACTAAGTACCTACTGAATGCAGCTTCCGCGGAGCAGTATGATCGCTCTACCCAGAGTCCGTGTCAAACTCCCAATAGTACCGACTGTGCTTCTGTGGAGGACTTGCCAACTCGATCCCCACGGTTCCTGGCAAGAAGCAAGGTTTGACTCATCTTGGTTTTCTGGATCGTGTGAAGACGGTGCCAACCTCGGTCGTCCATATTTCTGAGCAACCGACGCTAACCGAGCCCTGTCCTGTTCCTGAGTCAGCAACGTCTATGCTACTCGGCCGGGCCCCTTCCACAGAGCTCCAGGTGTCCGTTCCGCCACGCCCGATTTCTGCTACTGCTGACCAACAGGTGCCAAACCTCCCCGATGAGCCTCCTTCTACTGACGATCGCCAGGAAACAACACTCCAAGAACCAACTCACTTGTTTCCTGTTAGTTTGGCTTCAAATATTCATGTTCCCACCCACAAAGTGTGCCTCGAGAGGACGAATGAGACGGCTTCTCGTTGCGGCAACAGAGAAGTACAGAATCTCCCGCAGCAAGAGGTACGTTGCGAGATTCTCCGAAGTGACCATCCTAAGTGGCCGGACGTTATTGCTGACAGCTTTTGGAGTGTATGCGTTGAGAAAGGGCCATTGTATATTCAAAATCGGGCAGAAAATTTTTCGTCTTCCGAAAGTCAATACAAAATTCAGAAACGCTATATGTCACCTCATCTTTTCGTGCGAGAGGCTGTAAATGGGGAGGCGTACGAGCGACACTGGTTAATGTACTACGAGTCCAACGGTTCCATTTACTGTTTCATGTGCAAACTATTTTCGATTTTAAGCAACCCCAGTGCTTTCATTACGCACGGCTTTTCTGACTGGAAACGAGCAGAAGAAAAGGTTTGCGCACATGAAAATAGCGTCCAGTACCGGAACTGCGTGGCAGCATGGCTCGCCCGCTCTAAATCAAGCAGCACAATTGACAAGGAGCTGGCTAAGCATCTTGTCATTGAGACCGCTTACTGAACAGAGGTGTTCAAGAGCGTAATCGTAGTTAAACTTCTAGCTCAGCGCAACCTAGCGTTTAGGGGTAGTGAGATTTTTCGTTCACCAAGAAATGGCAATTATATAAGAGTGCTTGAGGCCATTGCCAAGTTTGATCCATTTCTAGAGGAGCACATCAAACGCTATGGGAACGAAAGAAAAGTTCATCCATCGTATCTGTCAAAAATCATTTGTGATGAATTTATCGAGCATATGGCAAAGGCTGTTAAGGAACGTCTGGTTGACGAAGTGAAACGCGCAAAATACTTCTCTTTGATTGTTGATTCGCCTCCAGACCTTACTCACGTTGATCAGCTGTCAGTTGTTTTACGATACTATTTAAATGAAAAAAAAAACGAACGCCTTCTGGGATTTGTCTCAATCCAATCGCATACCGGCTTGCATCTTTTCGATACCGTGATGTCCCTCTTGACGACCAATGGCATCTCAATAGATGATTGTAAGGGCCAAGCTTATGATAATGCGAGTACTATGTCAGGAAAGTGCAAAGGACTGCAAGCTCAAATCGAACACCTTAACGAATTGGCAGTCTACGTCCCGTGTACTGGTCATTCACTGAACTTAGTTGGCGCGTGTAGCGTTGACAGTTGCCTTTAGGCTGTCAAATTTTGTCACTGTGATTCATAGACTGTATGTGTTCTTTGGGCGAAACTGGCCAGGAGCTTGTTTTGAAAAGTCTCTCTGAGACCAGGTGGTCAAGACACGCTGAAACATGTAAGGCCATTCTGAAATTTTTCAATGCAGTCTTGTGTTGCCTTGAAGCTCTATCACAGAACGAGGAAGAAAACGGTGACACTAGGAACGAAGCGCACTCTCTCTTCAAGAAAATGACAAAACTAGATACTGCATTCATGGCGATTTTCTGGAGTGAAATATTGGAGCGCTTTGGCAAAACGAGCCTAGCACTTCAAAAAACAGGCCTAGACCTTTTAACTGCTGTAGACCTGCTGAGCTCTCTAGAAGGCTTTGTTAATTCTTTGCGACTTCTCTTTGATATCTTCGAAGAGAAAGCACGCACGCTAAGTACCAATCAATGTTATCAGGATGAGGGAAACGCATCGTTTTGAGAAAGCACTCGGACGGAAAAAAACGATTGTGCGCTTAGGAGAGCAGAAAGTTGGGCGAGTTGGTTGAAATGCATACTGAAGAAGTTGGCGCCAACTTCTTCAGTATGCGATAGTGCGCTACAAGGTAGAAAAAAGTTTATCGTGGAGACCTACAATGTTATACTTGGCAGTCTAGGCTCTGCTTTGCGAGTGCGAAGGCTGCATACACTGAACTCTGCGAAAGGTTCGAATTCTTAAAATTGCTGACAGAAGTTGGGAGCGAGGCCTCTCTGGCAAAGCAGGCTGAGAAGTTGATGAAAACCTACAAAAATAGTTTGGAGCCAGCATTTTCTGCTGAAATTGTTCAGTTAGCGAACTTCCCCTACAGTTATCATAGATATTTTCTTCGGCAATTTCCTGCTTAAATATGCTGTATGTTACCAGTGCGAATTTCGTCAGCATCCCTGTTTTCCACAGAGCTCTCTCAGTTTCTTTAACCTTTTTCTTAACCGATAATTGCTGATTTGCCCCCTACTGCTGTCCAGATATTCGCTTGTCAATTTTCTAGTACGCTTTCTCCATTTCGTATCAACATTCCTTATATAGAGGTATCTGAAAACTTTCCTAGCCCACTGCTTTTCCCCCATTTTTCTCAATCACTCCTCAAATGCTATCTTACTGCTAGCTTCTGTGCTCTCGAACGACGCCCATCCCATATCAACCTGTACCCTCTGGTTTGGTGTATTGCCATGTGCTCCCAAAGCTAGCCTCCCTACGCCGCGTTGTTTGATTGCTAACCTTGCTTGAACATCTGGTCTCATGCACAGGACCGCATTACCGCATTAACGTAGGCTTGCGGTCAGCGCCGCCGCGCGGCCAGTTCAGTGTCCCTGTAAAGAAAGCTTTCCCCCGCCAACACGATAGTGAGCCGGAAGGGAAGGCGTCTGTCAGTGGCGTTCGGCTGCTTACAGCTGCGGAACATTAGCCTATAAATAATGTCCAAGGTTTAGCTGAAGAGTGAAACATTAAGGTAGGCACGAAACATTTTGAAAAGAATCATATTCGCTAAGTGAAAGGGGATATCTATCAAGCGATTGGAGTGCTAAGTCCGGCTGGTGTGTTGTAAAAACACGCCAGAGTGTAGCGCCAAAGACTTTCAGATGACGGCAATAAAAGACATCTAAAAGCCAGTGCTTAGGTGCGCACACTTTATGTTTAAAATTTTTTTCCGCAGCTACTCCTATGCGGACACTTTAGTGGTGCGAACAGCAGCAGTAATGCAGCTGTCGCGTTGCGCCAGTACGTCACCGCTCTATGCATCTTCGAGCCCAGTAACATGCCTCCTCAAACCAGCCATCCACAAGCCTGGAGAGTGTCTAAATATTCACAAGGTGTCGTGTCAACATTTAGGCAGTCTGCGCTGTTCTTGAGCGCGCTTCTACCCGAGGCGAGGAAACTGAAGTAAACGGTTGAGCAGCTGACTTTAAGCCATTGGCCCAGTTCTGGCCCACTTCGACGAAAACGCTGACAGGGAGCTTAATACCGACGCAAGCATGGGCGCCGTTCTGGTTCATATCCACGACGGTCACGAAAGTGTCACCGCTTACGCACTTCCTTGTCTAAATCCGAGTATAACTATTCTGCCACCGAGAAAGAATGTCTAACCATTGTGTGGGCGACGTCTAAATTCCTTCCCTACCTTTATGAGAGACCGTTCAATGTCGTCAATGACCATCATGCTCTGAGCTGGCTGGCAACCATCAAGGACCCGTCAGCCCTCCTTGTGAGATAAAGGCTGCGACTCCACGAATTCGGCATGACTGTCACATATAAGTCTGGGCGCCAGCACCTGGACGCCGACTGCCTCTCCCGCGCCCCTGTAGATGCCCCCATCGATGACACTACCGACGATGTCATCCTCTTGAACGCCATCAGCGCAGCGTGCCTCGCCGAGCAGCTATCAACCGACGCTGAACTTCGTCGCATTATGGACTTTCAAACGGTACAATCGCCACTGCCCCACAAGCTTTCAAGCGCGCGCCGTCGTTATGCATTCGTGACGGTGTTCTGGTGAAGAAAAATTTCTCCGCACTCAATATGTCTTATCTGATCGCCATACCTATGGGTCTGCGAGATGAAATCTTAAAGGCTTCCCACGGTGAACCAGCTTCTGGACATTTAGGAGCCCCTCGTGCACTTGCATGGATCCAAGAAAAGTGTTAGGCCTCGCCTTAATGCGGACGTTGCGCACTACGTCAGAACGTGTCGCGGCTGTCAGCGTCGCAAGGTGCCACCAACAAAGCCACTGGGTTCCTGAAGCCAGTAGAACCACCATCGATGCCCTTCCAGCACATCGAAACGAATATGCAGGGATCCTTCCTACTTTCGCTCTCAGGAACAAGGGAAGTAATCGTTGCTGCGGACAACCTCGCCCGATACGCGGAAACCTCAGCTCTGCCAAGCGGCACAGCCATGGAAGTCGCAAAACTCTTCGTTCATCACACTGATCTGCGTCGTCGTGCCCCGGAAATTCTAACCACCGACCGCTGTACCGCATTCACGGCTGAGTTGCTGCAGCAGATTTTGCTGCACTGTCATACAGCCGACGGAGGACAACTCCATACCATCCTGAAACAAACAGTTTAACACAACGACTAAACAATACGCTCGCTGACATTCTAAACAGAACGACTAAACAATACGCTCGCTGACATTCTCTAAATGTATGTTGACGTCGCGCATAGAACGTGGACCAAAGTGCAACCCTACGTCACGTTCGCGTACAATACCCAAATGACCAACATGTCACCGTTCCGCCCTGTTCACGGCCGCCAAGTAACCACGATGCTGGGCGCTATGTTACCCCATCTGGACGACAGCCTGCATGCTGACGTTCACACCTTTTTGCACCTCGCAGAAGAGACCCGTCAGCTGCCCAGAGTGCGGATTGAGTATCAACAGCGCCGGGATGCTCTGCGCTATAACGTCCAACGCCATGATTCTCGGTACAGAACTGGACCCCGTGTGTGGATCTCGTTTCCCATTCGCCGATGAGGGCTCAGTGGACAGCTACTCTGTCGATACTTTAGACCTTACCGAGTGATAAGCCCAGTTGTAGACCTAAGCTACGAGGTCATTCCGATAGCTTTCAAAAGTCCCAAGGTTCAGCGCTCCCTGAGGTGGTCCATGTGGTCCGCCTCAAACCTTATTAATGCGAAAACATTATAGGGATGTGTGTTGTGTCTAAAACGGCACGTACGGCAGAGCGATAAGTCTGTAAAAGGCATACCCGGATCAGAACCTCCCCCCCATGATCGTGTTTTGTTGGGTTTAATAGCGCATAAGCAACTAACGATAACGTCAAGGTCAAGATGTAAGAAAATTTTCTAAAGAATTTACAAATATGTGAAAAAATATACTTGTGTAGAAAGCTTAAAAATTAATGTCCTTCCACCTAGTATTGAGAGCAAAAAGAAGATCTATAAGTGACTAAGATTAAAATATTTAAAGGTGGCCCAGTAACCTCAGCAGCCGTCCTTGGCTGCGCAAGGATCTGGAGGCTCCCAACCAAACAAGTGAAAACCTCAGCCTTTTTCTCGGGTATGAGGCAGTAGCTGAGGTGCATCAGGCGAAGCACTGGGTTATGATTTACATTTTGGAAAAAAAACCTGCTTCTGTCTAAATCTAAAAACATTAGACAGGTTCACGATTGCATTCCCAGCTATGAGAAGTGCTGGCTGAAAGAGATGGAATGGTTATAAAACGGTCAAAAGCACTTTTTCCTAATCTTTGGAGTTTAGAGCATGAAAATAAAAAAAATTTGAGGGGACACTCAAGCTCCGCCTTGAGGGTATGACGCGATAGCGCAATGGGTTATGGAATTCCCTACCTAGACCCCAAATTGCTACTATTTTTATTTATTAATCCTTGCGGGATTTTTCGCTCACTGCCAGCGCCTTCGACGCAGCGTGAACCTGATGTTGCTGCAGTTGCAGCTGCAGTCGTAGGTCGTCGGTACATCGCTCTCGACAAACCCGATGCCACGAACGCCAGCCTAGCTTCCGCGCCGACCGAACGGGCAGCAAGCCGCAAGCTTCGTGGCCAACGTGCTTGATGTGCGCTGCGTGGTTCGCCGCTCACCGCGTGATTCCTACGTCCCAATGTCTCTTTAATGTCGCTTCAATGTAAAAGGGGGTTGGCTCTATTTTCAGCTTCCCTCTGCGAGGATCACTGCTCAGAGCAGAGGGGAGGGGCAAGGGAGGAGGCGGTCCGACAAAGGCAACACGACACACACCATGCGGGCGTCTAGGGCACTTGGCGACCACTGGAGGTGGTGATGACAAGAGGAGATTCCCCAGGTACTGCACAACAGGGCGCAATAGTAGCACTGCACTGCCGTAGAAGTACATAGATAGTATGTCTGCCCGCACAGCGAATGCCCGGTTATCCAATTTCCTTCTCGGTTTTATTTATCAATGCTTCTGGAATTTTTCGCTCACGGCCAACGGCGACGACGACACCGGCTGTTCTGCGACACGCGGCCCTTAATGCTATCGCATTAAAATGTGATTAACTGTAAATTTATCCCCACACGTAAAAACTAGTTTGTCTCGTATTGCCAGCAGAAAGTTGTCTGTAATGTGTGTGTGGCCAATACGGAGACGGCAGATAACTTCCTTCAGTCGTTTCTGGTGCACACATGACTTCCAGTCACCTAAAACTGGCTTTATTAAGTGTAGTTTGATAATTTATTTCGTTGTTCCAAATGGATTGCCTTTTTCCCTTGTTTTACAATGTATTAAGTTCATGAAATCTTCACAGGGCATAGTTACATTTTAAATTTGCTTGCCACAATCTTCAGCAGCGCATAAATCTGCTCTTTCCTTGCCTTTTATGCCGACATGACTTTTTACCCTGCAGAGTTTTATGGTTTGTTTTTGAGTTATTGTGGTTATTATGTTGTGTATGTTGTCCCCAAGCAGCGGAGTGATAGAATTTCTAGGGTCAAGTACTTTAAGCACACTTAGCGAGCCTGTGTAAATAATACTGTTTGGGAGGTTCTCATTTACTATTTTTTCTGCGGCTATGCAGATTGCGTAGCATTCGCCAGTAAGATGGATGCACACTGTGGAAGTCTCACTATTTTTACCAATTTCATTGTACTGCTGCGCTTCCAATGCAAGCAACTGTTATTTGAACCAACTTTATAAAAGGCTGTGAAAGTACTGTATTTTTCTCTAGTGTAAGGAATTTTCGTATTATAGCTTGTTCTGGAATTTGTTTTTTGCAGAACTGTGTAAAAGTGAAATCACATATTAGAGAGAAATTGTTCCATGGCGGCAGAGAATCCCGTCTTCGAGAAATGCTTGGCAATGCGTCTAGTGCACCGAGGTTCTGGCACGTCTCTTCAAATCGCAAGAGCAGTGGCGAGGTAGCTTGCGATTTGTTGTTAAATAGTGTTCTAGATGGCCAATTCTTCTGCAGTGAACAGATTTTTAGAATGTACGAGCATGTGAGCAAAGCACTTCTGTCTGTAAGTGATGGTTCGTTGTTTTCTACATACAGACTGTTAATGGGCGACGTCCTATAGGCACTGGTGCAATGACGCCAACCTAAATTATATGTACTAGATCCAGTCGTTTAGGGTACGTAGGTCTCGCTGAAACATAAACTATACATTCCTAATCTAAGTTGTAGCGTATTATATAGCGATAAATATGTAAAAGACGTGTCCTATCAGAACCCCAGTGTTTTAATGACAGTACTTGTATTATATTCAGATATCGAGACGCTCTCTTTGTGAGAGTGTTTATGTGTGGCAGAAATGTGAGTTTTTTGTCATAAGTTATTCCTAAAACTTTGTGCTCATCTTTCACTGGTAGTGTGTCTTCATTCAGATAAAGGGTGGAATCAGTGTGCAGTACTCTTCTGAGCGAGAACGGAACAGCTACTGACTATTGTGTAGAAAACCTGAAACCATTTCTATCTGCCCATGTTGTAGTTTATTTATTGACAGCTGTATTTGTCTCTCACATGATGTAGAGCTAGAGGATGCGCAAGAAATCTGGAGATCGTCGACATAGATTGAATATATGCTGGACTTAGGAATTATTTTTTCTAGAGAATTCGTTTTAATATAAAGAGCGTAGTACTTAAAATGCACCCCTAAGGTACACTGTTCTACTAAATGAAGTTCTTAGAAAAAGTGGCACCGAGACTTGCTTGAAATGAACAGTTGGACAAAAAGTCACTCAAGCATTTTAGGATGCGAGGTCACCAAGGTCCCGCAGAATGCCAAACCTCCATGTGGTGTCACACACTTTCTCTGAATCGGAAAGACCTCAAGGCAGTGTCGCCTGTGTATAAATGCTTCTCGGCCCGTGTTCGCAAGGCGAACAAGATCTTGTGGCAGGAAAGGCGCAGCACGAGACAAAGAAGGAACAAGTAATATACGTTGTGGGGCTAGTTGGTTCATACTCAGACTTCTTTTATGCGCACAGAAAGACGACACAAAAAGACAAGGTAGACAGGACGGAGCGCTCCGTCCTGTCTACCTTGTCTTTTTGTGTCGTCTTTCAGTGCGCATAAAAGAAGTCTGAAAGAAGGAACAGGCGGTACAGGTGCTGCGCTGTTCCTGACACAAGATTATTCACCAACCAGCCCAGCTTTTCACCTTGCGAACACGATGGTCGGTTGCCGAGCATGCTTTTTCAAACCCACACTGATCGATGTCAACATGATCGCGGGATTCAGATACTAATATTGACCTAATTTTCTGAACGCTTTCAAAGGATTTGGAAAGTACACTTGTCAGCGTTATAAGCCTGTGTTTGTCAGGGGAGATAGGTACCTTTCCCGGCTTCAACAATGGTACAATAATGGCTTTTTTCCAAGCCTCCGGTATCTTTCCTGATATCCATATTTATTTTTTTAATTTCAGAAGCGAGTCTACCGCGGGTTCGAAGAGATGGGCTAGCAATTCGTGATGAATAACATCTGGTCCTCAAGCAGTCTGTTTACCGAAGAAAGCCCGGTGTTAATTTCTACTAGTGAAATTGGGCTATTATATGGTACGTGAGCACTGCCCGTTGTCGGATATCTTTGTTTTTCGGCTGTGGTTTTATGTTTTAGATTCTGAAATGTGTTCAGATAATATATTTGCTTCGTCTTTTATAATTGTCTAATACCAGGGGCTGTCAGAAGAGGAACCGTGAACGAGGAGTAGCGACCACCTAGTGTGTGTACAGCCTCCCACATTTTTTTCGACAAGGTGTGGATGTTCATTGAGAAAATTAATCTGTACGTTGACATTTTTTTGGCATTGTAACGCACCTACCGAATTTTAGCTCTTGCTTTTTTAAAGTTTATAATGCTCTCCTGCGTGGGGTAGCTGCGAAATATAACCCAAGCCTTACATTGTTGTTTTTTTTTATTCTTTAAAATCTCGTTTACAGCACACTTTGGTTCTGTCGTGCAACTCCTGAAGACTGAGAGATAGCCAAGTGTGCGGCAGCAATAATAAGATTTGTGAACTTTTCATTTGTTTCATTGACATTAAGATTTTCGGAAGCTATCTTTTTTAAAGTGGGTTCTATTCTAAAAAGTTTGTTCAGTCTACTAAATGAAGCTTCCAACGCCGTGCTTTTGTCGGGGTGACTGATGGTGGGGATGAAAGGCAGATTTTAACAGGCAGATGATCGCTTCCAAGGGGTTGTCTAAAACATCCCATTTAAGATGTCTCAAAGCCGACGGAAGGCTAAAATACAAGTCTAAAACGCTAATTTTTCCTGAGCTAGGAGAGCAATAAGTTGGTTCACCGGTGTTCAGTAAGCAAATATTATTAGTTAGTATAAAATCCTCAGTCACCTCACCTCTGCTACCGATTTTCAAGCCGCCAAAAAATACAGTGGGCATTTAAATCTCCATCTACTAAGTACGGCTCACGTAACCGTTGTAAAAGGTTCTCTAATTCATGCTGTGTTACTTCGAGGTGCGATTCAAGATATATGGAACAAAGTGTAATGGTTTCGTAAGGAACCGCAGTGGCTGCTACGGCTTCGAATCTAGTTTTCAGTTTGAGATCGCCAGCTTCTATTCTATGATGGCTATGTCTCCCGAGAGTCTGCTCGCCCACTATCGGTCACGGAGGAATGCAGGATATTTCTTTAGCACCTTTGGGTGCTGAGGACCTAAATTGATTTCCTGCACACACAAAGCAACAAGAAAACTTGTGTTTAAAACGTAATTTATGTCAATATAGGTATTTACTAGTCCGCTCCGGTGTGTTATGAACACCATCTTAATGTTATGTGTCAGTGGAGTGAAAAAGAGATCAACGTGGGTTTGGCCCCGTGACTCGGAGCCTCAAATTTTTTTATCGTTCCAAGGAGTTTCGCCATCCGTCCGACGTGGACGGCACGGGGCTGCCTTGGGTCGTGTGCGTCGCCTCTGCAGAGACGCTGGCCGACCGTGCAGAAGGCAGGTTGACTGTCGAGCTAGACCTCGACCTGTGGGAAGAGGTCTTGAGGCCAACCGACCCGGGCCTCTGCGAGGCCTTTTTTGGGGTTGGCGGAGTAGTGTTAGCTACTCCACACCCCGGAGCGCGGATGGCCCCGCCACAGGCTCACTACGTGCGGCCTGCCTGGGCAGGTACCGAAGCCTTGTGCGCTGTGCCGCGCCCACGCGCCACATATGCGGAGTTGGCTTTTGCATTGAACGAGAATCTGTTTGCTTGAGCACATCGCCTTCTTGCTTCTTTGAAATGAATTTTTGCAATTGAATTGAGCGTGATTATATTTCTTTTTTCCATGACGGACACGGCCTGGAGTATGCAGCATGGTCTCCTTCACAGTGCGCGCAGAGTGGTGCACAGTCACATTCATTAGAAGAGTGATCCTTCGAAGCGCATTTCGCGCAAGATTTGCGACCGTGGAGTTCCCGGGTTCGAACCCCAACGCGGCGGCTGCGTTTATATGGAGGAAAAACGCTAAGGCGCCCGTGTGCTGTGCGATGTCAGTGCACGTTAAAGATCCCCAGGTGGTCGAAATTATTCCGGAGCACTCCACTTCGGCACCTCTTTCTTCCTTTCTTTTTTCACTCCCTCCTTTATCCTTTCTCTTACGGCGCGGTTCAGGTGTCCAACGATATATGAGACAGATACTGCGCCATTTCGTTTCCCCAGAAACCTTTATTATTATTATTATTATTATTATTATTATTATTATTATTATTATTATTATTATTATTATTATTATTATTATTATTATTATTATTATTATTATTATTATTATTATTATTATTATTATTATTATTATTATAACTCCGTGAGCCGTGGCCAAACCTCTGGCAATTCAAGCATCTGCGAGCGTTGGGTATACATGGTCTTACATTTATTTTCAGGTATCCCACTTCAGTGGTTTCGGGCAGTGTGCTGATGATGAATGTCAAGATCATGTGTTAGGTGTCTATTTTCTTGTTATCCTTCCTTATCTTGATCCAGTGCACATCTATTGCATTTTGGTCAGTAAACCTTTCCAGCATTTTTTTTCTCATAGAGGTGGACAAAATCGATTTCAGAGATGACGCCTCGCACAGTATTCAGAGACCGGTGTGGAGTGATAGACAATGGAATGTCCCCGATGGTCACAATGGGTGCAAGTTTTGTGTGTCGTACGCTGTCGCGCAGTTCGAGAAGCAAATCGCCGGTGGATGTTTCTGACACTTTATAGCCAATGGCCAAGGCACCCGTAAGCGTTTTAGAGTTGGAGTGCGAATATAGTTCTTGCATGTTTTTCTGCTCCTTCACTATAAACTGCTTGACATTTGGGAAATGTTTTCTTTCTCTTGTGGAAAAAGTATCCTGAATCGGTCCACACTCTTTTGAGAGGGTGATCATGTTTGGAGAAAGGAGGAGCCGTAAGAAATTAAGTTTTTCGATCACGGTGCCTGCCGCCCACCATGGAGTCCAATGAGGGGACGGGGCAGGAAATTGCAAGGAAGCCCTGCCCACGCCAGCTGTACATCCCCATCTATAACCCAATATGACACAACTCAAAGTAGTTGGCCACACAGGGTTAACCCTTGCCGCCAGGAAAGAATAGAAAAACGAGAAGTGAGCACAAGACAGGAGAGTTCTGAGAAAGAAGATAGGAAAGTGAAAGATGGAGTGGAAGACAGGAAAAGGCTACTGCCTATTTCCCCCCGGTCGGGTCAGGCAGGAGGTGCCACCTGCAGGTGGTGGTGGTGGTAAACATTTATTATGCACAAGGAGGTGTTTGGCCGGGCCCTATGGCCCCGGTCCTTACAAATCTAGGTGGAGCTCCTATTCCGCAGCCCCAATGGCGTCTGGCGCAGCTCGCGCCCTGGCGACCAAGGTCCGTTGGGACTGTAGGTCATGGCAGCTGAGCAGCGCCGCTTCCCAGGCCTCCTTAGAAGGGTAGGAGATGAAGGATTGGGAAGGATGGGGATTGGAAGGGCATGCCCAGACCATATGGAAACGTCCAAGAACGTCGCTCCGCACAGCCTGCAGCCACCATCAAATTCTGAATTGAAGTGTTTCAATACTGCCGGGCACAGCATTGTATTTGCAAAAGTTTTGAGAAGATACCATTCGTCTGCTCTCAGGAGACCCTTACAGGGTTCCGGAAAGCGACAATGACGGTTCTTATAATGTGTAGTGATGTCTTTGAATGTAATTAGAGATTGGATAGGCTCGGAGTAGGCTTGCTGAGCAAGTGTGAGTTCCAGGTGAGAGAGCGCGCGGGCCGCCTGAACGGCTAACTCATTGCCCTGGAGTCCCTGGTGGCCGGGAGCCCAGACGAGGTTACAGTTTGGAGGGTCGCTGGACCGACAGCAATTTTGTAGGATGCGCAGGGCGAGAAGAGGTATCCAACCCAGCTCATAGTTCCGACAGGCCCCCTTCGAGTCGGTAATGATGTGTTTCACTTGTGGGAGGGAGAGTGCGAGCGCAATCGCGATTTCCTCTGCGTGTGTTGTGCTGTAGGCGCGCAAAGTGAGTTTTGCCACTGTGGTTGTGTCGTAGACCACTGCTGCGGTGGACGACTCCCCACGGTGGGGCCCGGCAATGTCCACGTAGTACACGTGTTGTTGTCGACCATAATGTCGCTCCAGTGCTTCCGCGCGTGCCTGGCGACGGCCATTGCGGTCAGAGTTTGGCATGTTGCGGGGAATGGGTCGGACCCTGAGGGCGCGTCTCCAGGCTTCTGGCGCTCGTACCCGTTCCTCAAAGGTGATGGTCTGTTGGATGTGGAGTCGGTCAAGAATGCGACGACCGGATGGCGTTTGTGATAGGCGCGTATATTGGTTGACGAGATGGTCGTCTCGGAGTTCCCGGTAGCTGTTGAACACCCCCAGGTCCAACAAACGCTGGTTGGATGTGGTAACGGGACGTGTGATGACTCTGTGATGATGCCCGCCTGATGACTCTGCGGTGCATGACCTCGAGTTGGTCCTCGTCGTGTTTCCGCATTTGAAGGTAGGGGGTTGAGTAGAGAATTCTACACGTTACAAAGGCATATGCCAGCCACAAGGCATCTTTGCTTCGTAACCCCCCACGCTTGCTGGAGACTCGGCGGACCATAAGGCCCACCTGATCACCATACATGCGTAGTTTTACGAGTGTTGTGTCCGGTCTGCGTTGTTGGTGAATAAAGTGACCGATGATGCGGATCTCCTCGGCCTCTCTAATCGGACCCGAAGAGAGCGTGAGGTGAATTGAAGTGTCGTCCCGAGGAGAGGGTCGAATATGGACAAATTTTGATTTGGTGGGAGCGCATTAGATACCACAGTATGCATCGTAAATGTCCACTGCCTCCGCTGCCTTTTGTAGGCAGGTCTTCATGTGTCCGAGATTGCCTTCTGTTGCCCAGATAGAGATATCATCCGCATATAGGGCATATCGAATGCAGGGCGTGGAGCTTAATTTTGCGGGAGGGTCTTTCATTGCGAGGTTGAAGAGGAGGGGAGATAAAACCGCACCCTGTGGTGTAACCCGGGATCCGATGGTATAGGGTCTAGGTTCCTTGTCTTTAATTCGAATGTAGGCCTGTCGACCCGTGAGAAACTGCCAGATGTATCGGTATGTATTCTGACCCCAGTTTGTATCTTGGAGGTGGTTGAGTATTACTGCATGTTCCACATTATCAAAGGCTCCTTTCAAATCGAAGCCTAGGACTACCTTGTCATTGTGAGGGAGTTTTTTGGGCTCTAATATGTCATGATGGAGTTGTAGAAGGATGTCTTGTACGGATTTCTGTGGTCGGAAACCATAGTGTCTGCAAAAGTGTGATGTGTTTCGAGGTAAGTGGACAACCTGTCTCGCACCATAGTCTCGATCAGTTTGCCGACACAAGATGTGAGGGAGATAGGGCGCATGTGCTCCACATCAATTAGCTTGCCTGCCTTAGGAATAAACGATCACTAAGGCTATTTTTCTATACGGGGGGAGAGGAATCTCTCCAAGCCAGATATGGTTGATGAATTCATAGACGGTACGACAGGTTGCATCTGGAAGGTTGGCCAGAAGTTTAACGGTAACCCTGTCCCGGCCCGGTGCAGTGCCGCGTTTCATTTTGCCTAGAGCATCCTTTAAATCATGGAGCTTGAAGGGGGCGTCCAGCTCCAGATTTGTTTGCCCTATGTATGAGCATTGATAAAGGCGAGGGTCCGCCGTGGTAGAGATATCTGTCACAGAATATTCGGGCCAGTTGTGTTGTAATACCTGGAAAATTATGCATTGCACGTTGGAGGTGCCGCGCCGTTTCTGCACGCGTTTGATTGGGGTTAATAAGTGCACGAAACATACGCCAGGTGTTGCGGCCAGACATCTGGCGCTCAGCCGTGTTCCATCGATCTACCCAGTTAGTGTCGGTTAACTGAGCGGCATAGTCGGCAGCCTTGTGGGTGAGTTTAAGAATGCGGTGTCTGATTTTCTTGTTGTGTTTCTGCTTTTTCTATTGTTTGGTGAGACCACGGCGGGCCTCCCAAAGATGAAAAAGATGGTTGTCTACTTCGGGGGTGGAATCAGTGAGCTGGATGCATTGTTCGTTTTTGCGAAGATTTGTCATTATAAAGGTCACCCATTCTTGATATCCCGAGCGAACAATGTCGACAGAGGGAAGTGTCGAGCGGAACTTAGTCCAATCTGGAATATGTGCTTGCGTTGTGCGGCGTTTAAGGGGCCGTGTGTAAATGATCGCATTAATGATGCAGTGGTCACTGTCAAGGGTACCTTGGGTGTTAAGCCAGTCGGCGTGCCGAATATTGCGGGTAAGCGTTAAATCTGGGCATGTATCCCTGGTTACTTAGTTGCCCATGCGAGTGGGGTTGGTCGGATCGGTATGGAGGGTTACACCGAGAGTCGAAATTAGTTCCGCCAATTTTCTGCCTCGGGGCTTCTCCCTGAGGTAGCCCTATTGCCGACATGGAGCGCTGAAATCTCCTACAATAAGTAAGGGGTCGCGTTCAGCCTCGCGCATTGCTTCTGTAAACAGCTTAGAAAAAGTTTCGTCTTTAAATTTTGGGGGGCAGTATATATTAAGCACATGAACTGAGAGGTCCTTGCTCCGCAAAGGTATGACCGTGACCATTACATAGGATTATTTCGGGGTCGATGGGAGGGTGACCTCTTGTGCGGTGTAGTCTTTGTGAACTAGGATGCAGGTTGGTGTGTCCCTCTGGAAAGTCTGATAATTAGTGAGTTTTGCCTTCGCTCCGGGCTCCTGAAGGGCGACCAGGGCCACGAGGAACTCAAAGGTTTCAAGGTGAAGGCGAAAGTGGGCTCGCTTCTGCCAGTCCTTGAAACCCCTGCAATTACACTAGGTTACTGTGAAGAGATGTGTTTGTGTCGATGCTCACGATAAAAGATTGGGGGCCATGATCACATGTTGAGGAGGTGAAAAATGCTGCTGTGTTAAAGAGGTTCGATCCACTGCAGCCCGAAGCCGTGCGGATGGCGCATTCCTCGTTATCGGAATCGTCAATACGACGAGAGAGTTTTGTGAGCGTGTGGGAACACTATGAGGTCCTACATGTTTAGGGAGACGTGGGTGCTCGAGAATCCATTTCTGGGTTAAGACTGATACCGAGCGCGTGATGCGGGCAGTTTGCTATCCATCTGTGCGGCAATGGCAGCATCTATGAGTTGAGGAAGCTGTGCAGCAATGTTTTCGATAGCGGCCACTCGGGCCTCCAGGGAATGAGGGTGCGCTTCAGTCGGTGGCGAGGGTACTGGTTCAGTTTTTTTTTCGTCGTCCTCAGTAAGGGAGGGCATATTGGAAGAGTTTTGAGTGGCCAGAGCGTTAAGTCTGGCTTCGTGCTTCCCATTCTGTGTCCGGAGAAGAGCAAGCTTTCGTTTAAGTTCAGCTTCGAGGGGCGAAGGGGAGTTAGTGGAGGTATGAGAGGGAGGAGAGGACGGGGAGGACTGGGAGGCCACTCGACTTGCCCAACTGCCCACCTGTGATTGCTTTGGCTCCCGCTGGGGGGCGCGATCGACGACGCCTTTTTGCTGACGTGGCCCGGGCGCTGGGTTCCCGGTGCCGCCGCTTGATGGCGCGCCCTTCTTGGGTTGTGATAATGCCAGTTTCTGGCGTCCCTTGCCTTGCTTGGAGGTGTTGGCGCTGGGTCCAAAGTGGTGTGTTGCCTCCTCCTAGGGGCATTAAAGGTACAAACGCTCAGCATCGGCTCAACCACCAGGACCCCCTTTTCCGCGGGCAAGGCGATGTCACGCACGGCTAAGCGCGGGTGCTCTGGTCCGTGGTGACGCATTGCTCACCATCATCCCCTTGCGGGGATGTCCCTGCGGATGCTCAGGAACCCGTGGTGTCGCAACTCACAAACACCTGCATGTAGATGCCCCTACAGGGAGCATTAGAGGCCTCAGTTGTGTCCGCAGAACTCGTCTGCAAAATGTGTCCACACGGTGACGTCAACCGGATGAATGAGTGCGTAAAATGATAGTGAATAATAAATTAATGGTGTTATGTGCCGTGATGAAGAATGGTGTCACTTCGTTAATTAGTAAGAACAATTAAGGTTAATTAGCGTGATTAAATGAGTTAATTAGTGCAGTTGAAAACAAAATAAAAACTAAGACGTCATCATTAATTACCGTGACTACTTCAGCAAAGTAATTAGTGGGTAACGTGACAAGATCACTTTCAAAAATGAAAGTCACGTGTCAATGTCGTAACGTCATACAAAAACCACGTGACATGATGACTTGCAAAAAATGAGTTACGTGTCCAGATAATGACGTCACGCAAAAGTCACGTGAGAGGATGGCGCAAACTTTAGAGTAACGACGTAACACCCGGCCTCAGTCACAGTCGCTGGCAGTGCAGGCAGGAGAGTGGAAGAATGGTGGAAACAGACGCGCGCCGGGGGGAGGCAAAACCGCGCCCACCGAAGCGACGACGCTCGATTGAGCAACAGATTTCGCAGGTGCAGATTTCCCAGCGATTTCATCTGTGGCTGACCTAAGTGTGGAGGCAGTATTCCCGAATACATTCATCAAAATTTTGAGCAACCGCTCGTCGTACAACATTCTGTGTGGTGTCTTAGCATTTCTCTCTGCACACATAGCTTACACATTTTATTCAAGTTGGAGGCTAGCTTACGACAGCTGTTCGGGCCGATGACATATGCACCTTCAGTTGCATGCCTTCTGAGACTTGCGACAGTGGTTCTGACCGACGACATATGCACCTTCAGCTTCATGCGTTAAGGCGCGGTTCACGCGTCCACTGAGATGTGGAAACCTGTCCTTTCCTCTCCTCAAAAACACGTGCTTTCGCATTCATCCACGTAAGCAGACTTAAGTGCCGTCAGAATTTTACAACCGGTAGAGTTTTTTTTTTTGTACACAGAGCTAGTCGTCTCCGTGTCTTTTCTTTGTTTGTTTGAAGGCGCACACTCGAAGCATCGGAACTATGCGTTCATTGGGTGACAAACCTTCCCCGATGATACATTAGCCGCCACTTGCAAGGGTGGCGGTGTAGGCGCTTGTCTATCCAATGTGCGGAACGCACTTAACGTTACAGACGCCAAGACGCGTCTGCTTGCCCGATACACCACAGCTTTCACTCTATAAACACTTTCTGCAGTAGTTAAACCAGAGATAATTTTTTCATGATGTAGCCAAAATTTGTTAGCCGCAGCGCCGAGAACGACCGCGTTCTCTAAATTTTAAAAAATGATATGTACATTACTTACGGTGGGCTACACGCCCGCAGTAATTGAAGAGTGAATTGGTTTTTGGGGAAGTAAAAGGCGCAGTATCTGTCTCACATGTCGGCGGACACCTCAACCGCGCCGTAACGGAAGGGATAAAGGAGGGAGTGAAAGAAGAAAGGCAGAAGGAGGTGCCGTCGTGGAGGGCTCCGGAATAATTTCGACCACCTGGGGATCTTTAACGTGTACTGAAATCTCACAGCACACGGGCGCCTTAGCGTTTCGCCTCCATCGAAACACTGCCGCCGCTGTAATGAGCCCAACAGTAAAAGTTAAAAAGTTAACTTTTAAAAAATTAGTTAACCAGCCTGCTAGTTCGCACTTCTTAGCTGTATTCTCATGTACTACATCGCTGACAATGCTCAGGCGAAAAGAGAGCTCTTATAAGTGAAAAAAAAATGGTTTGGAAAATTGGTTTTTCGGGAAAGGAAAAGGTGCAGAATCTGTCTCGCATATCGGCGGACACATCAACCGCGCCGTAAGCGAAGAGATAAAGGAGGAAGTGAACGAAGAAAAACCTGCCGTAGGGGAGTGCTCCGGAATAATTTCGACCACCTGGGAATCTTTAAGGTGCACTTACATCGCACAGCACACGGGCGCCTTAGCGTTTCGCCTCCATCGAAACGCAGCCGCCGCAGCTGGATTCGAACCCAGGAACTCCTGATCGGTAGCCGAGCGCCCTAACCACTAAGCCACCGCGCTGCGTAAGTCAAAAAGCCTATTTTTAAAAATTGCGTAGAGTCATAGGCGAAACACCCCATATTCTCCAACTCACAAATTCTTGCTGTACAGGGAAATTTCTGCAAGCCTGGGCAAGCTGTCGGCTTTCATCGGTGTTATAGCTGATTAGTGCTTTTACTTGGCGTGAGGCGTCGCATTTAGACAGCTTTCTCTTCACTGGAAGAAATTGTATTATGGAGATCAGACTAGTTTTTCCGCCGTTCTCTAGAGGAAACCATCGCATCTCATGAGAAAATTGCAAAACCGTCATATTTCAGGCGTAGAGAGAAATCTAACTGGGTCCTGAAGTCGCACAATTATTCTGGTTTCCAGTGTTCTGGAGCTCAAAGTAAAGGCGCGCTCAAGCGGTGGTTCTAAGTTTTCTCCGCTGTTCCTCTGCAGAACAAATTATTTCACCGTGGCGACCTCACCTCTTTTCGAGGAGGAAACCCCGGCTGCAGCGGTGAAGCATTTCGAAGCAGAAATAATATTCTCCGTGCATTTCTTGCACATTCTCGCCTTGTATTGCAGTCTAGTAACTGGATTAAGCCGCGCGTGGCAATCGTGACATGGGAAAGGAAGGCGGCTGCGAGTGGCAGGCTTCGTTCAATATCAGCCTCCTGCCCCGCAAAATCAAAAGGACGCTTCTGAGAGAAGCACGCAAGGAAGGGACATGCTTATATAACTGGCTCCCTGGTTCAGTGGAGACTTCAGTCGCGCTTTGAGGTAAGTACGTGGCGGTGGCGTCTACGTGAAAAAAACCATGCTTTTGCACAATATTTCGTGCTTAGCAATGCTAAACCGGGAGCAAATTTTTTTGGAATTTATAAAAGAGTTTATGTTGCCTTAAGGGATCCTTGTTGGCACGGACCGACCAACAGATCGAGCGAACAAGGCGTCTGCACACAGCTAGAAATTTACACGAGCTCCTACCCCCTCCCCTGTAGTACCACAAATTGTTATCCAACAAGCTTACCCAAAGCAAATATTAAATCCTTGCAAACGTCTACGTTCTTAAAATGATATTGGGGATAAATTAATAATAATAATTGATTTTTGGGGAAAGGAAATGGCGCAGTATGTCTCATATATCGTTGGACACCTGAACCGCTCCTTAAGGGAAGGGATAAAGGAGAAAGTGAAAGAAGAAAGGAAAAGAGAGGTGCCGTAGTGGAGGGCTCCGGAATAATTTCGACCACCTGGGGATCTTTAACGTGCACTGGATGGATGGATGGATGGAAACAACTTTTATAAGAAAAAAGGAAAGAAAAAAAATCCTCCAGGGTGGTCTCCTACAGGTCCAGGAGTCCACGGGCTTGTGCCTCACATAAGGCCCGATCCACCAGCCATTACTGGCCGGCAGGCTGAGCACTGACATCGCACAGCATAAATTAGAACGATAAATTGTTTCTGACGGCGAGAGAGAGTGCATTACAGCACTCGCAAGTGTCTTCTACAATCAGGTTCGTCATCATCATTAGCCTGACTACGCCCACTGCACGACAAAGACCTCTTCCATACATCTTCAAATAACCCTGTCTTCTGCCAATCGCAGCTGACAGCCGCGGATGAGACAAACTTCTTTGTCTCATCAGCCCACCTGTCGCGTTAGTAGGCCGTAAATATTCTTAAAGAAGTTATGAAGGTTTTTAACGTGACAGCGTTAAGGCCCCGTGTGGCAGAAAAGCCGGTGTTGTCGGCGGCGTTGGCTGTGAGCGAAAAATCCTAAAGCCTTAATAAATAGAACGGAGTAGGAAACTGGTCGAGTTGGGGAATCGAGCCAGGGCCTACGGAGTGCGAGACGAGCACACTAGCCACTCCGCCACGCCAGCTCGATGGTTTAGAATGAATAAAGGCGCGTTAGTGAATACGGTGCTGTCTTGGGTGCTTTTCCTCCACTTATTGCGCGGTTTGGGTGTCCATCGAGATATGTACGACAGGCGTCATTTCCTTTCCTTAAAACCAATTTTGTTTTCATTTTCCCTGCCTTACGGCGCGGTTCGGGTGTCCAATATAAGTTTTCTTCCCTTGAATTGTCCGGGAAAGGCGTCGCGCCGAACGGACGATGGCGACCCGTGAATCCCTTGCAACGCTCCAACACGCTGTCGCGTCCTGCTCTTAAAGACGAAGCTTAAGCGTCCTCCATTTTGTTGCGCCCCATAAGGGAGACCCGTCGTGGTGGCTCCGTGGTTATGGCGCTCGGCTACTGAGCCGGAGTACGCGGGTTCGATCCCGACCGCCGCGGCTGCGTTTCGATGGAGGCAAAACGCAAAGGCGCCCGTGTCCTGTGTGTTGTCAGTGCACGTTAAAGGTCCCCAGGTGGTCGAAATTATTCCGGAGTCCTCCACTACGGCACCTCTTTCTCTCCTTCTTCTTACGCTTCTACCTTCCTTCCCTTACGGCGCGTTTCGGGTGTCCATCGAGACATGGCAGACAATTACTGCGCCATTTCCTTTCCTCAAAAACTAACCAATCCCATAAAGGAGCAATGGGTCGAGCTATTTTTAGGTGCGCTAGATATCTACCCAGGAAAAAGCGCACAGCAGCTTCGCGAGAGAGAGATTAATTTGCCACAGGTATCGGGAATTACGGCTGGTGCGTCCTGTGTGGCGCCCAGTTGGGGACGACATCCTGGGCCCACGAAGTGAGTGCAAGTTGAGTGGTCTTGTCCGGCTGGACGAGGAGATGGTATAGATTTCCGCAGAGGGAGCTGAGAGGAGGGCCCGTGGAGGCAGGTTATTTTCGCAACCCCAGAGGATGTGCGCCTGAGGTGCAGGTCTCCGTGGTTGACATTCGGGCATATGTGGTCATATTCCCCGTTGGCGATTAGTGACAGTCTGCAGTGGCAGAGAATTGAGCGCGTCTGCAATCTGCGGAGCAGGGTGGATTGCGCCCGCTCGAGGTGGGGAGGCGGGACACGGCGTCTCGTCGCTTTATGAAAATTGGTGATATCGGCGAAAGACGGGTTGGGCGGCTAGGAGAAGTTCTAGTCACCCTATCTGGGCGGCTTCAGCATGCGCAACGCTGCCAGAGCTGTCAGAGGGCCCCCGCGTTCCTGATGGGTATTCGCGCGCCGGCTCAAGTGGCGCGCACGTCCAACTGGAGTTAGATCAACATCATCATCAGCCTGACTACGCCCACTGCAGGGCAAAAGCCTCTCCCATGTGTCTCCAATTAACCCTGTCCGAAGTTAGGTGCACACAGTATTAATGCGAACGAAAACATTCCTAGTCCCACTACGAGAAAAGGCGGTGGCATGAGTTAATGTACAGAAAATGGTACAGAAAATCTCAGCGATGGCAAGACAAGTATGGCTACGTCATCAAGCGGCCGTATAAAGCAAGGAGCACGCAAAGCACCGCCATTTCGGCTTGGTTTATGGGGTGATCAGAAAAAATTTTATTTACATATGTACACATGCCAAGATTACCGGATACAGTCACATTCACAAGTAGACATGGCGCCAAGCATGTAAGCCAAGCCAATTAAAGAGGTACCATAAGCAGCTTTGAGCAACTAACAGGAACGGCTCATGAGCGATTCCAGATGGAATAGCTTACCTATTTAGAGAACAGTGAAAAAGCAATAATATGACACAAAAAAGACAGCGCCAGCTTGACAGTAACTCCCCAGCTTAACAAGGTGTGGCTTAACAATATGGCAAAGGTGCCAGAAGGCACCCAGCATGGCGGACTGAACCAGGTAGCGCCTCTCATGCAGAGGCTGGTCAAATGTCTGCGCCCTCCACACACGCGCTGTAATGACCTCTATGACCGAAGACCACACACCATCCCATATTCCAGCGCAGTCGTAGGTCTCGCCTAAAATGCGCATCTACGCACACCACTGCAAATGTATCGCACATGTAACACGTCTCTAAGGAGACCCCAAAAAAAGTAGCGACCCTTCGAGTAATTAAGAGCAGCCCCACAAAAGGAGGCGTACTCACGAAAAACGTTTAAAGCTTCGAGCAGGCTGCGTTCATCAGCTAAGTAGAGTGCGATGTCATGTTCATAAGCGCTGACGCGCACTGCCTCCCTGCCTGGCAAAGCCAGACCTCTAATAAAGGAGTAGCGATTGACTGTCAAGAGGAAAGGCTCTACGCCGCGGTCCACATCAAAGGCGGTACTTTCCCGGCCATTGAGGAACGGTGCTTGAAATATCCCTGTACATCTCTTTATTAAGAGGCACGAAAGAAGGTGGGAAACCAATAGCATCCAGTGTACCATAACTATACTCGTGCTCTAAAAAGTCGACTTCTTTTCTTGATCGAGAGAAACAAGACCCTGTGCCCGTCGCCGTATAGTATGCTCTAGGATATCTCGCGTTACAGAAGATAAACTATGTATTTCACGAACCAGGATGGAGCAAACCTGGTGGCACGAAATGAGGGACGGGGAAAGCCCGTAGACGGAGAACGAATAATTTTGCTAATACTTTGTTCTCTGAATTTAGACGGATGGACGGATGGATGGACGGATGGATGGATGGATGGATGGATGGATGGATGGATGGATGGATGGATGGATGGATGGATGGATGGACGGACGGACGGATGGATGGATGGATGGATGGATGGATGGATGGATGGATGGATGGATGGATGGATGGATGGATTGATGGATGGATCGCCATTGCGCATGCCCTCCAGTCATTTGCCCTCCTTCCCTCTCTCCAAGAGTACACAGTCTATTCAGACTCACAAGCCGCTATACACCACATACAGAAACGCACCCTGACCCCTTCTCTCCAACAGGAGGTCGAGCGAGCGGTCTCCGCACTGCAGCCTTCCATCGTTTTCCTCCGCTGGGTCCCTGGGCATTCAGGGATTGACGGCAATGAGCTGGCCCATCAGCTCGCCCGCGACACACTTTTCCGGGCACCGTTGATCCCCTGGCCCAAGCCCTCGGAGGACGGTGGGAGGCTCACCCTTCGCCGCACCATAAAAGAGGTCTACCTTGAGCTCCGCCTCGACAAACGCCTTTACCCTCCTCCTCATCCATCACTCACGGTGCCGGAGTCTCGCCTTCTTCGGCACATTCAGATGAATGCAGTTATCACCCCGTCCCGCCTCTTCCTCTATCGCTATCGATCGGACCCTTCCTGTCCCAACTGCCCCTGCATCTATGCGGACCTGGCCCATTGCCTCTTCTATTGCCCGGCTGCTCAGCAGTCGGGTTCCTTCCCCCCACCCTTTCTATCCATCACCACCTGGCTCGACTGGCTTGGCGCTGAAGGGGAAGAAGAACAGCGGCTTCTGGTCGCCCAGGCGGTCGACATGCTCGGCCTATAACTTATGGTCGAATAAAAGTCTTTACTACTACTATGGATGGACGGACGGACAGACGGACGGACGGACGGACGGACGGACAAGGCTGAACCCTTTAAATTGGCACGAAATGAGGGAAGGGGGAGAGCCCGTAGAAAGAGAACGATTAATTTTGCTAATACTTTGTCCTCTGAATTTGGACGGATGGACGGATGGATGGACGGATGGATGGATGGATGGACAGACAGACGGACGGACGGACGGATGGACGGACGGACGGATGGATGGACGGACGGACGGACGGACAAGGCTGAACCCTTTAAATTGGGCGGTGGCTCAAGCCGCCTAGAAATGACGTATGAAATTTTACTCGTGTCTTGATTTTAGACACCAATCAGACAACCAACGCTTGGTTACTTCTACCCGCATAAAATCTACTTTCCCTTCACTGTCCTTAAACCCCAATGCCCTGGATAAATCAGTCCCACTGCTTTCCACTGTAGGGTGGAGTTCTATACAGAAAAGTATCAACTGTTCAGCCATTTCCTCCTCCTCTCCGCACGCAACGCAGAACGTGTCTCTCTTGTGGTACCTGACTCTATATGTCTTAGTCCGCATAACTCACGGCCTGACCTCGAACAACAAAGACCTTCCTCTACAATTATCATAGATATTTTCTTTGGAAATTTCCTGCTCAAAGATCCTGTATGTTCCCAGTGCGGGTTTCGTCAGCATCCCTGTTTTCCACATAGCTCTCTCTATTTCTTTAACCTTTTTCTTAACCGATAATTGCTGATTTGCCTCCTACTGCTGTCCAGATATTTGCTTGTCAATTTTCTAGTTCGCTTTTTCCATTTCGTGTCAACATTCCTTATGTACAGGTATCAGAAAACTTTCCTAGCCCACTGCTTTTCCCCCATTTTTCTCAATCGCTCCTCAAATGCTGTCTTACTGCTAGCTTCTCTGCTCTCGGACGACGCCCATCCCATATCACCTTGTATCCCGTGATTTGGTGTATTGTCATGTGCTCCCAAAGCTAGCCTCCCTACACCGCGTTGTTTGATTTCTAACCTTGCTTGCTCATCTGGTCTCATGCACAGGACCGCATTACCGAAAGTCAGGCTAGGAACCATCACCCCTTTCCAGAGCCCTCTTACCACTTCATACCTGTGGTCATTCCACAGTGCCGCCATTTTCATGACAGCTGCATTCCTACTAGCTTTATTCATTACATATTTTTCATGCTCTGTCAGATACTCAGCACCGTTATTTATCCACACCCCAAGATACTTGTACTCATCCACTACTTATAGCGTGAACTCCTGTATTCTATGCTCGCCGTCCTCATCATTAAATATCATGACTGCAGATTTTTCATTAATAAACCTGAAACCTAATCTATCTCCCTATGTACCTCATATGTCTATCAATTTCTGCAAATGTTCCATGCTGTCTGCCATTAGCACTATATCATCCGCGTATATTTGTCCCTGTAATGACTGTTTAGTCTATTCCCCTTGCTTGAAAAAAGACAGGCGGTCCTCTCTAGCTTGGTTTCCAACCCTTTCAGGTGCAACATGAAGAACAAAGGAGACAGATGACATCCTTGCCTTAGCCCCGCTGTATCTCTACAAGGCCTGATCTATATTTTTTACAATTTATAAGCACTCTGTTACATTTACATATATCTTTTAAAAGATTAATTACTCCATCTTCCACAACCAATGTGCCCAGTATGTTCCACAAATACTCTTGAATAACGTTGTCGTAGGCTCCTCTAATATTCAGAAATGCTAGCCATAGGGGCCTGTGTTCCTTTTCGGAAATCTCTATACACTGCGTCAAATAAAACAGATTGTCCTCCAACCTCCTTTGTTTCCGGAAATCATTTTGTAGCTGCCCTAGCACCCCCTCGTTCTACACCCAAGCATGCAATCTGCTTTATAATCTGCATCACCACCCTGTAAACCACAGATGTCACTGTTATGGGATGATAGTTACTTACGTCAGCTTTGCCCCCCTTTCCCTTATATATCACGTTCATTCTACTAAATCGCCATTCATCGGGGACTTTCCCATCCACTATCATTTTATGCACTACCTGTGTTAATGTTTGCTTCGATTTTGGTCCTAGCTTCTTTGTTAATATAAACGGAATACCATCTTGTCCAGTTGACGTGCCACAAGGAAATTTCTCTGCCCTTTCCCACACTCTTTGCTCAAGTGAAGCAATTGCAGTAACCGGTCTATCCTCCTTCGATAAATTATGTGCAACATTTATTTCTTTAATTTTTATGTCATCCTTGTTCCCATGTGTTTCATTGCTTCATCCCCTTCTAGTCGAATACCCTGATCGGTAACAATAAACCTTCGCTCTAGCCTAGTCTTTTAACTCATTCCATTTAGATGTTTCCAGAACTTTCGAGCTGCTTTTCTATCCTTTTTATTTCCTTTTGACATCCATTGGGCACCCATTCTTCTAATTTTCTCATTAATCAAATAGGATGCTTCCCTTCTACACTTTATGAAGGTATCCCATTTTCTGTCTACTTCAACTTCCGGTTTCCCCTCTTCTTGAAATATATGTGTTCCCTGGACGCTTCCTGACGTTTCTCTATCGCCCTCTTGACCTGCTCAACCCACCAACTCTTCGGTTTGCGTCTTTTTTCCTTTAGGCTTTACTCGCACCTTTGCTAGCTCTAGCTCAAGTAATCGAGTTAATTTGGTATAAGTCCATTCTCTTTCATTATCCTCAAAAATTACTTTCTCAATTTGTTTGTCTGCTGCTTAAAATTGCTTTTCTGAGTAAAAATTCCACTCTGATTGTTCATCTCGCTTCAGTCCTACATTGGTTTCTCTTCTGAAACTGAAATTTATATGCTTGTGGTCACTACCTAGACTTCTGGAACCATGTTCATCTATGCTCATTACCCCTAGCCTATTATACAACCTCTGTGAGATTACTTCATAATCTATCGTCGAGTGCAGACTCCCTGCCTCCCATGTTATGAGCCCTTCGCACTTCTCGGTACTGTTGCATAAAACTAAATCATGCCTGTCACACATTTCCTGCAGCGTGCTTTCTGTCGAATCTGTGTACCCATCCAGGTCTTCTATATGTGCGTTCATGTCGCCTAATATAATAATCTCGCCCTGTCCTCCTAGCTCATCAATGTCGCTTGCAATACATTCTAACATTTTCCTGTTTTCCTCTTTGCCATTAGCTCATTACCAAAGGTATACACGGCCAAGGAGTGTTTGCTCCCCTGCCACTTTTCATTTTAGCCATAAATGTTCCTTGTATCCCAGTTTAACCCTTTGAAAATTCATACATTTATGAATGAATGACAAAATTCCACCCATCTTTCTGTTGCCCTCTGTTCTATTGCAACATTCTCATACGTAGTCTGGGTTACAGGGTGGTTGCTCCGTGTCTCTAAGATGCGTTTCCACTAAACCATATGCCATTAATTCCTCCTACTTTAACTGTTCTTTTATTTCCTCCCATTTCAGTCTATTCCAGCCACCTTGCATGTTAATGAAACCTATACCTGAATAAACCTGGCCCTGGCGCTTGTGTCTATTTCTTCTCCTATGGTTCCATCGTCCCTTTGATCTTGGTTCTTCCTTCTCTACACTGGTTCTCTCAGAGCTCTGGGTCCCTTTAAAAAAGCTGTTGCCTGGTGACCTATCCTACTACCCACCCTCTCGCCAGTGGCACCACCGCAGTGAATGCCATCCTGTGCAAAAGGGTGGGGCCTGACGTCGTACACTTCCCTGTTAACTTCCATTACTCCGTATCCTAGTCGTCGACTCATTAACCTAATTTCACAGTTAGCCTCAAAGACCCTCCTTTCCGTTTCGCTAGCCTGCCTCTGGATTTCTGGGATAGTGCATATGATCACACACTCGCAGAGGCCTCTCTAAGCATACGCATCCCCACTTCTAACTGCATCTCGAGATTCTGCCTCCTCCCCTTCAGCACATCGTAAGACCAGCATAGATAACGATGAGGTGTTCGCCATCCATGTTGCCCCCTACCACCTCCTGGGCTTTGGCCATTGTATCTACCATGCACTTCCCTGACTGGGCCTCCACCTGCACCCGCCTGTCCTCCTTCACTGTCGTCAAAATTCCTCCCTCAACCCTCGCTGCGTTCGAGTCACGGACTACCACAACCCACCTGCGCTCTAACCGTTTGCTTCCTAACTGCGACTGTTGCCCTCCGGATCGCACTAGCTGTTTCTCCCGCCGCCGTACGCTACTGTCGCGAGTCTCCGTGCCCATTTTTACCTCTCTATATTCCCCCCTCAAAGCCTGCAGCGCTTAGCACTGTAGGGTCGACGAGCCTCGTCTCCCACCTGACACTGTTCCGAACCGGGGTGCCCTGCTGGCCGCGACCTGAGCGCATCTACCTGCTCTTCTTGCTGGGCCCGCTTTTCCCGCTCCTCTTTAAGCTAGCCCACAATTCGCTCTAACAGGTCGACATTAGCCTCCTCCCTCTTAAGCGACTCGGCGACCTGAGTTTCTAGCTTAATACCTTCCTCTCGTTCCACCTTCAGGTCCCCTTTGAGTTTATTAATCCTAGCTGCCCATTCCCCTTTCAACGTCTGAACTGCCTCCTCAAAACGCTTACATATCTTGGACGTGAAGCTAGCCCCATCTGCCTCGGCTAAGTTCCTGAACTTGGTCTCGTCTAAAAAGCACCAACGGTCGCACTCCTTGCACTGCACTAACTCCCCGTCCCCGTCCACCTTCACTTTCCTAGCTTGCCGACCCATCGTCCGGCCCACTACGCAGCGTAAAAGCCCGCCAAAATTCCTACAAAAAGATAAGTAGAGTGATAGAGCGCACTCTGCCAGACATATCGAGAAGGAGACTTTTCAGGACTAAGGACAATACGGCCCCTTTTAAACGATTCAGGAAAGGCATGCTGAGTGACACAGATTTTTAACACATCCGAGAAAATGGGGTCTGCAATACGCCAGAATTCCAAATAGAACTCCACAGGAAGGCCATCTGGTCCAGGCACTTTGCCTCGTTTCATATAGAGTCTAACGCCTCCTTGATTTCAGCTGTCCTTGACAGAGCCGTACGGCCATAATGAAGTCCAGCGGCAACTTGGCAACTTGCGACAAGCCTGCAAAAAATTAGGTGCGCGGAAACGTCATCGCGAGCAACCAGAAGGAGCGACTGAGCAATATCCCGTAAATGGCCGAAAAACGCACTGATATTCCAGCCAACTGGCTCGGCAGCAGCCCTGGCCGAAGATGTAAAAGCGGGGGCACCTTGAGGGCACAACAGCTCCTGGCGCGCAAACCGAAGCACCTCAGGATGAGCAGTTGGACTGCGTCGACAACGCCATGCAGCCGCTGTCAAAAAGGAGGCTCGTAAAAAACGCCGTAGATGCTCCGAAAGCTCCTCTTTCCATGCGCACGTAAGCGACGAAGGCGACGGGGTGTGCTGAGCAATACGCAGCTACACCGTCACCACGCTCACCTCATTTGAGACGCGAACCCTAAGTGGGCGGCGCAATGGTGGCGCCACTGCTCTTTCAGAAGGTCCCAGTCACCAGTCACCAGTCACGGCCCCAACAACAAGAGATAGTGCAGGTGCCGGAACCCTGAGTGACAGAAGAAAGGGGCGATAGTCTGATATGTATAGCGGCGAGGATGGCAGCATCATTACGTTAGCAGCACACGCTGTTCTCGAAAAGCCTGTCGGTACATACGCCCTGTCTAATCTGCTCGACGATAACCCGCGACGCCAAGTCCACACAAAGACGCAGCCATACAGAAGCTCATAAGCGTCTGTTGGCATAAACTGGTTGACTAGGCGGCGCAACTTGCGCGCATTCCAGCCAGGCCTGCCCCTCACTGCACTCGCTGTCCAGTTTTATAGGGTTCTTGGTCCCCAGATTCCCCAGGCTGAGGACGTCTCCGCCAGGGTGGGAGTGGGTTAAAACGAATTATCGGGCACAAACACGGTTGCCCCGCCGCGGTGGCTCAGTGGTTAGGGCGCTCGACTACTGATCCGGAGTTCCCGGGTTCGAACCCGACCGCGGCGGCTGCGTTTTTATGGAGGAAAAACGCTAAGGCGCCCGTGTGCTGTGCGATGTCAGTGCACGTTAAAGATCCCCAGGTGGTCGAAATTATTCCGGAGCCCTCCACTACGGCATCTATTCTTCCTTTCTTCTTTCACTCCCTCCTTTATCCCTTCCCTTAAGGCGCGGTTCAGGTGTCCAAAGATATATGAGACAGATACTGCGCCATTTCCTTTCCCCCAAAACCAATTATTATTATTATTATTCACAAACACGCACCACCGCACACAGGGACACGCCCTTGTCACGTGTCGAACTAGGGAGAGAGGATTTCCTTGGGTTGACGTCGACGGCGGAGGGAGATGCTTTCTAACCGGCAGAATGTCCACACGCGGGGTTGACACCTGTTCTTTAGATGTCAGCCAACGCCGCGGTCAAGATCGCACGGTCGGGTCCAGTAGCCGAAAGGGTCGCTTCATTCCTGGCGACGCATGCGAAGGCTGGCGGACGACGACCGCTAATCCGCCGCCGTTTGCCCACGCAGACCGTCCTTTACCGGAAACCAGTCCGCATTAGTTCTCCCAACTTAGACACGACCATTGGGGATTAGCTGCCGCATGATCCCTGCGGCGGCCTATCTGCTCCGCCAAGAGTCCATCCAGTGCAGCCGCACTCGGTGCGGCCTGGGAGCGATCGCCAGATGCTCGGCGCTCGCTGCGGAGGCTTTCCTCGGGCCTTCGCTCCCCTTACTTGGCTCCCGGAATCCACCTGGGCGACGCTCTCGGGTACTCGGGTCACGAACGTGGGAGCGATTGTTCTCGCGTGGCTTGGAACCATCCCGAAGAAGCTTAGTGCTGAATTCCGGCAGGTGCAGCCTTGCCGACGACGCGGCTAATACAGACGGGCGGGCGCCCGAATGTAACAGTAGTCGACGCATGCGGACACTTTAAGCTCGAATTCAAAGCGACCTTCTCAACATCCGAAGACAGGGTACTAGAAGTGCTGGTGCTAATCCTCGATGTAGAAGTCGGCGACTGTACAGGTTCCGCGTCAGGAGATGGCCTTGGCTCCAGTCCAGGCGGAGCGGATCACACGCAGCCTACTGAATACTTCTTTCTGTACTGTCCCAGGTTATCGCGCTCTCCCGGAATACGCAGCGGAACTGTGAGCCTCCCGAGGTGCTGCAGAAGTTCTGTACCCGGCACTCTTCGACGGCCTGGCGGAGCCAATGTTTTGAAACACGCGCCACATCGCTGCTGGCCACATCGCTGCAACGATTCTGCGCAAGCGCTGCTGTTATCTGCAAGCTACGCTACGGAAACGGCGGGGGCGGTTCCTCTCACTTTGGCAGCAGCGGCGGAGCGGATCACACGCAGCCTGCTGAACTTGGAGAGGCTAAGGCTGACAGTGCAGGCAACTTTACTGTCGGCTTGCTTGGTTCATCACTGGACACATCAGCCGCAAGCACCGGTTCTTCCACACAGTGACTCTGAGACGCAGAGGAGCCACCTGTAAGAGCGTCGGTGTCGGAAGAGCCAGGCTCCTTGGTGGCTTCAACGTCTGCCTGTGCGCCCGACGGAGGTGCAGGTCGCGCCGCAGCCGCCGAGTACGAGGGCTTGATCGCGCATGCCACGGTAGCATGTGTATCAGCACAACGTCGACACGGCAGAACACAACATTGTCCTTGGTGCCCAAAAGACCCCATAGCGGGCGCAGAAACAAGCCGTGCACTGTAACCTAAAGTATACAGTCGACCCACAACGCCGACAAACGCGCTGCATGCCTTAGTAATCGCATGTTACGCCGCGGCCAGTGACCTTGATGTATTTAGGCATGGGCTTCATTTCAATTCGGACGTACCGCGTCCCCGTGGTGACAGTGGGATGCGACCCCATGATGCCGTGACTTATGTGCAGCACCTTGCCCATAAGGGGAGAGAGAGCCTTGGCAAAGGCATCACTTGGCACGCGGACGGGAAGCAAAATTGGAGGACGCTTAAGCTTCGCCTTTAAGAGTAGAACGCGACAGCGTGTTCCAGCACTGCCAAGGAGTCTACGGAACGCCATCGCCCGTTCGGTGCGAAGCCTTGCCCGTTAGACAAATCGCTCTTCTACGTACGGTGAAATGGACGCGCGGAGCGGCAAACCACGTAAAAGCGCTGCCAGACGCCTTGCCGAAACGCGCGGGACTCAAGTTGCAGTCGTAGTTTGTCAGCACATCGTTCTCGATTAACCTGATGACACGAATGCCAGCATAGCTTCCGCGCCGAACGAAAGGGCAGCCAGCTGCAAGCTTCGTGAACGCGCTTTGGATGTGCGCTGCGTTGTTCGCTGCTCACCGCGTGATTCCTGCGTGCCCGCACAGCCCCACGCGCCCGAACGAGACGAGCGGGAGGCGCTGCAGTCACGCGCCATCTGTTGAAGCAGTGGCGTACATTGCGAGGAGAAGGACGAGGAATGTTTTGCTCATGGCCGACGCCGACGACACCAGCTTTTCTGCGACACGAGCTCCTTAACGCGGTAGCGTTAAAAAGAACAGTCACCTGGGGACTCAAGGGAACAATGGCGATGCGTTCCTTGATGATTAGGCAGGACGCATCGATTGTAGCCATGGCGGCTTCACTCTTCACAGTTACTTGGTAGCTGCGTGCACCGAAGTGCTGTACGGAGTAAACTTCCTCCAGTCCAACTACGGAGGCTGTCGCATCGACGACATTCTCCGGACTAGCCCTGAGCCGTCGTGGCGGAGGGTAACGTCTCCGCATCAAACACTAAAGGCCCTGGTTCCAGACTAGCCCCCTCAGGGACGACGACGTCAAAAGCAAGAGTCTTTGTTGCTGGCAGGCTCACAATATTGAGGCGCCCACCAGCCGAAGGACAACCGGACAAGAGAGCACGACCCAAGGTCGAACATCGGCCATCGACTCAAGCCGGCGGCCGGAACACACCGAAGCAAAGTCCACGAGAAGACACAAATGTACATCCATCCTCAACGGCCTCTGAAGCACCGTCCCAGCACCAGGTAAGTAAGCACCAGGTCACGCTATGACGGACGCCACCGCCATTTTAGACAATCATATACATGTTCATTCGTCTATATATATCCGATAGCTGACATCAGTGTGGAGCCAGTTTTCCCGGCAACATTCGTACCAAAACTGTGAGCAACCGTTTGCCCTATAGCGTTCAGGGTAATGTTATTCTATTTCTAGTTGCGTGTTCTACGATTTCTCGTTGCGTATAGATTACATGTACCCGCCGCGGTGGCTCAGTGGTTAGGCGCTCGGCTACTGATCCGAAGTTCCCGTGTTCGAACCCGAACGCGGCGGCTGCGTTTTTATGGAGGCAAAACGCTAAGTCGCCCGTGCACTGTGCGATGTCAGTGGACGTTAAAAAAGCCCAGGTGGTAGAAATTATTCCGGAGCCCTCCACTACAGCACCTCTTTACTCCTTTCTTCTTTCACTCCCTCCTTTATTCCTTCCCTTACGGCGCGGTTCAGGTGTCCAACGATATATGATACTGGGCCATTTCCTTTCCTCATTATTATTATAATTAAGCGGGAGCTACACTATGAGACAGATACTGCGCCATTTCCTTTCCTCAAAAAATTTATTATTATTATTATTATTATTATTATTATTATTATTATTATTAGCTACACTAGGCTCCCAGTCGAGCATTTCGCGGTACACGCGAGAGGAAAGTTGTGCGCATGCGCCGTTACCATGGTGCATGGGGGAGGCCAGTTGTGCGCATGCGCCGCTACCATGCCAACAGGGGAGGAGGAGTGGGTGCGCCGCGGGCTTCGTCACCTCTTTCTTCCGGAGTCCCTCCTTTATTCCTTCCCTTATGGCGTGGTTCAGAAGTCTGCCGATATGTGATAGATATCGATATGAGATGCTGCGCCATTTCCTTTCCCCCGAAAACCAATTTAACCCTACGGCCGCGGTCCGCGGTGTCGGGTCTCCACGGAAGGCGTCGCATGGATCCCACCTATACCGTTCCGCTGAACGCATTAAGGTGCACCGGCGTGATAAAGGAGGCACTGAGAGAAGGAAGAGGTGCCGTAGTGGAGGGCTCCGGAATAATCTCGACCACCTGGGGATCTTTAACGTTCACTGACATCGCACAGCGCACGGGCGCCTTAACGTTTCGCCTCCATAGAAATGCCGCCGCCGTGGTCTGGTTCGAACCTGGGTACTCCGGATCCTGGACCGCAAGGATTGACCTTGTGTATCTGAAACCAACCAGTCTAAGTATTGTGTAGGCAGCGTTGAGACAACATTGCGTGTTACTTTACCGATTATCTCAGTGTTTATCTCTGTAAAAACAATTGAATAAATTGTAATGGGACCGACAGGCGCAGCGCAGCGAAGAAGCGGACGAGTTCAAGCGGGACAACGAAGAAGCAGACGAAGTGCAGCTGGGTTTTTCGAACGACGCCTGTGAGTGTGCCCGTCGTGTCGCCGGACAACCAAGACCAACCGACCTGTGCCTCAAATAAACGCCTTGACACTTGGTGGAGGTGCGGGGTATCGATCCCAGTACCTCACCAAGGCGGAATCAAACTATTCTGTTACAGAAAAAGAATGTCTCGCCATCATTTGGGCAATTGCCAAGTTCCGCCCTTACATTTACGGCCGGCCCTTCTATGTCGTCACAGACCACCACGCCCTATGCTGGCTATCCTCCCTCAAAGATCCTTCTGGCCGACTCGCCCGCTGGGCTTTACGTCTCCAGGAGTTTGATATACACGTCATTTATCGCTCCGGCCGCAAGCACTCAGACGCCGACGCCCTTTCTCGTTCACCACTCCCATGCGAGTCAACCTCTGCCCTCGTCTGTGCCTACGAATTCTCTTCGTTCAACATCCCTGATATGCTCTCCGAACAATTGAAGGATCCTTGGATCACCTCGCTGCTAAACTTCCTGAACACTCCCTCGCCGCATCCTTCGACCCGGACCCTTCGCCGCCAAGCCCACCACTTCGCCGTTCGTGATGGCCTCTTATACCGCCGTAATTACCTCCCCGACGGCCGGAAGTGGCTGTTGGTCATCCCTCGACACCTCCGTGCTACAATCTGTGCCTCTTTTCACTCCGCTCCACAATGCGGCCACGCCGGTGTACTGAAAACATATGCTCGCCTTCGTCAGCGATTCTACTGGCGAGGTATGTACCGCTACATACGTCAGTACATTCGGTCATGCATCGCCTGCCAACGTCGCAAGAAACCTCCCCACCCCGCCGCCGCTCCTTTGCAGCCGTTACCTTGCCCTGGCCGTCCCTTTGACCGCGTCGGCATTGATCTTTATGGCCCGCTTCCAACTACTTCGGCTAATAATCGGTGGATCATCGTTGCCGTTGACCATCTCACCCGTTACGTCGAAACGTCGGCTCTCAAATCTGCTACCGCAAAAGATGTCGCCCACTTCCTTCTACACAGTCTTGTTCTTCGTCACGGCGCCCCGAAAGAACTTCTGAGTGACCGCGGCCGTGTTTTTCTCTCGGACGCCGTCGAGGCCCTGCTCAAGCAATGCCAAATCGTTCATCGCTACACCAGCGCCTATCACCCCCAGACCAACGGCATGACTGAGCGGTTCAACCGCACTCTGAGTGACATGCTCGCCATGTACGTTGACACCGCCCACTCCAACTGGGATCAAGTGCTCCCGTTCGTCACGTACGCGTATAACACAGCTACTCAGACAACAACGGGGTTTTCTCCTTTCTTCCTCTTATATGGCCGGGAGCCTACATCCACCATGGACACCATCCTTCCTTATCACCCTGACCCTTCCGAGACCACCTTACTCTCCGAAGCTCACCTGTATGCCGAAGAATGCCGGCAACTTGCCCGCTCTTTCACCACACAGCAACAATGGGATCAGAAGCACCGTCGGGATTCCCCGGACCCTCCAGCGTCATACCCATCTGGCGCCCTCGTTTGGCTCTGGGTGCCTTCCTCTACTCCCGGCCTCGCCACGAAACTACTGTCTCGCTTTCACGGGCCTTACCGGGTTGTCCACCAAACTTCTCCGGTGACTTATATCGTTGAGCCGCTCGTTCCCTCTTCGGACCACCGTCGCCGGGGGCGCGAAACTGTGCACGTTGAGCGCCTCAAGCCTTACTATGACCCGCCCATCCTCTCCTCTCCGTAAGTCGCCAGGATGGCTCCTTTTTCGGAGAGAGAGTAATTGTAATGGGACCGACAGGCGCAGCGCAGCGAAGAAGCGGACGAGTTCAAGCGGGACAACGAAGAAGCAGACGAAGTGCAGCTGGGTTTTTCGAACGACGCCTGTGAGTGTGCCCGTCGTGTCGCCGGACAACCAAGACCAACCGACCTGTGCCTCAAATAAACGCCTTGACAAAATAAACAATATGTCTGCCCGAATAGTTCTTCAATGCTTAACATTTTAGTCACAATAGACTCGACAACATGCATAGCCACCGGGCAACTACAGCTCTCGCTACGTATATCCTGGCATAGCTGAGCTAAGCCATTGCCATTTTTTTTTTGTATCAAAGGCGTGAGGCAACTGTTCGTCGTACACCGTTGCGGGTAGCGTCATACGATTTCTCGTTTCATGTAGCATATGTCTCTTAGGTTGGAGGCTAGCTGGTAGAAAAGGCCGCTACCAGTCAAGGACTGCCAGCCAGGACGCGCAACTTCCCGTCTTCCAGGCCTACGTTCCGGGGGCGAGAAGCATGTCTTTTGTGATGAAAATGATGGTTTGGTTTGGTCTATGGGGGTTTAACGTCCCAAAGCGACTAAGGCTATGAGAGACGCCGCAATGAAGGGCATCGGAAATTTCTACCACCTGGGGTTCTTTAACGTGCACTGATGAAAATGAAAGTTGTTCTATAAATCAACAGGAGGCTAGCTCGAGACAGGTAATGAAACCGAGTGTTTCGACCGTCTGAGTACTTCACTAGAAACTTTTTTGACTTAGCGTCTGTAGAATCAGCATTCGAAGGCGCGTCTTCGTTTCATTTCTTTGCGCGCAACCCGCATCGATGTCGAACGCTCACGATGACACACAAATACTTTCGCCTTGAAGTTCATATTTTTTTCAGCGCAACGGCACACAGCCAAAAAAGACGAGAAGAAAGATAAGGACGAACACAGCGTTGACTGACAACTGTTAATTCTGAGAAGCACACACAGCTTAAAGGGACCCAGAAAGGGGGTCTCAATAAAGGCGCGATATGTCTGGGATGTTAAAAGACGACGGTTCATAATTAATTATCCCCCAGCAAGAATTATTTTAATGCCTTTTGTGGAAGCCGAGCTATATGAAGACAAAATATCAACTTCCGCGTCTTCGCGACTTTCCCTCTCCTCTCGCAAGCCAAAACGGCGGCGCTCTTCCGGCGGCCCCACTCAATCGACCCCTCCCCTACCTCCGCGGGCTGCGGCGCGCGCGGAGTGGCCGCAGCAGCGCGTGACACTGAAAGAAGTTTGCGCTCTGAACCAATGGTAACCCCCGGCTGCTGATCTCATTTGCAAAACGTGACGCCGTCTGCCAGGTTTTCGCGCGATAGCCCGGCACCGCATGTCGCCGCGAGTTGCGAAAGCGGCAATTTTTAAAAAAATTTATTGTAAATTTCCCGCTCGCTTTTTAGGTCTCGTACGCGGCATGGACGCTCGGTGGCCTGTACTCCACATTGTGCTAGACTTTTAAAGCCCAGCTCAAACACACCTTTCTGTGGCCCTTTAAATACTCTCAGACCAGCGTAGGCGCACTCCGTGAAAGGTAAAAAAGAAAAATAGGAAAGAAGGAATAGGGAAGGTGCTAACCTTGTCGAGCACTGCGCAACTTGCAAGGATTGCACACCGATGTTTTCGGGAGTGAGGATTCTGAGCAGAAGCAAGTTGAAAACAACCTGTGAGACGATAGAGGCATACTATATTCAAACAGCTGGGTCAGGATGTGTCAGCGATACTTCGGTCATTTTCTATAACGCAGAAAAGGCGTTCCTTTCAATGTTTTTGCGATAAAGATGTGATGAGATACTTTTTTCTTATTTTTCCTTTTTCCCCCCTTTTACGGTGTGCGCCTGCGCTGGCTTGAGAGTATTTATGCTGTGTGTGCGTCTCTGAATAAACAGTTGTCAGTCAGCACTGCGTTCGTCCTTCCTCTCTTCCTTTTTCCCTTCTTTGGCTGTGTGTCGTTGCGCTGAAAAAAAAATGAGCTTCAATCAAGAATGCCAACTAGCCCAAGAAATAACTCTACTGAATTACCTTCGCCTTCACAGCACGTAAGTGTCCTCTAAACTTTCGAGCGGCAGCTCTACTCAAGGCAAAAGTCGCTCACCATTCCGTGCCTGATTTCATCATCATCATCATCAGCCTTACTACACCCACTGCAGGGCTAAGACCTCTCCTCCCATGTCTCTCCAATTAACCCTGTCCTTTGCCATCGTCATCCACCCTTTTCCTGCAAACTTCTTAATCTCATCCGCCCACCTAACCTTCTGCCGCCCCCTGCTACGCTTACTTTCTCTTGGAATCCACTCCGTTAAGCTTGACGACCAGCGGTTATCGTGCCTTCGCATTACATGCCCTGCCCAAGCTCATTCCTTCCTCTTGATTTCGACAAGGATGTCATTAACCCGCTTTTGTTCTCTAACCCACTCTGATCGTTCCCGGTCTCTTAACGTTACACCTATTATTTTTCTTTCCATGGCTCACTGCATTGTCCTTAACTTAAGCTCTCCACCTTTCTGCCCCGTAGGTGAGTACCGGTAAGATACAGCTGTTGTACACTTTTCCCTTGAGGGATATTGGTAAACTGCAATTCATGATCTGAGAGAACCTGCCATATGCGCTCCACCCCATTCTTCTCCTTCGTTATTTCCCTCTCAAGATCCGGATCACCTGCCACTACCTGCCCTAAGTAGACGTATTCCTTTACAACTTTCAGGCTCTCACTGCAAATTGTGAACGGCTGTTCCCTTGCTACTGTTGAACATTACCTTGGTTTTCTGCATGTTAATTTTTAGACCCAGCGTTCTGCTCTGCCTGTCTAGCTCATTGATCATAATTTGGAGTTCACCTCTTGAGTGACTCAGCAAGGCAATGTAATCAGCGAATCGCAGATTATTTAGGTATTCTCCATTTACTCTTATTCCCGGACTGTTCCCAATTCAATGCCTCGGAATAGCTCCTGTAAAAAGGCGGTGAATTGCATTGGCGAGATCGTGTCTACTTGCCTGACGCCCTTCCTTATTGGAATTTTATTGCTGACTTTATAGAGGACTATAGTAGCTGTGCTGCAGTTGCGCTATATATATATATATATATATATATATATATATATATATATATATATATATATATATATATATAAATATATATATATATATATATATATATATATATATATATATATATATATATATATATATTATACACAAACACACACACACACACACATATATATATATATATATATATATATATATATATATATATATATATATATATATATCCTCCAGTATTTTGGCATAAGGCTCTTCTACCCCCTAATTACGCAATGCCTGTATGGCTGCTGAGGTTTCCACTGAGTCGAATGCTTTCTGGTAATCAATGAAGGCTATATATAGAGGCTGGTTATATTCTGTGCATTTCTCTATCATCTGATTGGTAGTGTGAATATGATCTATTGAGGAATATTCTTTACGAAAGCCTGCCTGACCATTTGGTCGATTAAAGTCTAAAGCTTCTGGTACGGTCGAGGTCATAAGGCATTGCGTATACAGGGTGGCTAGTTTATCTAGCACGATGGCCCCTCCATCCTTCAACACATCTGCTGTTACCTGATCCTCAACAGCTGCTTTTTCCCTTTTCATTGCTCCTAAAGCTTTATTTCCTCTTTCGTTACTGGCGGGATGACGCATTGCTGTGCACTACTGTCTTTCTCATTAACGCTCTGATTACATTGGCTGCTGTACAGATTTGTGTACAACTCTTCGGGTACGTTAACTATATTATCCATGTTGCTAATGGATCCACCCTGCTTGTCTCTTAACGCATGCATCTGATTTTTACATATGCCTAATTTCCTCTTCACCGCTTTTAGGCTACCTCCGTTTTTAGAGCATGCTCGATTCTCCCCATATTAAACTTCCTTATGTCGGCTACCTTGCGCTTATTTATTAACTTCGATAGCTCTGTGAGTTCTATTCTGTCGGTAGGGTTAGACGCCCTTATGCTTTGGCGTTTCTTAAGCAGATATTTGCTCACCAGAGATAGCTTTCTGGTATCCTGTCGAACTTTCCTAGTGCCTACTTCTACTGCGCACTCCGGAATGATGGCTGTCATATTATTGTTCATTGTATGAACATCAGGATCGTCTTCCTCAGTTAAAGCCGAATATCTGTTTTGCAGCGCTATCCTAAATTGCTGTGCTTTCCCTCTTACGGCTAGCTCGTTAATGGACTTCCTCTTCACTAGCTTTTTCCGTTCCCTCTTCAAGTCTAAGCTAATTCGAGACCTTGCCATGCTGTGGTCGCTACAACGCACCTTTCCGAGGACGGCCACATCCTGAACGATGCCAGGTTGAGCGCATAGTATGAAGTCGATTTCATTTTTAGTCTCACCATTGGGGCTCTTCCAGGTCCACTCCCTGTTTTCTCGTTTGCGGAAGAAGGTATTCATGGTCCGCAATTCTATCTGCGAATTCGACTATTAACTCTCCCCTGCTATTTCTAGAACCTATCCCATAGTCACCTACCGCGTGGTCGCCAGTCTGCTTCTTGCCCACCTTCGCATTGAGGTCGCCCATCAGTACAGTGTGCTGTGATTTTACTTTATTCACTGCCGATTCTACGTCCTCATAGAAACTTTCAATGGTCTGGTCATCATGGCTGCATGTAGACGCGTAGGCCTACACCACTTTCAGCCTGTACCTCCTTTTCGGACTAATTACAATAGCTGCTACCCTCTCGTTAATACTATGGAGCTCCTCTACGTTGCCATCTACGTCCTGAATAATGAGGAATCCCACACCTAATTCTCGTCTATCCTCTAATCCGCGTTAGCACAGTATGTGTCCATCCCTTAGTACTGTATACGCCTCACCTGTCCTCCTAATCCCATTTAATTCCCGCTAGTTCCTCGAACAGCACTGCTAGCTAGGCTAGCCTCACCAGATAAAGTTCTATCGTTAAACGTTGCCAGGTTCAGACTCCCATGGCGGCCTGTCCGGAGCCAGAGATTCTTAGCACCGTCCGCTGCGTCACAGGTCCGACCGCCACCGTGGTCAGTTGCTCCGCAGCCGCTGCAGACTGAGGGCCGAGGGTTAATTGGTTTGTTCATAGAAGGATGTGGCCAAGTACTACACCAGGGTGACCAAGTCCTGTTCTGGTGAGGGAGTGCGTTGTCGGTTCTGGTCGCCGAGATCAGGCCGCACCCCAGGCTTCGTTATGCAATTCCATCGACACGCGGTTTTTTTTAAACCCGGTGGAGAATTGCGCGGCACCAGGATTTGAACACCGGTCCTCTTGAACGTGAGGCGAACGCTCTACATCTACGCCACCGCTGCCTCTCTCTGATTTAACCTTGGTTTAACCTCGAGAAGCGCAGTATAGCAATAGACTGATTTTGAGAGATTGAACTTCACCAATTTGGACCAAAATCGACGTCGAACCATAACTGAGCGTTCCCGACACGATGGTGGCCGCCAAATTTGGCCCTAGTAAAAATTGGAAAATTGGTTTTCTCGAAAACCCGCCGCGGTGGCTCAGTGGTTAAGGCGCTTGGCTACAGGTCCGGAGTTCCCGGGTTCGAACCCAACCGCGGTGGCTGCGTTTCTATGGAGGCAAAACGCTAAGGCGCCCGTGTGTGTGCGATGTCAGTGCACACGTTAAAGATCGCCAGGTGGTCGAAATTATTCCGGAGCACTCCATTACGGCACATCTTTCTTCCTTTCCTTACGGCGCGGTTCAGGTGTCCACCGATATATGAGACAGATACTGCGCCATTTCCTTTCCACAAAAACCAATTATTGACGAAAGGAAATGACGCAGTTAATATTCGCCATATCTCGGTGGACACCCGAACTGCGCCGTAAAAAAAATTGAGGAAGTGAAAGAGAAAGGTGTCGTAGTGGAGGTCTCTGGAATTTTTTCGACCCCCTGGGGATCTTTAACGCGCACTGACATCGCACAGCATACGGGTGCCTTTTGCTTTTTTCGCCTCCTTAGAAACGCAGCCGCTGGGGTCGGGTTTGAACCCGGGTGCTGCGGCTCAGTAGACGAGCGCCTTAAGCACTTAGCCACCGCGGCTGGTATTTTGATTGAGTCATCTCTAAAATTGGGCGGGGCACCCCCGAAATATGACCTTGGCCGATTTGGACCAAAATTGATCTCCAACCGTACCTGACCGAGACCCAGTGTCACAAAATTCTGCGCAGATTCGGAAGGCAGGCGCGGCGCGAAAGCAATCTCGCCAGCGCGAGCAATTGAGAATTATGGAACATTGGAGAAAATTCCGGGGAGCGCTTAGTCTTGCGTGTGTTGCGGCCCTCTACTTCGCTCGCCCGCGCGGCGCGAAATGAATCACATCCGCGCGCGCCGTCGATTATTCCAGAAGCCTGAAGATAATATTACTCATCGCCGAAATAGAGGGTGTTGTCTTGAGCGTGCTGAGTGATGCCCTCTCCACTGCGCTCGCGTGGCGGCGGCGTCGGGTCGCAAGAAGCAACCTGAATATTCTAGAAAACATTCTCAACGCCTGACCAATGGCGACGCGCAACTGGCGCGAGGATGACAGTGAAATTGTACCTTTGATACTGTGTGTATAATGTGCGCCTGTCGTGGTGTATAGAAACGAACAGACGCGGTGTGCGCCTCTGTCTGGCAGCCCGTGCCGCCGTTTAAGCTTCGCAGAAGCGCCCTCGCACGACTCCCGGGTCAAAACAACTCGCCCAGCCACGGACCAGCGAGGCAGTGCGCGCCTATCTTCGGGACGGCTCCGTCGTGATCCTCCGGTCGTAGGACTGTCGTAGTGCCCAGTGAACAAACTGTTTCTTGTTTGTCTCTGTAGTGAACTTTAGATGCAACATCTGTGTTACGCTGTAATCTCTCTCGAGTATTACTTTACCTTATTGAATAACTCCACCCTCAAGACAGCATCTCCATCCTGACAGACTCTAAGGCTGCTCTCATGAGCCTACAACACCCAAAACATACCTCTTCAGCCGCAGCTTTCCTCAAGGCCCGCCTCATGGCTCTAGAGGAGGCGGGCATAGACATTTCTCTCCGATGGATTCCTTCCCACTCCGAAATCCCAGGTAACGAAGCTGTCGACGCCTTAGCCAAACTGGCTCACTCTACTTCCAATGGCGTATCACCAGCAGTCAGACTCCTAGATTACCCCAGAAGACATCTCCGTAACAATGTACTTTCTTACCATCCAGACTCCTGAGTCTCCTCAGGTCTCCCCTTCAAGCGTTTTCCAGCAAACCTTCCAAGAAGAGAACGATCTCTTCTACTCCGTATGAGAATCGGCTGCACTTGGACCAGGTCCCGCAAGTTCAGCCACGGTTTAGCCCCAGACCCGAACTGCTCTTAGTGCGGTGATACTGAGACCGTTGGTCATCTCGTCTGTCCGGCATATGACGCGCAGAGAAACACATTATATAACCGTTACAGACAGCTCGGATTGCCTGCAGAAACTGAACACCACCTCCTCTTCCCCAATCGGCATATCCTTCGAGCCTGTCATTATCTCCTCACTTTCCTTGACAACACAATCCTTAACTCAGTCCTATGACCTTAACACTGCGTCTCGCTATATACCCTTGTCCCTATCTAGAATTTCACGCCACATATACCTCCGTTGCCTCACATTTTACACATTTCCCCATCCTACACCCCACCCCCTTTCTTTTCTCTCTTCAGTCCTAGTAGGCCTTATACCTACAACTATTTATACCACTTCTACACCTGACACTTATATTCCTATGTTACCTTGAAATGCAAATAGAGTTCGTCCCAAGTCAGTAATAATAATAATAATAATAATAATTGGTTTGGGGGACGAAAATGGCGCAGTATCTGTCTCATATATCGGCGGACACCTGAACTGCGCCGTAAGGAAAGGGATAGAGGAGGGAGTGAAAGAAGAAAGTAAGAATTGGAGGTGCCGTAGTGGAGGGCTCCAGAATAATTTCGACCACCTGGGGATCTTTAACGTGCAATGACATCGCACAGCACACGGGCGCCTTAGCGTTTTCCGGGTTCGAACCCGAGAACTCCGGATCAGTAGCCGAGCGCCCTAACCACTGAGCCACCGAGGCGGGTCAAGTCAGTACACACTCCATCTTTCTGTGTTACCTTACAAGGCAAATGGACTTCCTCCCAAGCCGTGCGCATTACATTCTTCTCTCTTATCTTACTGTGCGAATGGACTTCCTCCCCAAGCCACTGCACATCCCATTTTTCTGTTTTACCGTTCATTGCAAATTGTTCTCAGCATTAATGCCCATTATCCTTATTTTTGGGGGTGCCACTCCCTGTTAATCCACACTGACTTTATCTTCTGTCAGACTACACCAACACTTTACTGTTGGTCTGTTGGCTACTCTCACTTCCCATAGTGCTGTGTCATTCTCCCATATGTGACCTCTCAGTGCTCCTAGGGTGTTCAAAGAACCGCTCCCGACTTTTTGGCTGTGTCCTGTGCTGTGTGTTGCGTCAAATGACCGCTCCCATTCCATAACCGGACTTTCCAGTGTTGTGTCCTGTGTCCTCCTAAGAGTGACCGCTCAGTGCTTCGAGTGCTGTCAACGGACCTCTCACATTCCATAAAAGGACCGTCGCTGTGTGGGCAGACCTACCATCTGTCCTTCCTCGGCAGTGCAGTGTTCCTATTGTGCGGTGTTGTGTGGTGTGGTAAACTCCTTTGGATATCACCACCTCCAGTCCGCATTAGAAAAGTCTTACCCACCAAGTGCCTTATACGCTCGCATGGTGTGTGCCGTGTTGCCTTTCTCGGACCCCTCCTCCCTTACCCCTCCCCCGGCTCTGAGCACACTCTAAATATTTTCACGCATAGAGTCCTGCCCCGGACCGGTTTTAAGCGTGAAACGCGCTCCTCGGCGGCATGAACTTCGTTTTCAGCACCACGTGACTGACAATAAGCGTTGTTTTCGTCCATACAAGCGTGACGCGCGTTCAGGACACCCCCACTCGCTTTCTTTTACGCTTGATGCAAGATTCTATGCGTGAGGACCGGAAAACTCATGCTAAAAAAACCCGTGTGGCCGATCTCTCTTCTCCTCATCATGCATATATATATATATATATATATATATATATATATATATATATATATATATATATATATATATATATATATATATATATATATATATATATATATATATATATATATATATATCCTGATACATATCCCCAACGGAGGCAGGCGACGCGGCCGTTGCTCGCTTCTGATTTGCTGCAGTGGATTCCTTTCATTTATTCTTTTTTTCGTGCGGAGGCATTGAAATGTGGCGCTGGCTTCATTGATTTTGGCAGGAAAGCGTGGTTCGACCGCCAGAGCCGTTGGAGCCACCGGCCATAGCAGTCTCTTTTGTGCGTCGTGTCTGCCTGCGTTTCAAGCGTGCGCTGTATGGCGTGCTCGTTTCTGATGGTGAAGAGTGGCGAAAAACCAACAATGTTATGACTACGTTGACATCTGTTGACCGGCTTGGTGTGCCGTGCAGTAGGCAGTAGATGCAAGAACACCGAGAACGACTGCCCAGAGTTCACGTGCAACAATGGCGCCGCTCTCCGCGAACTGTGTGCGCTCATCGGCCATTTTTGAATATCTAGGTAAGCAAATTATTTTTAATGTCGTCACTCAATATATGTTTTCGAAATATTTTCCGAGAAACGGCGTTTTCAGAGTAAAGTATATGAGATCTTGTTTTCCTCCGAACTTCGCCTTATGGTTAGGTCAAGTTCTTAGCTGCCATTTGACTCGGGTCGTGTGGTCGACCGGGAGAGATGACAAGAAGGAGAGTTGCTCTCGCTGCCGTTGCTATGAGTCGTCTCGTTCGCCATCCGGTTTCACCTGTCTCGGCGTGTTGCTATCGTTAGCGTTTGATCTTTGGCGCCAAAGTTTCGCGGCCGCGTTGCGGTTCGCGTCGGTGGCTATTTTCGGGAGAGGAGTAGTACCACCGGCGCTCCTTGAACCTCCAGGCTGCTCGCGCGGGGGGGGGGGGGGGGGGGGGGAGGGGGTAGAAAGCTCCTGCTCCTACCGTTCTCCACAGAGAGCATCGAAAATGAGATAAATTTGGCATACCGCAATTCACAGTCGAACCGGACATTACGACGCGTTGAAACCTGTCAAGTTACACAGAACCGGCGCGTTAAGGCCACACTAAAAAGTGCCTGTTTGTGCTACACATCGCGGCTGGAGTTCCTTGTTTTATGACAGTGCGTGACGCATCGATCTAATAGTATTGTATTGAAATGGCATATGACTGTCGGCGGCACTACAACCTAACCTTATATGTTATGATACAATTCTGTTACCTTTACAAATTTCAGTCCGCTGGGTGAAGTCGCAGTCATGTGTAATTAATATTTGCATTGCTGGGAGGCAGCACAAATAGGTTTGCGGTCTGGTACGTAGAGCCAGTGCTGCTGCGGGTGGTGGTGTTAGCTGTAGCGGCGGCAAAGATGCAGCACAGTGGCGGCCATGCTGTGCTCTCGCAATGACAGCATACGAACGGGCAGAAAAGCTGTTCTTTTAGCTGCTCAAGAACAGCAGACGTGTTAAAGCCGTGAATTCGGACTTGCACATTTAACTGCAGATCCACAAAAATGCCGCAACAACAAAAAGCCTGTGCCTCGTTTGGTACCGACTGCTGCGACTAATAGCTTATCGCTGGAATGCCATTCCTGAAATTCGCGACGAAAGCTTTAATGATATCAAGAAACATAGTCACAACGAAGTCTAGGTTAACGATTTTTTCTGATTAACGAATATTTTTCAGACCCTGTGCAGAGCGCATATTGTTTCGATGTAAATACAGTTGCTATGAATTTCAATATAGCGACTTTTATAACAATCATTTAAACTATTTGTGACCATTTTTTTGTTTTTCTTGGGTGCCATGAACTCTGCTATAATACAAAATTTATAATTCCTAACCGATATGTTTATAAACTACTCTTGTACCGTCCTCGGCAAGCCACATGATAAGCTGTAGTAAAAGCGGACTACAAGAGCACGAAGCAAACACCTCGCCTCTGCAACAGAGCAGAGGTCAAGAAAAACTGGAACGGCTCCTTGCAGTTGGTTGGGTAGCGTCAGCTTGGAATCGATGGTAGTATATATTGTAATTTCTGTTCAGCATGAAGTTTTCTGCTGGACTTATTGTTGCAATCCTGTGAGGCATTGCATCCTTAAACAATTCAACTCTGTGCCTCAGAAACAGACGTAGAATCTTGCGTTATTTCTAGCGAGTAAATTCGTTGCAGGTTGAACAAATCAACGACATACTCACATACGAGGTGCGCACAAAAGAACTCCACGTTGTGCGTAACTGTAGAAGACTAAAGCATGCAATAAAAGCCATTTATAAACAAAAAAATCATAAGGCGCAAGCAAATATTGTACTTTTTGTTCCGACTACTCTGCACCCCCTGCTGAAAAATGCGACAATAGGGTACTGGGGAGCAACCACCATGGCTGTTGATTGTAAGTTTCTATACGTCTGCATTTCGCCAGCTTTTTCAGTAGTATTTCTTCTTAACAGAGCTAAGCGCTCTCTTCGCAGATGACGACTACAGTGATTGAAACTGTGCTGTCAAGTGGAACTCATTACACACAAGCTAATGCGCTCGGGACCAAGAAGGGATTCTGCAAGGGGCCGCTGTGTGATAAGCCATGAAACGAAGCAGCGGCGAAACTGGATGCCCTACACTGGCCTCGACACATACCTGCGGCCAAGGCTCGCATTAACTGCCCCAATCTCAACGGTGGATAAAATCGTTTATCACAAACGAAGTTTCATGCGCAATTATAAACTTGTTCATTCTGTCAACACTCTCATATTTGAGCAGAGTATAACGAAGATTTAACACCGCAGTCACAATGTGAGGCTGCGCCAGTGAAATAGTTTTTATAAATTTGTAGTTACTTCACTAAGTGAAATTTAGCAACGGTTCAGTCCATCAGGTACCACTTTATTTTGTTAATTTTATCTTTGCCAGGTTTCACCCGTAGTCATCGTTGGCCCGTGCATTTCGTGGGGCGAGAGGAAGCCGCTGGTATGCTGCAGAGAGCCCGTGCAATCCTCAACTTGCAATCAGATACATCTTAGAGAAGACCTTAGTGCTTTCTTTGCGCGTATATTACGTAAAGGGCATTACGTATACGGAGATTTTATCCAAGCTGTGGTAGGATGTGCCGGTATAGTCGAAATTACATGCGCGCAAAAAAGGTTACGGGATTTTGTTGTCCAAGCTCCACTTTGAGAGAAGTATACAGCCAGGCCGGAATGAAGATCAAACAGCGCGTGCCAACAAAACAAAATATCTTACCTGTGTACTTGCGCACAACAATCCTCATTCATCTGTAACGCAAAATGTCTACCGAAGTATATATTCATAACAAAGTTATAAATTAATATCTACCTGCAAAGTGCCAAATTACGGTATATGCGTACTCGCGTTTCATTCTGGCATGACTTTACATAGCAGTTTTCATGCGCTCCCTTCAAACGACATCAAGGATGCATCTTGAGCCTATTTTCAAACTTCATATATTTTTTTCTCGGATTGTTCTTCTAGGGAAGCATTTTTATAACTTATGATACATGAAAAGTTCCAGCCATATTTAAAAATTCGTTTTACTTCGCGTTCGTATAGTGCTGCTCAGCTTTGCTTCTACATGTAAAACCTAACCACATTCCTTGCTTAATGTCCTTTATAAACGTATCGGTGATGACGCCGTACGAATGCACATCAGAGGGTTAGTTCTGTAGGACCGGCTAGGCGCACTTGCGAAATATACTTTATGAAAATTTCTCTTGCACTGCCTTCAACGGAGCTTGGGTTCGTCAGAAAACTAAACAAATTCGCGCTCTCTAAGCTTATTTTCTGGCATGATATAAAACCTATAGCAACTGTATGGAATGGGTATTTCCAAAATGCAGCTCCTAAACGACGATAAAATGAGGTGACCTTCTCTTGCACTTCTTTCATTAGCTACACAGTCCATACGTAGGGAGAAGTCAAGAAACTAGAGTTACAGCAAAAACAAAATGTCAACTTTTTTCTTAGAGCATTCAGGCTCATGCTAAGATTGTAAAGGCGACGACAGTGAATAAGCATAGATAGGCCAGTGTTTTTAAACCCGCTTGGAATAACGCGCAGTATATACGCGAAAAAAAGCGTTGTTGTGAAGGCATAGTCGTATCAGGCAACATAGCACACAATGACGAATTGCCGGTCTTGAGCAGTGCGTAAGAACGCGATATGTGCCGTTAAGTACGAAATGGTGAGAGTAGCCAACGAATTAATGAATGAATGTATTTTTTTGCTTTCTATAGACTTGTACTCTAAATGACATTCTGATTTTCTAGAAACCTAGCGATCTTTTGTTAGGTTCTCCCAGCGCAGTGTTCTTGTTTGCATATAGCCGCGAGATGAAAATAAAAAAGTTACTTTTTGGAATTAGCTAATTAATGGCAATCATCAGTATTTTACGAGCAGCCGCCAAGTCCATAAATGCGGCACAAGAATTTCCTCCTTTCAGCTTCCTTTTAAATGTTTTTTGAAGGCAAACACAGCAGGAGAATGCCGCATCGAGTAAGTGAAAAACCTTTATTTCGCGTTGAGCGTTCGGGAGATCGCCAGTCACGCTTGGCAAGCGTGAGCGCTGAAAGCGCACCACGCCTAAAACAAGCGTGCAAAAAATTGCCTCCGCTCACACTTGGCTAGCGTTACTCCCCCTGCGAGTCATGCTTAGGAAGCGTGATTTCTCAATCGACACTCACGCTTCCTAAGCGTGAAAACGCACCAGGCTTAGAACAAGCGTGCAAAAAAATTATCGACACTCACGCTTGCTAAGCGTGAAAAATTTTACAGTGCAGTGATCCCCACAGAGGGAAGCAGAAAATAGAGCCACTCCCCACCTGCATTGAAGCGCAAGGGCACACATTCCTGGTTCCTGTTTGTTTAGCGGTTTCAGTGTGTTCCTATTTACTTGTCCGCCTCTTACGATATATATGTGAACGCTGCAATGAAGACAATGATAGTCGATATCTAGTGCTTCATCCTCAATGACATCATCCGCCGGTCTTCGGCACTTCTAGTTCTTTGCCACGCGGCGTGTTAAACACAGCGACAAAGGCGATAGGTGCAGTGTCAAAGCAAAACAACTCGCTACCGTCCATACAGCTGAATTCAGCTGCTTGCCCAGCGATTGTACAGTACCTTGAGTTATGTTTGGGACCAGACAGATACTGACACACGAGCCGGCTTGAAGACTGCTGCTCCCAAGCGAACAGCAGTTTAAACGGATCATTTTGTGTCCCATATGAGCACTATAAAGTTGTTTGGGTATTATTTCTCGCTAATCGTTATTAATCGGTTTTGAAAGGCATATGTAAGGCGTTTTTATATTATTTACTGCTATTAAACTTGAAGGCTACTGCGCTTCCGTCACATGGCAGCAATTAACAATTTTCGCCTCAGAGAACAGCAAAAACGTTTGAGGATTCACTTGCCCAGAGATTGGTTACCACTTCAATGTAACCGCGAATATCACCAACCTAGATAATTGTGCACCAGCGTCAGCATAGTGACGTTTGTATTCGGCTAAGTGCTAGTGCTTTCTCCCGCTCAAGCCCATTGTTACTGACAGGTAAAAACGAAGAGAAGAATACAAGTACCATAGGTGCTATGTCGGTCTCTGGAGCGGAATATAATAGCAGCGAATATCATACCCGCTTAACTAGCCCCCCGCGGGTGCTCAATGGTTATAGTACTCATCTGCTGATCCGAAAGACGCGGGTGCGATCCCGGCCGCGGCTGTCGCATTTCGATGGTGGCGAAATTCTAGAGCCCCGTGTACTGTGCGATGTCAGAGCACGTGAAAGAACCCTAGGCGGTCTAAATTATCCGCAGCCCTCCTCTGCGGCGTCCCTCATAGCCCGAGTCCTTTCGAGACATTGAACCCATGGACAAGAACAATGAACCAGAGCCACACGGTTCTATCTTTCTCTCCTTGGCGAGGAGTATAAGGTCTTATAGTGGCATGAACACGAACACAATCCATTTCTTTCAGAACAGCGACCTAGCTGCCTAAAAGACGCTTTTTATTTTCGGAAATGGTATCGGTCATTTAGTCTCAGTGCTGCCATCTTCAAGCAAAGAAAAAAAATGCTTTGTACGATCCCTATTTGCCTTAAACCGGACACAACATCAATTATCTGTTTTCACGGATTCAAAGGCAGCCCTCCAAGCCTTACAATTTGCTCTTCGTCATGGGTCTCATGAACAATTGGTCGCGGAAATTCGTGAGCTCCACCACACAGCCATCAACAAAGGGCACGATATTTACCAATGGCTGCCAGGACACAGCGGTATCGCAGGCAACCACCGCGCGGACGAGGCCGCCCGAACTGCTCACCATGAGGGCGATTGTGTGACCATCCCCATCTCGATAGCCGACGCAGCGGATAGTCTTAGACCACTGTCACGGGACATCACGCTTGCCGCATGGAATTCAGGCCAATTCTCGCATTCGCGTTTGAAAACCTTGGACCCAGATCTGAAGCTCCGGCTTCCATCCGGCCTACCACGGCGTGAGGCAACTTTGTTGTGTCGCCTGTGGCTTGGTGTAGCTTTCACCAAGCATTACTCTTTTTTAACCGGTATGGCTGATAGCCCTGCATGTGCCATCTGCGGGTGTGATGAGACTATAGCCCACATTCTTTGTGAATGCCCTGCCTACAGCGCCGAAAGGCAGTCTCTCTGCCGTGCACTGGAGCGTCTTGACCCGCGCCCACTGACGGAAATGAAGATTCTCGGCCACTGGCCGCGGCGATCGTCGGCGGTGAAGGCCTCCAAGGCAATGCTCCGCTTCTTGAAGACTTCTGGCCTGCACGATAGGCTGTGAGTGTACCGAACGCTGTGACTTCGCATAGTGAGTTCAATTCCCTCCTGCTCTCTTTTCTCCTTCATCTTTTTATCCCCTCACCCCTTTCTCCCCGTGCAGGGTAGCAAATCGGTTAGTCTTCCGGTTAACCTCCCCGCCTTTCCTCCTCCTCCTCAGCGTCAGAATACGTATGAAAAGTTGGACTCGTCATGAGCCAGAAATGACAGTCGGCTTATGACGATCCTGGCTCGTCCAAGTCCGCTAAGGAATTAATATGGAAGATTTCATTTCCGCTGCCTCTTTCGCAAATATCCCCAAGTTAAGTTTTGCTCAAGACATAAGTCACTGTCCGATAAGTACAGTGCCAGAGAAGTGCTCCTACCATCATCCTTGCACACGCCTAACCGCATTCACGAGCACTGATTTGCAGTGCCCTCACGACTAATTCGTAGCTTGCACTTCAACATTATAAAACATTATTTGCAGAAGCTATATTAAATTCTGTCGAGCGGTTAATACTCCTTTCTCACGGCCAAACAGTAATTTTTGACGAGTGACACTCGAGTTTAGAGTCATTCCCGCAGCGTCACACAACTAACTTCACTGACATTGGCTGCAAAAGTCATCGCGTCGTAATGAGTTCAGCGAGCTCACTTGACCCGGCTGAAACACTCTTCACAGTGTACGCTTCAACAATCGGCTTTCTTATGCGGGGAAATTTTCTGTACTATGCCGGCGTGATCATACTTTGGGGGAATAGTTAGGAGAAACGCCAGCGTCGTCTAACCTGGCCAGGTACGTGTGTGCGCTCACCATCTGCAAACACAAGTGCCGACTATCAACTGTCAAAATCAATTGCTGGGCGAGTTGGTATCTCATATGCTGTCATTAACACAGCGCGAAGACGAGCACGCTTTGTGGTGTCTGCCCTCTTGTCCGTGTTCGTATTCACGCTGTGTGTATGACAGCATACACTCTCGGCGCTGCATTTAACTTCCTAACTCCCGGACGCTAGCGAACCACACCATGGCTCCTTTCTTGAGGCAGGTCAGCGCGGAAATGACACGTGTCTCAATCAATCAATCAATCAATCAATGTTTAATTATTGTCCTGTCTCTGCCCAATGAAGCGCCCGTCGTGGAGGACAGGCACAGCAGCTTTGCCTTACAAATACAGAAGAAGGGGGAAAGCGCTTGCGTACTGCGTTGCTGGAAAAAAGTTAATGTGGATTAGCTCAGCTAATCCAGGATATACAAAGCGAAAGCGAGGTTGAGGTCTCCACTGACCCACGGAGCCGGTTGTGCGCCTTTCCTTTCGTGAAAATGAACGGTTTTTGCACAGTTGTTACTGATCCGGAGTTCCCGGGTTCGAACCCGACCGCGGCGGCTGCGTTTTTATGGAGGAAAAACGCTAAGGCGCCCGTGTGCTGTGCGATGTCAGTGCACGTTAAAGATCCCCAGGTGGTCGAAATTATTCCGGAGCCCTCCACTACAGACCTATTTGTTCCTCTCTTCTTTCACTCCCTCCTTTATCCCTTCCCTTACGGCGCGGTTCAGGTGTCCAACGATATATGAGACAGATACTGCACCATTGCCTTTCCACCAAAAACCAATTATTATTATTATTATTGCACAGTTGTCAACGCCAATGAACTCTATGACCGCTGTCGGTTCACTTGGTTTGTTTGGTTTTTGAGGAATGGATATGGCACAGTAACCGTCTCACATATCTCGGTGGACACCCGGACCGCACCGTAAAGGAAGGAATAAAGGAGGGAGTGAAAGAGGAAACCGAAAACTAAAAATTGAAAGTTGGATTTTGAGGAAAGGCGCAGCGCTGTGCCTCGGTGCTACTAGTGGCGCATGCGCAGTTGTTACTAGGGAGCGAGAGAAAGGAGAAAATTGGCAGCGGCTTAGCTCGGCCATGCCAGGATATACATAGTCAAAGCTAAGGCATAGCATGGTTAGCCTTGGTTAATCTAGATAGCAAGTCCAGGTTAGTCTGGTTGTCTAGCTATATTGTCGCATTAAAGACGACACAACTGTGGTTGCGGCGCATGCCAGCTCTCCTTTCCTATCCTCCGGCATGTTATCAGGGATGCAACACAGCTGGTGAAGGGAGCGGAGACGAGCTCAACGACGAGAAACGCGGTGTGACGTCATACCAAATGGCGGCGGCGGCAAGCCGCGCGGTGTGACATCATGCCAGATGGCGCGGCGAGCGCACAAAGCACAGTAACCATCTCGCATATCTCGGTGGACACCCGAACCGCGCCGTAAAGGAAGGGATAAATGAGGGACCTAGGGAAAGAAGAAAGAGAAAACTGAAAAGGCGACGGAGTCGGCGGCGGCCACCTGCGCCGTGCGTGATGTCACTCGTGCTCCGACATACGCCGGCTCGCGCGAAGCGCGGTGTTGACTAGCGTAGTGAAGCTTTTCGCTTCAAAACTACGCTCCGAGTGGTACTTTTCTCCTCAGTGGAGCACCGTGTCACCACAGTGGCATTTTCCGAGGCGAAATCCACCGGATGGAAGTGGCACTAAATGTGCCCGTCTGACACCGGTATAACTATACCACTTCCACGGCGACAGGCAGCGTAGCGCACACTAGTGAAAAGGCGAAGAAAAAACAAAACTGTCGTTATAGGCAAGTGTGGCGAAATAAAGATATTAGGCCCACGAGCGCGGTACAAGAGGCCGTCTCAAAACGTTCCGCGATGATCTGTTTCAAGTTGCATAATAACCGGAACCTCTATGATACCACAGCACGTGAATCGCGCGTGAGAAAAGGCTCTTGAGCCTATCAAGTCAGACTTTCCGCACGCATACAACATGAAGAGGTGCAGACAAAAGGAACCATGCGTCATCTCCATGCGTCAGAGGGGCATGTGTAGTCATGTGGTATAGCTCTGCCGGTGCTCGTCCTGCTATACTAGAGGAACTACATAGTCTAGAGGTAGGTCCGAGAACATACAACTATGTCAAGGACTTCCTAACTGGGAGAACAGCGAGGATCAAATATCAGGACATAGAATCAGGGAACATAGAACTGGGCAGCAGGGGCACCCCCCAAGGGTCGGTACTATCCCCACTCCTCTTCAACATAGCAATGCGAGGGTTACCTAAATTACTTCAAGGAATAGAGGGTCTAAAGTTCAGTATGTATGCAGACGACATCAATGTCTGGATGATCAAATGAGACGACGGGCAAATAGAAAGGAAACTCCAGAAGGCAGCAGACACTGTGGTAGAGTATGCAGCACAAAGAGGACTGGCATGTTCACCAGAGAAATCTGAGCTTCTGGTATACAACCCAAAAAGAAACAGGCTCAAGCAGGGTGAGGACTTTAAAATCACTGTGGAAGGAAAACTGGTGCCTAAGGTAGATATGATCAGGATTCTGGGCCTATTCATACAAAGTAACGGCTACAATGATGAAACCCTAAAAAGATTGGACAAGTTTGCGACGCAAGTCACGGGCATTTTCAGAAGGATATCGCTTAGAGGTAGAGGCCTCAAAGAGAAGAGCCTAATGAAACTAGTACAGGCATATATAATAAGTAGGATCAGCTACGCGACCCCCTTCCTCAAGATAGGGGCAACAGAAAAAAGGCAGCTTGATGCCTTAATCAAGAAAAGCTATAAGAAGGCGCTGGGCTTGCCAATAAGCACCTCAAACGAAAGGCTACTAAATATGGGGCTTCACAACAACTGGAGTGAGATAGCTGAAGCGGTAAGATCAGCGCAGCTAGATAGGCTCAGCAGGACGAGCACCGGCAGAGCTATACTAGAAGCGGTCGACAGGCAAACCGACAGGGGGATGCAAAAGAAACAAGACATTCCAAAATGTGCTAGGGAAAAGATCAGAGTAGACCCATTGCCCAAAAATATGCACCCAGAATTCAACAAGGAAAGAAGGGAAAAGAGGGCAGAAGCCATGGCCAGAGGACTGGACAGTCTAGATAAGAAAGCAGTGGCATACACAGATGCAGCAAGTGGGAAGCTAGGAGCAGCCGTGGCCTCAGTGGTCAACGGAAAGGGGGAACCTGAGATAGCAGCATCCATTCGAAGCCGCAACCCGGAAACGGCGGAAGAAGTCGCAATAGCGCTCGCATGCGTAGGAACGCAGGCCAAAATTATAGCTAGTGACAGCAAAACTGCAGTCTACAATTATGGCAGAGGGAGGATTGCCTTAGAAGCAGCACAAATTCTAAAAAAGAAGGAAATTGGGAGGGACGTACGCATCGTGTGGGTACCAGCTCACGCATCCATCCCTGGAAACGAGGCGGCAAACACCCTGGCTCGAGACCTCTACTTCCGAGCCAGGGGAGAGCCGCCCGACTGCAAGGACCTGGATGAGAGACTGATCAGCTATGCAGAAATAATAGAGAGCTATAGAAGTCAAAGGAGGATTTTCCCTCCGCCGGACAAAACACTAGGGAATAAAGAAGCTACAACATGGCGTAGACTACAAGCTGGGAACTTCATAAAGCCGGTGTGGGCATCACACGTATTTAGGGAAAAGGAAATAGAGGAAAAATGTGAGAATAGGGGGACCCTAGATCACATCATTTGGGAATGTACACACTCCCCAGGGATTAAAGAAGGAATAAATAGCAAGGAAGCCTGGGAAACCCTTCTGCAAAGCGCGGACCCCGCCGTGCAGAAAAAAGTCATTCACCTGGCACTGGAGGCCGCAAGAGACCAAGAACTCTATGCCTGCCTTTAGATGCGAGGCTCCCGGCCCCCACCCCTAGGCCTGCGTGCCAGAGATGGGGAGTAGGGGAGCCTCTTCTCTGGTGGAAATAAAGGTTTTTGGAATGGAAAAATGTAGTCATGTGGTAGTACGGCATTTTAGTGGGCTGGTTCGATCCGCGACCGTAAATAAGTATAACCAGCGCTATGAAAATGAGAACAAATAGCGTTCTGAATAATCGTACGGGAAAAAAATTCCGTGGTAGCCGCACAATAAAAACGGGATTCACAGTAACGTCGTCATGGTTTGGTCGCATGCCGCGAGCCGAAACACCAGAATTCTCTCTGAGTTGCACAGGGATTTTAAAGATGCAATAAATGTTTCAGTTTTCGCTAGAGTTACTGATGACATAAATTCAGTTCGAGCTAATACTGGCGCACCGTCTGTTAAAAATGTCTACCAGACAGGATAGAGAAATTAGTAAGATTCGTGACATCAAAAATATTAGCGGAAATGGAACGATTGCTAGGCAATAAGGGAAGGAGGAGTTATCGTCAGAAAGCTAGGCACGTTGCTGGTCAACTTGCGTTGGCAAAAGTCCTGCCCTGCGCACGCCGAACTTCGGAAAGTTTCCTATCCTATACGTTCCCCTATCCGTAGATAGAAGAACGTACGCCCGGCTCCTGTCTCGCACCTTGACCAGTATGAGTCGACTATGAAGGAAAATCATAACTTCGAGCTCGGTTTCTGGCAAGAAAACCGATTGAAATGCGGGTCAGGCCCTCTTTCAAATAGAGTCGAGCTATAGCAAGTTAACACCCATGGTCTCAGTACAAGGCCCATGCTATTAAACGACATGAGCGTACCTTTTATGAATGTGTAATGTTTTTAATTGGTATGTTTTCAGTGTTCTTCTCTTTTTATTTTTCTTCCTTTTTATCATGTTTTTTATTTTACTAATGACTAATTAAGTAATTACCACTTACTTAGTAATTGCTAAGACAATATGGGCTATAGCAATTATGTCATTCATGACGTCACCGTGCGACCGATTTCGCGGACGGACGGGCAACGATGAAGCATTAAAAGCTTTCACCTTAAAAACAGCGAACCGAGAGCTGGCGCCAGCTATCGGAGCTCAAGCCTCAGCAAGACGGGAAGAGAAAAAAAAAGCGGGCCATTATTATCGTCGCTAAAGTGCGAGTTGGAACGGAAAAAATTGTGAAACGCGGAATACAAGCCGCAATAAATTCATGGCTATATACCAAATTATGTCTGAAATTCAAACATGACACAAGCTTGCGATTAATACATGACAAGAACTCATAATCGCGCCTGAGCGACGCCAGACGAAAGACTACTTACCACCCTAGAACTTTAACGTGCGTCCAGAACACGAAAATTAGGGTCGCGCACTTGTATCTAGCACAATTAAAGTATAATACTTGCGTACGAGATATCGATGCCACGACGTATGCACCACGGTTTACTGCAGCCGAGGCGGTTCCCATTAGCGTTAAACGCGACGTAGGGGACTTCACATCTGCAGGCACTGCAGCATAATTCATAATACTGCACACGTCATTTCTCACGCGCCGCAACTTGTCCTCTTCGAAAACTGCACTCTTGCTCGCAGTAAGCTGCAGTAGAATCGACAATTACGCCGAGCTGCATGGGACGCTGACACCGAAAACGCTTCGCTGAAACCAGATTTTTGCTGCACGCAAGTCGTGAGGCGACACATCACAGCTGTATTCACGCAGTGTTCCGGCTTCTGTTGCCACCAGGGCGAGTATACTAAGTTAACCAATTAACCGAGCGGTACATTCGCTAAATGCGTTAGTGCTCTCGAGCGATCGGCAAGGAAGGCAGAACTATCTGTTGCTGGCGCAGCCGTCTTCATTTCAGCGAACGCGGTTGCTGCGACGCACCTTTCATTCCATCTCTCCTTTCAAGTGTCTGCGCGCGGCAGTGGTGGCGCCTCATTCGTACCATTCGACTGGTCTGTGCGCTTTCTTAATTCTTTCGGTAAAAACAAGCGGTCAGGCACGGCACAACTGCTCGACGTTTTCTGCCGAGCTTTAATGTGTCGTCGTCTATGCGGTTCTTTGGTGCAATTCATCCGCACCCAGAGCACTTCGGAAACAAATTCTGGCTCCTGCCAGAAGAAACAACGTGCCACTTACCTTGAATCAAGAGGCTGTGAATCTCAGGTTGCGACGTGATAAAGCTGAAGCGCAGACGAAGAACGCGCCGCCGAGTGTTTGCACAGCGCCTCCTTGTTTGAAACAAAGCCATTCCGCGGACGTGGTGTTCTAGCTAATTGGTGGAGTTATGTCACGTGAGGAGTGCGCCTTGATGAGCTGGCCAATGGGAGCTCCGAAGGAAGAAACAAATGTGTGTCACGCTGGAAAGAAATTGAAAATTGGTTTTTGGGGAAAGGAAACGGCGCGGTATCTGCCTCACATCTCGGCGGACACCTAAACCGCGCCGTAAGGGAAGGGTAAAGGAGGGAGTGAAAGGAGGAAGAGGTGCCGTAGTGGAGGGCTCCAGAATAATTTAGACCACCTGGGGATCTTTAACGTGCACTGACATCGAACAGCACACGGACGCCTTAGCGTCTCGCCTCCATCGAAACGCAACCGCCGCGGTCGGGTTCCAAGAAAAGGTGCCCGACTGCGCCTGACCGCGGCGGCTGCGTTTCGATGGAGGTGGAACGCAAAAGGCGCCCGTGTGCTGTGCGATGTCAGTGCACATTAAAGATCCCCAGGTGGAGGCATACTTCGCTCTGGGGACCGACCCAAACAAAGCACAGAAGAACCCGGAACATATGGTTTCTAACATTTGATGGCTCTCTGCCTGAAGTGTGTGTGCAGCAGATATACAAATTCAAATTTTGAAGTACTCGTTGCAGTGGCTGCTGAACCCAAGGACATGGGATCGCACCCCGGATTGAACGGCCGCATTTCGATGATGAAATGCGAAACTGCCTCTGTGCTGTGCAATGTCAGCACGTTACAGAACCTCAGGTGGTCAAAATAATCCTCAGCCCTCCACAACGCCATTTCTTACGGACCGCGCATAACTTTGGAATGTTAAAACAATACATACCATTGAAGTTAGCTTGTAGGCCTCCTGATCAAAACGAACTTCAGAGAGGATGTTTTCATCAAGGGTTTGTGATATAGCCATTGATGCCAATTGTTTGTGCACATGCAATAGATAAAGAATTCGAACAAATTTTTTTCCACCACCAAGAAATGCTCTCAACATTTGTATCTTGCAACAGCAGTCGAGGTGTGTACCTTCTGCATAAAGTAGGAGGACCAACATAAGAAAAACTCTTAGGCTATCCTCGATAGAGCATTTGAATATGTTTCATGTTCTGTTGTAGCTCCGCTGCAAGGGTATGACGCGATAGCGTTATTGGCCCTATATGTGGAATTGGTCATTCTATAGTTTAAACTCATGGATCACTGGGAGTCAGACCACACATAGCGCAGTGGCCAAGCACCAGCAGGTGGCTGTTTCAAACAGGGCCATCAGTGGGGCTTGTGAGACACGTTGCAAGACCAGTCATTAAGTTAACTGCCACCTACTACGGTGGGCAGTTTGCTCACAATCCGGAAGGCAGGTTGTGATCAGGTCACAAGGCTCTCTAGGAGTCCTCATACCACTTGTAGTGCAGCTGTTAAGTGATGCCCCACTGCCCCGGCAGGTGGCCATTTGTAATACAGCTACTGGTGGGGCTTGCGAGACTTGGGTTACTCTTCCCAAGCAACCCCTCGAGATCAATCATTATTTTAACAGCCAACTGTCATGGTGGGCAGTTTGCTCACAGTCCGGTGGCAACATCACAAGGTTCGCACAGTGTCATGCGTGACAGCAGTCACCATTTCTACTAGCACAGATCCTTTCAATGCGAATGTGTTAATAGGACCTGGGAAAGGCACCACACTGTGCTCTTGTTCTCAATTTTTGTCAGCGGCTTTTTGTAATGCAATTCACGTACACCAGTAAAATTTAAAAGCATTAGTCACTGCTTCCCAACAGATTCTATTTCTCAAGCATCAAATCAAACAGAGCAAATGAGATCGATCAGCCTACCTTTCACAATACTTGGATACCTTATGTCCAGCTCAGTACGATTCATGGAAAGCAAAGTCAGCATTCCAAACATGTCTCTGGAAATGCTTTCGTCACGTTCGCCCCTACCCCACTGGAGGTTTTAGAAATTCACCCCCCCCCCCCCCCCCAAGTTAAATAAGGGGCCTCCAGCAGTGCCCAAAGGTGGTGCAGAAAGGATGGTCACAAGTGTCTTATATATTGTAAGCACTGTGAGTGACCTTCATCTTCATCTCAGCGTAATCATCATCGGTCATCGGGTCGTGCGAAGAAGACGAAGTGTTGCTAAGCTGTGACTAGTCGGTAGCTGCTGCTTCGGCCTACCTGAAGTAAAAAGGTGAATTTGCTGGTGCGTTCTTCTGCCTCACAAGTGGTGGAGGTGACTCCTGATCCCAGCGTCCTCAACGCGGCACCCCCTGGAGCTCCGTTCCGGTCGTGTTCTTGGCGGCACATCAACCGCCATGGCGCAGTCACATCCCCCTGCTCTCACCGTTCCGGCGCCTGTAGCTACCGATGGGCATCCCACGGCTGCCCATGCCACCTCTGCACCACTGACGTCCCAAGGTGCACTTGCTCAGCACCATTTGACCCACCCAACTTGGTCAGTTACCTCACGTCAGCGCGACCCTCCGGTTTTCGCCGGTCTCCGCGGTGACGACGTCGAAGACTGGCTACAGCAGTACGATCGGGTGAGCGCTTTTAACGGTTGGGACGCTTCTATGAAGCTACTCAACGTCTCATTCTACCTGAGTGACGTGGCTAAGACGTGGTTCCTCAACCATGAGGACGCCATTCCTGACTGGCCTCAATTCACGACACAGATCCGCCAGATATTTGGAACTGTTGGTGCTGGTCCGACCTCTTTTCAAAAGAAGCTAGAGACCCGTGTGCAGCTTCCAGGAGAGACATACACATCATACATTGAGGACGTACTCGCCCTTTGCCGGCGAGTTAACAATGGCATGGTCGAGGCTGAACGTGTCGGACATATTTTAAAAGGAATTGGCTCTTTTGCCTACGCAGCTCTAGCTGCCCAAAATCCCGTCACGGTGGCAGACATTCGTGCCACTTGCCAGCGACTTGACTATCTACAGTCGCGCCGCCTCAACAACACCTGGGATCCGAGCCAAATTCCCGAAACTGATCTGCGCACCATCATACGATCTATATTACGGGAAGAGCTCCACAATGATATTTCGTCGGTTCCTGCCTTCTCACGCCCACCTGCTCAATCTACTGGGTTGCGTGGCATTATCAAGGAGGAGCTTACTTCACTCAATCGTCCCATGGCTACAGAACCACCAGCCCCTCCCTACGTTCCGACGTATGCTGAAGTCACTGCGGCTCCTCCTCCTTGTCCTCCTGTCCATCACGCGCCCGACCCACCCAGCCTCGCCGCCCTGTCCCCGCGACCACCGGTGTATGGTAATTGGCGGCCTCTCCCACCTCGTCCAGTATGTTTCTACTGCGGAATCCGCGGCCATGTAACACGCGTTTGTCGCCGACGACTGCGAGATGAGCGTGCGAGCTATGGGTACGTTCGACGTGACGACGCCTACCAGCTTCCTCCTCGCCAGTACTACACCGATAATGACCTCCGTCCCTCTTCCTCCCCGTCGACTTCTCCTGACCGGTCTAGGACAGCACGGCCATCGCGTCGTCGCTCCCCGTCACCCTTTCGCCGGACTTCGTCGCCCCTTCGCCCTCCATCTTCAGCTTCTGCCCGCCAAACGGAAAACTAACCTGTGCAGTTTCCGGAGGTAAAACTGCACCGCCTGTCGTCGCTCCAATTCCTCCTCTGCTCCCATCAAACATGTTGACTGTATTCCTTGAAGGACATGAACTGGAAGCTTTAATTGATACCGGCGCCGCTATTTCTATTATGAAACTTGACTTGTGTTTAAAACTGCGAAAAGTGCGCACACCTTATACCGGTCCTCCTTTACGTGCTGCAAATGGACAGAATATTAACCCTTGTGGAGCGTGTACAGCCCGAGTCACCATTGATGGCATCTTGCACTTCATTGAGTTTGCTGTCCTATCCTCCTGTGTCCATCAACTCATCTTCGGCTGGGATTTCCTCCAAAACGCCTCAGCAGTCATTACGTGTTTCCCTCCCACTATTGAAGTCACTGAATGCAACATTCTTGCCGATAGAGAACCACTTTCTTCCCGTGTAGTTATGCTTGCCGATCACGTCCTCTATCCGGGCAACGAAGATATTCTATCTGTCACTTCTGACGCCGTCACCGATGGCGACGTCCTGATTACACCCAGCCCTCGTCTCCTGTCAAGAGGTATTATCTTCATCGTGTCCCTTCTTCGCTTCTCCAGCGGTTCTTCTCTTCTCGCCGCATTCAACACCACATCAGAGCCCATTCTTCTGCGACGCGACTCTACTGTTGCATCAATTGCTTCCGCCCAGCCTGTCACACTTCTTCCCATTTCCACCTCCGATCGCTCTGATTCATCCCCTGCCTCGCTCAGTGCAGCACTTCGCCACACGATCAGCACCGACCTGACAACAGACCAGACAGACGCATTGCTCGCTGTATTGAACAAGCACGCAGACTCGTTCGACGTCAATTCCGGCACACTGGGTCAAACCGCTGCAGCAACGCATCGCATACTCACCGACGGATCAAGCATAGTTAGACGCCGGCCTTATCGTGTTTCTCCAACCGAGCGCAAAGTTATTCAGGAAAATGTTGCTGACATGCTTGCACGCAACATCATACGCCCATCGTCTAGTTCCTGGTCATCGCCTGTTGTGCTAGTGCAAAAAAAAGACGGTTCGGTTCGTTTTTGTGTAGATTACCGTGCTCTAAACAGAATAACTCGTAAGGATGTGTATCCCCTCCCTCGAATTGACGACGCCCTCGATTGTTTGCAAGGTGCCCAATTTTTCTCCAGCCTTGACTTAAGATCAGGCTACTGGCAGATCCCCATGAATGAAGATGATAAAGAGAAGACCGCCTTTGCAACACCGGACGGTTTATACGAATTCAATGTAATGCCTTTTGGACTCTGCAACGCTCCTGCTACATTCGAGCGTATGATTGACACAGTTCTCCGCGGCCTCAAATGGAAAACATGTCTCTGTTACTTAGATGACATCGTCATTTTTTCTTCGTCATTTCCTGATCACCTTACTCGTCTCGATGAAGTTTTGACAGCACTTTCCAGCGCTGGCCTACAGCTAAACACGAAGAAATGCCGTTTTGCATCAAAATCCATTAAAGTTCTTGGCCATCTCGTAAGCAGCGAAGGAATTAAGCCTGACCCTGAAAAAATCGCTGCTGCGCTGCACTTTCCCCGTCCAACTCGGGTCAAAGATCTCCGCAGTTTCCTCGGCTTGGCATCATACTTCCGCAGATTCATCCGCAATTTCGCCTCTATTGCCTCACCTTTACATGCGCTTCTTCACAACGACACGCCTTTCATCTGGTCTCCTGCTTGCGAAGAAGCATTTGAAACTCTGAAGCGTGCTCTGACTTCGGGTCCCGTCCTCTGCCATTTTGATGATAAAGCACCGACAATTTTGCACACCGACGCCAGTAGCCATGGCATTGGCGCTGTCCTTCTGCAACGCCAAAACACCTCTACAGAAAATGTTGTTGCCTATGCGAGTCGAACTCTGACTTCTGCGGAACAAAACTACACTATTACCGAACAAGAATGTCTCGCCGTCGTCTGGGCTGTTCAGAAGTTTCGTCCTTACCTGTACGGCCGTCACTTCACAGTCGTCACTGACCACCACGCCCTATGCTGGTTATCCACTTTGAAAAATCTGTCCGGTCGTCTCGGGCGGTGGATCCTCCGCCTTCAAGAGTACGACTTTACTGTCACTTACAAATCGGGCAAGAAGCACAAGGACGCCGACGCTCTCTCTCGTTGCCCTATTGCTTTGCCGTCGCAACCCATGTCCTCGCATTCCTCTCCTGTCCCAACGGAGTCAAGCCATTTAAACCCTACAGTTATGCAGTCTTTGAGCGCCGCCTCTATTGCTCCCATGCCAGATATACACTGCAATCTTGCTCACCACCAGAGTGCTGACCCTTACTGTCAAAAGCTGATTGATAGTCTCAGCGGTGTTCTTAGACCTCCAAATGCCCGTCTCCGTCGTCGGCTCAAAAATTTCAAGTTACAGGATGGCACATTATTTTGGCACAACTACAGCCCACTGGGCCACACATGGGTTCCCGTAATTCCTTCTTCCCTGCGTCCTCAAGTTCTACAAGCCTTCCACGACGACCCCACCGCAGGTCACCTTGGGTACCACAAAACCTATGACCGCATCAAACGTCGTTTCTTCTGGCCTGGCCTTTCAACCTCAGTATTAAAATACGTAGCGTCTTGCATCCCTTGTCAACGACGCAAGCGGTCTACGTCGCCTCCTGCCGGTCTCTTGCAACCTCTCCCATGTCCTTCCACACCTTTCGAAGTCGTCGGAATCGACTTGTATGGACCCCTGCCCTTGACTCCAGCTGGCAACCGCTGGGTCGTTACTGCCGTTGACCACCTCACCCGATACGCTGAAACCGCAGCCCTTCCTTCCGGCTCCGCTTCCGAAATCGCCAACTTCTTCCTCCACACCATACTTCTTCGCCACGGCGCCCCTCGCCTCCTCCTTAGCGATCGTGGCAAGTCGTTCCTCTCCACCGTCCTCGCCGCAGTGCTTCATGCTTCAGGCACGGTGCATAAAACTACATCTCCTTACCACCCTCAGACCAATGGCCTCACAGAACGCTTTCATCGCACCCTTTCTGATATGCTATCCACCTACATTCACCCTCAGCACAACAACTGGGACTCTTTACTCCCCTTTGTAACCTTCGCCTACAACACTGCCGTTCAACGAACCACCACCTACTCTCCGTTTTTTCTTGTTTATGCCCGCCATCCTACCTTCTCCCTCGAAGCATCTTTCTTCACAGCTTCTACTCCTTCTGCCGCGCCTTCCCACGAACAGTTCGTGTCTCGTATCGCCCACTGCCGTGATCGTGCCCGCCTTCAAACTGAAGCCACTCAAGCTTCCAGGAAAAGCACGTATGATGCGACTCATCGCTCAGTGTCTTTCCGCCCTGGAGACGAAGTGCTACTCTGGACACCTACCCGCATCCCCGGCCTGTGTGAAAAGTTTCTGAGCCGTTTTATTGGCCCGTACACGGTTCTGGAACAAACTTCCCCTGTAAACTATCTCATCACACCTGCATCGCCTGTTCGCGATCGTCGGTGTCGCGGCACCGAGATTGTGCACGTGTCGCGCTTGAAACCCTTTAACCGCCGACCTTAAGATTTAATTTGCGACCAGGATGGTCGCTTTCGTTCGGGAGGGGGAATGTTGTAAGCACTGTGAGTGACCTTCATCTTCATCTCAGCGTAATCATCATCGGTCATCGGGTCGTGCGAAGAAGACGAAGTGTTGCTAAGCTGTGACTAGTCGGTAGCTGCTGCTTCGGCCTACCTGAAGTAAAAAGGTGAATTTGCTGGTGCGTTCTTCTGCCTCACAATATATAAAAATGAAAACTGGTTTCTGAGGAAAGGAAAATGGCACAGTATCTGTCTCACATCAGGGTGAACACCTGAACCACACTGTAAGGGAAGGGATAAAGGAGGGAGTGAAAGAAGAAAGAGGTGCATTTGGACCACCTGAGGATCTGTAACATGCACTGACATCACACAGCACAGGGGTGCCTTTTGCATCCATCCAAATGCAGCCCGCCCCAGAACTTGACCCTGGGTAGTTGGGATCAGTAGCTAAGCGCTTTCACCACAGGGCCACCGTGGCAGGTGAAATATGGCAAAGGTTCATTTCACTGCCATCAATTCTTAAAAAGCATGCAACTTTTTGTTGTGCCATTAAACCGCTTTCAGCTAGAATATTTTTCAGGTGTTGCATGCCTTGGATTAGTGAAAGGGATAGAAGTCTATGGCGCTTGATGTTGTTACCAGAAATTGGAGGAGCGTTTTGACACATTACCATGTAAAGGTTCGCCAAGTGCCATACGATACTGAGGTATGGGTAAAGGCCACACAAGGATCATTCACATGTGTAAATGCGTATCAGTGCTTCAATTCACAAAATCAAACCAGCAAACATCAACAACAAGGTCAGGCACCAGCAATTGTGGGCTGAAGAAATGTTGGTTAGGTGCACTGAGGATCACTTGTTGAGTGCTTGCCTGGCAGTAAAGGGAATAAGTCATGAAGCTGCAAGTTAACTATGAAAGGCAACACAGAGGATGGCTCCAGATTATGAACACCTCAGTACGTGTGCAGTTTAAGGGGGCTCTAATAAAGTTGCCGTATGGCTGGGATGTTCACTGCCAGCAAGAAATTTTCTAATGCGCTTTGTCGAAGCTCAGTTATCTGCAGTCAAAATTTGAATTTCAGCGTCTTCGCACTCTTACTTCTCCTCTCCTCACTTTTTGCACGCTAGAATGTCGGCTCTCCTCCACTGGCCCCACCTCCGGGGGACAGCTTCTTGGCCTGCCGGAGCTACAAGACTTATTGGCCGCGGCCTTGGTAGCTGCCCGACGTCTGAAAGAATCTAATACCCCTGTCACACGGCCAGTTTCAATGGCCATCGAGTCGAGGGTCTTCGAAATTCTCAATCGCCATCGAACTCGAAGGAGTTGTGTTGCTGCTACACGGCAAATCTCAATGGCCATTGAAATGGTTCTATTGTCTTACACCAAGCTTGTGTGGCGCCACAATCGCTACTTTGGATTTTGCAAAAATAACAAAAATATTTGATAAATGTATACTAAATGCTGAAATACATGCATACGCGCATGTCGTATAAAACCCTTTTAATAGCACGTACCCGACGGACAGGTGCAGACACTGCTGTAGCCACTCTAATACATGACGAGCCAAAACCAAGCCAGTCCAACTGCGTCGGAGCGCTGCTTCGTCAGGCTTAAGACCTCGGAAATCGCCTTGATATCTGAAAAACAAGAGCTATTTGTCTCTTGAAACTTTATGTGAGGGTAAGAATGGGCAAATCGAAGGCGAATACAACAGCTTAGAACACGATATTGCTTTGAGGGATTAGCGACGAAGCTGCTATCGCTATGAAGCGGGCGGGCAGGGAGCCATGTTGTCAACGCTAAGTACGCAAGCAACGCAAAGACCGCAAAGTAAAATTAATGCGCTTTATGCGCTTAAAACCTGATACAATTTTATAATTATTGTAAACACTGCTCGCGTTAAAGTTTAAGAGAATAATGTTTGTTCATGCTTTTGTACCGTGAATGGGTCGCATACGAAAGTGCGCTTGGCGCCGCTCGAAGCAACGCTAGCAACCTTGGGCAGCGCTCGAAGGCCCTCGAAATCTCGATGGAGTTCCGCGGTGCTCCGTTGACTCGATGGCCATTGAAACTGCCCGTGTATCAGCGCTCGATCGCCTTTGAGTCGATAGGCTATCGGTTCGAGGGCCTTTGAAATGCCCGTGTGACAGGGGTATAACCAGTAGCCACCTCTCAACATGTATACGTAGATGCGAGCGACGGAGGAGGGTGCGAGCATGAAAAAGTCGCCAGGAAGGGCTCGTCAACTTTCGTGCACGATTGTGAATTCTCTGCTCCATGTAGAAGTGTATTATTTGGCTCAGGTTTTCATGACAACACAATGCAGTGATTAAGCGAGTTGATGTGCTTTCCTTGGAATGTGTTTCAGAGCCCCTTTAAGGGCCACAGCAACATGCTCTGGGTTGCACACCATGCACTTGTGCCAATAACAAGTGAAAGCCTGCCTCACATCAAGAACATCTGAGCCAACAGCACAAAAGAACCACAACAACGTTTCATAAGTCTCCTGTAGAAAAGTAGCTTTGAGCTCAAGTGTGGAAATGTCACTCAACAAACCCATCACCTAGCCAGTCATACTGCTGCCCATTTAGGCACTGAACCTGTAATGCAGGTGCAGATGGCTTTGTATCAAACTCTGCAAGCAGCTGCACTTCAATTTGCCCCGATACCTAGGCTACCGCCACAGCCGGGTGACCCAACACAAATGCATAAAATGCTACTGTTGTGCCCCCCTGGAATTCAGCCTTGACTTAATGGTAAATACATAACGTCTAGCATAAACAATGCTGCATCTTATCTTGCACCAACTTCTAATTGCCTATTCAGATACAGCTTTCAGTACCTTGCAACTCCTGCACTGATCTTCCCATATTCATGTATGTTTGCCACTCCAATTCACTGGGCCTCAGAAGAAACCAGAGCTGCAAGCACCGGGATTGGGCACGTCTTGTTGATAAACATCTACCAAGAAGCACCAGCCGCATGAACGATTTTGAAACTTGGAAAAAACACCTTGGCGCAGACAAATTCACACGGACAAAAGAGACAAGAAGGCAACGGACAGGTGCCGTGTGAAATTATTTGTACCAAGGTGTTTTTTCCAAGTTTCAAAATGCTACACCAACTAGCCCGGCAACATGCCTTACTGAGCTATGATGCATGGAGAGATCACGTTCATTGGTTCTGTTGCTTCATTCACTTTCACTGCTTCAGACAGGTAAGGATCTCTTTTCAAAGAGCTAGGCTATAGACGACTTGCAACAAATCATGTGACTGAAGCCCTTTCGCAGTAAGAAGACAGGAAAAGGCACTCAAGTACATGCAGAAAGACAGCGAGATATGCGCAGCAAGCTAGGCAAGGCCTGCTATGCATGTCCCAGCCAACTTCTTTAGTCGCTAGTGGGGGTGCCAAAGAAAAAGTTGGTTTTAAGGGAAAGGAAATGGCGCAGTCTGTCTCACATCTCAGGGGATACCTGAGCCATGCCTGCCTGATCATGCCTGCACCGTGCCTTGTCCTAAGGTAAGGGATAGAGGGACTGAGAAGAAAGGACAGAAGAGGTGCCATAGTGGAGGCCTCTTCAACCACCAGGGGATCTTTAACAGCGGGTTCGAAACTACAGTGGACAAGGCCTTCCTAGCGAACTGCTTTCTTTTGTTTGATATATCAATGCTCAAAGTAACACTCAATGAAACACGGTGCAAAGGCAATATGGCGAGCTGTGGCTTCCACTGTAGTCTCTTGCAACGAATCATACTTCCAAAGCCGAGCAGGCGAAAGGCACAGGACCTCACCACATTCCTACCAACAAAGCTGCGCCTCCCCAATCACAGGGCACTTTTTTATTCCAAACGCTGCTGCCTAGAAGGATGCAATGCCACAGGGAATGGTGCGGAAGAACAGGATGCCGCTTCAGGGCTTTCCCCGACTGCCCAGGCGCTGGGGGTCCTGGGAAGGGTAGTGGATGGGTGCTCGCATGTGCGGGGGCGGAGGCACGGTTCCAGGGGGCGCCAACACGGGCGGCGGCGGGAGCGGAGGCGGCGCTGCCTCTCCGGGGGGCGCCAGGAAAGCTGTCGGCGGCGGTGGCGGCGGAGCGAATGCCACATGCGGCGGCGGGTGCAGGGGGGGCAGGTTGAAGTAGTTGTTTGCCAGCTCGTCTGGCGGCAGCGGCAGCGCTCCGGGGAGGCCCGGCACGGGCTCCAGCGGCGGGCCCACGACGCCCTCCTCTTGGCCCGCGGGCGGCGCTTGGCGCGCCAGGGGCCGCCCCCACTTGATGACCAGCCGGCGGCCAGCAAGTATGAGCTTGTTGAAGGTCTTCTCGGCGGCCAACTCGGCGCTGACGCGGTTGGTGAACTGCACGAAGGCGCACTGCTGCTTCGCCAGCATGGTGATGCTCCGTATCTCGCCGTACTGGTAGAAGTGGTCGCGCAGGTCTTTCTCCGTAACGCGATCGCCCAGGTTGCCCACGTACAGGGTGGTGATCGAGGTGTCCTCAGGCGGCTCCAGCTTGGGCATGGCGGCGGCCCGGCGCAGCAGTTTGTCGGCGACCGGGTCGTTGACGCCGTAGTAGCGGTCGCGGATGTTCTGGTCGGCCAACGGGTCGTCGGGGTCTGTGGGTTTCTCGTGCCTGTACGGGCACTCTTCGCCGCGTTTGCACTCGCCTTTCACCCAAAAGCTGCAGATGTGCGGGCGGTTGCGCTTGTAGTAGGGCGTCGTGCGCGCCAGTTTCATGAGCAGGTCGCTAGGGCTCTGCGCTTTGGCCAGAGCTCCGTACGGTTGGCTGGGGTCTCCGTCGGCTACGGCTCGCTCCATGTTTTGCGAGTAGTACTCCTTGTTTACGTCCGACTTCGGCATGTCGTCGCGCAGGCTGAGCGCGTTGTCGCGGACCTGCACTGGCAGGCCATAGTCCAGATCGAGCAGGCACGTTTGGCACACGTTCTTCAGTTTGCTGCACGTCTGACAGACTTCGGTCTTCTTGAAGCGCATCCGGCCACCGGGACACCATCGGAAAACTGTAAAGGGGCGCGAGCAGATTTTGCACTCCTTGCCGTATCGCTCCTTGGTCATACGCACGTACGGGTTGTCGCCCAAACATGTTTGGCAAAGAATGGGAAACTCAGCTTCTTCCCAATTGAGCCGGTTATAAGTATTCGCACTTTTTGACGTCGCCATTTTGCGCTTTCGCGTCGTGCCAGTGTTGCCACGCAACGTCAAGGACTGCAAAACCCGCTATATCTGCTGGTAATTTCCTTAGGAGCGCTTCAAATGCGAAAATAAATAATTAACCACCACACAAACTCTTTAATGTTCTTAAAAGGCTTATTATGATTATTTTAACAGTAAATATTTGCTAGGTGTGGAGCAACTGTTATCTTTCGAGGTAGAAGGCAAAAATGCAACCAAGGTCTTGAAAAAAAAAAAAGAAACGTGCGGAAACAAATGTTTCGAGTCACAATAAGCACAGGCCAAAGCAATCCACTCCTTCCAAGCGCATGTTCAGAAGGATTGAGAAGGTAAGAGCGCGTATCCTATTTCATTTACCATAAATTGGCGATTTGTGGGTTGCCATGAGGTAATTCCACGCTGGTGTCATTCGCTTCACGGTATTAGAATGTAGTGATTAGAAAAACAGCTGCCTGTCAGCTTGCCGCCACTCGCTGTCGTTGACAAATTCATTCATTCGCGTTTTGTAATTTCACCGCATGGCCAATTTCACAGGTTTTCCAATTCTCGCGCGCCGTATATATGAGCTTATCAGAACACCGTGGATGCTTAAAATAAGGAAGAGGTGAAATTATGTAAGGATGTTTTTCTTTGGAAAAGCATGAAACATGAAATAGGCTTCCTCGTGCTAAACTTCCTCGCGCGGCTGTGGTTGAACAATGCTTCCATAATGCATCTTGGCGCGCAACGCTGGTTCGTTTTTTTTTTTTTTTCTCGCTCTGTTGAGGAACTCGCTCGCTTGAGTGGCAGTGCGTTTCTCACGCTTAGCGGAGGCGGTCAGCGATTGGGCTGTGTGCCATTCAAGGCGCCTGTAATCTAACGCGGCGCGTCATTGCGGCAAAGCGCTATTGCCAAGCCACGTAATCGTACTGGCTAGTGCTGGTCACCGGATTCGCGCGTCCAGCTGCGCGCGCCGAATGCAAAGAGGAGGAAGCGCTTGCAGGAACCCGTTTTCACTGGCTTTATGTAGTGCGGGATCTGGGTCCTAGGAGGATGACTTCATCCACCGGTGGCTTTCTCGTGCTGTATCGGAAGAGTGTGGTTCCGCTACGTTTCGCACACGCGATATTCGGCGCGACGTTCGTTTTTCCCAGGCTGGTCCGTTGGTCTGACGCTAACGTGAGTGTCTGGACATTCAGTTCGCGACTCTAGCGGCGCTGGGAGCGTCTTACTATCATTTCTCATGCGTGGTTTTTTTGTGGTCTTTCACCATCCGTGGCAGCCGCTAGCATGCTAGGCGGCGGGTTATAGCGATAATTTTCTCGTTACTAACAGGACAAGAAAGCAGCACATAGGTTTGTTGCTCCGCATAGTGACACACAGGAGTTAGCAGCGCACTTTGAAGCAGCTATAGTTTCGTTTTCTCATTTTACGATGCTTTGTGGTATTATACTCTTAGTGATAAGCACTTTTTGTTCAGTGGCTTTGTGGTGTATAAACCATTTGTTTTATTATTTGCTCTGCTCTCTACTTCACACCTCTAATGCTTAAAAACTTACCGCCTACCTCCTTCCTCTCCCAAAAAAATGCAAAGAAAAGATAAAACCTAGTTAAAAGTCCACCTTGTCACCTTGTCATCATGCTTCACCTGGCATTATGTAGTAATCTAATGTAGGTGTTTAATATGGCAGGCATGAACTCTAGGGAACTGCTTTTACATGCTACTGATTTGAATCCAGCCACTGTGGTCGTTCAAATGCTTTGGCGTTTGTCTACTGAACCCAAGGTCGGGGATTTGATCCCGGCGGCAATAGTCATATTTGCATGTAGACAAAATGCAAAAACACCTGCTTGCTGTGAAATTTCTGCACAAGTTAGCGAACTCCTATGAGCTCTAAATTGATCCGGAGCCATTCACCACGTCGGCCCATGTGTTGCGTCAAAGCATTATACCCTGCAAAAAAATAGCAAGAAGACAATCCATTGAAACATGCAGAGATGCAGAAAAGAAGGAAAAAAACAGCAGTGCACATCTTTTTGCATTGTTTGGTAGCTCCCACGGTGATCTTCACGCAAGCTAACATGGTTATGCCTTCTGAGCCTTGGGGCAGTTGTCGCGGGCAGTGCTCGTGGTGGCTGTGATGTACTGGTTGTTGCAGCATACCTGCAAAGCCCACTGGGTCCAAAAGCAGACTCGCCGCAATGATGGGCAATACGTACCTTGTACTCAACTGCAGTTTGGGCTAGTCGACTTGCATTGATCGAATGGTACTTCGGTGCATGCTGACCTGCAGATTGGTTTGGTTTCAAGGGGCTTGACGCCCCAAAGCGACTCGGGCTGTGAGGACATCGTAGGGGAGGGCTGCGGATAATTTCGATCACCTGGGGTTCTTTAATGTGCATTCTTACTGTACACAGGCCTCTAGCATTTTGCCTCCATCGAAATGCGGCCGTGGCTGCCTGAATTGAACCGCGCATCTTTTGGGTCAGCAGGTGAGCACCACAACCACTGAGCCACCGTGGCGGCCTTGCCTGGACCTGTGGCTTAGTGTATACCCCAGAGCAGAGAGGACATTGCAACTGATAGACCTTGTTTGTTATGTAGTTATCAGTTTGGCATTGAATGGATGCCGGTTTCATCGTCCAAGGAGACAGATGCAGTGATTATCAGAACTGCTGCCCCAGTCTGGTTTCCTGGCTTCCCGAAAATTGCCCTTCAAACTGCAGCGAAATGTGTTTTGTGCCTAATCTTGTGAATACACGAAATCATGTATCCCAGCAGCGCTGTTTGTTGTACTAAATGAGTTTGTTGCACACAATTGCTATTCAGGCTGCAGTGGATCAATATATGAGAATTGTGCAGTTTGTCGCGAAGAAGCCCCGCTTATGGCTCCGGATTGACTCAAACCACCTGGGATTCTTTGATGTGCACTGACATAGCATAGCACACGGACGCCTTTACTTTATCAAAACTTTTATCGAAACACGGGCGCCACAGCCAGGATTGAACCCTTGTCTTACGGCACAGCAGCCGCGCGTTCTGACCACCGAGCTATCCAGAGTTCAAAAGTATCGAGGTCACGATTTCAGCAAAGAAAACCATTGGTGCTTCTAATGGCGGTCTGCACTTTCCGTAGTCAATGTGTATCACTCGACTTTCCAAAGAACCTCCTATGTAGGCACACCAGATGCCAGAAGGTGCAGTAGTGCAGAAAATTTGGTAGGTGATCCCATGGCGCCAGCAGTTTGCATCTACCTTGTATTTTGGTGCCACAACACACAGTGGTATGAAAGGCAGAAAATACGCCAGCAACGTTTATAACAAATATGCAGGTGCATAATTTGCACTCGACTTTCGAAAGATCATTGGAGCATTTTGTGGAAGAACATTATTAAGGGCAACATACCCACATAGCCGGTGCACTGCACTTATTCGGCACTGGCGTGCACCAAGTCCAGTTTACAGCCTCAAGTATTTTCTTTTTGTGTGTATACCAGTCTAGCTTTCCTTGAGATCGCCAGGCGCACAGCATCGTTAGTGTCGGCGTAGAAGACAGCTCGGCAGGAGGAACTGCAGGGGCATTTTTGCAAGTCATTTTCATGTCGCTTAGCTAAAAGTGCATTGCACTAGCCACCAAAACGTTGCAAACATCGCCAGTGAAGCATCGCACTGACGGTTTCCTTTTGCTCCTGGCACATGCATGTACAGGGACTTATGTTTTTATGTGCTGGATTTTAAAAATTCTTGTCCGTGAAATATTGGCCTAATCGAGAGCAAACACTGCTCACAAGGTAGAATATTATTGGCTAAGCTGTTTGAGACCTAAATAAACATCAGTACTTGCTTTCGGCTAAGAGTTCAGTTTTTGCAGACGTGAACCAAGCAGCCGGCCTCACAAGCTGCGCCATCTGCCGGGTGAACATGCAAGTCATGAGCGACGATGTCAGTTTTTACTGTGTGCAGTGCTGTTGTTACATTTTCTGTTGTTGTCACATTTTCAGTGCGGTACTTAGTAGCGGAAGCAGTGATGTTCCTTGTGAGATTAGTTCGGGTGGACAGACGAACTCCATCTTCGAAGAGAGCGCGTTTCTCGCATCCACCGAGCCAATGTCGTTTTGCCTCGCCGTCCGGCAGATGGCGCAGCCTGTGAGACCGACTGCTTGGCACGCGTCTGCAAAAACTGTACTCGTAGTCGAAAACAGTTTCTTGCTAATTCCACCAAATACAGGCAAGTACCGATGTTTATTTAGATTTCAAACAACTTAGCACTGCACCTTAGTACGTTGTGAGTGGTGTTTGCTCTCGATAAGGACAGTATTTTCCGCACAGGAATTTTTAAACATCTGGCACACATAAACGTAAGTTCCTGTATAGCATCAGAGTTATTGAGTTAGCATCTGTTGCTACTGAGCATGACAGCACGGGGCCGATTCCCGGCTTCGAATTCAGTATTTGTGATGCAGGGGAAATGCTCAAACGGTCTTGAGATTTCTGTGTACATCAAAAAAACCCATTGCCACACTTAAACAACCACACGTACGTGCCATGGCTCCGAACAATCCTGCAATACCTGCACTACGGCTGCCGCAGCTGAGCAATTAGGCAAGCCTCTGATCTGTGGCGTGATCTGTCTGCGTTGAAGTGAATACACTAGGAGTGGGAAACAAGATCTGGTCGCGTCGCCGGGCACAGTGTCAGCACTTAAATATATTCATATACTGTGGATGTGCCGAACAGATAACACGTTTGAGCCGTCGCAGTGGTTCAGTGCTTATGGCGCTCGGCTGCTGACCCGAAAGATGCGGGTTCGATCCCGGCCGCGGTGGCTCAATTTCGATGGAGGTGAAATTCTGGAGGCCCGTGTACTGTGCGATGTCAGTGCACATTAAAGAACCACAGGCGGTCAAAATTCCTGGAGACCTTCACTGTGGCGTCCCTCATAGCCTGAGTTGTTTTGGGACGTTAAATCCCAACAAATCAAATCAGAAAACACGTTTGAAGGGGCATGTGCTTTGAGATGCCATTTTTGTTTTCATTGAATTGATATATTTTTCCACCTGAATAGAATATTCAGGCCTTAAGAAAGACAATTTGCTGCTTTTCCAGTGCAAAGTATTAACAGTTGATTTTTTGTTGGGATGTGCAAAAATTCGTATGAAGTGTCATAATTCATGAAAGTGGCGTCATCGAAATGCCGTAATTTATCAAGTTAACAGACGAAAAATTTTGAATATAATTGTTTTGAAGGTGTGTAGTATGCTTAAAATTGTGGAAAAAAAAAAGTTACTACTGGCGATAGGCTATCCCGCTGACTGTTTTGCAAAATATTACTGTGTTCACTAATGGCACAGCAAACCAGGAACCAGAAGGATGTGAAATTCACCTGAAAACTGCTTGGTGCAGCCCTCTCTCTCTCTCAAAAAAAAAAAACCTCTGAGTTTGCTTTGTGCACGATTGTGTACCTAGCATGTGAAAGGGTTAAAGTACTAAAAAGCTTTTCTGGCATCTATGGTAGAGGACAGTAGTGGTTCCTATAGATGTGCACTGCCACCAGCCTGTTCCTTCCTCATTTTGTCCACCCACCTGACTGTGTTGCTTTTCGGTTATCCGTATTTACATGCCCATTCCCTCCTGGTTTGAGCTAATATCCTCCTCCACTGTGACCCCCCCTATGGTGTGGTTTAATGCAGGTGCAGTGGTGTTTTTATTACAGCAAGTGCCTAAGCAATATAGCAGCTCTGATTGTCCTTTGCATGACATTTGCTGCAGCTGATTCCTGTGTACTGATCAAAGTATGCTCCAGTTTTACGAGGAGCAGGCAGGAGAAAGAGCAATACTGTCAGTCACAGAGCACCTCAACTGTCATGTCACTTTTCGTATGTAACGTGTGGCTGCTTAGCCACAAATGATGTGCATGTTTTGCGGTCGGTATGACAAAAGCTGCAATGTAGTATGCAGTGCCAATGTCCTCGGCACATCAGTGTTCTTTCATGAGCTGTGGCATTGGTCAGTGAAAACAACAAAAAATGCCATTAGTGTATGCGTGCAGTATGTTATAGCGAAGTCTTAATGCAACTATGACATGTTTTTGTTTCATTTTCCTGCTGAGCCTGTGTTGCACTGGCAGTGGATGTCTCTGGTGAGCTGAGAAGACTTGTGCTTCCGCATATAGGCTTACGCATATGTTCAGCGTACTGTCTAGGCTTAATCTTGGGCACAGTCTAAGTACAGCACCTGTCCTTGCTACTACTTTGTGCATAATTTATTAGACTAGACCTTTGGTTTGTTTGGGCAAAGCTGTTCTAACTGACTAGCACACCAGGGACTTCGCAATTTTGGCCTCAACTTTTTGTTGCCTCACTTGTTCACAACCATTGGCTGCATGTAGGCATCGCCTCCTGAAAAAAAAAAGAAGCTTGTAATTTGTTCGAGAAGAAATGACGGTCGATTTGTGTAGTTAGGCCAAATCCGAATTGGGTGTGCTTGTGTTGTGTCGCCATCATTTTGCATTGTTTATCGTTGACCTGCCACCTATGTCACATGACCTTGTTGTGTCATCACAATCTACCAGATGCACGTGTGTGCATCTCACAAAGGTTCTTCTGACCAATGCTTCATTTGAAAGCAATACATGGCTTCAGTTTCTTTCCATGACAGCAACCTTAACCCCCCCCCCCTCTGCACACGCACACACACACCTTTTTGAAGGACGACTCAGTGGAGGGTTAACTGACTTGTCTCCCCTCACGCTAACCCTTTCAATCGGCAGAGCAGGAAGTTAAAACGCCTGTGAATAAGGCTTTTTGTCTGGAAGAAATCTTCCCGTGAGTCAGCTTTCCTGCAATTCTGCAGTCTGTGCTTTGTGAACACGGAATTCATCAGTGCTGATCGTTCGCTCTATCGAAACATGGTCGTGTTCTCTTGGCTGGTTGCTGCAGGCGCGAATGGCATAGCACACATGTGGTTGAACACGATGTCAACCCACATGTAAAAATTTTAGGCTTGATAGGAATGCAGTGAGTAGATGACTCTACCAGAGATCACACGTTGCTCTGTCATCAGCCCATTTGTCCATAGGAGGAAAAACCTCTTTGATCAACTGTTGTGACGGCAAGTCTTTATATGCTGGCATTGGGCGCCAAGTTGTGAGCCAAGTAAATTACGCTGCCAGCACTTTTGTATGTTCTCAGGCCAAGTGAGCTGCCTTTGCATGAACTGTGTGCAGAGGTGAGGTACATTTCCTTATGGTAAGCGTAAAGAATTCAGTAAAGTAGAATATTGGGCCAGTTGGTAGCGATCCATCTAAAAATGGCGCACAAAAACACGAAAACACAGGGAGAACGGGACAGACAAGAGCGCTCTGTCCCATTCTTTTTTTGTGCGCTGGTTTTAAATGAAGCATAAAGAACCCTACAGCACCACTTATTAGGTGTATGTCTGCTAGGGAATTTATATATTAGATTGTAATTTATTTATACAAGTCTTTGAGAAAGCATTTTAGAGGAGACTGAAGAGCAGGTGAACACACCCCTCATCATTTTGCTCTTACCTATGAAATGGATAGTACGCAGCAACTATTATTCGGAACATGTCCTCACTCGTGTCTGTTGTATCGTAGTAATGATAATTAGCAATGAAACAGTACACGTAGCATACGGTCGAGCCGATCTGTATTCTCCTACTTCGTCGTCTTCTCTCCCCCCATGCGCGCGAGTGCGTGCAGCGCACTTGCCACACTTCATCTTTATCACATTTCCGCCGCACTTAAAAAAAACAAAATGTCTAACGGATGTCATAGTCTTTGAACCATGCGGGCCGCTTCTTTTTGCGAGTACTTCGGCGAGGCAGCGCAGGAGGTGAAGCCGCAGTTGCCGCTGTGGATTGACTACACGAGGGTTGAGGAGCGGCTGCCGATTCCGGAGCGGGCGGAACGGCTGGCATCATATGGATTGAAGGCGCGTCCGAAGAAGGACCCCGGACCACGGTTCCGGACTGTGGACTGGGCGGCGGCATTCGGTTGCCGTCGATAGGCGGCGAAATATCAGCGAAAAGGGCCGCTGGAGCTGAGGAGGACAGTTGCTGCTGAACTACTTCTGGGCGAACCGCAGAAAACTTGGACGAGTGCCACACTCGCCCATCATCCAGCAGATAAGATGCAGGTCCACGCTGCTCCACAACCTTCCGAGGCTCCGAAAACCGAGCTGACAGTTTGCCTCGCACATTTGGTTTGCGGACACGCACGTACTGGCCAATCTGAAAGTCACAACACTGGGCGCCACTCCGCTGGTCCGCATAAAGCTTGTATTGCGCTTGTTTCTCGTCCAGCCTCTGCCGCAAAAGCTTAAGCGCTTTTGTCGGATCCATTGAGAAGGACTGATCCGGCAGTCCTACGACGTTAAGTCTTGTGCGGGGCAACCGGCCATGAAGTAGGACAGCTGGTGCAATTCCTGTCGTGGCATGGGGCATACAGCGGTAGACACCGAGGTAGTCCACAATCGCTGTACGTAGGTCGCGTCGCTCGCACAGAGCTAGCTGAATGTAGGACTTAAGCACTCGATTGAATCGTTCAACGAGTCCATTAGCTTGGGGATGGTACACTGAAGAGTAGCGATGGCGTATCCCCCGTTCGCGGAGGAAAGTTTGCATGGCCATCGATGAAAATTGAGGTCCGTGGTCAGAGACAATCTCTTGAGGGTAACCCTCACGAGCGAAGAGGCCAAGCAGGAATTCTTGAACGGTTTGAGTTGTGATGGCATCAGCGAAGACAACTTCTGGCCACTTACTGTAATAATCCATGAGAGTAATCGCGAAGTGGCAGCCACTGGGAGCTTGGTCGAAAGGCCCCACGATATCAATGGCAACCTTATCCCAAGGTTTCTCTGGGAAGACGACAGGTTGCAGAGGAGCTGCCACCGGACGAGCCGATTTGTCACAGGACTGGCACACGACGCATGTCCGTACCATTTCTTCGACGTGCTCGTCCATTCGCGGCCACCAGTAGAGCTCTCGCAGTCGACTTTTCGTGCGGCTGATCCCGGGGTGTGACTCGTGCGCGATGTCCATGAGGTGTCGTCGCAAACATTCGGGAACGACGAGCCTGTCATCTCGGTACAAGACGCCTTCCACGACGGTCAGCTCCGAGCGCAGGAGATAGTATGGCCTAAGGTTCTCCGGTAGGGATTTCTTGTCCGGCCATGTCGCCGATGTAAACTGAATGGCTTGAGCAACTGCCGCGTCGCTGATGGTTGCCTCTTGAAGCTCTTGTAGAGTCACGGCTGGCGATAGCAGGCAGACGAAGTCATCGTCACTGGCGTCGAACTCACTGGGCTCACTGCACGATGTGGTCGGTAAGGGAAGGCGAGACAGAGCATCCGCAACAGAGTTGTCATTGCCTTTGCGGTACTCTACAGTGTAGTTGTAGCACAACAGGCAAGCCGACCAACGTGAAATTCGCAACGGCCGATGGCCCGTTCCTTTCGTCGGCAGCAAAATGACAAGTGCACTGTGGTCGGTGCGTAGAACAAAAGGCCGGCCCCACAAATACACGTGCCACCGTTCGCACGCCCAAACGCAAGCTAGGGCCTCACGTTCACCAACAGAGTACTTTCCTTCTTGGGGTGTCAAGGTACGGGAGGCAAACGCAACAGTTTGCAGGGAATGGCCGTTGTCTTGCTGAAGCACTGCCCCAAGGCCATATCCGGAAGTGTCAGTCGTTACGACCACGGGAAGGGCAGGATCAAAAAAATGCAACACTTCACATGACGTCAACATGGACTTCAGTAGTTTGAAGCTTGAATCCGCAGCAGCAGTCCAAGTGAAGGCGGAGTCGTTGCCTCGAAGTAGGGCGCGCATAGGCTCAACGACGTCGGAGTAATGGGGGATAAACTTGGAGTAGAAACCTGCAAGTCCAAGGAGGGAGCGAAGCTCGCTGATGTTAGATGGAGTCAGAGCCTTCGTAATCGCCTCGATGGCAGAAGAAAGCGGAAACAGTCCTTCACCGCTGACAACATGCCCCAAGAAAGTGAGCTTCGGAACATCGAAGACACATTTGTGGTTGAGCTTGAGTCCGGCTTGGGACAGGCGCTCGAGAACAGCACGAAGGTTGGTCAGGTGCTCCTGTCGGGAGGTGCCATGGACTATGATGTCGTCGATGTAGAAGAGGACACCTTTGCACCCTTTTAAAATTAAGTGCATCATCTTCTGAAAAGCCGAAGGCGCCGAAGCAAGGCCGAAACACACTCGTTTGAAGCGGAAGAGGCCATCATGGGTAATGAATGTGGTCAATTCCCAACTCTCAGGGCTAAGTGGTACTTGATGGTAAGCCGAGGCAAGGTCCAACTTCCAAAAACGCTGTGACCCGGCCAAGCTATGTAGACGTTCTTCCGTTTGAGGCAAAGGAAAACTGTCGACCACAATAGCCTTGTTCGGCTCACGCAAATCGACGCACATTCGGATGGAGCCATCTTTTTTCCGAGCCACGACTATGGGTGAAATCCACTTGGAAGCGTCGACCCGTTCAATGATGTCTTGAGCTTCAAGCTTCTGGAGTTCCTCGGACACCTGCTGACGAATGGCAAACGGCAGCCGTCGGAGCTTGCAAGCAACAGGAGAAACGGAATCCTGCACTCTGACTTTGTGCACGTAGTCACGAGCAACTCCGAGTTCCTTGGAGAAGAGATGTTCGAAGTGTGGACGTAGCTCGGGAGGTAACAGAGGCGTATCAGGTGTCATGGAAAGACATTCCAAACGATGCACCTTTGATCTTCATTTGTAGAGCGGCAATGGAATCCAGGCCCAGCAGCGTTGTGCCTCCCGAGACAACGTACAACAGGATGCAGGCGGTACGGTCGTGGAACATTGCTGTGGCAACAAAACACCCTTGGACTATAATCCGAGACTTAGAATAGTCCAATAGTTGAACTGCAGTTGATTTAAGCGGGAAACATTTAGCGAAGAATCGGTGGTATAGATCTTCAGAAATAATTGACACAGATGAGCCGGTGTCAATCAGGAAGCGGATGAACTTGCCTTCAATCAGGACTGAGGCGAAAATTCCGTTTTTTTTGACTTTCAACATTGAGAATAGACGCACTGCTGGAGCCATCCGGCATCGACGATGTGTCAGCAGTATCTGCAACTTGCTGAACTTGAACAGGACGGTCGGACGACTTGCAGAGAGAGTCGAAATGGCCCACCTTGCCGCACCGACGACACTTGTGGTTGCGGGCTCGGCATGCAGGGTTGTTCGCTAGGTGAGTTGTAGAACCGCAGCGGTAGCACATGTGCTCTGGTATTGCAGCAGCAGGTTGTGATGGTTGACTTTGGCACTTGCAGCAATGGGCCTGAGGTGGTGTTTGTCTCGATCCGCGCTCGCATCTCGCGCGATGTACTGGAGCGTCCTCCTCAGCCAATTCCCTGGCTTCCCGGGAAGCTTGCTCACACTGTCGAGCAAGGAGCATGGCGCGCGACAGAGTCAAGGAGGAGCCTTCCATGAGTAGGCGCTCACGCAGATGGCAACTCGAGGTCTTCTCCACCAGCTGGTCCCTGATCATATCGTCCGCCATGGTCCCAAACCCGCAGTCGCCGACAAGTCTGCGAAGGACAGCAACGTACTCATCGGTTGTCTCTCCTGGAGCCTGAACTCGACGGCGAAAGCGATGACGTCCGGCGATTACATTCACGGACGATTTGTAATGCTCCGACAGGATGGATATCGCCGCATCAAATTCGTCAAGGCGGGGCGCCTCGTCACCAGAGTGCGAAGCCGCAGCTGTAGGCGCTGGAGTGGACGACGGCGGCGCCAATGTATAAAAAATGCGCTGACCTTCCAGTCCGAGGCAATTCAGCAGGATGGCCTTCCGCCTGTCCGCGCCCAGAGTAGAGGCACCAGAGGCCAGCATGTAATTCCGGAACGCCAGCTCCCATTGCTCCCATGGAAGGGCAGGACGACCAGGAGTCGGCAGGAAGGATGGTGGTGGCTGAAGCCCAGAAAAGCTCATGACGGATGGTGAGCAGGCCACGTGAAGGTCCCGAATCAAAACAGCATCCTCGTCGCCAAAATATGTTGTATCGTAGTAATGATAATTAGCAATGAAACAGTACACGTAGCATACGGTCGAGCCGATCTGTATTCTCCTACTTCGTCGTCTTCTCTCCCCCCATGCGCGCGAGTGCGTGCAGCGCACTTGCCACACTTCATCTTTATCACAGTGTCCACTCTTGCCTGTTTATTTTCTACGCACATGTTGCTGCTTGCTGCCGCGCTTCTTTTCTGGGCTGCTGCGGTGGCTCGGTGGTTATGACAGTAGGCTGCTGACCTGAAAGATGTGGGTTCGATCCTGGCTGCGACAACCATGTTTCGATGGAAGCGAAATGTTAGAGGCCCCTGTACCGTGTGATGTCCGTGCATCTTCGAACAACCTCAAGTGGTTGAAATTATCCAGAGCCCTTCATTATGGCGTCCCTCATAGCCTGAGTTGCTTTGGGACGTTAAACACCATAACCAACCAACTTCTTTTCTGCTCTGCGAGCGTGTTTGTCGACGGACGGCACACCATCTTGACCGCAGTGCCCTTGCAGGGATGGTGTCGCGGGTGCAACCGCCAGGGCGGGGCTCGTCGCTGTACCACATGCTGGAGGACAGCCAGGCGGCCATCTTCTGCTGCTGCTGTGAGATGCCATCCCCCGGTTGTGCCCGGCGCACTGCCTCTTCCTCTCCTCCTCTGACACTGCCAGCAGCTGACGACAGCCCCGCCTCACCGCCCTCCTCTCTTGCCTCCTCCTCCTCCTCACTGGACGCCATTGCTGTGCCAGCCATTACGTGAGAGCTCCTTTTGGCCACTGAGGTTGGGGGATAGAGGTTGCCCTAGAATGCTGTTAGCCCACTCCTTTTTTTTTGTTCATCCTTGTGTGTCCTTTGTAATTCGTATAGGTGTTAGGGTTGCATGTTGAATGTCGTAGGAACTCTACCTCTCCCTGTGGCAGGTCTCTTTTGTTCCTGTGCTTAAGGAGCTAAGAGCAGATTCACATATCCGTCATGGGAAAGAAGTGGGTGTTGGGGAGTTATGCAGAACGGTCACGCAGTATTTGCTTTGGAGCGCTCGAGTTACCCATCCAGGGCCTTCTTTATGGCCGGGGAGAGTCTGAGACAGAGGAACTGAGCCAACAGTGAAAGGCATTTGCGCAGCCTTTTGAAGGTGAGGTTTTAACTTCACAGGTTTGACGTAGCAGTGATGGAGCCTTCACAAAATGAATGGCTCGTGACCACACATTTTTGGCACACACAACTACATGGAGGAACACGAGTAGAACATATAGGTACATTTGTGCCGGAACAGTAAGACTCCTAAAAAGAAAAAAAGACCAACAGCACACCAATCAGAGTCCAGACTGGCACATAGCTGGCCTTGGCTGGCTGATACATGGCCGATAGCCAGTATCATTGTGGGCTGGTAGCGAAGCTCGGAAAACAAAACCGTGCAGCTCAGGGCAACTTCGATCGACATGGCGCTCCTTCGGACTGCATCTGAGTTGACCAGTTGAAGGCGCTAAATTTTCATTTCATGCAGCGCTGCAAACCTGATGTATCCGACGTCGGCTCTTTGGTGCGCCGAGAGCATTGGAGCAAGGCAAAATGTTTGAATTAAGCAAATTTAGGCAAATTCGAGGTACAAATTATGTGGCTTTTAAATGCACTGAAAATATAGCCAGCCTACCAAAATTTTGAAATTTGAATTAACCGAAAGTTTGAATTATTGTGAGCTGATGGGTATAGAGAATCTGCGGACTTCATGTTGCATACACCCTAGTGGAGACCTGTGTTGCGTCTTTTTTTTACAGCTGTAGCTATATCTCCATGAATCGTAGCATCATACCATAACACCACTGGCAGCGCTTAGCTCTTTTACACGATTATTCATTTTGTATGAATATTCACACAAGTAGCATGTATTTGTAAAGCATTCAACTTGTGTTCAATTCATTATCACTATTCAATTCGGTTTATGGCTACACTCTTCGTAATATATTTGATTTTGAAAAAGTACTATTCGTACACCCCTGATGTACCAGCATTCTGTTAATTGTGCTCTGCATGTGGGTGCCATGTTGCTGAGTCATGGTTTTCTCTGGATTTTCATGTACCTCAGATCACCTGACGGAAACGGAGGCGGCACCGGTCACCTTTCACGCCGCGCCAAGAGGCCCCTGTCTGACATGGGTGAGTGGTTGCAGCTGCCTGTGGCTTGGGAACATCTGGCATTCGCTGCAGTGGTTCACACCTTCCAGCTTATTTCTGGAACAGGAGCTAGGTCAGAGGTTCATGGAATAGCAAATATAAAGCTTTGAATGCTGGCACGTGTAACACTGCATTCGCTCATTTTCTGTGGCGCAGGCGGGTAATGCAAGTGTTGAAAGGATATTTTGTTGGCTTGTGTAATATATTTGTCCACCTTGCTTAGGCTTTTTGGGACTTTGTCCTTAAACATTTTTTTTTATTATTTTTTCCTTTCATGTCATTGTTGTATGCTTTCTGGTAGGTATTAAGCATGAATTTGAGCCTTGCAGATCCACGCCCTTGGCGCGGCAACCTCAAGAATTTGCGTCAGTGCTTTTTTGTTCTATTGAAAGTACCGTATTTACACGATTGTAAGTCGACCTATTTTTTAAATTTTGAAAATCCAAGTGGGGGGTCGTCTTACAACTGAAACGAAAACATCGAATTGTAAGTAAAGGCAAGACAAACGAGATACAGTCCAACCTCGTTATAACGAACACTGATATAGCGAATTATCGGTTATAGCGAACTAATTACGAATTTTGGTTGGTCATGCTTCATTTCAGTGACATTTATTCTTTTATAACGAAACCGAAAACGCGAGATCCGCGTTTCGGCTGTAACGAAGAAATATTTGGTTTACACGAGGCTCAGAACTTGAAAGTAGCATAAAAAAAAACAAAAACCAAAATGAAAATCGAAGGCCGATACACAGCTGAATTTTTTTTTTTATCGTTTGAAAAAGTTTTGCCGTCTGGCACAAAAATCGCGTTTGGATGGTCGCGCCACCTGTGAACAGAGCGCGAAAACTCTGAAAGCTCATGACATGACAGAGGGCCGAAAGGCGGCGCCACTTGTCCAGCGGTAAAGAAAGGCAAGCGCAGCAACATTGGCAACTTTGAGGCCGGCGTTCTGACATCAGCACAGCGGCCAGTCTTGTTGTTGCAGCGCTCGAAATGGCATCGAAGAGGAAAGCGATCTCGCTCCAGACAAAGCTGCAGATACTGAGAGCTGTGGACAGTGGCCGCAAGAAAAAGGATATTGCTTCGGAATTCGGCGTTCCTCCAAGTACGTTATCCACCATTTTGGCCACTAGAAAGAAGATTGAGGGCAACACCGAGGACGCCATAAAAGCCGACCGTAAACGAGTTAGGCCTTGCCATCACCCGGACGTGGAAGCGGCTTTGCTTTCTTGGTTTAAAGATGTGAGGGCGCGAAATTTGCCGGTGTCGGGAGCACTTCTTCAACGGAAGGCCCACAGCCTGGCCTGCGTACTGGGGCATGACGATTTCTGTGCAAGCAGCGGTTGGCTGCAACGTTTCAAAGATAGGCACGAGATCGCGTGCCACACTTTGTCTGGCGAAGGGTCCGCTGTCGACATGGAGACATGTCAAACGTGGCTGGAGAATTTTCGTCCTCTGCTCCAGGAGTACGACGAGTGCGACGTATACAACGTCGACGAAACCGGCGTGTTTTTCAAGTTGTTGCCAGAGCGGTCACTGGCGATGAAGAACGAGACCTGCCATGGGGGCAAGAAAAACAAAGACCGGGTGACTGTCGTCGTTGCCGTGAACATGGACGGCTCCGACAAAAGACGGCTCACCGTCATCGGCAAGTCGGCACATCCGAGGTGCCTGAAAGGCGTCCGGAATTTGCAGGTTCAATACACGTCGAACAAAAAAGCGTGGATGACGACCAAGCTTTTCGAGGACTGGCTGAGAGCGTTCGACCAGGACATGGAGAGGCAGCACAGGAAGGTCCTGTTGCTTTTGGACAACTGTTCGGCGCATAAAGTTTCGATCGTGCTGAAGGCAGTTCGCTTGCAGTTTTTGCCACCGAACGCAACTTCTGCTTTGCAGCCTTTAGACAAAGGCATTATTCGTTCGCTTAAGTGCAATTATAGGAAGCGTTTGGTGACGCAACTGGTGTTTGACATCGATCGACATAGATCGACAACAATAAACATCAAGACGACACTCGAAATGTTGTACGGGTCGTGGAATGAGGTGAGGCAGTCGACAATAAGGAACTGTTTCGCGGATGCCGGTTTTGTTCTGCCTGCCGACGAAGAAGAAGTGCAGCCCGAAGACCAGGCAGAGCTGGACAGAACTTGGGATCGGCTGGCAGTCCCAGGCGTCGAATTCGACGATTTCGTTTCGGCCGATGAGAACTTGGCCGTGGCGCCCGAGCTGACGGATCAAGAAATTGTGGATCGCGTTTTGTTGCCCGAGGATGACAGCAGCAGCGACAGCGGTGAGAGTGAACGGGATGAACCAACGATGAGCAGTGCGGATGCCGCGGACATGGCCAGGAGGCTGAAAGGATATTTGGAAAAACTCCCGACGACGAAAACTGCTGACGTAGAAAAGGCCCTCTTGAGCATGGACAATGTAGAAAACTTCATTCTGCGCAGCGCTGTGAAAAGCCACCAGACGAAGATAACATCTTTCTTCAAATGAACGAATGCAAACCTGTTTGGCTGATCCCGGGCTGGCGTTGCATATGTCTCCTCGCCCAACGCCTCCTCTCCTCCTTCTCTTCTCGCCCAACGCCCCCTCTCCTCCTCCTCCTCTTCTCTCAAAGCGGCTTTGGCAGCTTTTTTTTTTCAACGGTCCCTCTCGGGGCCACCAATCGCGCTTCGGCAGAGCACGCAGGCGCGATGGTTCCCGCTGTGTCTCACTCGAGTTCCTCTCTCTACACCAAGTCGCCTATGCGCAGACACATGGTGCAGTCGTTTCGCGCCACGCACTTTCACGTGCGCGGCGACGTAAGAACAGTCGTGTCAACCTTCCCATATTCCGGCCTATTTTGATTGAATGCCACAAGGAGACAGGTAAGGATTACCACGTTTGTAGTGGGTTCAAAGCCAAGTATATAATGCATTTTAGTGTCTAGAATATTTGCGCGAGCCAAATTACGAATTTGTCACAGCCGATATTTATGTCTACTGTTACAACAAATATCGGATATAACGAACTGATTTACGGTCCCTATGCTACTTCGTTATAACGAGGTTCCACTGTATCAGGCATGCTACAGCGTGGTTGCATTTTCGCTGCATGACTCCGTCGCATTGCTCTTGGTGCTGGCCTCAAGCAGTTGCTATGTCAACACGCAGAACTGGCATCTCCCCCCACGTGCGGGCGGCGGGCGATGGCGGCTATCGATAAACAGCAAATTGGCACCCCACACTCCCCACACATGGCTGCTGGCTGCGGTTGCTGATAAGCAGCGGCGGGTTGATAACGCAATCGCATTCTAAGGGAAGCTCAAGCGTCCAACAAGTGTTCTTTTTACTTTCAAATGCGCACTCTGCACTCAAGGGAGCGGATGGAAGGGCCGCTGTTCCGCAGTGTAACTAAAGGAGAGACAAACGAGATATCGGGCATGCTACAGTGTGGTTGCATTTTTGCTGTGCGGCTCCGTCACATCGCTCTTGGTGCTAGTCTTGAGCAGCTGCTATGTCAACGCGGAAAACCGGCATACCCTCCCGGCGGCTATCGATAAGCAGCAAACTGGCACCCCACACGTGGCTGCTGACTGCGGTTGCTGATAAGCGGTGGTGGCCCGATAACACAGTCGCGTTCTACGGGAAGCTGAAACGTCCAACAAGTTTTCTTTTTACTTACAAATATGTGCGCGGTGCTCAAGGGAGCGTTGATAGTAAATGGAAGGGTCACTGTTCCAATCGAGCCGTCACCCCCACTGAGAACGGCAGTGGTACCGGGGAGTGTCGGTGGCCGACGAAAGAGCCGACGCCATTCACGCGTAGTTTCTCTTTGGCTCTGACACATTTGACTACTGCCGGCTGCGTTTCACAAGTTTTTAATGTAGTGCTTCATCAGTCATTATTTGTGCTCCAGTTCCGGCAAGCGACCGGCGCTCGTTCACGGCTACATTCAAGATGGCTGCCCTTTTTTACGCCGAAGAAACGAACAGCCGTGCGCCGGGCCGCAAGTTCGATGTTCGCAACAGGTGATGCAGATGTGGCAGCTCCAGCGAGGAAAATTTTCAGCTGTTCCACATGATGTCGTGATGTGGCTGTTCGCAAAGTGCGGGATTTCGCTCGACGACGTCGTTAGAACGAGTGGGACCGCAGCAGTGATCACAACGGCAGCACTAGTGCGGACGATGGCACAAGTGTGTACGATTAGTCCAGTGACTAACTCATTTTCAATGTGCCCACGGGCACGCCCGCGCACGGCAGCCGATAGCGGGTGGCAATAAACGGCGGCCGCTGGATAATCTATCGCGTTCAACTATTCAAGGCCAAGCTTAAACAACCTCGGAGGTTTTGTTTTTATTTTTCGGAAATGTTATTTGGGGGGTCGACTTACATTCAAGTCGACTTACAATCGTGTAAATACGGTAGTACATCAGTAAAGGCTGTTGCAGTTGGTGGGAACAGACAGGAATGGTGTAGATGTGAACAACTCTTTCAAGCATTGTTCAGTGTCATTGAGAAACTGGGGAGCCATTTCCAGAAGATGGGCACTTGTTGGGGAGCTAGTGTGAGTGAATATTTAAGTTGCTTTCATGAAGCCAATCACTTGCTTGTAGGTTCTACACCGTAAGAGAGCAAAGTTGTGCGCTGCTTCAAAAAAACTGCAGGAACTTTTTCTTCTCCCCTAGGTAAAGATTGCTATTCCCCGAGAAGGCCCAGCAGTAACCACAGATGTCAAAAAGGCATTTTGGTGTTCACTCCCTTTTGTCAAAGGGCAGTGAGGTGGTTCCAGAGGAATGAGTTCATTGAAACTTGGTTGCAACATACATGGCATGTTGGTTAATTGTTGGAGAGCTTTCTGTATGAGTCACAAAATGTGTTTCTTTGTTTCCGTGCTTACATGCTTGATACACTATTGTCATTCATGTTTTGACATAAAGTGTCGTGCTTTGTGCACATTCTAGGGCTGATCCAATTGAATGCAGTCAAACCTCGCTGCAGTGAAACTAATGGGACCCGCGAAAATTTTTGCTGAAATGGAAACTTCATTGACATAAAATCAGACCAGAACATTGGCAGATGGAATTGGATAGCTCATGAATGTTTTTTTCCAAATTCCGTAAGTGTTGGTGTTTCTGCAGTTCAAAATAGCGCTGTGGCGCAGTTTTCATGGTACAGTAAATGTTCGTTAATTTGAACTAGGTTAACTCGAACTTATAGTTAATTTGAACGGACTCCCGGGTCCCGGCGTAGCCCTGTGCATTTCAGTGGGGGAAAACTCTTGATAATTCGAATAAGTTTGTATCCGCTATGGTTAATTCGAAGTTGGAGCCCCTGGCTGACACCACTCCTCGTAGACAGAAATCGGCCCATAGCAAGTACAACGTGTTGCAAATTTACTAGAGGTGTAAAACAAAGGAAAAGAAAAAAGCTGAGGGCACGTGGCTAGTGGAGCCCGCGCTTTGGTGCATGCCGTAGCAGGTTTTTGCTGCTGGAGCACTCTCTTGCTCCGCCGATGCTTTGGCGCAAGCCGTTTCAGGTTTCTGTTGTGCCACGGTTGCTGGGTCGCGATCACGTGGTGTACACAATGTAGTATGGCGGTTCGGGTGATAATGGCTTTTTGTTGGTGCCGCGAGCTCCGTGGACAGCAGCGCAGAGACATTGGAGCCCTTGAGTGACGCTGATATAATTGAGGCTGCATGCTGTCCGCAGACGCCACAGGGCTCACATGCTGTGAGCACAGCCGGCAGTAATGAGTTCGACTGCGGCAATGAGCCTATGCCACCGCTAAGTGTGTGTCAAGTAGGATCGATGCTCGATGTTGCAGCACGCTACTTCCCTGCCAATGACAACTCTGACGTTGCGCTGGAGCTCTTGGGCAAGCTGCAGATGATGCTGATTGGGTCTCATCTCCGCAGAAGAAACACAAGCAAATGCACATCACTGATTACTTTTAATTTTGACAACCCTTCTCCGTAAATAAACATGTTTTGGAGCATAAAGAGCATCCTATCACTAAAGCTCGCTGCTCACGCAAATGCATTCCAGTAGGTATTTCTGGTGCATAACTGGCCGATCAATTTACAGTAATCCCTCGTTATAACGAAGTCAGCAGGACGGCGAAAAAATTTGTTATAAGCGGTAATTCGATATAAACGACCACCCGAGAAAATCTAAAGCAGTTGAGCTTTAATTGCACTGGCTTTAATTGCACTGCAACGGCGAGGAAGTCAAAAATACAATGTATTCAGTGAAGCAAAACTTTATTCAGGTGCAAAAAAGGCAGTGAGCTTTGGCTAATTCAAGTTCTTACCGGGCGCGTGCAACCCCTGCTCTAATCTGACCAAGCATTGCACGAGGCCGCAGTCGCCGCGCCCATGCATTCAACCTTTGGGGTATTTTGAATTGCGAAGGCAGTGGCTGCTTTTATGGGGGTATTTCGGGGTATATTGTTACGGTGTGGGATGCCACGGGGTGGCCACGGGCCCGCCCAGAGAAATATAGCAGCAGTACAGAGGAGAGCCGGCGAAGCACGACCGGCGGCGGCCAAGCTTTCTCGTACTATCTCCCTCAGGGGGGGGGGGGGGGGGGGGGGGGGGGGGGGAGGGGAGAAGTCAGGTTGTGCTTTGATGCAGGGTTTCCTGGGGCGATGCAATGTGGGCTCGCAGATAGGAAACGGTCACACTCTTCGTTGAATTCGAAGTGTGTGAGCTGGGCGAAGGTGTCTGCAGTCGCCGAAGAAGGTCCCACACCGGTTAGGCTAACTTCAGGGAGTTTTATGCATATTGAGCGGCGATCCGTTTATGGGACTGCATTGCGTGGGGAAGGCATGGAGCCAGCAGGCGACGACGGCACTGATGAGGACCCGGTAGCTAAGTCGGAGTCACCGCAGGCGCCGTAGACATATCGCTTCATGTTTGAAATATGCTCTGGGAAAATGTGGTGCACACCGCATGGTCGATGCTCTGGCAGGTCTTCGAGGCGGTATGTCACGGGGCCGAGTCGGGCAACGACACGGTAAGGGCCGCGGTATCGGGGCAAGAGCTTTGCGGCACGGCCAGTCGCACGGATGGTGCGGCGAACGAGGACCAAGTCACCGGGCCGGAAGGGGGGATGTGGTGGTGCTGCCGCGTTGGCCGCTTGCACACGCCACGCGCGTGAGCCGTGAGGAGGTTGCGCTGGGCGTCGAGGCGGGCGGAATGAAGTCGTTGAGCAGATTCAGTTGGTGACGCAGTAGGATGGGGAAGGCCCAACTGCGCGTCGAGAGGGATGGAGGGCATTCTGCCATAGACGACTGAGAACGGCGTCACATGCGTTGTTTCTTGCGCTGCAGTGTTGACTGCAAAAGCTGCAGCAGAAACAAAACGATCCCAGTTTGTGTGGGACGGAGCGACGTAGGATGCGAGGATATCCGTGAGGGTACGGTTAACACGCTCCACGAGGCCATTGCACTGCGGATGATTGACGGATGTAGTGGAATGCGCAATGCCGAAGGAGCGGAGGGCTCGCTCGAATTCATGGGACATAAAGCAGCTCCCACGGTCCGTGATGAGGCGCCGGGGGAACACCGTGCCGAAGAACGAGATGCTGTTCCACAAACGCGACGGCATGAGCGGACGACGTGTCTGGAACGGGCAGTGCTTCGACCCACTTGGAGAAGTAGTCGATCGCAACCAGAACATACCGGTTGCCGGCACGCGTCTTCGGAAACGGGCCCAAATGATCCAGTCCAACCAGCTCGAAAGGTGAACTTGGTGGCGAAAAAGCCTGCGGGGGTGGCTTGGTTATACCTGTGGACGGTTTTCTGTACTGGCATGTCTGGCAGGACGCCACGTGTTCCTTGACATCTCTGGACATATTAGGCCACCAAAACCGCTCCGACACTCGTGCGTAGGTCTTGCCGCGACCAAGGTGACCAGCCGTGGGAGCGTCGTGGTAAGCCGCGCAAGACTTGCGACCGCAGTGTTGCCGGCACAACTGGCAACCAGACGGGTGGTCGACCACGGAGCCGCTTCACATGACACAAGAGGTCGTCCTTCATTCGATAGACCCGGCGTAGTTGGCGGAGGCCTGCGCCGGCGGCGGTGCCAAGGGAGTGGATTATGGCAGCAATGGCGGGATCTTGCGTTTGTGCAGTCCTCAGGTCCGTCAAAGCCGTCACGGAACAAGGGTGGCGAGAAAGGAAATCGGCATCTTGATGGGCAGAGCCGCGCCGATGCACTATTGTGAAATTGTACTCTTGAAGTTGCAGGGACCAGCGTGCAATCTTGGCATTCAAATGTTTGGCGGACTGCAGCCAAGTGAGAGCGCTATTGTCCGTGACTATGGTGAAGTGACGGCCGTACAGGTAGGGACAGAACTTCTCGACGGCCCAGACAACGGCGAGGCACTCGAGTTCTGAAGAGTGGCGGCGGCGCTCAACGTCGGAAAGCTGGCGGCTGGCATAAAGCTAGGACTTTTTCGGTGACCAGACTCGTATTCTTGCAGGAGGACAGCGCCGAGCCCATCTTGGCTGGCATCCGTGTGGAGGACGATGGGGGCCGATTCGTCGTAATGGGCCAATGTAGGAGGCTCGAGGAGGGCGTGCTTGACGTCAAGAAACGCGAGCTGTTGGGCCTGCGTCCAACTCCACGGTGCATTCTTCTTCAGCAGGGCGGTCAATGGAGCGCTGCGCTTGCAAAGTCCGGAATGAAACGACGGAAATACGAAGCAAATCCAAGGAAACTTTTGAGCTCCTTGGCGGTGGTGGGAGCATCGTAAGCTGTAAGCGCTTTTAGCTTTTCAGGGTCGGGACGGGATGCCATGCCGGCTCACAACGTGACCCAAGTACGTCACCTCCGCGAAACCGAAGAAACATTTTTTTGGTTTTAAGCGAAGCCCAGCAGAGGTAAGGGCCTCGAGGACGAGTTTGAGGCGTCTCTGGTGTTCTTCAAATGTAGCCGCGTAGACAATTACGTCATCCAGGTAGACCAACGCCATAGTCCACTTCAAATGGCCTAAGACTCGGTCCATGAGACGCTGGAAGGTGGCTGGAGCGTTCGAGAGACCGAAGGGTATACGGTTGAACTGGTAAAGGCCGTCGGGAGTCACGAAAGCCGTCTTTTCCGCATCATCGGGGTGAACAGGCACCTGCCAGTAGCCGAGAGCAGATCTAGCGTGGAAAATTAACGGGCCCCCTTCAGGCGGTCAAGCGCATCGTCGAGGCGAGGCAGCGGGTACACGTCGCAATTAGTAATAGCATTTAGCTTCCGATAGTCAACGCAGAAGCGGAGTGTTCCATCCTTCTTGCGCACAAGGACGACAGGGGAGGACCAAGGGCTACAAGAAGGGTCAATGATTCCCTGGTCAAGCATGTCGCACACATGCTGCTGGATGACTCTCCGTTCGGCTGGCGCTACACGGCGAGGTTGGTGATGAACGGGCCCGCGGTTTTCGGTGTTGATCCGGTGTTGAGCCCAGGAAGTGCACCCGAGTTCACCGGCGCTGAGAGCAAGGCAACTGCGATGCTCGAGCAGCAAGGTCTTCAGAGAGGCGAGCTCCGCGCAGGTCAGGCTGGGTCCAAAGTTAAATTCTTCCCATGATAGGATCGCCGGCGCTGGAGGGTGGCGAGGCGGGGCTTCAGGTTGCAGAGACGCCACTGGTGACCCGGGGTCCAAAACTGAGGCAGTACCCAATTGCGTGCCGGGAGTCAGCGCGAGAGGTACGCTGCTGATGTTGAGTATAAATACGTGGGCTTCTCCTTTGAGCACAGGCAGAAGGCTTCGAGGGGAGGTCATCTGACGGGCTGGAGCTGAACACCGGATGGGTTCGAACAGCACGTCTGCTGTGACCGGACTGTCAAGCTTGGCATACGCCCACGTTGCCGCACCCGGTGGCAGGGTCACGGCGGATGCCACAGTCACGGTAGTGACGTCGAACGGCTTGACTCGACACGGCCACTTCGTCGCGAGGTCACGCAGAGATGCTGAGGCACGCTTGGTCGCCGACACCAGGGACTGCCACAGGGCGACACCGAGGCTGGAAACCCGGCTAAGCCAGCCTGGCCCACAGAGAGTTCGGCTCGCCCGTGGTTTGGTTCTAGTAAAATTAAGGACGACTCCGGCTTGCTGGCACCACCCGCACCCGAGGACCACTGGCCAAATAGGGCTGTCTGCGACAACAAACTCGGTGGAGATGGTATTTCGAGTGCTGTCAGGTTGACGACGACACGTCCGACTTGCTCCACAGGGGTGCCGTTAAAAGCTAAGAGCCGGGTTTGGCGGCTGGCAGAAGCAGGTGGGGCGCGTTAGCAACAAACGATTTGTGCAGTACATTGACAGCCGCTCCAGTGTCAACCAAAACCTTTACGTGCCGGTCAAGCAGGGCGACGTCGACGAGCACGTAAGGAGCATCAGTGGTAATCGGAGCCGACGAAAGGAGGGGACGCGGAGAACGAAGGAGTGTGGGGACGGACTTGGCGGAACGGTGCCCCCGGAGTTCCGCCAAATCGTTTCCCGACGTTGGAGGGCCGGCACAGTCCCTCGCGTAGTGTCCCCGCAGGCCGCAGCGGAAGCAGGTCATGCGGACGTCGTTACGCAGGCGTCGGATAGAGGCCGCAGTTGGGGCTGCGGACCGAGGAGCCCTGCACCCGGACGCTGCGCTCGGGCAGACGGTGGCGACCCCCGCGTGGCCAGCAAAGTCAATTCCGCCTCGATGGCGAGCGCCATGGCGGCGCGGACGGAATCAGGACGGCCAGAGCGGACCAAGCGCTGCACCTCGGGGAGTCGGACAAACGCCTCGGTGCCGACCAGGGCCACAGCGTTCTGAGGCGCTCCCGGCAGCGACTGCAGAGCCAGGCGCTCAATGGCGGCGGCGAGGTCCTGGTACGTCTCCCCGGGCTCTTGACGGCGGGCTCGCAGGCGGTGGTACTGCACACGGGGTTGACCTGAGGCACCATAGTGGTCGGCGAGGAGGCCCGCCAGAACAGTGTAAGAGCCCAGCTGGTCGGGCGGCACGTTCTGCAGCAGCTCGGTGGCGCGGCCCCTCAGTTTTGCAACGAGCATCCATGCCTTCATTTGCTCGTCCCAGCCTCTCGCCGCCGCAATACCGTCCAGCTGGATGCGGTAAGCATCCCACGAGATGGTGCCGTCAAATGTGGGCAATTCCACAACGTCCAACGAACACTGCGGCGAGGACGCACCCGCGCCGAGCACGCCATTGGCGGCCACGACCGCAGGCCCAGCGACGGCAGAGCCGTAAACAGCGGCGGCGGGGACGCCCAAAGGCACCTGACCTGCGCTCGGCTCGGCTGGCACCAGGCGACGGAGTTCGCGCCGGAGAGCTTCCATCTCCCCAGCCTGGGCAGTCAGACGGGCCTCCCATGCGTCCATCCGTTGGGTGACTGTATCCAGGAGGCGCTCAACACCGGCGTCCGGCTGCTGCGAAGAGCCGAGCCTCTCCAAGCGCCTAGGTCTAGCGGCGCCGGCCGCCGCGTCGTCGGCGCTATCGGCTGGTGGTGGACTCCTGTCGTCTGGCACGTCGGGTGCTTGATTCTGGAGCGGGGTGAGCGGCATGATCCCACCGCTGCCACCAAAATGTTACGGTGTGGGATGCCACGGGGTGGCCACGGGCCCGCCCAGAGAAATATAGCAGCAGTACAGAGGAGAGCCGGCGAAGCACGACCGGCGGCGGCCAAGCTTTCTCGTTCTATCTCCCTCGTGCTAGAGCCGCGCGCTCGCCGCTCGCGCTCGCGCTCGCTCTCCGCCTCTTCTTTTATTCCCGTATCAATATCGAAGGCAGTGTCCACTTTCATGCCGGGAAGGGGGGGGGGGGGGGGGGGGGGGGGGGGGCACGGAAATGCCGTGGCTCGAGTCTGAGGTTTGGCTTATGAGAGTTTAATGTCCCAGAGCGACTCAGGCTATGAGCGACGCCGTAGGCTCCGGAAATTTCGACCACCTGGGGTTCTTTAACGTGCACTGACATCGCACGGTACACGGTCCTCTAGAATTTTGCCTCCATCAAAATTCGACCGCCGTGGTCGGGATCAAACCTGCGTCTTTCGGGCCAGCAGCCGAACGCCATAACCACTCAGCCACTGTGGCGGCTCGAGTCTCGTGCGATCGTGAAAACTGAACGGTTTTGCAGTAGGGGCTTCGCATGATTACTGGGCAGTATTTTTTCCCGATGTGTACAGCTGTGGAGTTTGCAGTTGAGTTTTTCGGCGCACCGTTGTCGACAACACTGTGCTAATTCTACGGTTCGAGTGTCAGTGCTCGCGCAGCGTCGCGTCCGCGCCGTTGACGGATGTCTAGGAACAAAATTCAATGACCCTACCACGCATTTAGACCATTTGTCTAGTCGGATGGCATGATTCAAGCATGACCGGCTCGAGAAAATCGCCGGGGAAACACCGTGGTTGCGTTGACCTGCCATGTTGACAGCTGACTTGCCGCTGGCGACGCTCGAATTTTTCGTGTTTTTGGCAAGTTATCGATTTATTTGCACCGTCAAAAGTGCAATGCAGCTAGGGGCGGTGTTTTATTGCGATGCAGGCCGATTATGACGAGCGGCAAGCAGATTTCTAGACTGGCTTCCCCAAAGTCGTCTTCTCGATTTGTTAAGGTGCGAATATAGTCCTACGTAACACAAGCGAGCGCGCGGGCGCGCGCGCGCACGCTGCGTTGCGTTGGTGAAACAGCTCCGTCTATAGTTTGACGCACTGCAGCGGCCAACGTAACCGGCGGCTGCCAGCGTGCCCCGACGGGCCCGGTGCAGATTTGGCTCCTGCTCCAGTCGACCCACAATGCATCACACGGAGAAAAATGGCGGATGCCAGTGCGAGCGCCGTGAGTGGCGCGAGCGGCCCAAATATTGAAATTTTGCCGGATATCGTTGTGGAACGGTTTATCGAAGCCATCAAACAACACCCTTGTGTATGCGACACCAAATGGCTGGATTTCAGAGAGCACCAGGGCAAAAAGAACACTTGGCAATAGAAGGCGAGGCACCGGTCTATCCATAGGTGAGTTCCCGTGGAGAGAGCGATCTTTCGCACACACATCGAGCGCCTGCGCTTTCGCCGCAAGCGGTGCACTAGTAACACGAGAGCAAGTTTCTGTCGCTCGCAGCGTCTGGGCGCATCGAAGTATAGAGGAGGTGGCGCTTCGGCCGGCGCAGCAAAACCGGCGTAGCGCGACTGACTGCGAGCGACGCGCGCCCGCGCGCTGAACACATCGGACTATAAATGCGCCTTTAATGTAGCTCCTCGTGTCGAACACGGCAAAGGGCATGCGACCAGCAGTCACTTGCGACCAGGCAGCAGCTCGACAACACCGTTGTTCACACTTGCAAGCGCGACCTGCGGGTCGCCTTCTCGTTTGAAGCGAAACCTCTCGGGAATGACATTTTCCCGCGCTTTCGAGAGTTTCGTCTGCTTTGGCAGATGTGAAACGGTTAAGCTTAGCGACGACTACGACAGCCAGGGAGCAGCTAAGTTCGTTGCCGAAAGCTCACCACGTTCGCTACTCGCAAGCGTGAATGGTCTCATAATCGGAGGGACACTTCTTTTGTGCTTTTTGGCACGTTTCAACACTAGAAATGCTCTTTAGAGTGGTAAAATATTGCTCAGCGAATGCACCCCATGGAATGCTACGTCGCAAGTTTGTCCGCGGTCTTTTGGCCACTTTTCGGCATCCAAGAGACCGCGGTTTTCTGGCATCGCAAAGTGTCACGAAAATTTTATTTTCGTTTCGATTCTATCACGTGGGACACCAGCGATGTGATTGCGACCGGTTCGGGCACGCTTCCGTTCGCATCCGCTCGTCGTAGGTTTGGTACTTTTGTGGCCTGTTCTGTGCCTGCCTGAGACTAATTCGTCGGCTGTTTCAATTTGACACTGCATGCGCAAAATGGTCGCCGCCGCGACTGCGATGCCTCCGCTCGCCACTTCGCTCTAAGTGGGTCAAGCTCTTCGTGCGCTTGTAGTCATGCGATCTAAAATGCATACGTTTGGGTCGTGACCGGAAGAAATTTCGAATAAAACGATATTTCGGGTAAAGCGATTTAGTTATAGCGAGGGATTACTGTATTTCATTTGCCATTAGGGCCGGATGAATTTAATTCTCAGAATTGCCCACCATAAATGTGTAGTAGCGCCGAGCTCGTGATAACGAGTCTAGGGGTGACTGCTTCGGTTTCTGCCCGCACGACAGGTGCAGTGACCGCTTTTTCTAGCGCCCATTCGATAATTCGAACTTCGCTTAATCTGAACAGTTTTCCGGTCCCCTTCGGGATTGAATTAATGAGTTGTATATTCTTAAATATATTTTGGCGCTTTGATGGTCTGTTAAATGGAGTTCCAACTAGCGCTGCATTTTCGCGGAAATACTTTTTACGGCACTACTCTTTTGCGATCGAGCGAGGTAAAGATTGTGGTAATTTAGTTATAGGTGTCATTTCGAAGTGAAGTTTCAGTAGCACGATAGTGGCTGCGAAAATGCTGTGAGATTTGTTTTAATACGCATCATGCATTTTTGTTTAGAAAGTTTCAGTCTGAAAAAGATTGCTGTCTTAAAGTGATGCATCAGCAGTGGCTTTATTATCGTATTGTCACGTAGTGGGGATGGCAGTCAAAGCAGCGATGAAGACGGACGAAAGGGTCTTCTAAAAGAACTGTTTATTGGGCTGACTTGCACCCAAAATGGACTGAATCACTCGGCGGCGGCGAAGCGACAAGCGTGCTCGGCGGTCGTCGAACAGAATGCCGGCCGCTGTCGGCCGTGCTCAATTTAAAGCTGATAGCGAACTTTCGAGATAAAGAGCGCAAAGTTACTAGAACATTCCGGAACAACGTAGAATCAGCTCTGCCTGGCTGCGATCAATCGAGATAAATCTAGTCGCGTCTTGCGTAGCAAACAAAGCGATAAAGTGATGTGGCGCAGATTTGAAAAACGAACACACTGCAAATATTCGCGGCATTACTCCCCTCTCAAAGAAGCATCGACCCGATGCATTAAAACAAATAATGCGACTAGTAAGGAAAAAAAAAACGGATCTTGCGAAAATAGAGCATAGAAATGCAGCGGCCTTTAGCGCGCATAATACGGCTTCAGACGGACTACATGGACAACTTCTGGTCGTACGCGGCGTCGCTGGGATGCAGTCATTGTGTCAGGGATGACTTCATAATCCATTTCACCCAGCCGACGAAGAACCTTGTATGGGCCGAAATAGCGGCGCAAAAGCTTTTCACTCAATCCATGGCGGCGAATGGGCGTCCACACCCAGACTTGGTCTCCTGGCTTGTATTCCGCATTGCGTCTTCGTAGGTGGTAGCGTCTGGCGTCGGACCGCTGCTGATCTTTGATCCGTAATCGGGCAAGCCTTCGAGCTTCTTCTGCGCGTTGAAGGTAGGCGGCAACGTCGACGGTCTCTTCTTCTGCAACGTTGGGCAGCATGGCGTCTAGCGCGGTCGTGTCCTCCCTGCCATAGACGAGCCTAAAAGGCGTCATCTGGGTGGTCTCCTGCACTGCGGTGTTGTAGGCGAAGACGACGTAAGGCAGGATGACATCCCAGGTTTTGTGTTCGGCATCGACATACATAGCGAGCATATCGGCGATAGTTTTGTTCAGGCGCTCGGTCAGTCCGTTGGTCTGCGGATGGTATGCAGTTGTCCTCCGGTGGCTGGTTTGGCTGTAGCGCAGGATGGCTTGCGTTAGTTCCGCCGTGAATGCTGTTCCTCTGTCCGTGATGAGCACATCGAGGGCGCCGTGTCGAAGAAGAATGCACTCCACGAAAAATTTGGCGACTTCTGCTGCTGTTTCGTTCGGTAGGGCTTTCGCCTCGGCGTAGCGGGTCAGGTAGTCGGTCACTATGATGATCCACTTATTTCCAGATGCTGACGTTGGAAAAGATGCCGATCTGCTGAAAGGGCCTTGAGGGAGGTTCAATGGTGTTCAGAAATCCTGCTGGTCGTGTGGGAGGAGTCTTTAGTCGCTGACAATCTCGGCAGGTTTTCACATAGTGTGCGACATCGGCAGACAGTCGGGGCCAGTAATACTTGTCATGAATGCGGCGGAGGGTGCGAGTAAACCCGAGATGTCCAGCTGTCGGCTCGTCGTGTGAAGCCTGTAGAACTTCTTCGCGGAGACAAGTAGGTACAACAAGGAGGTAGGCTGTTTTGTTCGCTGTAAAGTTCTTCTTCACAAGGACCTCATTCTGCACACACAAGGAAGACAGTCGTCGCTTGAATGAAGCGGGGGGGTGAAGAAACCTTGCCTTCCAGGTACTCGATGAGGCCTTTTAGGTCGGGGTCCGACCGTTGCTGCTGAGCAAAAGAGCAGGGCCTGATGGGTCCCAGGAAGGCGTCCTCATCGTCGTCCGGCGGCGGTGCATCTACAGGGGCTCGTGAGAGGCAATCGGCGTCAGAGTGCTTGCGTCCGGACTTGTAAACGACAGTGACGTCAAACTCCTGGAGACGCAGACTCCATCGAGCGAGTCGGCCAGAGGGGTCCTTCAAATTTGCATGCCAGCAGAGCGCGTGATGGTTGCTGACCACCTTGAACGGTCGTCCGTAAAGTAGGGGCGGAATTTTGACGTAGCCCAGATGATGGCAAGGCACTCCTTCTCAGTTGTCGAATAGTTAGCCTCGGCCTTGGAGAGGGAACGGCTAGCGTATGCGATGACTTTCTCCAGCCTGTCACTTTTTGAACGAGGACGGCGACTAGTCCCACACTGCTTGCGTCGGTATGAACTTCAGTATCGGCGTTTTCATCAAAATGCGCAAGGATCGGTGGGGACTGTAAACGACGCTGAAGTTCCTTGAAGGCTTCTGCTCGCGGCGCTTCCCATTTAAACGGCACGTCTGCCTTCGTCAGTTGGGTCAGGGGCTCGGCGATGCGCGAAAAGTTTTTTACAAATCGTCGGTAATATGCGCATAGTCCGAGAAATCTGCGCACTGCTTTCTTATCGGCCGGCGGTTGAAACTGTTCAATAGCAGCTGTTTTCTGCGGGTCTGGGCGTACTCCTTCCTTGCTAACGATGTGGCCTAGAAACAGCAGTTGTTCGTAAGCAAAGTGGCATTTCTCTGCTTTCAAGCTTAGGCCAGACGACTTGATTGCGTTCAGTACTGTTCGAAGTCTTTTGAGGTGCTTTTCAAAGTTCGAGGCGAAGACAACGACGTCCTCTAAATATACCAGACAAACTTGCCACTTCAGGCCTGCCAGCACTGTATCCATTACTCGCTGAAACGTCGCTGGTGCGGAACAGAGACCAAATGGCATCACCTTGAACTCAAACAGCCCATCCAGAGTGATGAATGCTGTCTTCTCACGATCTCTTTTGTCGACCTCAATTTGCCAGTAGCCGCTCTTGAGGTCCATCGATGAGAAATATTTGGCGTTGCAGAGGTGGTCCAGTGTGTCGTCGATGCGGGGGAGTGGGTAGACGTCCTTTGTTATGTTGTTCAAGCGGCGGTAATCTACACAAGCGGCGGTAATCTACACAAGCGGCGGTAATCTACACAGAATCGAAGTGCGCCGTCTTTCTTTCTCACTAGAACAGCCGGTGCCGCCATGGGCTGTTTGAAGGCTGGATGACGTCGTCGCGAAGCATTTCTTCGACTTGGTCCCGGATGGCTTGTCGTTCTCGCAGTGACACACGGTAGGGGCTTTGACGGAGAGGTCGGACGTGTTGATCCGTTATAATGCGATGCTTGGCAATTGGCGTCTGTCGCACCTTCGCGATGTCGAAAAACACTCACTGTAGCTTTGAAGCAGATTGCGGATCTGGTCTTGTCTGTTCGGTGCAGGGCTGGGTTGATGTCGAAAGTAGGCGAGTTCTCTTGGTCAGGCGAATCTTCTGCGGAGGGGTCGGAGAGGGCGAAGGAGTCTCGTATGTCAGATATTTCGTCGAAGAAAGCAATCGTCGTTCCTCTGTTAATGTGCCGGTATTCTTCGCTGAAGTTAGTCAGCAGTACTTCGGCCTGGCCATTGTGCAAATGTGCGATGCTGATTCCTCGGTCTAGGAGCAACTGCATGTTGCCCTCGATGATGGCTGCAGCGTTAATGGCTTTCGTGGCGCCTACGGTCAGGATAACGCTTTATCGGGGTGGGATGCTCACTTCTTCCTCCAGGACACTCAGGGCAACGTGATTTTCCCGAGTTTTCATCGAAGCGATGGCTTCGTCCGTCGAAAGCGTGATCAGCTTGGATCGCAGGTCGATGATCGCCTGATGCTCATTAAGGAAATCCATACCCAAGATCACTTCGCGGGAGCATTGCGGTAGCACAACAAAGGTCGCAGGATAGGTATGTCCTTTGACAGTCACTCGCGCTGTGCATCGTCCTGATGGCGTAATGAGGTGGCCCCCTGCGGTGCGAATTTGTGGGCCGTCCCAAGCCGTTGTGACTTTTTTCAGCTGCGCAGCGAATGTTCCATTCATCACTGAGTAATCGGCTCCTGTGTCGACTAGAGCGGTAACTTTCAGGCCGTCGATAGTCACTTCTAAGTCAGAGGTCCTGGCTCTTGCATTGCACGTCGCTCTTGGTGTCGGGTCACGGCTTCGTCGCGTAGGCGAGTCACGGGTGGGGCGTGTGGTCGAAGCCCTTCTGGGTGGCGGCGTCGTTTTCAAGGCAGCCTGCGTCGTGGTCGGGGTTCTCATTTTGTGCGGCGTCGGTGCAGCGAGTGCCGGTCCTTCATGCGGCGTCGCGGGTGCAGCGTCTTCATGGGGCGTGGTCGGTGGAGGATCTTCGGCGTTTCGCTCTTGAGCAAAATCACCTCCAGAGGTTGCTGCCTTCAGTTTCCCCTACGGGGGCTGGGAGACCTTCCTCGTACCGCGGCAGCGTAGCTGCGGCGTGGCGACGCAAAGCGCGAGGTTGACGGCGATGGTGAGCGCGAAAAGCGGTTCGGCGTGTACTCTTCTCGACGCAGGTACTCGTCGATTTCCTGCGGACGTTGCCCAAAGCGTGGTCGTGGGCGTTAATGGCAAATCCTCGAAGACCGATACGTCGGTGCGGGTAGTGACGAAGAATGAATATGGCCGGCCTCACCGCAATGGAAGCACAACGGCCGGTTGTCAGAAGTCCTCCAGGCGTCGCATTCCTGGGGCTTGAGCGTCGGTCATAGGCTGGGCGGGCGGGGGCTGGGAGGCGGCGTTGTGGAACAAGTGGCTTATCTCGGGGAGGACGTGGGGGTTGTCGTTGGGGCTGGGCAGTCCTTACTGCAGCTGTGTAGGTCATGGCCTGGGGTTCTGTGGCCGTCGGGGTGCCAACTGCCTGTTGCACTTCTTCCCGTACCACGTCCATCAGAGTCGTTGCTTGTGGCTGTGGGGAGGATGGCAGTAATCGGCGTAGCTCCTCTCGGACGATTTCGCGGATAACTTCCTGCAAGCTGTCGGTGGTGGTGGCCGGCGTGTCCGAACGGATTGCACAGGCAGAGGAAGGGCGATTGTACTGCCGAGCTCGGACGTCGAGGGTCTTCTTAATCGTGCAGGCCTCTTGCATGAATTCCTCGACTGTTGTTGGCGGCTGGCGGACGAGGCTTGCAAAGAGTTGTTCTTTTACGCCGCGCATTAAAAACTGAACTTTCTTTTCCTCGGTCATCCTGGGGTCGGTGCGGCGAAATAGGCGCTTCATCTCCTCGACGTAACCGCGGACGGGCTCATCCGGAAGCTGGATCCTGGACTCGAGGAGTCGTTCGGCTCTTTCTTTCCTCACGACACTGGTGAATACCTTCAATAGTTCTCTCTTGAATAGCTCCCATGTCGTAAGGGACGACTCGTAGTTTTCGTACCACGTGCGTGCGGAGCCATCCAATGAGAAGAACACGTGTCCAATTTTTGCCGCATCATCCCACTTGTTGAATGACGCCACGTGCTCAAATTGATCCAACCATTCTTCAAGGTCCTTCGCCTAGGGATCTATTGAAAGTATGCTGCACCCGCGGCTGCTGCAGTATGATCGGTGTCGACATCTTCGGCGAGGTTGCGGTGCTCGTAGCCGCGTCTTTTCGCTGTCTTGTGCGGTCCGGCAGTTTCCTGAACTCAGGCTCCTCTCCCTGGAGACGTCGGCTGGCTCGCTGAGCTGCTGGCTCGTACTCGGGTGCGAAGCGCTCAGTGCTGGCTTCACGACTTGAAGGGGGCGTCCGGAACATGGAAGGCTACCCAGCACCTCCACCAGATGTCACGTAGTGGTGACTGCAGTCGAAGCAGCGATGAAGACGGATGAAAGGGTCTTCTAAAAGAACTGTTTATTGGGCTGACTTGCACCAAAAATGGACTGAATCACTCGGCGGCGGCGAAGCGGCAAGCGTGCTCGGCGGTCGTCGAACAGAATGCCGGCCGCTGTCGGCCGTGCTCAATTTAAAGCTGATAGCGAACTTTCGAGATAAAGAGCGCAAAGTTACTAGAACATTCCGGAACAACGTAGAATTAGCTCTGCCTGGCTGCGATCAATCGAGATAAATCTAGTCGCGTCTTGCGTAGCAAACAAAGCGATAAAGTGATGTGGCGGCAGATTTGAAAAACGAACACACTGCAAATATTCGCGGCAGTATTTACACAATTGTAAGTCGACCCCCACATCACATTTCTGAAGAAAAAAAAAAACTTGGAGGCCCTTTTTATGCTTGGCCTTTAATAATAGAACGCTATAGCACTATCTTGGGGCCTCCACTTATCCCCAGCTGCTATCGGCTGCCGCGTGTGGAATCCCCCGTGGGCACATTCCAAGACGAAAATGTATTAGTCATTGGACTATTCGTCCACACTTGCGCCATTGTCCCCACTAGCGCTGCCATCGTGATCGCTGCTGCGGTACCACAGCTCGTTGTTCTATCCAACTGTAATAAAGTTGGTTCTGACATCGTCATGCAGCGAAATCCTGCACTTTGCAAACAGCCACATCACGACATTGCGTGGAACAGCTGAAAATTTTGCCTCGCAGCAGCTGCCACACCTGTATCACTCGTTGCGAACGTTTAACTCGTGGAGTTAGTTTCTTCGGCGTAAAAAATGACAGCCATCTTGAATGTAGCCGTGAACGAGCGCCAGTTGCTTGCCGGACCTGGAGCACAAATAATGACTGACGAAGCACTATAAAACACTTGTGAAATGCGGCCGGCAGTAGTCAAATGCGTAAGAGCCAAAGAGAAACTATGCGTGAATGGCGTCGGCTCTTTCGTTGGCCACCGACACTCCCCGGCGCCGCTACTGTTCCGAGTGGGGGTGCCGCTACGATTGGAACAGCGGCCCTTCCATCAACAATCGACGCTTCCTTGAGCGCCGATTGCGCGGTTTAAAGTAAAAAAAAAAAGAACGCGAATGTGTTATCGGGCCACCGCCGCTTATCAGCAGACGCAATATGCGGCCACATGTGGGGAGTGGGCTGGTGCCGGTTTGCTGCTTATCGACGGCCATCATCAGACGCCTCGCGCGGGGTGGGGATGTGGTTCTGCGCGTTGACTGAGCAGCTCCTCAAAGCCAGCACCAGGAGCAATGCGACGGAGCCACGCAGCAAAATGCAACCACGCTGTAGCATGCCTCATATCTCGTTTGTCTCGCCTTTATTTATGGTGCGATGGTTTGGTTTCAATTTTAAGTCTACCATCCCACTCAAGATTTTCAAATTTTGAAAAATAGGTTGACTTACAATCATGTAAATATAGTACCTGAGCAATACAGATTACATGGCTGCTTGAAAGAGTGTAATTTATTTCTAGGTTTTTTGTGGTCTCAAGAGAGATATAATTTTATTGACTGCTGTAGGAGTGAGCTTGGCCGAGGGTTTGGCTTGAAATGTCTGGACGATTGCTGATGCCAACAGATGAATAGATTAAGCAGTGTAAAGGTGATCTTCTCCCACTTACTTATCTAGGGTTTTCCTTTGAATGCATTTAAAGAGTGTTTCTGATACACATGCTGATTCAATATTCAGCACTGTAAAGCATGATAAGTAGGGGTGTGCGAATATTCAAATTTTCGAATACGATTATGAAGAAAAAATGGCTTTGAATACCGAATCGAATATCTGTTCAGTACAAAAAAAATTTCAGAAAATGATTAACAAGCAAGTATTGTTCTCTTATTTTTTATTTTTTTTCAAAATAATGTATGGTCTTTGCAACTAAAATAAACATATCCAGACTGCCTCAGTACCATATAGAAAAACATGATGTGCACAGAAATGTATACTACTTTATTAGGCAGCATAACGGTATCCAAACTGTAATGAGGTCATGCAAAACAATATCCATAAAATGACAAGACTGGCAACAAATATAACATGATGACTAATAAAGCCTCTTTCATTCGGAGCTCAAGGGACTGGAAGAAAGCCCGGTTTATCCGAAGGCCTTAATTTATAAAATTCCCCCCCCCCCCCCCCCCCCTTCCTCGCCCAAAAAAAGCTGCTGAAAATGCGAAGATCAAGTAAGGCCTTATGAGTGACGAGCCACCATTTTGGAGTGCTAGAACAATACAAATGCAAGCAAGGGGCTGGGGAACACGCACTGGCGTCGAAACGGCGAGACCGTTTCTAAAAAGGAAAAAGAAATCACCTGCGATGCCCCAGTCGGTTTCCGAAAGCCACGCCAAGCTGGGATTGGACTACCGGCGAATGCGCGGGCCGACAGTTGCAGTTGCCGCGGGGCAGCAGCGAAGCTCAGAAACTGAAACTATGCGGCCGGGCTATTTTTTGACCTAGAAACAGGGGCCTTCTGATCGTTGTCACGCCTGCTGTTACGCCCACTAAAGAGGTGACTGGGTTACAATGAACCATGCAAGTAGGCAAGTAGGCTCTCTCACATAGCTTAGTTTACAAAACAGGGTGGCGGTCATGCTCGGAGATTTATGAAGGTGACACGAAGCATTCTTTGGATGTGGGCAGTAAATATGTAAGGTGTTACGGAAGAATTAAATAAAGCGCAATTTCGCGTTGCGATTGTTCGAAGCGGGCTGCCGTAAATCTTGTTCGCAGCACATGGGATATGTGGGAAAGCCCATTTGTGGAATTGTGCACAAGGTCAAGCCTAACGGCGTCGGAATGCGATCGGTCCGCGTGATAAACGACGGAGAAGGAAGACATTATGACCTCTGTATTGTTTTCCCGGAATTTTTAACTCGATCATTTGCTAATATGCCCAAATATTGTGGTTTTGCCACGGTCGAATTTATGAGTCTGTGCAGTATACGATCCTTGGCGGGTATTCGGAAATTTTCGAATATTCGGAATTCTCGAATATCAATTTCTCGAATATGAATACTGATCGAATATCAAACATATTCGATTCGTATGCGAAATTTCGAATATTCGCACACCCCTAATGATAAGACATGATGTAGTCATTCTTCTACGGAGTCAGCTTCAAGGAAACTATTCGCACTATTTTAAAACCACTGAATTAAAGAATGTGGCATTATCTTGAAAATGTAATTCATTGGACTGTAAAAGCTCGTTAGTTCGAAGGTTAATTTGAACTGACGGCTGGGTCTTGGCACAGCCCTGTGTATTTCAGTATGGGAAAACTCCTGATAATTCGAACAAATCGGCATCCGCAACGGTTAATTCGAACTAGGAGCCGCTGGCTGACACCATTCCTCAGACAGAAATCGGCCCATAGTGAGTACAACTGACTGCAAATTTACTATAGATGCAAAACAACGGAAAAGAAAAAAAGCCGAGGGCGCAAGGCTGGTGGAGCCCGCGCTTTGGTGCATGCCGTAGCAGGTTTTCACTGCCAGAGCACTCGCATGTGCCGCCGATGCTTCGGCGCAAGCCATTCCTGGTTTTCGTTGTGCCACGGTCTCTGGGTTGCGATCACGTGGTGTACAGAATGCAGTTCGGCCGTTCGGCTGCTCTTTGTTGGTGCCGCAAGCTACGTCGCTACGTGGACCAAACATGGACAGCAGTGTGGAGATGTTGGAGCCCTTGAGTGGTGCCGATATAATTGAGGCTGCATGCTTTCTGTAGGCGCCACAGGGCTCATGAGCGTTGAGCACAACCGACAATGATGAATCCGACGGCAGCGGCGAGCCTATGCCACCGCCAAGTGGATGTGAAATAGTGTCAGTGCACGATGTTGCAGCATGCTGCATCTCTGCCTATGAGAACTCGTACGTTGCGCTGGAGCTCTTGGGCAATCTGCAAGATTATGCTGATGGAGTCTCGGCAGAAGAAATGCAAGCAAATGCAGATCACTGATTACACATTTAATTTTGACAACCCTTCCTCATAAATAAACATGTTCTGGGGCATAAATAGCGTCATATGTTCCTGTACTAAACCTCACTGCTCACGTGAATGCATTCCATTTCTTGATTCTGGCACATAACTGGCCGATTAGTTTATTTCATTTGCCATTAGGACCGCATGTCTTTAATTCTCAGAATCGCCCGCTACAAACGTGTAGTAGCGCCTACCTCGCGATAATGAGTCTAGATGTGACTGCTGTGGGTTCTGCCCGCACGGCGGGGCACAATGACCGTTCAATCTAGCGCCCATCCGATAATTTGAATTTTGCCTAATTTGAACAATTTTCTGGTCCCTTTTGAGTTCGAATTAATGAGCTTTCACTACATCGTAATGATATTGCCTTTGGTGAGTCAACGCTCGCCCTAAAAGGCATCTTCTTCCCTGACTCACTCCTGACGTGGTTCTTGACCTCAGAATCCTGGTCATGTTGCACAGTCGCGGGAGTCAAACATAGGCTTTCTTTGCTGCCATTCATGATCTGAGAGAACTTGCCCGGCATAATGCATCGCTAAAAGCAGAGTTCGAAGTAACTGAACAGAGCTCAAACCGCAGTATAGGCAGGTGGCCTGCGTTTGGTGCTGACGAAAAACAAGAACACAAGTGAAGTGATGCTTTCACGCGTGATTCCCACTTGACGGTCAGAGGAGCCAATCATCGGTCAGAAAAGCGCCGAGAGGTAGCTGAGGAGGACATGCAAGGGTCAGCGGCGCGGCACAAGGTTCTGAGAAGGGTGCTACTTTATAAATCAGAGGGCATTAGTATCGCTGCGATGCCGGCGCCTTCCTTTGTTAGTTAAGATAACTTGAAAGGACACCACGAGGAAACAAACCCTAAAGGGGACAAAACGCGGTGAGGTCCCCACACACTGTAGAAACAGGGATGCCAGCTTTTTTTTCAGTTTCAAAAGTGGCGACTTCATTGCCCCATAACTCAACTTCTGTGATAGGCACGATGATAATTTAATCCTTATTCCATTCCTTGATGTCAAGAGAAACGGCATGCATTTCAGCATCTTCTTTGCAGCAAGATTGCTGATATGCTTCCTCCAAAAGACTTTCATAACAAATTTTATATGTGCACAAGGATTTGTTTTACATGAAATTATAAGACATATTTAGAATCAGCACACAAAATCGCATTTTTTGGAAGATAGCATAATTGTGAGTTCATTGATAACAATGTTTTTCTAAGACCTGGATCCCCCCCTTCAAGCAGTAAATTTTAAGTGTGCAACAATGCAATCACAAAGACAGGAGTCTGAAACCAGTGGAGATCCAAAGCAACTCCACCCTGCTTTCCAACTCGTGTGCGGCCCAGCTGACTTGTGGCAAACCAAACTGCAAGCGGTCCTCTAGTTTTGGATTCCAGTGTGACACACGCCCTGAAGTTTATTGGACGTTGCTTTCATGCTAGCGACCGCCAGTGCCAACGAGCCTGGTAAACTGTGTGCAATTAAAATTTTCTTAAGCGGTACTGATTTTCATTATGATTTAATGACTTTTTTAGGCATGGTGACCCATGAGTCCTACTGAGAAGGAGCACCGATACAGGGTGTGTACTACTCGCCGCCCTTCCAAAACTAGGTACATACAACCCCGTCAGACAGGTTGGCTTCATGTAAAGAACGATCCCCCCCTCTAATTTTGGATGTTGCAAGGTCGCGTCGCTTGACACACTGCCGCTGCCAGGGGTGGGAGGTGCTTCAGTGCCAGCATATCCTCTGGATGCTGCCTCGGAAATGGCTGGGCTAGAGAGGAGCGATGAGCGCTTGCACTGCCATTGCTGCTGCCTCCAGCCCAGCCGTGTCTTGTCTTGACGAAGTGCCAAGACCAAGTTACTTTGAAACTCGTATCCATGGCTGCATTGCAGTGAAGCACATCTCCACTGGAGATGCACACTTTGGTGGTTCGCAAGCCATACAACAGACTGGTTTTTGTATTGGGAGTACTGGGGCTGGGTCCCTATGCATATCAAGCACCAGCATTGTTCTGCAGCACTGCCTGACGGCTCTGAAGGGCGATCACTTCACCAATTTCCGGTGAAATTGGGTTAGGCCAGTACTGTCCAGCGCCACAGACCTTTGAATTAACTGGGCTGGTGCAGGCCGCCGCTCTGAATTACCTGGTCAGGTTTATAAATTATAATTGCTGATTACACACCCAAACAAATCCTTTGAATTATCCAGGATTTCGAATTAACAGGATTGAATTATCAAGGTTTTACTCTCTTTTTTTACAGATTTGAGGGCCAATTTTCGGAGTGTGCCTCATACACGCGATGTGTGAAAAAGAAAATTTTTTTCAAGCAAAACACACCAATCAGGGAATGAGCACCATTTCTTCTGCATTCAGTCATCACTCGCCGAGTATTCCGACTTGGAGCTGGTGCTGTGCTGTGGTGCACGCCCATTCCACGAGAAGTTGGCCAGCATGTCCACTGTCAACATGTAGCCATTGTTCCTCGCTTCCATCACTTAGCAGAGCAGCTCTTCTTCCAGTTCAGGAAACTCTCACGATTTGCCTCGGAAAGCGCGCTTTTTGCAGCTTGTGTTCCTCAATGCGTCCTTTTGGTTGCACCATCGTCGGACGCACTTTTCGGCCGCGTGTAATTTCGGGCCTGCCGCATGCTTGGCGTGTTCTGTAGCAAACTCCCTGCCATGTCGCTATTAACGTGCTTGCCCATCATGCTAAAACTGCAGCGCTCGGCGGCAGCACGCGAAAGCCACAACTATGGTAACTACTACACGCTACCACAACTCCTGTGCCTTTAGCAGCCAAAAAAACTGGAGCTGGTGGTACAGATGCCGATGTGGATAGCGGGAGCTCGTGGTGGAGGAAAAAGTTGGCAATGATGATAACGAGCTGTGGTCTCGGGCGGCATCCATCGGCGGCACCTGGAAACTCTTGTGTGCATAGGTCGCCTCCGCTATAAACGCACCGTGCTCGCAGCCGGAGCTGATCATGGAGGCCATGGCGCATGCATTTCAAAGGCTATTCCCGCCTGGGTCATGGAAAGTTTGCATGCTGCCCCTACATGGATTTTAAAAAAAAATATCTCTCTCAGGAAAGCAGGGTGTGGCCCATACACGTGTGCGGCGCTTGTTTATATGGTATATTTCATCTCGCAAGTTTGCGGCACACGCATCCAATCAAGGCTAAGGAACACAACGTATGGTCCTTCAAATATTTGAGGAGTGTTGTGCCTATTTTTCAAGCAGTTATTGCAATAAATAAAAAGATAGTTCAGGATTGCATTTTGAAAGTGTAGTGAGCGTTTCGTTCAATGGTTAAATTAGCAGAGAAAGTCCATACGAACACAACACTGCGTAGGCTTGTTGCGAACACAACATTGCGTAGGCTTGTTGCGAAGGGTTGCATTGCAATTCTTAAACACTTAAGTTTGCTGAGTTGGTCGAATCTCCTGCGCGCAGCGACACTGATGTGCTTTCCTTCCCAGGGATGGAGCCATGAATTGTGGAGATTGGAGCGCAGAGGGACACGTTTTGCAGCGCATGCCTTTCCGATTGGCTCAGATCGCCGCAGCCTTGACAGCAGAGTGTGTAGAATGTAGTATAGCGAGTCCTGCAAAGCTGTCCAATGCCCTGGCTTTGGCGATGCTAGGCACGATGATGGTGCAGAGAAAAGGAGTGCTGTGTGTGCCATTTTTCTGTCACCAGGAGCAGCTCAGCAGCAGCAGCAGCGAGAGGGTGCCGGGGCTGATGCCGAACGCAACCGCCTGTGCTCTCCGTTTCGGCGCAGCTTATTTCCAGGAGTGCCACCAACTCTCCAGTTTTATTGTGACGGACACCAGGGTGGGTTGCTGCACATTTGCCCATAGGCGGCCCTTTTGTGGTGTGATTGCAGTGATGCTTTCTGTGCCACTAGTGTCGCTTGCCCCGAAACCATCATGGAACGTGGCAGTCGCGGAAGCTGAGAGATGATAGGCTAGTCTGGCGTGAACGCTCACGGAGAGGAGAGCAGAGCAAAAATGCTGTGTTCCAGTGAAAAAAAAAAACCTACAAAAATGTATAGTTGCACGCAGTTGCATGCAGAGCTTGTAAAGATATGCAACATTATGTCACTGAAATTTCACTCTTCCTTCTGTGTTGATTACAAAAAAACACTGCCAGCATGTTATCTCATTTATGAGTGCATTTTATCCCAGATGTATCAAATGCTTGCTGAATTTTTTCAGGAAGACGTGCGAAAAATGATGTACAAGCACATTCTGCTGTGGCTTCGATGCAAAGTACATTAACCGCAAGTAACACTGAGGATGTTCTAGACATCTGTTTTGCGTTTAGTACAAGCATCACAGCATGATGACAAATCCATGGGTGTGAATACGTTTATAGGTCGAGTCCGAACAGAATCACGCACCACCATCATTGTTGTAATACATGCCACAAAACGTCTTCGAAGAGCTAGGGGGGGGTGCGGGGGCATATTTCTGGCACATTTTTTGAACTGCCGATTTTAATTCCTGTTCAAAACAACACAGGCTGATGCTTCTTCTGCCAAGAAAATGATTTATGAGCCTATTTTACTCCAGGTTTTACTTTGAAATCGTCATACCAAGTAATTGCGTGTATAATCACAGGTCCTATCATCCAGACGTCTTTCTGAAATTTGTGTTGCCTCATTAACAGATGTGTAATTGGCTCCATTGTAGTTTGAAAAAATGTATGGAAAAAGTAAGGGTACTCAAAATTCCTGGTTGAAGATGTGGCCTGTACACGAGTGCACATGGTACCCATACACTCCATGCTGCAGGTTACTGTGGCTTGGTCACTTTTTGTCGTTGAAGGAATCACCTGCATGTCATTTCTTTTTCTCTCGCTCACTCTGTGGGCTGCAGTGCTTCCACTGCCGGCGGTCCATCCGCAGGCAGCTTCGGTGGAAGGTGACCAGCATTACACCCCTGCTCATCCGTCAGACCGTTCTGCGGGTCAGGATTCCGGCTCACTCGCGGTGAGTGCATCGCCGGTGGGAGTCTGTTTGGCAACCACCACTCTCGGCTTCTTTTAAAACGTTTGCGTTTGCCACTGATCTATGTCTCGTGTGATTCTACACTTGGCTTCTCTCTTTTACACATGGTGATCCGGCTTGGCGAGCTGTAATGCTGCATATTGAAGTTGTTCAGGCATTGTCCTCGGGCTATTACATGGCTACAGCATCTGTTTGTGTGTTGTAATGGTTGGATTCATTCATTCGCACACGCCTAAGGGAGCCATGATGTACGAGCAGAGAGTAACAGCAATCGCTCTATTGGCATGAGAAGTTCTGATGGATGGCAAGTATTCCTTAAGAAGCACCATATTACACTTTTTAGTGCAATATGGCACAGCTTTTGCATTATTTACTGCAAAAATGTCTTGCAAACTCCAAGCCTTGTGCTATCAAATGTGAAGACTTTTTTTTATTTATTGGGGGTGTGCAAATATTAAATTTTTGGTTGCAAAGTGAATACGAATGATAAAAAATGGTTGCGAATTGAGTCAAGTACAATGGAGTGTTGGTGACACGATCTTGTTTGATGCGAATTTCAGGATAATAAAAATTTGTGAAATTTGCTGGCTGCAGTGCATTGTGTACAGTGCGCAAAGTGCAAAATTTCGGGTGCTCCGAACATTCCCACGTCACTGCGGATGATATGAATGCACGAGCCATACCACGCCCTCGAGCTGCATTGCTCTCATATCACCGACACAGGATCGCCAGTCGCGCTACTGTGCAGTGGGGGGTGGGTGACACGCGGCCTTTGCATTGCTGACGTCACAGTTGCATCACATGGCATGCATCGTTAGCAGTGAGCAGTGGCGCAGAACAGTGAATAAATCCTTTCTATTGCATACAGACCTGCGTGAATGTGTTTCCCATGCTGCATAAGGATTTTGTTTGGATGATGCGAATTTTGGATGATACTACAGTGGAATCCACACATAACGATATTGAGAAAGTCTGAAAATCCGATTGTTATAACCAATTATCATATATACCTGGACTGGAAAAAAAAACTAAGCAAAAAGACCACACCCCACGTATTTCACCCATGCATGCAGCCACCGCCAACCGGTACTCCTGTCAAGGGCACACAGCATCTTGACACTCTGCCAAGTTCGCCGAGTGAGCCACCCCCCCCCCCCCCCCCCCCCCCTCCGTAGCTGCCATAAAAAGATAAACACACCGCGATGTTATCAGCACACAGCATTGTGGCGCACTGCCAAGGACTGCGATGTGAACATCGTGAAACGGGTGAACCGCAAGAGAAGCAAACGTTTAAAAAAAAAGTTAATTTCTCAACCATCTCGGGCGGAAACTACGTGTGTGTGAGAAAGTGTTGCACGGCAGCGGCCAGGCAAGCTTCTCCCCTCCAGCGATTGTGACGGTGGTTGCGCTTGGTTCCCAAGGCTGTAAGCAATGCTCCCTCGCGGATTTCGCTGCGCTGGTCCGTTCGCGGTGTTTTTACCTTATTCGGTTCAAATTATTCTATTTTTATCAAACTTTCCAGCCAAATTTTGGTGGTAAACACCATCCCGGGCGGCCAGAACCGTATCGTTGTACCCGTTATTTCGCCCATACAGTAGAATCTTGTGATACAAAATTTAACAGGGTTACAAAAAAAATTTGTATCTTCCGAAATTTTGTATCATTCAAACGAAAAAAAATTCATATGCAGAAGCACAGAAAATGCATGCACGGAGGTCTGTTTACGGCTCACAGGATTTATTCACGGCTGTGCGGCCACGCTACTCGCGCTACAATACCGCACAATGATCGCGATTTCAGCGATGAGAGGTCCGCGCACCACCGCTCACCGCTCGCGGTGTGTACCACGTGATTAGCGATCGTGATTTTGGCGATATGAGGGCAGCACTTAGTGCTCAAGGGGTGCGATCGCGGCTCGAATGTTCGTATCATCCGATGTGGCACGGGAGAGAGTTCGGAACATCCGGAATTCTGCACGTTGTGCGCAATGCACTCCAGCCGGGAAATTCTACGAATTCATATCATCGCGAAATTCGTATCAGCCGTGTTCGTATCACCGAGATTCCACTGTAATTGTATTGTTATATACATTAATAATTGTATAAAAATTGTATTGTTAAATAGGGTTTTTTATTTGGGGCAGTGGAAGAATTGATAAATCTAAAGAATTTCGTCGTTGTGAGCGATTTATCATTATATCTGGTATTTTTATAAGTGCATTACACTGTAGACATATTTTTAAGTACCTTGTGAGATTCGTGTCCTTGAGTGGGACCATATCTTCCACCTCCCTCGATGCACCCAAATGCAAAGCGCCGGCTGTGGAGTGCCGCCCAAAGAGCAGTGTTCACGGTGACACGTCATCCACTTGGCTCTCGCGTGTCGGTATCACCTAACTGCAAGCCCCGTGATGGGCCCAAGCCTTGTTGCAAGTTGAAGATGTGGAAACAAACCCTGCTGTCGGAGAAATTTTGTGGCAGGGTTTCGTTTTCTCTAACACTCTGGCTTTGTTGTGCAGGGCATGGTTGCACTGGCTGGCTTCGATGCTTCTGTTTCTTGCATAAAGTTATTTTTTGCTCTGTGACCTAGATACAGGGCTTACAGATTGCAATAGGCACTAATTATAAAAGATAAAAGCGGTCACCATGAAACAATCGTGGCAGCACACGGAGGTAATATCGCTGTGCCTGTTCCACCATCCTCTACAAGCCCTGTTTCCATGCTCTCCGTTTCTCTTATTGTAATGATCGAAAGCCAGAGGATTGTTGGCTCCCATCTGTTTTTAGCGGCAGCGTGTTCACAGTGTATCGTCGACCACATCATGGTAGAGCGCGTTGTTGGGCAGAGTGGTGCTGCACTTGATTTTCCAAGCCGAGAGCATGCAGCGGCCACACCAATCGCTTGGTGGCCATCAGCACGTCAGTTTTAATGCGAAAGCAATATATGGCTCCCGAGGGGGAAAATCTGGCACTGTCCACTCCAGACGGTCTGAAAGCCCATGTGACCTCATGAAATCATCGACAGTACCGCATCATCAGTAAAGACAGAAAAATAAAATTTCTTAAATAACATTTCTCCTGAAATGGGTTTCTAACCCAGGCCAGTGCGAACAGGTCAGCTTCGCTGGCCACGTCATTACCACAGCACAACACCCCACATGCTAAACTGCCAGTCTCTCGTGCTGGGTTTGGGTATCGTCGTCTTCTACTTCCATTCAGGCGGCAACTTTAAAGGGCAACTACATAGATTCTAGAAATCGGCGAGCTTAAGGGGGTCGAGTGTGTGAAATTTGCAGGTAAAGCATGCGAAGTCCTTTTGGGCTGGCATTTGAAATGGTGACGTAACCGCCAATTAAAATCATGACAGCCTCCAAGCTTCTCTGCAGTGCCAAGTGCAGAGCAGATGTGTCATCGAAGGTACCGGGACATTTCCAATGCATTAATGCTTGCTTTGAAGGGAAAAAAAAAAAAACAATGCCACCAAAGGCAAAGCCCTCCGAGCTTGTTTGGCAGCATCCAACGTGGCATGGCAGTGTGTGGTTGACGGCAGCACACGTTTGAAATCTTACCTTCCATGACGTCACACCTAGCTTCCCCTCACCCCTCCGGTGTTTCGAGGAGAAGCCTAAAAATCAATCATGAATTATGTCACTGTTTTAAGTGGTAGTGCAAAAATGCTTGTCATGCTTTACCTACAGCCTATATAGATTTGAATCCTTGAATACCGCGGAGTTCTCAAAGTGGTGCAGTTGCCCTTTAAGTGTCCTCTGTAATTCTTGCGCAAGGCCGCGCCTGCGTTTTTGTCGTGTGCTTTTGCCGATCGCAGTCGATGCTACGAGGAAAGCGCAAGTTAACTGATCTGACAAGTGTGAGATGCTCCTGTTTGGTAATGCTGCACTATTTTGCTGAGAGTTCACAAAAACAGGAAATTTCCTAATTTCAGAATGTTTAGGACAGGGGTCTCAAGTACTCGGCCCTTGGACTGCATGTGGCCTGCTGGGCCCAGTAGTTACAGCCTTTGTTCTAGAACTGCTATAGGTTTTTCACTCTTTGATAACCTATAGCAGGGGTCCTCGAACTGGGTTCCACAAAACCGAAAGCCGCATTTGTGGGTTCCGCGAGCACCCACATTGGCTTCTCCACTCTTTCTGGTGCAGTTCTGATGGGCTTGTGTGGGCCAGACACAGTGCCTAGTTTGCTAAAACTCATTTCAGAGTTTTCTTTGGTTCCTCAGTCTTGAGCCTTTGGCGTCAGCACTGTCCTTGCCTCAGACCTTGGCAGCACACCAAGATGCCACTAACCGTGCGGCATGTTCGTTTTGACGGGAGTGCTGGCAGCGTGCCAAGACACTACTATCCCAGCGTACGTATGTTTAGAACCCCGGTGAAACAGTGTGGAAGGGGCATGGCGCACAAATTGATGCGTGTTGGAGTTGGAGGACGTGCACTTGTGCACTTGGCGAATTCAAGTACTCATTTTTCCCTTTTTCCCTTACACAATTCTTGACTGGAATAATCTTCTGAATACTGTGGTTTGCACATTAAATTTTCAAACAGTTATTGAAATGATAACTTGACGTACAGTCGCGAGTAAAAAATATTAGCACAAATCACTGGCGATCAGAATTAATATCTCACCACGCGGCGCTGCGGTTTGCAGACCTGCCTATTGGGCCGTTTCTATAATTGCAGCATGGGGGGGGATGGCAGGAAGTAAGCTTTATCAAGCGTGCCATCGCCCGAGCGTCGAAGTGCTGACCCTACGTGACTGTGCATGCGGTATTTATTTTGGCTCGGTTATCATGAGCAAAGGTGGCTTCTTTTTTATTACTATTTTTTTATGTCCGTGATGGTTTCTCAAAAGGAACTCGCGGGAACAATAGATAGCGCTGCTTTTAGCCAGTATTATACAAGCTCGAAAAACAGATAGTGTTTATTTTTCCGATGCAACTAATTCACACAAGTCACGTTGTTGGGAAAGTGTAGTAACAATATTAACAGGGGCACTATCCCATCGATTCAGGAAAGGAAGTAAGGAGGATAGCCAGCTCGCTGTCGTGATGCGAGAGCAAACACGTCGTTGCACTAATGGCATGCATAGGCTCCAGCGACCCTTACAACGCTTTGAAGGCGCTCAGGGAAGGAGTCAAACAGGCTGCTTGCAAGGTCAGGAAGAGCCTGGAGCCTGCTCCATTCCTCTTGAACCGCCGCCAAAAGGATATCTGGCGATGACTCGTGCAGCTGCCTTTTAGCTAGTCGCTTTTTCATAACCCCCACATATTTTCAATTATATTCAAATCTGATCCCTTGGGAGGCCATGGCAGCTCCTGGATGCAGAGCTGTTCAAACATTTACCAAGCGCAGCACGGCTGAGGCTGCTCGCAAAAATTACTGCCAAACAAGCAAAAAAAAAAGCTACTGTATGTACGTGCATAGTTTGTGCACTTTTTATTCAGAAATTAGGGCTCTAAGAAGGGCGCTTGGGCTCTTGTTTCTAATATATATTAATGATCTCGCTTCACATGCGTCATGTAAAATTCGTATCTTCGCTGATTGCGTAATCTATCGCACTGTCACTAACATTTCTGATCAAATGGCCCTTCAAACGACCTTAACAGCGTCCATAAATGGTGCGACCTCTGGCTAATGATGCTAAATGCTAACAAATGCAAACTCGTTTCCTTTCATCGACACCACAAGCCCCTTATTTTTTCCTATGCAGTTGCTAACTCGTTTATCGAAAGCGTCCAATCGTTTAGGTAACTTGGTGTCACCCTCTGCAGCAATCTTTCTTGGCAAACACACATTACCACAATCATATCATCTGCTAACAGATCTCTAGGATTCATGAAACGTCATCTTCGTCATGCCCCGCCTATAAAACCCTCTCGCCTATAAAACCCTCTCGCCTATAAAACCCTCATCAGACCCAAACTTGAGTACGCCAGCCCCATCCGGAGCCCACACCATGCATACCTAACAAATGCACTCGAATCGGTTCAAAACTGCGCCACTCGTTTCATTCACTCTCCATATTCATGCACCACCAGCGTTTCAGCTCTGAAGAAGAATTCCGGTCTTGAAAGCCTCGCAGACCGCCGCCGCATTGCCAGCCTCTGTTTGCTCCACAAATTTTTCCATAGCTCTCTAAATCAACCACCCTACATTATTGATCCGAACCGCATATCTCACCGCACTGCCCATCCGTTTCAGATTGCCCGCCCTGTGTCCCGTACTGCAACTTTTTCAGGCTCATTTTTTTCCCCGAACTGTTGTGGACTGGAATGCCCTCCCCACCGATATCGCTGCCATCACGCACCCGTCTGTATTTTCAGATACTGTAGGCAATTATTTCAAGAAATGACTTGTACTTGTTGATGAATATGTTATCCCACCCCTTATGTAATACCCCCTGAAGGGGGTCTTTAAGGTGAATAAAATGAATGAATGAAGGGGCGCACAAATTGCGTTGGGATTTCGCGAGCGCGACATAAAAAACTCCACAAATGTCATAACACGCAACATAAATATAGTGTATGTGATGTGTATACGTCAGCACACGGACCCGCACCCTACGTTGGCCGGCCCTCGAAAAAAAGTTCACCCTAAATGACAGGCTGCCCCCCCCCCCCCCTTGCGGGATGGCATGAAGGTGCATGCACAGAGCTGAATAAGACACTAAAACAGCGTCATCGCTTGCGGCCCAGCCAATTGTTCGGTAGTTCCGGATTCCGTAAGTTTGCTTTCGCAACTTCGTCTGGGAAAGCAACCGCGAATCAATAAATCAATTATCACACAACACAATTCTTTAACAGTACCGCACGAGCGTCGACTAAACTGCTTGTCAGCGCCTTATCACGGCGTGGAGCTGGGAAGCCAGCGAGAATAGCCACGTGCGCACAAGTTTGCCTACACAACGATTGTCGTCTATGGGCAAACTTGTGCACACGCGATTATTCTCGCTGGCTTCGCCGCTCCGCGCCGTGATAAGGCGCTGACAAGCGGTTTGAAACTTGCCGTATAGTTGTGATATCCCATCGCAAGACACGACCGAACAACCAAACAGAAGGCGTCATCAGAGCCACCAAGAAAAGCGTAGCCGGCACTCGAGTCACATGCATCAACCAAACAAACAGCGGTGTTGGCTCTTCTATCAGCTGCCAATCCTCCCTGGAAGTGCTGCTGGCCGTTCCGAGTGGCGATGCCGCTGGTGCCACCGCGATTGTAACAGCGGCCCCTGACACCACCATGAATGCCCAGTGCACAAAAGATTCAAAAAGCCTTCCGAACAAACACGCGGAAAAGCCGAATGCTGCTGGGTAGAGCCATAGGGTAGAGCCCGCGTGCATGATGGTGGTCTAGCGCAGCGTGAACTTCAAAAAAATAACTTTTCTGCAGAAAACTAGGTTTCAAAATCACGAAAATCGCCGCTCTCATGTTCCGCCTACCAGCAATAATATTAAGCTGTATAGTCATGCTTTCGTCATGTCCGCTCCCTCTCGCGTCGTGACACTGCGACGCGGCCGCAAGTCATGCTGCAAACGAATGCACTCACCGCGCCTAGCAAGAACAGTCAGTCAGCACGGGGCAGTGACTATCAGGAAGGCCGAGAGGTAACCCACGAGAAGATGCGAGCAGAAGCGCGCGCCTCCGAATGCACTCCCCCCCTCTACCGCGTTTGCTGCCCCGTGCCACGGGTGGTGTCGTCCAAGCTGCGGTGGATGCTGCAGTTGTCTCATATCGTTTTCAATGTGATCGCGTGCTCTTTGTAGGCCATGTTGATGGCAGCAGAGCATGTTCCATTATCTCGAATGGCGACGATGGAGAACAAATAGCCAAGCCTATCCAAGCCAGGCCGCCTCTTTTCCTCTCTCCCCTTTACACTACTGGCCTCTGGGCGACAAAGTTCAACTAGAGCAGCCCGCATCGCGAGATGAGTTTGAGACCTTAGTTTAGGACGTCTTAAGTACTCTGACCCTGTCCTTCTCCAGTTAACCCTGACAGGGTTGACTGGAGAGGACAAGGGCACTTGGAACGAAATGGGGGAGGCCTTTGTTCTGCATTGGGCGCAGTTAGGCTGGTGGTGATGGCAAAGTACTGCGACCAGTAAAAGTGTGATGCAAGTCGAATCGAATCGAATCATGAATACTGTTCGCGAGCAACTTACGATTTCAAGTACTTGCACACCCATACTCTTCATGATATGGATGAAGAAAGTTATCAGCAAACAATCTTTTTGTCTTTCTGCCTGCTGTAGCAGGAGTGGTGTACAGTTTTTGTTTTCCCTCTTCATCTTGGGCAGATGGCCCCTACTGGAATGGCACCTGGGGCAAACACATCAAGTGTTTCACCTTCGCCGAAATCAAGAGCTTCCAGAAGGTGGGTGCAGGCTTCTTCCTCTTCACTGCCTCACATTATGTCTATGCTATTGTCTGTCGTTACGTGTGTCTTTCGGGCCGTTTAATTGCTCGTGTAGTTTTACCCCCAGCATAAATGAACCATGCTGGCCACCAGGATGTCCTACTTCGCATTTATTGAGGCAGAGTTGAGAACGAAGTAAGTCAGTGTGTGTGGATGGCAGATTTTTTTTTGCCTGGTGATCCACAGTTGGCTTTGTTAGCCACTGGAGTCAGTATTTCTGTTTACCAGCTGTTGTTGAACTCGACAGTGGTTAGCTGCCCTCGCATTACCTTTCCTGTGCGCGTTGGGTTGCCATGCACGAGGCCTGTTGCAAATGGATGTTGGGGTATGTGCACAGGTGAACCACTTCCCGGGCAGCTTCCACCTTGGGCGCAAGGACAAGCTCTGGCAGAACGTCGTGCGGTTGGGACGCATCCGGGGCGAACGAAGCCGGCCCTCTCTGCCGGACACCTTCCTGCTGCCCCAGGAGCTGCCGCTGCTGCGCGACGCCTGGCTCAATGAGGAGGACCACTGCTGGATCATCAAGCCGGTCAGTCGGTCCCCTTCTTCCTTTGGCGATGGTGTGCATCGAAACTGTGGGCGTGCTGCCTCGTTGCTGCTGTACAAGTCTAATTTTTAGTCGACTGGTCCCGTGAAGGATGACGTGGTGAAACGGACGAGACTATGGGCATGCACGCTGAGGGCCTTGCCAACTGCAGCCAGAGGGTTTGCCAGTTGAGGTGACACAACCCCCGAGAATAGACAAGGAGACGACATTTCAACTGGCAAGTGCTCTGCACACATGCTCTTAATCTTGTCCATTTTGGCACTGTGGTCCTTCATCGGACGCTGCAAGACCGTCTGGTCGACACTGCCATGTTGTTCCTAAAAAATTCAAGAGCTGTACAGGACCTTCGGTGGCATTGCTGCATTTTTGTTCCATCCTTTGTCAAATATAATGGGTCCTGGATTTTGTGTAGGTTGGCCGCAGAAGTGGCACCAAGTGACTTTCCTTGCTAGCTGCATATACAGTTGAGCCCACTTGCAACGGCCACAGATGTAATTACTGCCCGCTTATTATGAACGAGTGCGGTGCTGCTACCGTCTAAATGTGCATTAGGCAGTGGCTTCTCACCTCAGGTACAACAAATAAATTTGGCCGCACCACTCGAATATAGCGAACAAGGAGGCACCGTAACGCCCCCCCCCCCCCCCCTACTGAATTTGAAGAACTCTAATTTCCAGCAAGCAGAGATATCGAGCTCTCTCAGCCGCTACGACAATGCCCGGCAAGAACATGCCGGTATTCTCTTTCTGAAAACAAATCTGTTGTAGAGTAGAAAAGAGCAAGAAGTAAAATACGGGTATCGCCGCCACAGTCCAATCTCACAAGTACAAGTGTGATGATGAAATAGGAGAAAAGACACCACAGACCTATGAGGGTGACAAACATGCATGAAGGTTACGTGTTTGATTGATATTGAAGTATATAAGTTTTGTTTTGAAGCCACTAGAGCACTTTTACCACATGATGAGGACGGAAAAAAGACAGCCTGAATGTTGGAAGAAAACTTGCAATTGGCGGCTCTTCAGGCGGCCTGCTGAGTTTTAGTATGTTTTGGAGTGCTTTGCGGCTATGCATTCTGCGTGCACATCATGGTTTCATAAGCGCCTTGATTTACAAAGGCGGAGCAACAGAGGACCTCCAAATGCCTAAGTGCTCCTTGAATGAAGTTCGTGCAACGGCACGCAACTGTGACAAGGAAAAGGGGCTGTGTACTATAGCCAAATCGACGCTGACCAAGCGTATTGAAGCGTATCCTAGGGCTGTATCGACCAGCCCTACGAGGACTTATTACCGTACCTACTTGCATAGTGAACCTGCCTCCCACTTTTGTCGGCCACAATTCACTTCTTTTTTTTGCAGCCTTTAGCTTTTTGCATCGGGTTCCTTAGTTTTCACGCCATCCCAGTGCAGTCCTTGGCAGCGCACCAAGATACTGCCCATCGAGGATAACATCATCACTTGTTTGTTTATCTTTTGAGGAGAGCTCCTGCCAGAGGTTTGGAAGGGGGGGGGGGGCTCAGCGAACTTGGCAGGGTGCCAAGACGTTTTGTGTTGTAAGCTAAGGCTTAAACATTCGCATTACACACGTCATCGTCCTGTGTGTTTTTACAGGGTTCGCAGCGGTCCTTGAAACCCTTGAAAACCCTGGGATTTAAAAATAGCATTTTGAAGGCCTTGAAAACCCTTAATTATTTTGAAGTCCTTAAATATACTTGGGATATCTCCAATAGGCTTTCATTCAGCCGGTTTTTAGCGGATGCCTCTTGAATGCCTGGCAACTATGTACTACTCAAGCCAACCAAACCATCCAATCCAATCCGTTTTCGTAGCCACAACGCAGTAGCATCGTTACAGTTGGTTACAGTGGCGTGCAACGACCGCAGCTAAGCCTACTTTCGTTGTGGGAAAGCATGGTGCGCGAATAATCGCTGTCGCGTCTTTTGTAGCTGCAATATGCCGGGAAGGTGCAATTTCCAGCAGTCGTGGTTAAATAGTGCTGCTTATAGGGAGTGGATTTCCCCGGATACGTCAAACTCTCATCGGGCAAAGTGCAAGACATGCGGTAAAACCTTTGATGTATCATCAATGGGTGAGTCGGCCCTCAAAAGTCATATGAAGAGCGCAAAACACATTGCGAACATGAAAGCGACTACGGCACATAGTACGATGCGGAACTACCGTAAAAACCGTAATATAGGTCGAACTTTTTTTCAAAAAACCATGGTGAAAAGTCGACCCCCGTCTTATATACCGGTCATTGGCGGAAAAAATACGGAAGTCTTGCAACAATGGGTGGATGAAGTCAGCAGCCTCCATCACCATCGCCATCAGCAGCAGTGCCGCCATTTTGCGTTTCAGTAGATGCAAAGCGGAAGCTAACGGCAATTTACCGTCACCTTCAAGAAAAACGCGATTGAGTACGAGGAAGCTCACGGGAACCTGGCGGCACAGCGCGAATTTGGAGTATCCGAAAAGAGCATTCAGTACTGGCGGAGGCAGAAGCTGCGTATTACAACTTGCAGCAACCAGAAGAAAACATCATTTCGTGGGCAGACCGTAGTGTGTTGAGAATAGGAAGGAAACGTTGCGCTGCGAGCAAGATCGCTGCCTGTGACTGCCGAATGCATCCGCGTGAAAGCGGCAGAGATTGCGCGTGCCTCTAGACTCACGAGGGCGCAATTCAAAGGCTCGCCATCCTGGTTGCGGCGATTCATGAAGAGGAGGGCTTTGCTCTACGGCGCCGTACTTGCCTGTGCCAGAAGCAAACACGCGGGCCGATTGGTGCTCGATATTGTTAAAAAATTTGCCGGGTGTACATACAAGCAGCATTTAAATGAAATTAAATACTGTCACCATTGTGCAACCTCTCGAGTCGTATTTGTTTCAAAGTAAGGATGTCTTTCGGTACTTTTCCCATTGAAAAAGATCTTTTTGATTTTTAGATTTGGTTAGTTAGGGGGTCGACCTATATTCCGGTCCGACCTATAGTCCGGTTTTTACGGTACTTGACAGCAGTTGCTTTTGAGCAACGCATCGAGCCGGCTCCATCGTTGTCGTCGGATGTGAGCAGCCTGTGCAAAGCGCACGAGTGTGTGATTGACGCGGAGATACTGTGGACCCTGAAAATGGTAACATCACACTATTCCTACAACTCATCATCACACACAGGGGAATTGTTCAAGAAAATGTTCCCGGATAGCGAAATCGCTAAGTCATTTTCCTGTGGTGAAAGAAAATCCGCATACGTAGTGTGCCATGGTCAGAGACCATTTTTTCTCCTCGTGCCTACAACGGGAATTAGAGCAATCTGATGGCTACACCGTTCTGTTTGATGAGTCATTGAACGACTGCCTGCAGAAAAAACAGATGGACATCCATTTGCGGTACTGGAGTACTATGCCCGAGCGTGTAACCACGAGATATTATACGTCGGTGTTCATGGGACATTCGACTGCCGAAGACTTTCAGCAGAAGCTTCTGGCTGCCTTGGCAGATTTGCCACTGGCGAAAGCTGTCCAGCTGTCTATGGATGGCCCCAATGTGAACCTAAATTGTTTTAAGGAAATGCAGGAATACTTGCAGCAGAACCATCAAGTTCAGTGTTTGGACCTGGGCACTTGTGGACTGCATACAATACATAACGCTTACAGGGCAGGTGCTGTTGCCAGCAAGTGGGGCATAGAGAATCTTCTTTCAAGCCTCAGTGCCATTTTTCATGATGCGCCAGCGCGAAGGGAAGACTTCACTACTGTGACAGGCCAAATGTCATTTCCTCTCAACTTTGTTGCTCATCGCTGGGTAGAAAATGTTGTGATCGAACGTGCCATTGCACTGTGGGTTGATGTGAAAAGGTACGTGGAATGTGCAAAAAAGAAACAGGTGAACTTACCAAAGTGTGCGTCATTCACACAGCTCTGCGAATTTTGCCAGGACCCACTGCTGTTGGCCAAACTGAACTTTGCTCTCGGCATCGCTATGGTTCTTACACCATTCCTCACGGAATACCAAATGGACAAACTACTGATGTTCTTTTTAAAAAGAGATGTGGAGTGTCTCGTGAGGAAACTTTTGCAAGATTCATGAAGTGCTCAGTGCTGTCAGCTTCCACAGGAATTGTCAGCTTGCTCAAAATGGATCTCGTAAACCCAAATAACCATGTATCTTCAGAGAATGTTGACATTGGGCATGCAGTTGAAGAAATGGTCAAAGCTGCAAAGGTGAGCGCCAAGGACGTATTTGCCTTCAGGATGGAATGCAAATAGTTTTTTATCAGTACTACCAAGAAAATTCTGCAAAAGAGCCCGCTGACATACCATCTAGTTAGGAGCCTGTCTTTGCTAGACCCTCGCCAAATGACCTCAAAGCCAGATGAGTGCCTCGGAGGCTTCAGGAAAGTATTACACGCGCTCATTGCAGTTAGGTGATTGGGTGAGCATGGGCGCGATTCGGTCCTAGGCGAATACACAACTTCTGCAAGAGAAGAAACACAACCTGCGGCATTTTGACAAACACTCTTTTAGCCTAGACGAGTTCTACCTTGAGCTCTTGAAGGTTGACTATAAGCACTTGTGGAAAGTTGTGCGACTTCTTCTCGTCTTGAGCCACGGGCAGGCAACTGTTGAAAGAGGATTCAGTGTGAACCGTCAGGTCTCTGTCGAAAACCTGAAGGAGATCTCGTATGTGTCGCAGCGAATCGTTTACGATGCAGTAAGCAAGGCTGGTGGGATCCTGAACATTGTAATAACGAAGGAGTTGCGTAGATCTGTCTTGGCCGCACACAACCGCTATCGAACCTTCTTGGAGGGTAAAAAAAAAGTGATCGAGCAGTCAAAGGCATCAAAGTGAGGCCACATTGAAGAAGAAATAGATGGCATGAAGATGAAGAGGAGGAGGCTGGAGGCAACATTTGCCGATTTAACAGCTTGTGCTGACAACTACGCTGAGCGGGCAGAAGCTACAAGCGACATCACCTTCATTGTGAAGTCCAACAGTTTGAGAAAAACGGCAAAATAAAAGACTCTGGAGCTTGCAGAAATTGATGACAAGTTGAAGGGAAAGCTTCAGGAACTTAATCACGAGTCCACTGTCTGAGAGTGGGCCTCTTTTTGTGGGTGTGTGCAATATGTATGTAAAAAGAAACTAGTTAGCTATTGATTGTGGAAAATGTGCCTACTTTTACTTATGTGCAGTAAAAGATGTGCTTTCTTGCTGTAAAGCATGTTGTGGTCTTTTTCTATGATCTCAAAAAGTCTTGTTGTAAGTCTTTGAAAATTCTTTGTTAGAGCCTTGAAAGTCCTTAAAAACCCTTGAATTTTTTCCTTCACGGTGGCTATGAACCCTGTTTTATAACCTCGCGTAAAAAATGCGCACCTGACCTTCAGGGCCAGTGTTCAGCATCTACCACGCCAGATTGCGTCAAAGTGAACGATGGTAAACACCTGAGGTATGATATGAAACCCTTCCAAAAGAATCTATTGAAACTTTTTTCCGCGTAATGAACCCTCCCCCCACACTGGTGCCAACTTTTCTGGAAAAAAATTGGGTTCATTACGCGTATACTGTATTAAGAATTTACATACACCCACATGTACCACTTGCTACACATCTGTCATGATGGTGGCTGGCAGTGACAACGAAGCTGCTCACTCATAGGCGCTAGGATTTCCTTGCAGGACCTGCCGCCTCAGCCCTCAGAAGCATCGCACATAGTGTGGGGCTGAGGTTGCTGAGTGCAGGCCACAGTTCTTTGCCTGAACTTCATTGTCGGGATCAGGAATGGGATCCATCGTAACGTTGGTGCAAACGTAAACGAAGCGACGGTGGCTGATAGAGGTCTTCAGCGTCCGACCGGCAGTAGTTTTCATTTCGGCTGCTGCTAGGGTGGAGTGCAGCGCTCGCTGCCAGCAATCACGGAGTCCTCGTTTCCGTTTCCGCCGCTTTATGTCGCTCTCATCCTATTTCGTCATCAGAGAGTCCAGAGTTTGAATCATAGCAGCAGGAAAAAGTTTTTCAACTTCGCATCCAAATCTCTTCGCAATAAATGCACCTTTCGCTGCCAGACAAGCGGCAACAAAGCCAAAAAATGACGCGCTATCGGATTTCAGTAACAAAACAAATTCGATAGCGTGTTCCTCAGTGTCCCTTTTAAGTGGGAGGTGCTGGGCTTGAGGTGGGAGGTGCGTTTTTGATGTAGGGTGCTTGGCGGTGGACTTCTGGATGCTGACAATATCGCAAAACTGAGTAAAGTGTTAAGAAGAGCAAATGGTGTGAAAACATTTGTTCATGTGCAAATCTGCTCCACGAAAGAAAATGAAAACTGTGGGTCCATCTACCCAGCTCGCTCACACTGACTGTCACTCTCCTGGTTGAGCAGTGGATAGTGTGAGTGCACGCTCCTGGCTACCTCAGAAGGGCACATTGCACCATAATCCGAAACTATCGGGCTGTCGATGGCTGGGTTTGCCGCTTGTCCGGCTTGACAGCCAGGCTGTAGCAAGTGTAGAAGGCAGGAGAGTACGTTGTTAAATTGCCTTTGATCTGTGCTGCCCTTGCAGTTATGTCCTTACGCATCCATTGCTTTCAGCTACAAGCGGCGCATTGCGATGCCATACTGTGGGAAACTACATAGCACGTGCGTTAGACGTAAATCTTCTGCTTTGGCTAATGAGGTGCGGAGGGAGTGTAGACATTTTTTTGGCCAGCTAGGGGTACGAGTGGTGGCGGTGAACTTATACCAGGAGATACTATATTTACATGATTGTAAGTCAACCTATTTTTCAAAATTTGAAAGTCCGAAGTGGAGGGGTCGACTTAACATTGAAACCAAAGCGTCGCACCATACATAAAGGCGAGACAAGTGAGATATCAGGCTTGCTACAGCGTGGTCGCATTTTTGCTGCGTGGCTCCACCGCATCACTCTTGGTGCTGGCCTTGAGCAGCTGCTATGTCAACGCGCAGAACCGGCATCCCCACACCGCGCGAGGCGGCCGATGGTGGCTGTCGATAAGCAGCAAACTGGCACCAGCCCAGTCCCCACACGTGGCCGCAGATTGCGTCTGCTGATAAGCGGCAGCAGCTCAATAATGCATTAGTGTTCTACTCTTAATAGGCATCGTCCAAGTTTTTTGTTTGTTTGTTTGCTTTCAACCGCACACTCGGCGCTCAAGGGAGCGTCGATAGTTGATGGAAGGCCCACTGTTCCAATCGTGGCGACACCCCCACTCGGAACAGCAGTGGCGCCGGGGAGTGTCAGTAGCCGACAAGAGCGGATGCCACTCACGCGTAGTTTCTTTTTGGCTCTGATGCATTTGACTACTGCCGGCTGTGTTTCACAAGTTCTTAATGTTGTGCTTCGTAATTTGTGCTGCATGTCCGGTAAGCGACTGGCGCTCGTTCACGGCTACATTCAAGATGGCTGTCATTCTTTACACCGAAAAAACGAACTGCGCACTGGGCCGCAAGTTCGACATTGGCAGCTGCTGGGTGGCAAATTTTTCAGCTGTTCCACGCGATGTGGCTGTTTGCGAAGTGCGGGATTTCGCTGCACGACGATGTTAGAATGATCTGTGGGACCGCAGCAGCGATCACGACGGCAGCGCTAGTGAGGACGATGGCGCAAGTGTGGACGAGTAGTCCAGTGACTAATACATTTTCGTTCTGGAATGTGCCCACAGGCGCTGCCACGCGCGGCAGTCGATAGCAGCTGGCTATATGCGGAGGCCGCAGGATAGTGCTATCGCATTCTATTATTATAGGCCAAGCGGAAACGACCTCCAGGTTTTTTTTTTTTTTTTCAGAAATGTGATGTGGGGGGGTCGACTTACATTCGAGTTGACTTACAATCGTGTAAATACGGTATATGGTGTATTTGATTCATATTGGACTATTCGCTTACCCTATTCTGAATATAAGTTGACCCCTGCCCAAATCTCAACCCTCACTTGTTGAAAAGACTCCATACAGAAGTTGATGCTGCCCGTTCTGCCATTGTATCTAGTTCAAAAATCAGTATGGATGTACACCTACTGCGCTGTATTCTTAGGTGTTGTGCAGTTCTCGATTTCATCCTTTCTCGCCTTACGTCCATCGATTTACCACTTAGCTGGAGACTTTTCCTTGTGCGCTTTGGCGACAGTCTTCCTGCGGGGTGACATTGCGGCAGTGTGCGGTGTCAGACATCTCAAAGTACCACACATGCAGCGATGAAATTGCAAGGTCAGCAGTCTGAGAAATGAAGGTAAAGGCAATCAGCTGGCACACCTTCCACGCATTCCACAGTCACATGCATCCCTTTTGGTGATCCTGGAAAGTGACGTACTGCCAACGGCCATGTAGTTTCTGGTTCCTGGAATTGATTGGTCTGCTCTGGACTTGTATGGGTGGCTCACGATATGCATCTGCCAGTTCTGTGACGCGCATCAAGGATGCACAGCAGTTTTCATTTTTTTGCAGGTCTGGCATTTCGTGAGGTTTTGGGGTCAGCAAGTACATGTCGCATTTAGCAGATTTCAGGCATGCCTCAAGTGAATTCTTTACAAAAGGGATACCACCAAAAGCACGTGGAAGAATGTTACGAGGCAACCCAAGGCTATTTGGATCATATGAGGAAAGCTAGCACACTGTCCCTAGGCATCAGGGAAATGAATTATTTAATTTGTGCCGTGGATTTATTTGATGAAGGCACAGGTTTTTTTTCTCGTTGACGCATAAAAGGACTTCAGTCTAACTTTGAATCTACACTCTGCTGCTTAGCCCATAGTCTGAATGTGTAGCTTTGACGAGGTCTTTGCATTGTCCTGCAGCCTGCATCAGCCAGGGGAGCAGGCGTGCACGTGGTCCACCGCTGGGATCAGATACCGAAGAAGCAGCCACTGGTGGTCCAGAGGTAGGTACACCCAACTCAGTGTTGCCACAATGCTTTGTAGACCACCGTACTGTGCTTGTACACAGTCTTTGTGGAGTATGCCGTGATGATGATTGTTCTCATCGCCTCACAGCTGGGCTTAATTACGTGCGTGGCAGTCTTTTAGTAAAGCGGAAAGGTGTCGGGTGTTAATACGAGTGGCATTTCATCAAGTATCAGTTACATGCAAACGCTTTTATTGCGGACAGTTTGAGAGTGTTTAGTACTTGCTATTCCATTTGCACTGTGCTTTTCATGTTTTAAGGATTTGAATGTTCGAAAACCAAATTTTCTTAATTACCCAAACACGCAGTTAAGCATTGTGGCATTTCTTAATGGCACCGACTAGATCAGTGTGTACCCAGTCTCATGCCTATCACACTAATGATGTTGGCGTTTCCTCTTGGGGTTCACTGCCAGCATGTGTCAGAAAGCATGTGCATGGCAGCCCTTGCTTTTTTTGCGCTGCTCTCTGCTCCATCAGCGGGATATCTAATGCAGACAGTGCAGCTGAAGCACGGTCTCTGAAGGGTAAAAACATTAGCCACATGAGAGTAAATAAAGCTTGGCTCCGTTATCACTTCCTAAGAGTGGTCTTTGCAGCAGAGAGGTGAAAATAAACTGGTCTGCTATGAAGTCTTCATTGATCAAGATACAGTCCACTCCCAGTAATTTTCGCTTATGCGCCATTAAACGCAACATAAAACAACTCCCAATAATTCGAAGCTGCTTAATTGCAATTTTTGGTTAATTGATGGTCCTTACTGTTTTATATGTAATTCTGTAGAACTATTACTCAATATTTCGAAGTTGGAAAGCTTAGAGTATCGTTTAATTCGAAATATTTAATCGAGAATCACGACAACTGCCGTTTTTAATATCATCATGGTTGTCGGCACCGCCGCCTTGAAACGAACAAGATACGCCGATGCCATTGTAAGCGCCCGCAGTGCCGCTAATCTCAAAGTGATGAGATTAGGCTTAGCATGTGCTCATAGACAGGTCAATTGGCTCATTTGTTTGCTGTAAACTGTGTGTCCCTTGTTCATTCCGTGGATGGTTCCACGCCGATTATAATTTTGACCGTTGTTTGGACATCGCGTGCAGCGGTTCTCCCAGTCATGGCGACTCGTGGAAGTTATCGCACGCTTTACTTGGTGACAAAAGTCGAAAAGTGAGGCACCGCCAAGGAAACCATCGCTCGGAAGCAGCGGTGGGCAACCTCATGAGGGACCTCTTGAGGTCGACCTCAACCTCATGTCGTGAGTTGAGCTCGAGGTGAGGTCGGCAACGGCTTGAAATTTTGTGAGTGAAGTCAGCAAATTAGACCTCAACCTCACGCGGAAATTTGAGGTTGAGTGAGCTTGTCATTCGCGAGGTCGAAATTTTGAGGTCGAGACTTTTTGCATTTCTGCCGAGCTCCACTTCTGAAGTGGAGTTGGAGCGCACTATCGCAGTATTCATGCAATGACAGCTGGGGTTCAGTTTCCCCTGTTTCGACACCCGGATGCCACAGTCCGCGATTAGCTTTTGGTGCTGCGCCATAACGTCCGTTCTGCCCGAGCCTACAGGAGGACGCTACCCTCTCTGGTCTTCCTGGAAGGAGTGCTGCTGTCACGGCACACCACTCTTCCACCCCTTACCCCCACTGGCGTAGCAGCCGTAGGTGACTACTGGTCGGCTCAAACTCCCAGGTGCGTCAACGCACATAACTCACATTGACCCGCGGTAGCTTTGTCTGATGCCTCAAACGAATAAGTGCAGTCCAACAAGCACGCAATAAATTCGTCGCAGAGCAGATGGCCCAAAGGAAGACTTGGGCCATCTGCGCTGCGTTGCCGGCGCTGACGTCACGGTTCTTGCCTTGCAGTCGAGTAAAGGGGATCTTCTGTACAATACACGGTGACTTGTTAGAAACTGGAGCAGTCGGCACAGGCGAGAATGTGATTCAAGCGGTTCCTAACAAGGACACCTGCTGATTTGATGAAAAAAGCACAAACTCAGAAAAACCTGCATAATACTGTCGAAACTTTTGATTGGTGTGTCATGCCCTTTCGAATCTCGCACTACAGTAAAAGCTCGTTAATTTGAACTCGAAGGGGACCGGAAAATTGTTCAAATGAAGCGAAGTTCGAATTATCGTATGGGCGCTAGAATGAGCGGTTATAGTGCCCCGCCGCGCGGGCAGAACCCGAAGCAGTGACATCTAGACTCGTCACCGCGAGCTTGGCGCTACTACATGTTTGTGGCAGGCGTATTCTGAGAATTAAATTGATCCGGTCCTAATGGCAAATGAAATAAATTGATCGGCCAGTTATGCACCAGAAACAAGTACTGGAATGCATTCGTGTGAGCAGCGAGCTTTAGTGCTGGAATATATGACGCTATTCATGCTCCAAAACATGTTTATTTATGGGGAAGGGTAGTCAAAATTAAAAGTAATCGGCGAAGTGCGTTTGCTCGAGTTTCTTCTGCCGAGACTCCATCAGCATCATCTGGAGCTTGCCCAAAGCTCCTGCGCAACATCAGAGTTCTCACTGACAGAGAAATGGCGTGCTGCAACATCGAGCGCCGACGCTACTTCATGTGCGCTTGGCGGTGGCATTGTCTCGTCACCGCCATCGGACTCATCACTGTCGGCTGTTCTCACCGCACGTGAGCCCGGTGACGTCTGCTGGTAGCATGCAGCCTCAATTATATCGGCGTCACTAAAAAGGGCTCCAATGTCTCCACGCTGCTGTCGATGTAGCTGGCGCTTGCGGCAACAACAAAAGCTGTCATCACCCGAACCGCCATTGCCGCCATACTATGTTGTTTACACCACGTGATCACGGCCCAGCAACCGCGGCACAACGAAAACCTGGAATGGCTCGCGTGAAAGCATCAGTGGCACGGGTGAGTGCTCTGGCAGCGAAAACCTGCTACGGCACGCACTGGATCGCGGGCTCCGTGAGACTCGTGCACTCGGCTTTTTTTTTGACTTTCTATTGTTTTACATCACTGGTAAATTTGGAGCATGTTTTACTCACTATGGGTAAACTTCTATCCACGAGGAGCGGTGTCAGCCAGCGGCTCCTAGTTCGAATTAACCGTAGCGGATGCCGACTTGTTCGAATTATCGGGAGTTTTCTCCCATTGAAATACATAGGGCTGTGCCGGGACCCGGGAATCAGTTCGAATTAACCATAAGTTTGAATTAACCGACTTCGAATTAACGAGCTTTTACTGTACTTCTGTGTATTCCTGTTCCGTAATAGAAGCAGGTGGGAATATAATTTCAGTTTTATATCCTTCTGAAGAGCCTCTTATTGGTCTCCTGGTCCTTGTTCCTTCTCGGAAATTCACGTATTATATCAAAACACCGCAGCACGGAGCGAACGTATCAGCATAGCGGTGTTATGGCTGTAAAAAATGCAAAAGTATAATGAATGTATGATTATGTGGTAGCGAATTCTTTTTCCTTTTTATTAATGAAGATGTGTGCATGGAACTGATTAGGTGCTGGCGCTGTGCTGCTGAGTGGCTGTTTCAAACCTTCTAATAAAACGTTTAATAGGGCACACTTTTGTTCGCTTCTGTTTTTAGAGTGTGATTTTTGTTTCTAACTTTGTAATCATTCTCTTTTTTTTTTTTTTTTCTCTTATGGTATCAGTTAGGTTGGCGGCTTGCCTTGCAGACGACCAGGCCCTACCCACACCTTTATTTTTCCTTTAACTATTTTGCAGAGACGCATCGTTCACCTTAAATGGCTTGGCGGCATGCTCGTGAGGTGCTCCCGGGTAAACGTCGAGGATGCCGGCGAACCAATGATTAGTTCAGTTTTGAAGGAAAGCAATTGTCTGACTCAAAACAGCTTGTCTCAAACTGGTTCATGGAATGGTACCGAGAATTCTGTTCAGGCGTAGCGTATGAGAATTTATGCGGTGTTCTTTTTTTTTTTGCTGAGGGGGGGAGGGGAGGGGGGCCCTCGGAACAAGATTTCGTGAAATTTAAGCGGAGGCCATGGTGATCTTGATAGAGAGAGGGGTTCACGCTGCCCACTGCAGACCAGTTGTTTTGACCAGTGTGATTTCAATCGCCGGCACTGTATTCGAAGACCTAATCTAGCCCGTTTCTTGCCGAGTCATCGGAGAATTCCGTGGGTTTCGAAACCATTATAATTGCCACCTGAAGAGAAGTGGCAGAAACGGGGAAGGGTCTTGACTTCCCAAGAACATCATCATCATCCGTAATTATCAGCTGCACGTATTGCTGTTTTCTCCCATAATTATTGTCTACGGTTGCTGGGCAATGTACAATATTTACAATATTATGGCAACTTTTAATTTGGTAGCGCTATATCAGACTTCCCTGGCTTTGTAAAGATACACTACCAGCATCATGATCATCGGCCACATCTCGAGGGTCAACGGCATGTCGTTGAATGATAGTTGCAGTATGTCATACATGAGAACTGGCGCAGTTACCTGCTGGACAATCCGAATGTCATTAATATGGACCGGGTTATGGGCACTCTTTTTAATGCGTCATATGCGCATAGGTAGTACTGTGGGATCCAATGGACTTTGAAATGGGGGTGGAGGGAGGGTGGGGGGGCCTGGTATGACGTGATATTACAGCGTTGTCACATGAGATTACATCATTGTCACGTGACCTTGTGTGAGATCACACTCATATGATGTCATCATTGATACTAATTATTCTAAGTTTTATACAATTACAAAATAGTATTAATTAGGTATATTAATTAGCATTAGTTAATGCTGTGACTCCATCATCTTTGTCGCGTGACTCGTCAGGTCGTGAATTCACATGGTGCCGTTTCTTGCGGACACTTTTTTTGCAATATGACCTTGCAATATGCCGTGAGGTCGGCAAATTTTATTTGAGGTTGAGGTGAGGTCGAGATATTTGAGGTCAAATGCCCACCTTTGCTCGGAAGTAAGGCATTAAGCCTATCGTCCTTTCCAACTTTATTAAGAGCAAGCACTCAATTCTATGTGCGTTTGTGCACGACACATTCAAGATGTCGAGGACCCGAAGGCACACAGACGCTCATCCAGAGCTTGAGAAGGCCCTACTGGTATGGATTAGGGAAGCACGCAATAACAACTTCCTCTCAGCGGTGAGATCATTGCGGCGGAAGCCTAATCACACGCAGCATTGTTAGGGATTGATGAGTTTGCCTCATCTGATGGATGGCTCACATGCTTCAAGGGCTGCCTGGTATTCAAGAGTATCTGTGCTGAGAAGGTGTCTGTAGTCCCAGAAACATGCTCGACGTGGAAAGATGAGACGCTCCCCGAGTACTTGGGCGAGTGCCAACCATATTTCATTTTATTTGTTCTCAGTTTTCTGTGTACAAAAAACTAAAGGATCAGGGGCTAAAGGTACTGTACCGGAAAACATCGTCAGTGCAGACGAGACTGCTCTCTTTTATCGGCTTCTGCCCAGGAAGACATTGACCTTTAAAGACTATGACTGTGCCGGGGACAAACCGAACAAGGAGAGGGTGTCTGTGCTTCTCGCGCCAACATGACTGGCACAGAAAGATGTCACACACCTGTGGTGGGGAAAACTGCCAAGCTAAGATGCTTTAAAGGTGTGAAGACACTTCCTGTCGACTACACGTTGAATAGGAAGGCGTCGATGACGTCAGATTTATTTCAAGATTGGCTGATGAAGCTGGATCAAAAATTTGTGTCATCCAATCAGAAAGGGCTGTTTCTTGTGGACCAGTGCTACGCGCACATGATAGTGCCTACCTTAAATGCTATAAGCCTTGCATTCTTGTCTGTGAATACCGCGTCTGTCCTGCAGCCCCTGGACCAGGGCATAATAAAAATTGTGAAGGTCCTTCACCGGAAGCACCTTTTTGAGCTCATGATTTTGTGCATGGACAACTCACAGTACGAGGTGCGTTTGCTTAGTGCCATTCACATGCTAGTGCGAGCATGGAATCGTGTCAAAAAAGAGACGATTACCAACTGCTTCAGGGTTTGTGGCTTTGTCACACCTGCTTCAGAAGATGCCTCTCCTTGTTCTACATTGGGGGAAGCACAAACAGGCGAGCTCGACGGCACCAATTTTGACGCTGCTCTGGGTGACGCTTGCTTTGAAGACTTTGTCGCTGCGGACAGTGAAGTCGAAGCATGCGGAGCTCTTATGGACAGCGAAAATCTGCAGATTGTTCGGCCCAGCGAATCCCTTGACAAGAAGGACTTGGACGTCGACATCGAAGATGAGCCGCAACCAAGAACGGCCGATGCAGCGGCAGGCCTCAATGTTGTGGAGTGGTTTTTCGCTGCAGAAAATAACGTGGTAGAAGCGTTTAAGCATGCTTTCTGCTGCACGATTCACTAAGCAGAAGAGAGAAAGTTGACGGACTTGTAGGCTTAACGCCTCAGGATCGAAGGAAACGAGACCACTGCTACGAGCCGACACCAGAACAGAACTGCCAGCCGTGGCTGCACAAGCCACGACCAGGTGCCGTCTTTATTCTCTTCGCAGGGTGGCGCGCACTAGCCGGGTTGTCAGCGCCGCCCAAGAGAGGGTGCTACAGGGCCCCCCGCCTAGACTGGAAGTCGAAACGGACGGAGGGCCGGCGATGGTACTCGAGCACTAGGTCAGGCGGCGCTGGGAGTTGTTCCAGGGCGGTCTTCATGTAAGCCGGTTTAAGGCGGTCTAGACTGACGGTCTCTTCGCGGCCGTTTTGGAGGATGGTGGCGGTTTTTGGGGTGCGGCGGAGAACGCGGAAAGGTCCGTCGTAAGCCGGTGTGAGTGGAGCTCGGACAGCGTCGCGGCGTACAAAAACGTGGGCCGAAGTGGCCAGGTCGGGGTGTACGAAAATGGTATGGTGGCGGGACGGACATGGGGGAGTAGGCCGGAGGTCTTTTAACACAGTCCAGCAGGCGTTGGAGGAATTCTTGGGGCTGGGCTGGAAGCTGCTGGGATGTAAAGAAGTCGCCTGGAAGACGCAAAGCACTTCCATACACGAGCTCTGCAGCTGAGTGCTGTAAGTCTTCTCGGATGACGGCCCTTAGACCAAGCAGCACAAGGGGCAAGGAGTCGACCCAGGAGGCGCAATTGAGGCGGGCAGTGAGGGCGGCCTTCAATTGGCGGTGAAGGCGTTCCACCATGCCGTTAGCATACGGGTGATATGCAGTGGTACGGCAATGCCTGGCGCCGAGAATATTATTAAGGGAAGCAAACAGGGAGGACTCAAACTGGCGTCCACGGTCGGTTGTCACAGTGCCAGGACAACCAAATCGAGATACCCACACAGAAATGAAAGCGCGCGAAACAGTCTCTGCGGTGATGTCAGAAATGGGGACTGCCTCCGGCCAGCGAGTGAAGCGGTCGACTATGGTCAAGATATAGCGGTAGCCTCGAGAGATGGGTAGAGGGCCCACGATGTCGAGATGAACATGGTCAAAACGACGGCCAGGGGGTAGAAAGGCTTGGGAAGGTGTCTTGGTATGTCGACAGATCTTGGTCGATTGACAGGGTAGGCACCGGCGCGTCCAAGCACGCACATCAGCATTGATTCCGGGCCAAACATAGCGCTGGGTGAGAAGGCGCTGAGTAGCCCGAATGCCTGGATGGCATATGTCATGGAGAGAATGGAAGATAGGGCGACGTAGTGAAGCTGGAACAAAAGGGCGCGGAAAGTTCGTTGAAACATCGCACCACAAGGGCTCAGGCGAGCAAGGATGGGGCACAAGCCGTAATCGGAGAGAACGAGGGTTCGCTCGAAAAGCGGCGAGCTCATCGTCATTCTGCTGGGCAGAAGAGAATGCGGCCCAGTCGACGATGGAAGATGGAGCGTCTACCGCGACTATACGAGAGAGGGCGTCAGCGGCGGTGTTGGCTGCACCTTTCACATGCCGGATGTCGGTAGTAAACTCCGAGATATAAGCGAGCTGACGGAGTTCACGTGACACGTACTTCGATGAATTGGTCCGGAACACATATGCCAGCGGTTTATGATCAGTTAGCACGTGAAACTTGCATCCTTCTACAAAATGCCGAAAGTGCTGGATAGCAGAGTAGATGGCTAGGAGCTCTCGACCGAAGACGCTGTAGCGGGTCTCAGCAGGAAGTAGCTTCCGAGAGTAAAAAGACAATGGTCTCCACTCGGAGTCAATGTACTGCTGTAAGACGGCTCCGATGGCCACGCTGGAGGCATCCACCATCAATCTGGTAGGGGCGTTGTTGCGCGGATGGACTAGAAGCACGGCGTTAGCGACTGCTTGCTTCGCGGCAGTAAATGCGGCCTGGGCTTTTGATGACCAAGAGATTGCGGAGGAGGGGCCAGCGGTTGACCGGAGGAGGTCGGTGAGCGGGCGAAGTAGCTCTGCACAGTGCGGGATAAAGCGGCGGAAGAAATTCACCAGCCCCACGAATCGTCGGAGGAGGTGCAGGGTTGTGTGCAGGGGAAAATTCTCAATGGTCTGGACGTGGGACGGGAGAGGGCGGATACCCACTGAGGATATGTGATGACCCAAAAACTCGAGCTCAGAAGCACCGAAAACAGACTTGGAGGCATTCACAACCAGGTCGTAGTGCTGTAGACGCTTGAACAAAGCACGTAGGTCTTGCTCATGATCATGAGGTGTAGGGCTGGCGATGAGGACATCGTCAAAATACGCGAATACACTTGATAGGCCCCGCGTGACCTCAGCCATGAACCGCTGGAAGGTTTGAGCCGAATTGCGTAGCCCAAAAGGCATCCGAACGTACTCAAACAAACCAAAGGGCGTCGTGATGGCGGTCTTAGGCATGTCGGCGGGTTGAATGGGAATTTGGTGATACGCCTTAACCAGGTCAACTTTGCTAAAAATGGTGCAGCCGGCGAGGCGCGATGTAAAGTCCTGGATGTGGGGCAGCGGATAGCTGTCGTGGACAGTGTTGGCATTCAACGCCCGATAGTCGCCGCAGGGACGTCAGTCACCGGGATCACGCTTGGGCACTAGATGCAGCGGAGACGCCCACGCGCTGGACGACGGGCGTATAATGCCGAGCTCCAGAATGTGGTCAAACTCACGTTTGGCGATAGCTAGACGGTCTCCAAACAAGCGGCGCGGTCAAGCAGCTGCGGGTGGACCCTGGGTGACGATGTGGTGTGTCACAGTATGTTTAGGCACCTGAGTGAGGTTGCATGGCTTAGTGAGCTCCGGGAAATCCGCCAACACTTTTTCGAACTGAGAGGAAGGTATCAGCGTGCGAATGCCCATGGGAGCAAGGTCGGACGAGACTCCCGAGATGGAGAGATGAGTCAGACCGTCGGTAAGACGACGATGCCGCACGCTGACGTCTAAGTCGAAGTAGGAGAGGAAGTCAGCCGATGATCTGGCGAACCACGTCTGCGATGACGAAGACCCATCGAAAAGTGCGGCGTAGGCCGAAGTCGAGGGTGAGAGATCGTAGCCCATACGTGGGTATAGACGAGGCGTTGGCAGCACGGAGCGACAGTCCTGATGGCTTGGAACGATCTGCCTTAGTCGGTGGAACCACGCTGATTTCCGCGCCCATGTCGATAAGAAACCGGGTGCCGGAGAACTTGTCAGTGACCATGAACAGGCGGCTCGAATGACTGGGGGAACCACACGCCGCCGTTAGTGATCCCGGCGGGCGTTTCCCGGCCACGAACAGGGCGGTGTACACTTCGTGGCCCGGTGACGAAAACGCCTGGGGTACCAGCAGAGAGATGTAGGGCTGGGACTCCGAGCTTGACGTGAGCGCGATGATCAAGACGAGACGGACGGGTCTCCAGAGGTCGGCTCCGAAGTGCGGCGACTCAGGTGGCAAGCTCCTCGAGACGGGCCTCAAGGCGCGAAATCGCTGGGTCTCTTGGCGGCAAAGCAGCAGTGACGGACGGGGAGGTGGCCTCATGAACGTTATCTGCGAGCTCAGCCAGGTGGTCGAGGGTGACGTCACCGGCCGCCGCAAGGACGAGGCGGATGGGCTGGGGAAGGCGTTGGAGGAAAAGCTCTCGAAGCAACGCTGAGTGGTTGGGGATGTCGCGCTCCCCGAGAAGCTGTTGCATGCGGCGCAGAAGCTGGGAGGGGCGCCGGTCGCCAAGGTCTTCCCCGGTAAGGAGCTGCTGGAGGCGGGTGCGGTCCGACGGCATAAATCTCTCCAGCACCTTGGTTTTCAGGTGCTGATATGGTGTAGCACCCATGGGGGCGGAGAGAACGTCGGAGAGATCACCGGCAACGTCAGGAGGCAGGCTTGAGGCAACGTGGTAGTAGCGCGTCGTCTCCGACGTGATGCGGGCTAGGCAAAATTGCGCCTCAACCTGGTGGAACCAAACTTGCGGGTTCTGGGGCCAGAAAGGTGGAAGGCGAACCTGCAGCGACGAGACGTCCTGCGGATGCGAATCCTGCTGCGTGGATGTTGCGGGATCGGTCATTGCTCGTCCTTGGTCACCAATGTAGGCTTAACGCCTCAGGAGCGAAGGAAACGAGACCACTGCTACGAGCCGACACCAGAACAGAATTGCCAGCCGTGGCTGCACGAGCCATGACCAGGTGCCGTCTTTATTCTCTTCGCAGGGTGGTGCGCGCTAGCCGGGTTGTCGGCGCCGCCCAAGAGTGGGTGCTACAGACTATTCCTCATGAGCTGGCACGATTTCACTGCCAGTAAAAAGAATTTTTTTTGGTGCCTCCTACTTAAAGGGACTATGCAATAAATTAATTGAGATTACGTAAAGCAGACGACAGATAGGCATTCGATCACTCGTCACCCCAGTGCAAGAATTTTTGAGCTAGCATCAATAACAGCGAAGATATAGACGATTAAAAATTACGCTCTTCTCCCCCCTCAACTCGTACACGCGGGTCACCAGGCAAAAATAAAGAAAACAGCTCTGGGACTGGGCCCCGCCTTTGAATACTTCATCAGATGACGTTCGTTTTGCAACTTCCGGTTGTCGCTCCTAGCCCCCCAGCAGCAGCCTCGGCGGCGTGGCGGCATCTCTCCGGTCTCTTCTCCTTCCTGGATTGCGGCGCGCGTCGGGTTTCTTTGTTTGTCATCTGTGGTAATTAGCAGTAATAAACCCGTACTTCGAGGTGCGACTGCTCGCTTTTACGGCCGCGATGGGCATCGAGCCCTATGCGTGCACACGAAGAGCCGTGCGAGTGGCTCCGGAACTCCCGACAGAAGGAGGCGGCAGAGGAAAATTGAAACCATATGCGCGAAGGCAATGCCCTGGCTCGCTTGCCCGAGAGGGTCGCGCGGCGGCACGAGCAGGCGATTTTCACAGCTACCGGAAGTGTGCCCGTGACATCGTGGCTGCAGTGGCTCCAGCGAATGAGAGCGTGTGGTGGCCTGGCGACGTCATGGTATGGTGACGTCTTTGTTCCACGATTTTAGTTCCAAAATTAGTCACTACGAGTACACCAAACGGCCCGCGAATTTTGAAAAACACGGTTTTTACAAGTTCATAATAAATTGCCGGCTCATTTCCGAAGACTCATACTTTGTGTGAATGCTTCTTAGCATCATTTCTAAGCATTGAAAACATTTACAAGTGACTTTTTATTCGTTGCATAGTCCCTTTATTAATTGGAAGTTTGTTGGCGCCCCCGTGAACTTCGTATTAACGGAAGTTGACTGTATCCATATCCTCATTTGATGCTGACAGTGCTCACTGTCCTGGCCGAACATTGAAAAGTGCACCGTTAAGCAACATTGCACGGCTGCTCTGCACTCATGGATTGGCAAACGAAGTGCAGTGCCAAGTGCCACATCATCGTGTTGTGCCCTAATGCTGTTGACACCTGGGTGTGAATGTGCTTGCAAAGCCAGGGAACATGTACCCGTCTTCTGCAATTTTCACTTGGCTAAATAAAGTGCGCAGCATGAATGGAAATGCAGTTTCAGCCATCAGCGTTACAGATGACAGTGGGGGCGTTGGGGACGGTTGCAAATGTGCGAAGTGGCAATGACTGTTTTCTGCCAGCACATTTTTAATTTGAGGCTAAAAAACACACACTCTGAACACGAATAAGCATATACGGGTGTAAAAAGGAAGGGCTCCCTTTTAGGGGTAGGCTGCCCAAGCTCTGGAGCAGATTTCAATCACTAAGTATGCAGAATGCTTGCTTTTGGCAATGGAGGTATATTACAACTAAAGCATAGTAACTTGATGCAGTTAACAATGGGAGGAAGCTTCTAAATGTGACATACCGTATAAACGCGTGTAAGGGCCGCACTTTTTTTTCTAGATTTGAGGTCCAATTTTCGGGGTGCGGACTATACACTCGATTTACGAAAAAATTTTTTTTTTTAAAGTAGAAACACACCAATCAGGAAGTAAAAGGCACTTATTCTACGTTCAATCGCCACTCGCGGTTATTCCGAATCCGAGCTGGTGCTGTGCTCCGGTGCATGCTCATCCCACAAGAAGTCGCGCAGCATGTCCGCTGTCGACGCGTAGCTGTTTGTTTCCCGCTTCCATCACTTGGAAACTTGCACGGCTTGCCTCGGAAAGCACGCTTTTTGCAGCTTGTGTTCCTGAGTGCATCCTTTTGGTTGCACCGTCGTCGGACGCACTTATCGGCCATGTCGAATTTCCTGCCTGCCGCGCGCTGCCGTGTTCGGCAGCAAACTCCCAGCCTTGTAGCAGTTAAGGTGCTTGCCCATCCTGCTAAATCTACAATGCTCGGCAGCAGCACGCGAAATCCACAACTACAGTGAACCACAACTCTCGTGCCTTTGTCAGCCACGAAACGCTGGAGCTGGTGATACTAGATAGCGGGAGCTCACGGCGGAGGAAGAAGTTGACGATGATCATGAGTCGCGGCCTCTGGAGCCATCCATAGGCGGCACCTGGAAGGTCCTGTGCACATGTCGCCTCTTGCGATCAAGTGCGCAGTTGCTCGAAGCCAGAGCTTATTGCGGAGGCGACGGCACATGCATTTCGAAGGCTATTCCCGTGTGGGTCGGGTGGAAAGTTTGGGTGCGGCCCTTACAAAGATATTATTTTTTTGCTAATATTTCCTTCTGGAAAACGGGGTGCGGCCCATACACGGGTGCGGCCCTTACATGCGTTTATAGGATACTTTGTCTTGTGGTTAGGAGAAGCACTATGTGCTGTTCGATACATTGAATGATGAGCAAAACTGAAGTTCGATATATTGCGCGACTTTCCTATAGTACTTTTCCACAGGATAGTCAAGGGTATAATCCGTGTGTTCGATATATCCAATATTTTAATATATCCGGGTTCATAAAGTAAGGGTAGTATGTTCCCACAACGAAATTTTTTCCCTGGGTCCTTTATTTTCAGCACTCTAATTCAAAAACTCGGTTAATTAAGATATTTTATGGAGTCCCAATTACTGAATTCATGAGGTTTTATTGCATGTTGAGTCATGATTAACAAGCATTAAGCGAGGTTTAAAATGTCAGTTTTGGTTATTTAAACGCGCCTTCCTGGAATAAACAAAAGGCATATGCTGATATTGTGTGGTGGCCTCACTTTTGTGTAACATTCTGTGAAAAGTGCATTTTTGGATCGAAATGGGGTTCAACCCGAGTTTTCAGAAACCTTTTTGGGGTGCAAGAATCGGGTAAAAAACCACGTTCTACCCAAAAATAAAGGGCGCCATTTATACTGTGGCCAAGTTATACCCTCTTTACACGGGCAGCCTTAACCGTGGTTAAGCTTAACTACAGTTAAGGCGTTTAACCACGGTTAGAGTTAACTGCAGTTCGCCGCGCTTACACACAGTTTAGCCATCTCGGTTAGTGCGACGAAACAGATCATGTAATACTCGCCTCATTGAAGTTCAAACGTCGCCCACTCAGGCGTATTATTAAACAGGGCTACGTTGAAAAGAACACATAAGAGGAAAAACGTTGTTTCTTGTGCTAAGGCCGGCTTAAAAACTTTTTTCTTTGTGCTTGTGGTTGTCGTTAGCCGAAATCTAAAAAGTTCTAAACAATGATCACAGTCGACTTCGTAGCCGACAGCGCGTTCTACTTTGGCTGCTTCAGCCTCTTTTCCCCGTGACTGCTCGCTGCGACGCATCGCTGCTCACTGCTATCGTTGTTTATTTTCGTGGCTTTTCTTTCACAGTGAGTGTTGTGCTTGTGTAGTTAAGATCCTTCGGACGTCTTGTGTGTCAAGCCTATGTTGGCCCTTAGCAGGCCTGTCGTGAACGAGGGCGACGCTCAATTTTGGGCTGCATTCATGGTGCATCAGGTAGCGCTACAACGCCTGGGCGTACAGATGCTGGCGCTGAGCGCTGAAATTGTCATGCTTGAAGAGACGAGGAAGTGACATTGGGGGCGTCCGAAGCTCTTTTTGTTGGCGACGGCGCACCTGTCCGTCCGTGATCTGTCGGCGTACCAGCGCCCAGACTCGTGGTACGAGACCACGCTTCCGCACCTTCCGGACAGCGGACTCCGAGAAAACTTTCGGATCAACCGCGGCACATTCCGGTACACGGTGGCTGTTTGTGGAAGCATGAGCCGGCAAGATACCAACATGCGGAAAGCGATTCCGCTGGAGAAACGCGTGGCGATCGGCTTGTACCGCCTCGCAACGTCAGCAGAAGAGCGGACTGCTGCTAACTTGTTTGGCGTGAGCACTGCGTCAGTTAATTTAATATTTCACGAATTTTGCAGCTGAGCTTCACGAGCACATGTGTAAATTCACAGCAGTCTGTGGTTTCTCTCAAGGTGTCGGTGCAGTGGATGGCTGTCATATCAAGGTGTGCCCCCAAAGCAAGAAGCTGCTGAATAATACAATCATAACGGGTGGTACAGTGTCGCTCTACTTGCTGTCGTCGAGCACACATACAGGTTCCTATGCACGAATGTTGGGAGCCCTGGTAGGAACAATGACCCGGCACTGTTTCAGAAGTCTCGACTGCCAGGTACTCTGGCTAGTGAGCTGTTCCGACAAGAAACATAGCTCATTGAAGGTGTGGAAGTTGGCACAATTCTTGGTGATCAAGCTTTTCCCTTGCAGACGCACCTGATGAAGCTGTACCCCTTCCAGGTGCCTGTGGGTCCCCCTCACAGACCTTTAACTACCGGCTGCCGAGTGCCAGACGTGTTGTCGAAAATGCTTTTGGACGTGTCAAGGCATGCTTTAGAATGGTGCTGAAGGGCCTTGAGTATGACATCCACAATGTCAGTTATGTGATCCGTGCTGCTTGTGTGCTGTACAACATTTGTGAGCAGCTTAGTGACCGCTGTGATTCAAGCTAGTTTGGTGTGGTGCAGAGCGCCGATGACAGGCGGCCTCAGCCGGTGTGCACAAGCAACCGGGAAGAGATGTCGGGTGTGGCTGTCGGGGCGCCCTGGCCAAGCACCTTGCTTTGAGCTAGAACCCAGTCCGTGGGGAACTCAAGAGCGGCTAAGAACGACACCTCTACCAAGAGGGAACAGCCCTAAACTGAGCTACGCACACATTATTGAAGGAGCAGACTGGGTTCGGCTCACCTTAAATGGCTACCACTGCACGCACATGATGCATACTCCCTACTGGGGTGAAGGTTATGAGGGTTACAACTAGTGTAATTTTTGTAACCTACATGTTCTTCATAAAATAGGTTTGGTTTATGGAGTTTTAACGTTCCAAAGCGGCTTGGGCTATGAGTGATGCCATAGTGAAGGGCTGCAGAATTTTCGACCACATGGGGTTCATTAACATGCACCGACATTGCACAGTACACGAGTGTCTTGCTTTACACCTCCATTGAAAAGCCGCCGTCGTGGCCAGGCTTTCAGAAAATAGTCGCATTATATCGCTAATGTTAATTATTGGTTCTTGTTAAACTACAAAATGAAGTGGTTCGTACCAACTACTAGTATTCCTTATGACAAACAAACCTTCACCTACATGCAACCATCTCTAATGAACTAATAATGAAGATTTCATTACTTCCTGTAAACAAATCTCTTTCTTCAAACAGTTCTGCTCGCAGATGGTAGTAAAATGCCAGCATGAGCTTTCCATTTTTATATGATTCATTCTTGTTGAGCACTGCTGTTTATGTTGCTGTTTCATTGCCATTGTACTACCTTTTTCATTGTTGTGTTTGTGTCGCATGGTCTGCGTGTTGGCATCTCTTCTATCACTTGCTGTTTGCTTATAATTTTCGTGTATAACTGGCCATCGTCTTGCCACATTGCCGATCAGCAACTTGTTGGCACCTTGTCAAGCACAACACAAAACACAGCACAAAACTTTCAGCAGTAAAAGACCTTTCATCTCATCACATGCTGTAATATCAAATAACTTCCAGCTGTTTTGATCACTCTTTATTGAGCGAGTTATTATTTTCATTGTTGTCTAGAAATTTTGCCAGCAGTTGCACCATGCCTGCATCTATGGCATTTGCTTCCTTCTGAAGGCGCACCATTATCTTGCGCATTTTGTGTGCCTTGTGGTCGGCCTTTGCTGCTGCCTCGCTTTCTCCTTTATGGTCAGCAACTAGCTGCTCTATAGCAGATCCTTGTCGCTTGTGGCGGCTCTTTTGGGGTTCCCTTCTTTTGTCACTTGTGCCAGCACCGGCACTGCTCCTTGCCCCTGCAGTGGCACTGTTGCTTGCGCCAGCACTGGCTCTGCTTGTGTCGCCACTGCTGTTGCCTGTGCGTTGCAGTACAGGTACTGCAGCACTGGCACTGTAAATGGGAGAGCTGGCCGCAAGTTGTGAGAGGTCGTCTCTTCTGCTTCCTTCAGGCAGGCTGTCCTCCCATGACAGGAACACTTCTGAGCCGTCCAGTGCCTCATTGACAACTGGCAGCTGCACATGATGAAACATACAAGTCAGCATGTTATCATCTCAGAAAAGAGAGCAATCATCCACTTCCACAATATATTAGAAAAACACAAACTTGTGATGGCCAAACTGGAAAGAAGGCAGCGGTTCAAATTTTTGATTTCCTGAACATAACTAAATAGATATATAAAGATCCAGACATGTACTTCAGCATTCCCTAGCCCCAACTTTCACATGAACCAATGGGTTGAGTTCAGTTTTTTCCTGAATACTGTTGCGGAGTGCAATCGCCTTCCTTTAGGTTTATGTGACTCGAAATATTTTGTAAAGGAGTTGGAGAATTTTTGTACGGCTCCTAGTGTTGGTGTTGTGATGAATGTTGGATTTTATGTCCTTTAAAGGACTTGTGGCTGTTGCGGCTAATGGTTTCATGGCTTTTATAATTATGTGCCCCTCCTGCTTGGGCCAAAGTTATGGCTCGCAGTATGTACAAATAAATAAATGAATGAACAGCTGAACAAGACAGTATACCAAGCTGATCAAAGTCAATAACAAGCAATATGTTAAACATTTGCAAGCATGTGGGGCATGGTTGACCAAGGGTAAACCGAGCTGATGAGGTTGAGTTGAACAGAAGTACATGGAAAGTGAGGTGCGAACTCTAGCACATCTAGGCGCTGCGATTTGAAGACGCAAGTAGCATTTCCGCTCCCCATTGCCATAATGCCCATGGTTGTGGGAGTAGCTTACTCTACATCCCCCCCCCCAATCTGTCCAATGGTTCCAAAGGAAGGATTGCTGGGTCAGTTGGTTTATCATTCAAGGCTTAAAAGCAGCACGAAAAATGGGATGATACAGAAAGAAGGAATAGACAGCACTGAACCTGCAATTGAGTGTATATTATGTGAGATGGCAATAAATACAGAAAGCATGCACAAAGAGCTCATAGACAAAAACGCAATACAATACAGATATTACTTATATACTTCGAACGAAGACAGCGCAAAAAAGGACAACCACAGAAGAGGACACGACACAAAGAATGCTTCTCTTCTGTGGTTGTCCTTTTTTTACGCTGTCGTTCATTCCAAGTATGAATCACCAACTAGCCCACCACTTTGTTTTATTGAATTACTTGGACATTACAGATATCACATAGAAATTTATTATCTCTTTGCTACTTCCCTTCAGTGTCCCTGTAGAGAAACAACAGTTCGCAATAACAGCTTATGATCCACAGGTTGCTGTATTACTCCACAGTATTCAAGCCCAGTTGCTAATAGAATCAGTGGACGAAGATGAGTATCTACAAGAGAGAAGGATGAAGGTGAGGCTGCATAGGCACAGGTATGAAAGATGAATTGTCATACAGCACTAGCAATATTAATACATCACACAAATAATGGCACCGAAATTCTGGTGCGTGCCATAACTTCATCTTACTAGAGACTTAAGTCGTATCCATCCGCAGTGTGTGCTTTTTGACATGATTCCCACCCGAAATAAAAAGGATGTAACCTAAACCAGCAATGCACATTGAACTCCCTGTACAACAAAGCGGTCTTTTCTCTGGCATGGTAACATTAAGTATATGGGGAGACAATCAGCTAACTACCGATATGTAGAATTGCTAGAAAAAAACAAGGATTTATGGACGAGCAGTGGGAGTTGCTTGGCTAGTTGGTTCACGTTTCATGACAAAGAACAACAGCACAAGGCAAAAATGTAGACGTGGAGGCCAGTGCCCCCGTTTGTGGGAGTGGTTTACACAAGTGCTCAAGTTCTTTATGACCTATTGTTGGCCAGCATTTTATAATGAGTATAAGTTCCGCACTGAGAAATGAGCAGCAATAGAATTCTGAAGTGATCTGAACGAGAGATTACACGCAATGGTATAAATCACAAATTACCTCTAAACTTTCCTCGACTCGCCCATCATCGTTAATGGGAAGGCAGCCGAGGAAACTGGAGCTGCCAGCAGAAAATCCATGAGGCACCAGGCGACCCAGTTGAAGTGCCTGTCCATCGCAGCTGTCTGGACAAATAATAATGATGTGAGCTATTAAATGTGTTGCTAAAAAAAAAAACATTTTAAGGTTGTGATCACAGCATTTCTCTCAGTGGATTAAGCTTCACTGTACACATTCTCAATGCAAGAATAAAATTTCATAGATAAGTGTCTAATGCATATGCACAGGTACTAGTGAAATAAATGCATGCAATTTACATTTGCAATGTGGCTAAACTACATCCTGCTAGTTGCTGCTTCACAATTGAAGCCACGACTGTGCATTATGGTTCAACTATTGTCATTCTAGCAATAGCTTACTTGGTTAATTTCTAGATTTATTTCTTTCATATATCTTTCCCAGGCTGCACTGTGTATACTACTTCACAAATGCTGGTAGTACACAGTGAAGCCTGGTAAAGAAATATGAAATAAATTGATAAATTCAATTAACTACATTGTTGCTCTAGCAGGTGGCCAGAAATAGCGACGCGTACAGCAATGCTGTCAGCGCTGCAGCTCGCAGTTTGCAAATAAAAACGAACACGTGTGTAACGAGGAAGACGAAGTTTGCATGCAGCGGCGTGCACGCGTGCACGAGCGGAGATTCTAAGTGCTGCGTATGCTGCTCCTGCCTGAGGACGTTACTCTCGAGTCCTTACTACCTCAACAATGCATTCTCAAGATCGTCTTCGGCACTCCAGAACTGTGCGACGACGGTGAAGAGAATCGACGCGTTGCTCCAGCGACAACACATGCTACTGTCGCACATGCGAGGCTCACTTAAGCAGTCCAGCTGCACTATGAAAACAGCGCCAAAAACCCGATGGCATGAGCATCGTTCGGTAAAGGTCGCACTTACCGTATTTCTTGTTGAGGTTTTCCATTTTCAGCTTCACTTGTTTGCTGGTGTATGGGCCTTGTCCCGGCGGCAGCCCGGCGTTCAGTTTCGCTACAATCACAGCATATATCCGAGCGTTGCGCGTGTTACCTTGTCAGATGTGTATCAGGGTTGCGGTTGTTGAATCAAGCCAGATGACACAACTCTGGGAGGACGAGTCGTTCGATGTTGCTGCTGCCACGGGCGCCGCCATCTTGTCGGTTAAGGTAGCAAACGGTGGTCAGCAGGCTCGGTTTGGGTAACTGTGGTTAGGCGGCGTTACTGCAGTTTCGTCTGCCGTGTGAGCGCGGCTAACTATAGTTACGGGGAACCGTAGTGACCTTAACTGTGGTTAAGGTCGCCCGTGTAAATGCGGTATAAAGGTGCTATGCTTTTTTTCTGACTGCACATCTGAGAAAATAAAAAAATGAAAAAAACACCTTTTCACGCAGGTACATTCGGACTCCATACCTGATAAATGGGACCAAGTTTGACCTGCGCCTGTATGCGCTGGTCACCAGCTTCGACCCACTCAAGATCTATCTGTTTCCCGATGGGCTGGTCCGCTTTGCCTCCAACAAGTAAGTGGGAAAACAGAGGGGGCAGCCGAGCTCTTCCAGCTGCTGCTTTACATGTAGCCGTTTCCAGCCAGCGCTCCCTGGGTGTCACCAAAACTGCACTCTGTGGTGGAAGTGGTAGCTTGAGTTTCCTGCACTGATTCGTAGAAACCCAGGTGAATCATAATGTTTTTGTCTGTAGACTGGGGCATGTTGATGGCTTTTGCACCGAGTTTTTTAATGCAGTAGCATTTAGGTTGCCATCTCACAAAATATTTCCAGCTTCTCTGTCACAAAATTCCCTGATTGGTTGAGAGAGTTGTAACATGATCAGCACCGCCAAGTTTGAAAATCTGAGGAGCCCAAAAATTTGCAAGTTGGTCCAGCCACGAAAATTCCGAAGGACCCCCAAAATTTTGGAAACAGCGCCACTCTATAAAATGGATTAAGGTGAACTAGTGGGTGGAATAAACTGGATTAGTATGGTCAGGATTAGTATAATCCTATATGATAATTCAATGAAAGGCACTTGAACATTCCAGAAGGTGATGACTCATGCCTTTCATACAAGGGCTGCAACAATGTGTTGCCCATTTTGGTTCAGTCACTGAGGGGAAGCTATTGTGCCATTTCTTTCTACAGGAGCCGTGCATTCGCTGCCACTGCTCCTTCATCTTTTCACTCTTTCTCTCTTTCTGCAGTGTGCCTTTGGTTCACGAAGCCACACTGCCTTCCTTCGTTCTTTCTCTTGTGACGTGCACTCCATGCTAGTTCGAGTGGCCCTTGTGTGAATTTGGGTGGTTTACCTCTGCAGGTACTCGCAGGAGTGTGAGGACCTGTGTGATCGCTACATGCACCTCACCAACTACAGCATCAACAAGAAGAGCGCCACCTACACACCCGGTGGGAGCGGGGACTGCCAGGGACACAAGTGGTACAGCTTGTGCAACTCCTGCTTACTTTCTGGTGGTTGGGGGGCTTCAGATTGGTGGGTTGCATCTCATGCTTCACGCTAGTGACAGGGAAGCCATTGTTTTTTGTAAAGCTGAGCTCCTCATCTGACCTCAGAGGTGGCAATCAGAGGACCTCTCGGGGGCCTGTCATACTACCTACTGCAGCATGTACAGCTATGGCTACAAAATACCGCTTCTGCAAACTGTGGCCTCAATCCTTATGTTGCATTCATTTTCTTTAATTTTTTTAACGCAGCCTCTAACCTCTTGTTGCAATCATGTTTTCTTGTTTTAATCCCCCTTTTCGCTCCCACAATATCCACCCTACCATTATAATTGCAGTCATGTTACATTTGGATAAAGATAGGGCATCGTGTTTTCGGGTTATATTTTTTAGAAACTCGGGAGGGCGGGGGGGGGGGGGGGGGGGGGGGGGGTCAATTATGTGCAATTATTTTAGTTCATATTTTGGCTGAAAATGGTAAGCATGTGCAAATATTCAATAACTGATTATTCTGTTGAATAGTAAAGTGTTTGACATTCGATTTCATCCAAAATGTTTGGTATTCGAAATCTGTCTCGAAGTATTCGTCTTGAGCAAATAACATTTCTGGAATTCTTGCTGTGTGTCTGGTTTCAGTTCAGCCTACCTCATCCAGGATAGCACTGCGGCACGCGTAGAAAAAAACCCCGACTCTGCGCCGTGTGCCTGGACTCTCGCGCATTTGCCACAGCCGGTTTGCACATGCTCGTGGTAACAGACACAAGCTGGCAAAAGTGCGGCACTTAAATATGTACTTCCCGGTGTCTACGGCCGCACGTACCAGCACCAGCACAGCGGCGTGCAGAGATTTAGCAGCGCGATTTGCTTCAGCATGCCACCAGTGTGCGCACGCTGATTGGACCCGACGGGGCAGGCGTGCATGCAGCTGGCTGGTGCTTGGTGCTTTCTGGTGTTCTTGGGGCGATCTGTGCGAGCGCAGTGGCTCCCCATGGAAGCAGATTGCGCTGTGATCAGAGGACGCACGGCTCCCTTGAATTTGCGGAACAAGTCTGAGCTGACTGCAAATCTTGCAGCCACTATTTTCCACGTGAAGTTCACTAAACGAGCGTGATGGCACAAGCAGGAAGGGGGGATAGCACAAGACACATGGAGTGAGCCAGGTAAATGGTGCACATTTCGTGCCCTCGCCACTCATGCCTTTCGGAACCGCACACGGCGACACGTATGCGCCGATCTTCCCAAGCCTGCCTTGAGCGCACCCATGTACATGCTGGCGGTCTGGCGCAACAGAGAGCGCAAAATAGGCGAGTAAATACGGTAGGTGTTGCACTCCACAACTATGTCAGCACCGCATATAGGTCGGCTCCCACTATGTCAGCACCGCATATAGGTCGGCTCCCCCAATTTCCGATCGCTGTTCTTGCAGAAAGTCGACACACCTTCAATGAGTGTGACAAAGATTCAGTGCACTCTGTTTTTTTTTTTTTTTCATGTACTGTCCTTATGTCTTAAAAAAATTCATGGTTTTGAAAATGCCTACTGTGCCATTCAATCTTTATTTTGTGTGTGCCAATATTTTAAATATCTGCTTTGAAATTATTTGAAGAAATTTACCATTCGTTCTGAATTTGCTTCAAACCAAAAACTATTCGCACATGCTTAGTTCTTATTATTTCGCCATCTTCGCCTTTTCATTCTGGGCCCTTCGTACTGCAGGCACAGTGCAGTTCCCACAGCGGCAGATTTGCTTTTGTGTCTAGGCCGGCGGCATTACATCCATCGTATGCCAAGCTCGTGAAAGCGATTATCACATTTCATTTGTGTACACAACGTACAGCGAGATTGTCAGGAGGAGCTTCAGAATGTGCACAGATCTACTGACCCTTCTTCCGGCATTTTGGCAGTTAGTAAAAGTGATTTTTTGCTGAGATTTGAAATTATTGAAGATTTGCACACACCTAATTATTTGATATATCGTGTAAACGTGTGTAAGGGCCGCACCCTGTTTTCCAAAAGGAAATATTAGCAAAAAATAATATCTGTGTAACAGCTGCACCCAAACTTTCCACACGACCCACATGGGAATCGCCTTCGAAATGCATGCGCCGTGGCCTCCGCAATAAGCTCTGGCTTTGAGCAACTGCGCGCTTGATTGCGGAGGCGACACATGTGTACAGGAGCTTCCAGGTGCCACCCACGGATGGTGCCAGAGGCTGCGGCTCATGATCATTGTCAACTTTTTCCTCCGCCGCGAGCTCCCACTATCCATCACCGGCATCAGCATCACGAGCTCTAGCTCCAGAGCGCAGTGCTTTGCTGGTCCCGTGCCCCGACAGATGTGGAGCCGAAACTGCTGCTACAGGGACGTGAACTACCGTGGGCGCATAGTTACAGGTACCTCGGAATAGAGCTCCCGACACAGCGGGCATACCTGGAAGTCTATGAAAGATGCCTCTGTGCGAAGGCGCTACGAAACCAGTGTGTCCTGAGAGCCGAGGTGCTATGGGCGTTCAACAGGTTGGAAGTACTGCGCTCCATTTGGAAGGCGGTGATGGTGCCGGAACTGACCTATGCGAACGCTTTGCTGTGCGTCTCGTCGGGGACCCGAGAATTTCTGGAGCAACGACAGAGAGAGGTGGGACGGCGGGCTCTACGTGCCTACCGTACGTCCCCGAACAAGGCTGTGCAGGGAGACAAGCGGTGGTCCTCCTTCAAAGCACGGGAAGCAGCGGCGAAGATCAATTTCGAGATGCTCTAGTAGACTCTTAGGTAGGAGCGCTGCGTCCATATAGTAGAGCGTTGTCTGGTATACTCGGGTATCTGTACGTGCTAGAAAATAAAGGGTACAAGCGTTGGGGAGCACGTAAGGAGTGTCATTGCCTACAATCACGAACACCAAAGAAACCAGCTGGAGAAAAGGGAAGGTGCGTCAGCGTGTGGTGGCGACGGAGGCAGAGGTGTGGAACACCCACACGGTGGTCAAGCCAGCTCTCGGACTGTACACTGCACTCAAGAGATTGTGCAGTAGCGTTTCTTCTTGAACTCCCTCGGCTGTGCACTACTCTTCGAGGTTCTGGCGGGTGTGCTGCTCATGAAGAGGCAAGCATGGATTGCCGGCCAGGACAATGCGGACGTCATGTGCGCGATGTGCGGGCGGAGAGAGGAAACGAATGAACATGCTGTCCCGACATGTCGATCGCTCCACCCCTGCCAACCGAGTGGATGTACCCTTCCGCAGGCACTGAGCTTTGACTCAGGTCAGCTGACAGAGGGCAGTGCGACCGACAGCGAGGTCAACGAGCAAGAAGCCATTTCCAAGGCCAGGGCGGTCGAAACAACAAAACGCCGTTTTGAAAATTGGAATAGGCTCAAATGATAGGTGGTGGTGACGGCACGGTGCGACAGACTCCGCCGTAGCGTCTCAAAGTTGGCTAGGACTTTGGTGTAAGATCCACCCATTATAAAGGGATAAGTCCCAAAATCCAATCCAAATCCAATCCGTTTTGTGGACATTGAGGAAAAAAAAACTTTTCTTCCTCCATGTTTGTGGCTGTCAAAGGCACGATAGTTGTGGTTCATCATAGTTGTGGCTTTTGTGTGCTGCCGACGAGCATTGCAGTTTTAGCACGATGGGCAAGCACCTTAACTGCTGCAAGGCTGGGAGTTTGCTGTCCAACACGGCAAGTGCGCGGCAGGCAGGAAATTCGACGTGGCCGATAAGTGCGTCCGACAATGGTGCAACCAAAAGGATGCATTGAGGAACACAAGCTGCAAAAAGCGCGCTTTCCGAGGCAAGCCATGCAAGTTTCCCGAACTAGAAGAAGACAAACAGCAACGCGTCGACAACGGACATGCTGCGCAACTTCTTGTGGGATGAGCATGCACCGGAGCACAGCACCAGCTCGGAGTCAGAATAACCGCGAGTGGCGATTGAATGTTGAATAAATGCCGCTTACTTCCTGATTGATGTGTTACTGCTTAAAAAAATTATTTTTTTCGCAAATCGCGTGTATGGGCCGCACCACGAAAATTGGCCCTCAAATCTGAAAAGAAAGTGCGTCCCTTATACATGTTTATACGGTATCATTATTCTTGGAGTCGTCATTGTAGTATTACACGATTTGTTTTTGCTTGCAGTACACAAGTGATAGTTTTTCTTGCTCTTTTTGTCCATAGTCTCATGCCTGACACTCGATAATTTTTGAAGTTGCTCATAAGACAGGACATAGTTGTCTAAAAATGCCGGGATTGATTTTTGATGGTGGTGGAATCCTAGAGGCCCGTGTACTGTGTGATGTGAGTGCATGTTAACGAACCCCAGGTGGTTGAAATTTCCGGAGCCTTTCACTACGGCCCCTTATAGCCCGAGTCGCTTTAGGACGTTAAACCCAAAAAGCCATAAAATATGATCCACGTTTTTTCCTATTGCACCTGTAATTCAGTCTCCTTTCTGATCTGTCACCGATCCCTGCCTATTTTTTATTGTGCACTTCGTGTGGCATGTCGCTAACTTGCCTGGTCTGCTGATGTCGTCCGATGTCCCTGCCCAATTGCAGGTCCATCCGTGCCCTCCAGGGTTACTTAGAGGCACTGGGCGTCGACTTCGCCAGCCTCTGGGACCAGATGACAGACATTGTCGTCAAGACACTCTCCTGGTGAGCACCATTCGAGGCAATGAGATGGGTCTACCGCTAGTGCATTTTCAGTATGCATGTTGCAATATCCATTTGTGACTGCATCTCTTCTGTTCAACGTTAGTTGTGGTTTGAGAAAATGCAGCTGACACCCAGTCAGCTGCGAACTTGCAGAATTGATGTTGCTGATTGTTTTGTAAGCAAGTAGTGTAAAGAACACAAGTCTAATTCGCCACTTCTGTACACGTTAACATGTGTTCTAGTGCTAAAAATGAGAAGAGTTTGTTTGCTGAGGTTTTCTGACGACAGGTGCACATAAAGCACTTTACTCTCAGTGATTCCTACTAGAAAGGGGCTGAGAATTTGTTAAAACTAAGGGAAGCCTTTTCGAAACATCTTTCTAACCTTTTATAAGCGGTAAGCTGTATGCTTGTCTGAAATGCAATCAAATTGTAAAATTGCTGTCAGAATTACTTTATACATTGAATGATATCACTTTGAAGCCGTTTCATCCATTGGTTTTGCAAAAAAAAAGAAGGGGGCACACCTTTGTGCCAACTGCTTATTAAAAAGCATTAAATGGGAAATGTATCTGTACCTTAGTCTTTTCTGCACTTTAGGGGGGACACTGGTCTTAAAGCTATTTTCGTTGTTTTTTGACAGATTTTAATGGAAATGCACAGACTTCCTTAATTTTTTATGCTGATTTCAAATACGCATATTATTTTAGTTTAGGCCAATTAGATTTCAAGATAATTAACAATCAATATACATTGTTTCAGGCCCAAATGGCAAAATAATGGCTTCATCAAAAATTAATTGCAAGACACCGGTGCTTTGGAGCAGGTTCTCCTCAGGCTGCTGCCGCATTTTGCCGGCACCAAGAGTCCAGTCCCAATGGGCAGAGGCTGTGGTTTGGTACCTCATCAGTAGAGGTAACGTGATGGTAGGTGGCCATCACTGCCTTCTGGGTTGCTTCTACGTCTCCATTATGGGATTTCAAAGCCCAGGCATAATGCAGTGGAACCCCGATTATACGACTTTCTCGGGACCGCGAAAAAGCATCGTAAAATGTGGGCGTCGTAAAATCCGAACATACATTATGCTTATAAAAATACTACTTTTTTCGCGCGACGAATTTACGAGAAACTTCAATGTAAACTACTAACATACACTGCAGGGCTTGGAAACCGAAATTACCAAAAAAGTAAATGCGATAAGAATTAATGCTGCAGTACAGGTACCAATCATGCTTTATTCAAACGGACCTTTCCGGCACACCACTGCCCACTGCCGCGATTCCCGCCAGCCAGTGCGAACTTTAAAAAAGTCGGTCAGTGTCTTTTGGACCTTATTTGATCCGTGAACTTGCAAAAGCTTTCGCTCGAGTTGGGCAACGTCCAAAAGGAGGTCCTCTGCGGCGTCGTGCAAACAGATGAAGTTCCGGATGCCGTCTATGTGCCGTAGCACCTCGGCGAACGTCGTATGCACAGGCACGGCATCTGTGGCGTCGTTGTTGTCCTCGTCCAATGTCGCAGTGGTGTTGGCACTAGGAAAAGCCTCCGCAATTGCATCATCCAGCGACACCTCGCCGCAGATCGCAACGTTGTCCACGGCCTCCACGTACTCGGCGAAGGTCGTGGCGAGGTTTAAACCCTCGAAATCGTCGTCGGCGAAGCCTGCATCAGCCTCAACCGGCATCGAGGTCGTTGCGTCCCCAGCAGAGGAGGCAGTCTCTCGCTTAAAGCCACAGGGCTTGAACGAGTTGGCGATTGTGCTTTGCGACATTGCGTTCCACGAACTGGCAATAAAATGCATGGCGTCGAGCACAGTAATCTTTCTTTCCGACTCGCTGCGCTCCATAGCCGCCAGCCGACGCTGCATTAAACGCTTCCGGTACCCTTGCTTCACGCACTTAATGATGCCGGCATCCAGCGGCTGCAGCCGGCTTGTGCAGTTGGGGAGAAAAAAAACAACCTTTACGTTCCTCAGGCTGGGTGTATCGGGTGGGTGGCACGGTGCGTTGTTCACAAAAAGCAATATTTTCCTTGCCTTGAAACCCATTTTACAATCCAACTGCTGCAAAAAATTGCTGAAGAGCGAAGACTTCATCCACGCCTTTTTGTTAAAGTTGTAGCTGCACGGCAGCGTTCTTAAAGCACCGTGGCTTTGCAAATTTTCCGACGAGCACGGGCAGCCTCTCGGAACCGTCCTCGTTAGCACAGAATAGTGCTGTCACCCGCTCTTTACTGCGCTTGCCACCATGACAGCTGTCACCTTTAAACGCAAGCGTTCGCTCGGGCTGCATATGGTAAAAAATACCGCTCTCATCGGCGTTGAAAACGTCGCAGGGCTTGTATGCAGCAGTCATCTCCGGCAGCGACTCCTTCCACTCGTTCACCGTCGAAACGTCCACGGAAGTGCTTTCTCTCCAGGAGCGGTTGTACACAATCCTGTTTCGTTTTTTAAAGCGATCCAGCCACCCGTTCGATGCCTGAAGGTCGTCGATGCCCAGACGGAATGCCACAAGGTCCGCCTTTTCGTTTAGAATGGCGCCGTCCACGTTTATCGCAGAGCTCCGTGCCTGATGCAGCCACCTGACGAGAACGTTTTCTAGCTTCTCATGCTGTCCTTCTTTTGCCGCTTTCCGCCTGAGCCCGAACTTGTTGGCATTTTGCAATATCACCGCTTTGTTTGCCAGGATCGTCTTAAGTGAAGATTCGGGTATCTTAAGGTCCCGGGCAATGCTGGCTTTGGTGGCTCCATGCCGCTTTTCCGCTTCCTCGATAATATGGAGCTTATCACCGAGTGACAGAACTGTCCGCTTTCGGGACATCGTGTGTCGCGTTGCTCCACACAACTCAAAACCTTGCTGAACGCTGGTCGCTAGGATTACAGTGAAGATCACGTGCAGTGAACCTAGGCCTATCCACGCTACCTTGTCGGCGATCTGCTGCTGGGAAACTGGAAAGAAAGAAACGCTTCCCCAACGCGACGAGAGGAGACTCCGCCGAGAAGGGAGGGAGCGAAAGGGAGAAAGTGATTGTGGAGAAGAAAACGTGCAATTTCAGCACAGCGGGTGTCGCGGAGGGCAGCTTGTGGGGGAGAGAGAAACGAACGGTGAGACGAGGCAGGAAAGAAAGCTGCGCCCGCCGGAGCGTGCCGGTCGAGCGAGGTCAAGCACTCCGCATGTGGAGAGACGGCGTGACGAAAGAGATCCGCGGCTCCTTTCTTTCATTCGCCATTCCGTCCCGCGCTTTGCGAGAGTCTTCGTATAACGCGGGTCCGGCATAAAATTGCGTCGGATAACCAGGGTTTTTAATGCATTGCTTCTATGGGGACTTCACCAGGACTGCGTTAATCCGTCCTAAAACTCGGGTCGTCGCGAAACTGGGGGACGTATAACCGGGGTTCCACTGTAGGAGCTTAGTTTTGTTATCAGGTTGCCTGTCAATCTTCCTTTGCCTCCAAGGCTCTCAGTACCTTTGTGCTTGGTCAACAAAGTCCGCAGGGCTGTTCCCATACGTTTCTGTATGTGGTTGATACAGTCTTCCTTCTGTACTTTGATGTATCCATACACATCGGCCTCTTGCACTGCTAGAAAAACCCGACTATCACCATCTGAAAGCATTGTCGCATAGCGAAGGCCATACTTTTTCAAAGACCTTTCAAAAAATATAACGGCTCTCTTAACGTCCATCTCTCCAGCCTTTTTTTTTTTGTTTTTTTGGCATAGGTGCCCAGCCTTCCCGGACTGGTAAGATGGGTCATCTTCTTTCGGAGCTCGCTCACAGCCGGCATAGAAGTTGCTCAATACAACGTAATCAAGCACGAGTCCGGTAAAAAGTTTGATGACGGTGCCCACACCTATGTGGGATGTGTGGCCGCGTGTCATCCAAGTACCATCGTTTGACACTGCGATATTGCCGGCGTTCCCAAAGTCGAGTTCATTATAATGTTCTCGAACTGACAGCGCACACTCTTGTGTCACTTGTTCGGCCGCACGGGCCGCAGCAGGCGTCAACTTCTTCACGTAGTCTTGCCACGTTTTACTGTGAAGACCGCAATGGGATATGTTTAAGCGACGAGAAAATGTCATTCAGAGCTGTCTGCTGGTTCGCAGTGCTCTGCATTGCACAAGCAGCGAGCACATTCACGATGAAAGGATTAACTTTCTGACTGCCACATACCCGCGGCGAAATCCATGAAGACGATGTGTCCCCGCAGTTTGCGCACAAAAGAAAAAGTTTAACAGCGAGGCCGTATTCCCGCTCGCCTTTTGCGAAGCTAACGTCGTCGCCGCCGCATGTTTTACACTTCACGTGTTTCATTGCACTGTTGAGCGAGTCTAGGCAAATGATCGTGAAGCTTGCCTCGTCGCGCGGACAGTCCGCCGAGCTGTCGTCGCGGAAACAAGCAGACTTCCGCTTCGTCGCTGGAGTTGAGGCGAGTTCCTGGAGTTTTCGTTTACTTTTCATTTTCTTTTCAAGCACATCTGAAGGCTCGAGCATGACTGTATCATGGTGGATGCGGTCGCTGCCGCTAGCGGCTTCCCGTGCTGCGGAGCGAGTTAGGCCTACCTGCGGAGCCTCGCCGACCCAATCGTTCGGTGCAGGAGTTTCATCGCTGCCGGCGCGCACATTTGGAGCATGGCACCTTTTGAAGTTATCGACGAGCGACTTCTTCCTTTTCTTGCCACCAAATTTATGCCTTGAATGCACCTTGCGCGCGGAACCAGGCATTGTTGTGCATTTCTTGTGCTGCACGGTCCGGCACAAAGTCGCGTCTCCCAGCGGCCCGGGCGCGCCGAGCAGACGCTGCCAGCCAGCTCTACCAATCGGATGACGACCTGCTGTCACGTGCGCCGCGACAGCCAATAGGATTTCGAATGCCACCTTTCATTTTTTGCTATTTTCTCGCCAACCAACGGGCGAAACGAAGCAGCACTGGCGGGAAATTGAAGGCAAAAGGCGGCTCTTTCAGATGCGACCAAGATGGCTATGGTGCCGCGCATGAAACAGACGCTACGCATCGCGGAAAACTGCCGTTTCGGCACAGATTTCAGCTCAAATTATGGCGACACGGATTATATAAATTGGTATTGTGATCAAAATACTGAACTTAGAGGTGAGAAATTTAGCAGATAGGTAGATAGATAGCCGGTGATCTCGAAAATAACATTTTCAGGAAAACGATTTTTTTTCGGCATTTTTCGGCCCGAAAGACCCGTTTCCCCCCTTAAGAAAAGTTGCTTTAGTATTGAAAATTGCTCCAGGAAGTATTATGAGGCACTTGAATGAAAGGAAAGGCTCAAAAGTTGAACAAATTGCGAAAAAGTTTTTTTTCCTGGCCAACTGAGCCGCACCAGAGAGGCATAGAGTGAACTCATTAATTCGATCCCCTTTAATTTGGATATTCGAATAATTCGAACTAGGAGCAGGGTCCTGGCCAATGCCCAAGTAAGTACAGTCAAACCGCGTATTAATGAACACAGATATTGCGAATTATTGGCTATATCAAACTGTTCCTAAATATTTTTAACAAACATGCATTTCTTACTTTATATATCAAGCGTGGTTTGTTATAAAATGGATATATAGAATTGCAGAGCGCCAAGTTGTGCCCGCTCGGATGGCAGGTGACTGGTGGTGGAGTGCCAAGCATTTGTGCCATGGTTCACGCTTTATCTCGCATCCGCCAACAGCACCACAGAAGACAGCTAGAAGCCAAGCTCTCGGCACCCGTTTTCGTCTCTCGCACCTGCCGAAAGTGCCTCTGAACCAGCAATACAATCGGTTATTTTGTAGCTTTCCGGCTGTCATCTCTGTTCATGTTGGCTGTCACGGAGCGTAACCAGTGAAAACGGCGAGCACTTTCGTCTTGGCGTCCGATTTTTTACGAGACACTGCTGTAATGCAAGGAAGTCACCCTAGCCGGCATTTGATCTGCCGCCGCCGCATGCTGCGGTGCTGTGTGGCGAAGCCAATTGGCGCTCTGTTTTGCGCTCTTGGCTTGGCGCTCTGTTTTTTGCGGCCTTTGCAATCGCCGCGAACGGCTTCAAAACGGTGCTAAAACTACAGAAAATGTCTTTCCCAGTAGCAAAATTTTGCTTCTTCATTGAGAGTTTTTTTGCGACATTTATATTACAAATTTTGGCTATATCGAACTATATTGCTATTTTTTACCAGTTCGTTATAACGAGGTTTGTCTGTATATGGCATCTGACGCTCGTTTATTTGGACATGGCGGGCTCACACCTGTTAATTCAGATGGAGGTCGCGTCAAAGGAATGATTCGCGCATCCAACAATTATTCAGATAGACCTCTGAAAAACACCTGTTAATTCAGATGGAGGTCGCGTCAAAGGAATGATTCGCGCATCCAACAATTATTCAGATAGACCTCTGCAAACCTGAATTGCATGAAACAGTAGTGCCCGTGCACGTCAGACGTGCACACTATGGCAGCTGTGACGACGATGGCCAGGCCCTATTGCTGAAATTTAGCCCAGCCATATACTGTATAATCTCATTATAAGAGACCTCGATAGTGCCCAGGGTTTTGGTCTGTTGTAAGAGAAGTCTGTAAATCCAAATACTGTTACAACAGACTTTGGTCTATAACCACACAGAGTCTGTTGTAAACAGAATACACGACATGCAATGCCTGCCGACAACATATGCTTTATTGATAACTTAGCACTTCTTAAAGAAGTTCATCAACTTTGGCTGAACCGAATAAGTAACAGCTTTTGACACAATTTGTGCCTCCATTAGCACAAGGTGATTGACTTCTTCAGGTGCAGCGTTTTGCTCAAAGTATGATTTTAGGCCTTGGATATGCTGGAGTGCTTCGGAGGTGGTAACCTTTCAAGGGGCAGTGGCACCTTCATCCTCTTCGTCATCCTGGTCTTGGTCAATGGCAGGCACTCTCCTGACTTGGGCAACAATCTCGTCGTCCGTCAGCTGTTCCGTGCTGACCAATTCAGCATCCACGCCCGCATACTCTGCAAAATCTTGTGTGCCGAATGTTTCTTGCACAGCTGCCCATAGTGCTGGATCTGGCTGGTCTGGATCCTCTGCCAGAGGTGCTGGTGGCTCATTGTTGTCCAAAATAAATCCAGCTTTATGAAAACAATTCTTAATAATGTTTGCATCGAGTTGCTCCCACAATGCTGAGATTATCTGTACAGAAAATTTCAAGTCTATCACAGACTCCCTCTTCTGTTGCATGTCATAGAGCAGGCGCTCTGCAAGGCGAGTGCGGTATCTTGCCTTGAGAGGGTGAACAGCACCCTGGTCTATTGGCTGTGCTTTTGAAGTTGTGCCAGGAGGAAAATATAACACTTTGGTGGCCTGCAGCTCTGGTACTTGCATATGGCTCGAGCAGTTGTCAAGGAACAGTACCAAATTCCTCTTCTCGTTCCTCATCTTGCTGTCAAAGTTCAGCAGCCATTTGTTAAAGATGTCTTTCGTTATCCAGGCACTTTTGTTGGACTCCCAGTCTACAGGAATGTGCACTTTGTGCAAGCATAAGGGCCTTTTAGACTTCCCTATGACAAGGAGCTTTACTTTCTCGCTCCCATCCATATTGCAGCAGAGAAGAATGCTCACACGTTCTTTAGACTGCTTCCCCCGTGACATGCATCTGCAGAGAAAGCCAGCGTCTTTCCCGGTCTCAGTTTGTAAAAAAGTCCGCTTTCGTCAGCGTTGAAAATATCTCGCAAAGCGTAGCCTGCAAGCAGACCCGGCAGCGAATGGTCTTTCCAGCCCGCCACCACACTGTCGTCGACGCTGTCCGACTCCAGAAATGCACTTAAGGGGGTCTTGAAAACTTTTTTTTTTGTTTCTTAACACAGCTTCCTGAAAATTGGCATGCAGATATATCTTTGAATGCTAATCCCAAATATATATTCAGATTTTATATATCTAATCTAGAAATGAAGATATGGCAAAAATAATTTATACCACTTAGGTGTTTTCTTACGTGCCATTATGGTGATTTCTTAATTAAAAAACTAGTTTTAAAGTAATGCTGTCATTTTTAAGGGCCCATTGCACATCCTAAAGCTAAAGAAATTTTTAAAATGTCATCACATAGGTCATGAATGAATAACAAAGTAGGAAAAAGAAAACAATGTGGGAGTAATTAGCTTATATCTGACCTAATTGCTAGTCTATTGGGTTTAATGAAAATTGGAAACCTTTAGGATGTAGCTGAGGTGTTGCTGAAAAAAATGATACCTACTTCAATAAAATCAGTCGATGAAAACATTATGAAAAGTTCCGTAAGGCAAAGGCATTTGATCGAAAAAGCAAAGCTGAAAAAATTGCATTCAAAGTTTTGCTTACTCTGCCATTTTTGTTTACTGATCATATGGAAAAATTTAATGCTTTAGCATGCAGCCCAGTCATCGCTGAACACAATAACACCAAATTTACAGAAATCTGTTCATGTAAAGATTGTGAAAACCTCTGTATTGCATTGACACTTGACAAAAAAAAAAAAGCTCAGAAAATCACTTGCTATTTTCTTTGAATCTGCCACACATTCACAAAAGTCCTGGGCAGTAGTCCTGGGTGCTGTCAGGCTTGTGCTTCTTGGCCATCCTCTTCACCCTTTCAGCATTTGTGTGACCCTTATCAGACCTGCACAGCCTCTGTTTATCTTTTTCAAGGCTCGTACCAATGAGGCAGCTCCCAGGCCTGTAACCAAGCTGTGCTGCAACAGCTCTGCTGGTTGCTGCCATTCCTTGGTTGAAGCGAGAAACTGCTTCTTGCGAGGTTAAAAACAGGACAGTGAGGAGTGTCTAATGCGAATGTTCAAGCTTCAGCTTAGAGCGCACGTCTTGGCGCTCTGCCAAGTTCGCCACGTCAAGCCCTGCTGCACTACGAAAGAGGAGGCGACCCAGGTAGATGTTCGCAGCTCGATTTCTGTCGTGGAACGCCAGAAGTGGCGACGAAAAGAGCGCGACATGAAAACTCAAATAGAGCAACTCAAACGAACTGTGGACATGTATAAGGAGGAGCTCAGGCGAGTGAAAGAGGAGTGCAATATCGCTGCGTTTACCGGTGTTGTCAAAGCGGTGAGCGAGCAGCACTTGGGTGCAAGCATTCTCGTCGATCAAATCAAGAATTTCGGCAAGAGCAGACCCAGCTGGTCAGAGGTAGTAGTGCGTCACTGCATTATTCTTAGAAATCTATCAACCCGGGCCTATGAGCATATCCGCAAAGAAGGCATCCTGAAGCTGCCAAGCCGGTCTACTCTACAGAGATTCCTAGGAGTAAATTCTGGCGAGGTAGGGTTCACTTCCCTGGTGAAAGAACGGCTTTAGGTGGAGGCAAGCAACCTAAAAGCCGAACAAGCTAAAGTGTGCTCCTTAGTTGTGGACGAGATGCGAATTCAACAGAGACTGCAGTACAACAAGCAAAGAGATGTGTTTGTGGGAGAAGTTGATCTGGGAAATAGCGTTCAAAAAACAGCTGGACTGGCTTGGAGCTGAAGGTGAACAGCGCCTGCTCGTGCAGCAGGCCATCGACATACTAGGCGTCTAACGTTTTGTGCCTGAAAAAAGTCTTATGCTACTACTATACTCATTAATGCACGCTTGTATACGTATGAAAACAATGTATAGGTAGCCAACAACGTGACCATTCTCCCACGTTGTGTATTTTTGGAGACAATGGAAGCTGCGCTGTAGCAAAGCGCGGCGTTTTCTACGCTACGTATTACTACTGCGTCGTCTGCTCAATCCAGGGCTGCGCGCGCCACCTGGGAGAGGCCTCGCGTACTTGCGCGAACGGCGCCTGGCAACGGCCCCAGCCGCCATTGACCAGGCACAGAAAAATAGAGGAGGCTATGGCTTGGCGCGCTGCCAAGGTCCGCGCTGCGCGCGCGTGTCGGAGCGTTGAGCACGCGAGCTCGGTTCAGCCGCGTCCGTCGGCACCGAAGCGGCGTATGGAAACTCCGAAGTAGGCTTAGGTCAGCCGGCTCGGCCGCTTCCGACGACACGGAATGCGAAGCGACTTGCAGCGTATCAAAAGTCGACATTTTCGACGGGCTTAGTCCAGGCACATCCACAGGCACTGCAGAGACTTGCAGTAACACCGAAGTTGACGCCGATCAGCATTGTCCAGCCGCGTCCACCGGCGATGCTGGCGTCAACAGGGTTTGTTCAGCCGCGTCCACCGGCGAAGCTGTTGTTGGCGAGCTCAGTCCAGCCGCATCCACCGAGGGTACAGCAGCTTGCGGCATCACCGAAGCTGCAGTTCTCGACGATGCAGCGCTCTACTTATTCCATGCGCGTCTCTTTTTGCTGACTGCTTTTCGCGTGCTTGCTTTCAAGCGCGCGTCTCGGGCCATCGTGACACGGAACAAAGACACCAGTCAGGCAAATACACGCAAAAGCACGAAATTCGAGGCTAAAAGAAGCGATTAAATAGCCAAAATATCTACAATAATGATAAGGAAAAAGGCAGAACGAAAAATACTAGCAAACAAAGAGGAGCGCGAAAAATGACGGGCGCGCAGGCGAAAGCAGACGACGGGAAGGAACTGAACAACGCGGCTGCGGTGGGGGCAAGGCATGCGTCACGGCCAATCAGAGGGCTGCGCCTCGAGGAGGCGCCCGTTTTACCCAATCGGCGGATGTCTCGCGACGCTTTCCCCCCTTGCGGACGGGTGCTGATGGCTCCGCTGTTTCCCCCCCCCCCCCCCCCCCCCTCCCTCCCTAACCCCACCGACTATTCAAAGAATCTCAATTCCGCTGTGCGAGGGTCTACAGCGTGCCGAGAGGCGCCAAAATGGCGAGCTGCTTTCAAACGAGACCAAGATGGCGCCGATCGGTTCGCGTCGCGCGGAGCTACGGCAGCTTGATAATGGGGCAAACCTTCGCGCTTGGCGTTCAATTTCGGCTCACCGACGTTTCTAAATTTCCGGTTTTTTCATACTTTGAGTTGGAATTCAGCTAAAATATTTTGTAGAGGCATAGTTGGGACGTTAAAGACTTCAAAATCGCAATTTTTGAAAATTGCCATTTTTGACCATTTTTCGCGATTTCAAGATTCCGTGCCGCGATTTGAATCGGTTTAGCCACCCTTCACTGCATTTGAAGTCGTGGTCTAAAGTGACGGCAAGTTGTTCCGCCCGTTTCCGCAGCAGAAAACCATTCACAGGTATGTTTCGAGAACGGACGTCACGAAGCCATACCAGCAGTGACTCCTCGACGTTCGGATACGAAGCCTCGCGGAATCAGAACCTCTTCGGTTGCAGGTCGCCGGTTACCTGCTTTGTTAGAATCGCATCCTTGTTCTTCACGCATCCTTGTTCTTCGCATCCTTGTTCTTCACGCAGCAGACAAATCTTTTCTTGACCAGTCTGGCTGAAAGCGGAGCAGGGGTTGTCGATTTATGTTTAAAGTCGTCCTCTGCTTTTTTTTTTTTTTCAGCGAGCCGTGGCTACGAGCTGAGCATCGACAGATTTACGTTCGGAGTTTGTTGGTACGCAGCGGCTGTAGATGACGATAGCAAAATGGCACCCGCCGTCATTGCTCGTGCCATCAGTCGCCACGATCCGAGGAACGCTTGAATATAGGCCACATTTACTGCCGAAAAGTCCGCTGTAGCGAAGTGCGAATCCAAATTATCTCCAAAATCTGGTCCGCTCTATCCGAATGTCCGTTGTAGCCGAATCCGCAGTAAGCGAAGTTCAGTCAATGGAAGAGAGAGGAAAATCGACCAAACATCGCAAATCGGTATGTTATATCTGAATATCTGTTGTAACCGGATCTGTTGTAACGAGATTATACTAGTTTCAGTTTTACTTTCTTTGACTTCATGCCATCCTGCAGCTGCCATCGGGCGCATTGCTCCTCACTGTCCTTTTATTTTTATTCTGGAATGGTGTCATGCCGTTCTAACGCCTAACTATACTTCCCTCGCATCTACGTGCTTCTTCCACTCTTCTAGCATGCTGAAATGTGCTGTTCACAGCCCATGCGATGAAGCATCCTCAAAAGCGGGATGAGGCCGTTTGTGAAGAGGCACCATTGCTACTCTGTCACACGGGGAAAGAGGTGCACAGGCCTCTGTGATTTTGCAGCAATTCTTCGACATTCCTGACTCTGTGCACAAAGCAGAGCACTTGACGAAACCACAGAAAATCGTAGTAGTCGCTTGGTTGTCATCTCAAATGTAGGCAACCATCATTCAAGTGTTCATTAGATAATATTTCTGTGCTGAAAACAGGTGGCTGTCCTTTGAGGGCCATTTGATAATATGAACTTTTAGATAATTTGAACATTTTTCTGGCCCTTTGAAGGATTAGCTAAGGATAAAAACATACCGAGTTGTTTGTTTGACAGTTCAGTAGTGTTCAGTGGGTAAAAATATGATACGTAGTGGCACCGTCAACCGTTTTTCTGCACCTGAAGCATATGGGACAACATGTGTCCAGCTGCCCTAAAAAAAAGTAAATACACTTAATGTCCACAGCATTGAACGCAAATTTTGAGCAAACCAGAAGTTCATCTTAATTAGGTTCGGGCTGGTGAGGGTCTTCTGTGAAACTTGCATCTGAAACAAGTGAAAATACAAACAAAACAAACATACCATTGCAAGTAAAACAGCACATAAGTGCAAACGAGAAATAAAATTAAAGAGGAAGAAACAAAGAATACAGAATACAGGCAACATCTGAATAAGGGCGCCTTCACACCAATGGCTTGCAAAAGAGCATGCCTAGTTTTGGTCACTTCACTGCATTTGTTGAGTTGAAAGATGTTTTTATGCAGTCACTGGCTGATTGGCTTTTCACACTGCAACTTCAGGTTGCAAATCTCTTCAGTTATTTAACACGCCCTGGGGAACGATGCCATTAGTACACGTTTTTTCCATTTACATCTGGCTTCCTGGAATGGTGGCCTCCACCATTGGCAGCTCTGCAACTATTGCTCTCTGATGTATAACTTGAAGCAGTACTTGGTGTTCGACTGCAGCGGTGGCCAAGTGGTCGAGCATCCGCCTCGCATGCGGGAGGTGCAGTGTTCGATCCTCAGTGCCGCCGGGTACCCACCGGTGATACAATGGGTACAAGCTTTCCCCTGGTCTGGTGCTCATCTGATTTAGGGTGAAATGCTTGGGAAATGGGTCTTTGACCCCACCTTGAGAATTCGAAAATACCTTGTGCCATGGCGCTCTTTGGCCTTGCACCATAAAAATCCATAATCATCATCAGTACTTAGTGTTTCTTTTTGATGTTTCTAAAGTAATCTTGTTGTGCTTTGCATGGTGCAGTGCTGAGGGCCCCATGAACCGGCTGATCCAGCGGCATACATCAAGCCGCTACACGTGCTATGAGCTGTTCGGCTTCGACATCCTGCTTGACGAAGAGCTCAAGCCCTGGCTGCTTGAGGTCAACATCTCACCCAGGTGCGGACCATTGGTCACCTCAATCTGTGGCCGCTGTGGCTGTTCTTTTGCCCCCATGTGCGGCGTCCCAATAGCTGCGGTCACATTCTCAAAATCATTGCCCGCAGTAGCTGTGCATTTCAGCACACCACTGCAAAGTGGGCTGCCTGCTGATACTCCTGACTGTTTCTTCAGTGCTGGTGCATTCTGTTAAGCATCTCTATTGACGTAAGAGAAACTTGCTGCTGGCGTTGGTTAACACGTTGAGCCACCTGTGTTCAAACACGAAAGAACAAGCAGGTGCACAGTTGTGTGTGTTTTCATTAGCAGTGCTTCCAAGTGTTGATAAACCGCCGCGGTGGCATGCTGGAGACACATGTACTTTGTGATGTTAATGCGCATTAAAGAACCCCAGATGGTCGAAATTACCCAGGGCCCTCCACTACGGCATCCCTCATAGCCTTAGTCGCCTTAAGATATTAAGCCCCATAAATACAAACCAAACCAATCCAAGTGTTGATATACCACCTGTGCGGTACTGTTGTGCACATCTTGTGTGTGTACCAAGTGTTTGAGTTAAGGGGTCTTAGAGAAAATTTTTAAAATGTTTGACTTAGCAAAATGAAAACTTCAAGTATTATGTATTTTAGTGTGCTGATTTCAAATATGGTGTTCATTTTTGTGTATAATATGTCATTTCTTATTAATTCAAGAATTTCTGTAAAAATTATTGCAACAACTTTTTGAAAAGATTGGCTACACAGATTTAAATAAATTTTATCCCAGTGGATTCTACTATTATTAGTGCTTGCCGCTTGCAATAAGGGTACTTTCATTGTTCTAGCCTTCCTTACAATGTTTTTAATTTCACATAAAAGTGGCGAGGAAAAAGGTGATTTTTCTTTTTGCTCTTCAATATTTTACCATTTTATTAAGAGTGCTGTTAATGGTTTTATTGCAAGCTCCAATCATTCAGCTTTCAAATAAAACAAGAATGGTGAAAATTGCGCGAACCAAAGCCGGGAAAAGCTTGTCAGCAGTGTATAGGGCGGTGCAAAAAATGAAACTTGAGAAAAACTCAAAAAACGAAATGAAACATTTTGAAGCTGGGGAAGCACATTACAGTGCTTAATTTTCCAAAACAAACAGCTTAGAAGGCCCTTTGTGAATAGTCTGAACCACATTTTTTCCGTTGCCGCCGCTTAGCAAGCTGCAAAAATGATTTCGAGGGTGCACACTGTACTGTGAAGCAGTCTGTCGATCGCCACCTAATCTACGATCACGTTGGTAGCTCCGCAGGCAATGGCGGGTTGGCGTCTACATGCTGGTTCACTAGCGTCCACATCTTGCGCTAGGTTGCAGAAATTGCTGCCAAACTGGCGATTTTATCATCGCCGTGCTTCGCAATTCCTTGTGATCAGCGCTGGGCAGAAATGTGTCTACTCTGACCCACTGCTGCCAATCTCACCCGAGCCCGCAACTTTGAAGGCGAACGCCGAAGCTGGTAAAGAAGAGCTTATCGCGACCGCTGAATTGCACTCCTGTGCCTTGTTATTTCTTGTTCCGATCACTCTTTGTGAAGTAAAACCATCCTCCGGCTCTCAGTCATCCGCTGCAGCCGCGATGTGCACCGTGCTCGGAACGAACGCCGGAACGGCTGCCAAGGTCGCGTCACCCGCCGGTCCACGCTCAGGTACTCCCCTGCTGCTGGTTGACATCACTGCCGACGAACATGTGTCTTCCGCTTGCTTTCTGTGGCCTTTTTTACATTTTTCCCCAAACTTATGCGCGCTGCGAACTTCCCCTACGGCTTCCCGCCACAATGGTCTTTTTCAAAATGGCGTCGCAAGACGAGCATGGAGCGTTAAAGAAAAATAGTGCCGACCAATGAGGCGCTTGAATTTCGCCACATGGTGTCCAACAGCCAATAGCATTGCTGCATTTTATATTTTGTTTTCTGTCTTTTTTTTCGGCAACCAACCGCAGTAGACCTTTCGTTCTGGCAGGAAGGAAAGCTGAGGCGTCGCTCTTTCAAACGAGACCAAAGTCGCCTAGCTACGCCGGCTACTTGTGATGCGACACGCGACGCAAAACGGGCATTTCCTAACCGATTTTCGCGAGGTCTCTTGTCAAAATTGCATCTTTGCGTGTCGATTTCTCATAAACTACGCGGTATTCAGCCATGAAACTTGCAATTAAGATGGAAAATGATGAGACATATCCAGCTATGACGAAATTGAAAAGTCGATTTTTTTGCTATTTTTTGGTCCTGAAGACCCGCGTCCCTCCTTAAGCGTGTTTTTGACTAAACCAAGCATAGCAATAAAAAAAAGGGACACCTAATTACATTGGGTATTAGCCGTGTGGTTGCACCCGAAGTTGTTGATGCCTTTACGAGAAGCGACTGGCAGGACTTATGAGACCCAGGTTGCTTTTCCCGAGTGGTGCAAAGAAGGAGTTCCCACAAGCCTTCGTTTCGTGCGGATAGTTCTTTGGGAGGCTGTTGACTTAGCACTTGAGCCTTGCTGTTGTCTAGGTAATTTCATTCTTTGTCATTAGTCTACACCACCTGCCACGGTTGGCAGGTGGTGAGCTGCAGGTTATTAGAGCTGTTGTAGGGCTATATTTTTGTTTTCGTGGAAGGGAGACTGGCTTCAAGAACTCATGTCTGTTTGATTTTGCTTTGTGCAGCCTGCGATCTGCCACTCCAGTGGACCATGCAGTCAAGGTATGTGCTCATCAGGGATTTTTGAAGAAAATATATCATCATGCGCTATGCTCCGCGACAATGTTTTCTGGCAATAGAGCGGAAGCTATGGAGCCGAAACGCTCTCTCTTCCCGTGCAGTGGAATACAATCCTTGCTTCAAGTTGCAAGTTTTGTCTGAAATCGTAATATATTCCCAGTACTGTATTTACACGATTGCTAGTCGACTCGAATGTAAGTTAACCCCCCCATATCTCACGTCAGGAAAAAAAAAGAATGATTCACGGATGTGAAGTCAGATGAAGAGCGTTAGCTAAGTTGTTTTCACTTATGCTTTCGACTGTGCTTTACATTATTATTAGCAATGATTATTAATGTGCACCTTCGTTATATCCGAGGCTTAAATTCGTTATATCCGAATTTCACTCCCAGGTCCCAAATTCGGATACCAATGTGTACGTCGTTGGTACCACCCACATCCCTCTGCGACCACCGGTTCGCCCGCCATAGCCCTCCGAAGGTTGCCTCTCATTACGGTTTCGGGGAGTAAAGTTTGTCAGTATGAATTCCGGACACGCGCTAGGCTTCAAATTGACTAATAGCTTTGTGCGCCGAATCGTGCCGATTCGTTTGCCACCACTCCGAACCCTCTGCGCCAGATGGGTGGGCCACAGTTTTTTCACCAATGGCGCTCCCAAATGGCACCAGTCTCGGCACCTGCTCAGGCGGTACATGTATAGTGGAACGCCAGCATTGGGGGTAAACCAGCTGCCCGTGCTGTGTCGGCCCTATGACTGCGTGCAGTCACATGATGGGGGGTCACATTTTGCACGATGCTGCAGCAATTTGATCACATGACCGGCCACCATTTTGAAATCTTGGACGGACAAGAAATGCTCGAATGCGAGTAGTAATAGCTGACGTTCTAAAAAAACTTAGAGGTCACTTATTTCGCCTTTAATAGTAGAACGCAATAGCATTATTCAGCTGCTATCGGCTGCCGTGCACGGGCGTGCCTGGGAGCACGTTCCAAATCGGAAATGTATTAGTCACTGGACTACTCATCCATACTAGCGCCATCGTCCTCACTAGCGCTGCTGTCGTGATCGCTGCTGCGGTTCCACAGCACATCGTTCTAACATCATCTTCCAGCGATATCCCGCTCTTCGCAAACAGTCACACCACGAAAGCGTGTGGAACAGCTGAGAATTTTGCCTCGCTACAGCTGCCAAACTTCTATCACCCGTTCCGAGATGTCGAACTTGCGGCCTGGCGTGCAGTTCTTTCTTTCGCGTAAAGAATGACCGCCATCTGGAATGTAGCCATGAACGAGCTCCGGATGCTTACTTAACCCGGAGCTCAAATGTTGATTGATGAAACACTACATTAAGGTGGGAAGCGGTGATCAGATCGCGAAAATCACGAAAAAAAAATCTATTTTTGAAAAGCATGCTTTTCGGAATCTACAACATCATTTCTATCTTGTACTGAAATGTTTTCTGAAAAACAAACTTAAGCACTCAAAATAAATATATTTGTCAGTGCCGGTGCCGAGATGTCCGCGCGAAATTGCGATAAAGCTGCAAAGTTCACAGCGTGACTGCTCGGCTTTCCCACCATGGAGCGCCGCCATATTGGTATCGTTGGAAAGTCCAACTTTCTGACTCTTTGACCCAGCCCTTCCCTTCCTCCCCTGCCAGCTAGCAAGCACACAAAAAAAGAAAAACCACAGGATGGCAGCACGAAGCAGTCAATGGATGCCGTGCCCCTATTGGCTGTGCGCCGCGGCGTGTTGCAAGGTGCTTCCTCATTGGCCGAAGCCGTGGCGTAATGGCGGCCGGCACTAGGAGCGTCCGCTGTTGTCCACTGTTGGAAAGCCATTTCTTCTCTTGTGTTTTGAGGCCTTCGACCACACGCAATGGATCGTCGCACGTTCGAAAAGAAGTACCGGACGAAGCTTCATCGCAGTGTTGCCGATCATTGCAGTGTTGACTGTTTGCCCAATGAACATCGCACTTGAATGCTCACCTGAGAACATGATTTGCGTCCACAGAAACTGCAGAAGTGCAAGCGTCGAGTGTTCGCGAATCGCTTCTTGCGGTTTCAGCAATGGAGCACAAGTTCGTGCTCACTGGCTCTCAGGAAAATGCCATTCCCGCACCTCCAGAAGAGGAGTTTATGTTTGTTCAAGTTGCAGCTTTGAACTCGCGGATTGGTTCCATGCTTTGCCTAACTTGTCAGCAGCCCGGCCTAGCAGTGCACCACGAGACTGAATTGAGGCTAGCTGTGAAGATGGTACTTTCATGCATTTCCTGTGGTGCCCTCCAGTGTGAGGGCTCCTCACAAAGGAAGAGCGGCTCTAGAGCCTTTGAGGTCAACATCAGAGCGAAGCAAGCGATAAAGAGCATTGGTAAAGAACCAACTGCTCTTAATGACTTCTGGGCCACCATGACTGTCTCGCATCGTGGGTTACACCACAAAATATACCAAGAGCACCTCAAAAAGACTTTCACGCCTGCCACAGTGGCAGCTTCACAGAACGTCTTCACGGATGCTGTAGAGGCAGAGAAAAAAGTGTACACTGTAATAAAGACTACATTTTCAAATAACATCACAGTACTGTATGATGGCACATGGTTTACACGCGGCCACAGCTCCCATACTGTCGTAGGCTGTATAATTGAGTTTCACACAGGGCTTGTGTTCGACTGTGTAGTTATCTCCAATCTCAAACTTCTGCCTTGGGTGCAGCTGACAGGCAGCAGAAAGTGACCCCAACTATGCTGAATGGAAGCAGCAACACCAGTGCCAGAAAAACACTGATGTGGATTTTGGAAGAATGGAGGTTGAGGCTGTACTGCTGCTGTTCAGGCACTGAACGCGTCAAGTACAAGCATCGCACGCAGGCCCAACTGCCGCCGGGTCTCTTGCGCCGCCAGACGTGATCGATCCAGTCGGCGACCAAGTCCGTCGTCATCCAACCTTTTTCATTTGCGCGCACAATCACGCCACTCGGAAACACGATTCCTTTCGGGAGCGTCTTGCGTCTGAATATAAGATACGGGGGCAGCTTGTGTCCATCCGCGGTGCAACAAAGCATTGCGGTGACGCGTGTTTTTTTCGTGGCCGGAAGACAACACGCGCACTTGCTTCGCCCCCTTTTCAACAGTTGTGGTGGCAGGCATGTCGAAGCAGAGCGGTGTCTGATCGGCATTTCCAATCTGGCCGAGATGGTAGCCGTTCCTGCGGCGCAAATTCAAAACGTACCGCTGAAAACTGTGCAGCTTTTCTTCATGCTCCTCGGGCAACTTCTGGCATATCCCCGTCCGCCTTCGAAGAGAAAACCCTTTTCTCTTCATAAAATTTGACAGCCAGCACCTGCTCGCTTTGAAGTCGCTCCGCGTGAGCCCCGTTTATAGGGCTAACTGCATCGCCCGGACTTTGAGCAGATCAGTCGTCACTGGCCGCTCGCTGCTCTTGCACGTATTCTGTGAGCCGCTCTTCTATTTCGGCGAACCGGCCCTGCTTCGGTCCACTGAAACCCTTTCGTGTAGCCTTGCTGGCGAAAATCTTTTCCTTCTGCTTGCGCCAGTCCCGCACGCATGTTTCTGGAACTCCGAATGCGCGTGATGCGGCCGGATTTCCGTCTGTCTCTGCACACATGATGACTTTCCTTTTAAATGCGGCATCATGATGAACTCGACGTATCTTCGCTCTCAGCACGTCCATGCTGGTAGATGAAACGGAGAAAACGGGTAGACTAAGCACGAGGAGGACGCTACTGCAGCTAGGCTGGCTAGGCATAGACAGCTAGGCTCGAAGTGCGTACGAGGCGGCCATTTTGAAATGCCGATGGCGATATGATATCGGAGATTTAGTGTCGTACTCGATTCTAACGCGCAACCAATTTTTGGACCCGATATATCGAAAAAAGGTGCGCGTTAGATTCGAGTAAATACGGTAAGTCGCTGAAGCACTTCTGCCTGTGTACCAGTGCATCAGACCTTCAGTTGCTGGCCCGGTGCCGAGGAGGCAAAACTCAAAACATGGCCGAGAGTCTCCATTCAGTGATATGGTCATTAATATCAAAAGACCATCATGCCTCACTGTTTGCCGTGGAAACAGCAGTGCACGAGGCAATTTCAAGGTGCAACTCAAGCAGTCTGAAAGCTTGTTCAGCAGGGATGTGCGAATATTGAAATTTTCGAATATGAATCAAATACGAATATGAAGGAAAAATGGCTTCGAATATCGAATCGAATATCTGTTCAGTAGTAAAAAAAAAATTTCAGAAAATGGTAAACAAGCAAATGTTCCCCTTCCTTTTTCAAAATAGTGTATGGTATCTGCAATTAAAATAAACAAAAATAGACTGCCTCAGCACCATATAAAAAACATGATGTGCACAGAAATGGATACTACTTGATTAGACAGCATAACAGTTTCCAAACTGTAATGAGGTCATGCAAAACAAAATCCATAAAATGACAAGACTGGAAACAAAAATAGCATGATGACTGGTAAAACCTCATTCATTCATATTTAAAAGGACCGGAATATATTGCCACGCTGCTGACTTTCTGCCGGCGCCACCTGGAGGTCGAACTGTGTTCCCGAGCGCGTGGCCGAACGTCTTCTTTGTCCAGAACGAGCGCGGCGGTGTTGGCAAACCTCGCCCGAGTGAACAGCTTTGTTCTCTGTATTTTCGCCGGTGACATTTTTGGTGGAGGTGCTGGGTATCATCCCATGTATGCTGACCGGGACGATAGCCCTGACGCTTCTCCCCGACGAGCAGACGCCACACCTGTCCACAAAGCGAGCCGTCGCCTGCGAGGCCTGCAACCCGAATTTGAGCCACTCACGATTCCTGCTCGGGCCATGACTTCCGCCACTGGCAGCCAGACAGGTCAGTCCTTCGGCAGTGCCCCGCCGTTCGTCTTTCTTGCACCTCGGTCGCCACCATCCTTCCACGGCGACCGGTTCGAGGATGTAGAAGATTGGTTGGCCGGTTTTGACCGTGTGGCCGCGTTCAACCAATGGGACGACGAGCGAAAGCTGCTGAACGTGTACTTCGCACTGCAAGACTCGGCGAAAACGTGGTTCGAGAACCATGAGGCGTCCTTCTCTAACTGGGCAGCTTTTCGCCGCGAGGTGCTCGCCACGTTCAGTTCGAGCGAGCGAAAGGAGAATGCCGAACTTGCCCTTCGCTCCAGGTCACAGCAGTCCAACGAGAGCGTGGCCATGTTTATTGAGGACATGACCCGCCTCTTCAATCGGGCCGACCCAGCCATGCCCGAAGCTACAAAGGTGAGGCACCTTATGCGTGGGGTAAAGGAGCAGCTGTTCGCTGGCCTCATGCGCGACCCTCCGAGAACTGTCGCCGCCTTTGCCAAGGAAGCGACGACCATAGAACGTTCCTTGCAGGAACGGAGTGCCCAGTACGGCCGTCAGGCAAATGTAGCGGCCGCTCAGTACTGCACGTCCTTGCCAGGCCTCGGGGATGAGGCGCTGCGTGCGCTTGTGCGGAGCATTGTCCGCGAAGAACTGCGACACCTCCACTTGAGTGCTCCGTCAGAAAGCGTACCTTCGACAGGCGATGTTCTCCGTGACGAAATCCGGCGAGCGGTGCAGCCACCCCCAGCACCCCTTTCGGAGCCGCACGTAATGTCCTACAGCGATGCCCTGCGCCGACCTGCCTCGGCGCCGCAAGCGTTTCGCCCCGTTGCCGAACAACCACCACCCCATCGTTACGTGCGTCCCATCGAGCAGCAGCAGGACCCGTGCCCTCCATTCCGCAAAGCGTACGTGTGGCGAACGTCCAACGATCGTCCGCTCTGCTACCACTGCGGGGAGCCCGGCCATGTTCTGCGGAATTGCCCGTACCGGCGGATGGGTCTGAGAGGATTCCCACCGGACGCGCCTCGACCGCGCTATGGTGAAAGACCGCGGGACATAGAGGAGTACCTGAACTCTCAAGTGCCGCCCCCGACCTCACAGCGGCGACAGTCGCGATCGCCATCCCCGAGGCGCTTTGCTACGCCCAGTCGGCCCTCAACCTCCGGTCAGTTCGGAGGCACGTCCCCTCGGCGGGAAAACTGAAGACTGCGTCCTCCGGGGGTAGGGCCGCCGCCGCTGCACGAAGTCAACAGCCTCCACCCGACGATTGGACGCAACGGCCCGAGCGTCAACGACCCGATCCGACGACCTCACCGACGTGCTGCGAACGATTAGTTTCCGCTGAAATTTTAGTAATCGTCGACAGTTATGAACTGACCGCACTCGTCGATACCGGCGCTGATTTTTCTGTGATGAGCAGGGAGCTAGCCATGACACTCCGTAAGGTTCTGACGCCTTGGTGTGGACCCGTGATCCGCACTGCCAGTGGCCATGTCGTGACACCAATCGGCGTCTGCACTTGCCGCATCCAAATCCGTGGTCTTACTTTCACCGGCTCCTTTGCCGTGTTAGCTTTGTTCTCTGTATTTTCGCCGGTGACAATATGCCTGGTTCATCCGAAAGCCTCGGTTTATAAAATTACACCCCCCCCCAGCCCCCCTTCGAAACAAAAAATCCTGCCGAAAATGCGAAGGTGCAGTAAGGCCTTATGAGGTAGCTCCATCGCGCTATTACCTGTAAGCCCGGGACAACCCACCCGCCTTGGAATGCTTGAAGAACAACACAAATGCAAGCAGTGGTCTGGGGAACACACACTGGTGTCGGAACGGCAAGAGACTGCTTCAAAAAAGGAAAAATAAATCAGCTGCGACGCGCCAGTCGGCGTCCAAAAGCCGTGCAGAGCTGGGATTGGACTACTGGCGAATGCGCGGGCCGACAGTTGCAGCTGCCACAGGGCAGCGGCGACGCTCAGAAACCAAAACTACGCGGCCAGGCTATTTTCTTTACCTAGCGACAGGGTCCTTCTGATTATTGTCACGCCCGCCGTTACACCCACTAAAGAGGTGTGCAGGTTTTAGCGCACCATGCAATAGGCGAGATTTTTACAGGATCTCTTGCCCTATTGCGACAACTCAACGCGTCCCATCAGGAGGCTCCCGTGACATTCCACGAGTAGGCTTTCCCACATAGCGTAGTTTACAAAATAGGATGACGGAAGTCAGGCCCGGAGAGTTATAATGGTTACAGGGCGCATTCTTCGGAAGTGGGCATGAAATATGAAAAGTATTAAAATGCCCAAGTCGCTTTGGGACGTTAAACCCCCTAAACTAAACCAAACCGAACAAAAATGCACCTTGTTGTTATTCACGGAGGGGTGACATCTATGCTGCAGCCACTGGAGATGTTCCTAAATAAACTGTTTGTAGACAGAGTGCGGAAACTAGACTGATTGGATCCTGGAGGACCAGGCCCTGGTGTCCTCAGGAAGAACCAAGCAACCGTGCACATAGCTGACAACCAAGTGGGCGGCTCCCAATTGGTGTAGCCTGACTCATAACTTGGTCGTTTTGTAAACTACGCTCTGCGGGAAACCCTACTTGCGGAATTTCATGGGAGCCTCCTGAAGGGGCGCGTCGAGTTGTCACAATAGGGCAAGTGATCCTGTTAAAATCCCGGCTATTGCATGGTGCATTGTAACCCGCGCACCTCTTTAGTGGGCGTAACAGCAGGCGGGACAACGATCTGAAGGCCCCTGTCACAAGGTCAAAAAATAGCCTGATCACGTAGTTTCGGTTTCCGAGCTTCGCCGCTGCCCCACGGCAACTGCAACTGTCGGCCCGCGCATTCGCCGATAGTCCAATCCCAGCTCTGCGCGACTTTTGGACACGGCGACTGGCATGTCGCAGGTGATTTATTTTTTTCTTTTTAGAAGTCGTCCCACCGTTCCGACGCCAGTGTGTGTTCCCCGGCCCCTTGTTTCCATTTGTGTTGTTCTCCAACACGTGTGGCTCGTCACGGGCTTTCAGTGTGTCAGCGCGATGGGGTTGTCTCATAAGGCCTTACTGCATCTTCGCATTTTCGCCAGTTTTTTTTTTTTTTCTGGCGGCGCGGGGAAGTTTATAAACCTTGGCCTTCGAATAAATTGGGCATTTCTTCCGGTCCCTTGAACTCTGAATGAATGGTTTTACTAGTAGTCATGCCATTTTTTGTTGCCAGTCTTGTCAGTTTATGGATTTTGTTTTGCATGACCTCATTACAGTTTGGATACTGTTGTCTGGTGATCCATAACCAACAACTAGTTTTGGTTATGGATACTGTTATGCTGTCTCATCAATAGTGTACATTTTTGTGCACATCTTTTTTATACGGTACTGAGGCAGTTTAGTTTTGTTTATTTTAGTTGCAAAGACCGTACACTATTTTGAAAGGCAACATTTGCTTGTTTATCATTTCTTAAATTTTTTTTGTACTAAACAGATATTCGATTCAATATTCGAAGCAATTTTTCTTTATATTCGTATTCGAAAATTTCATTCGCACACTCCTACTTTATATCACCGTGATTGGCCAGTGGTGTCGACTATCACAAAATCATTAAATTGCAGCATGATAGAGCAAACAGCTTTCGGAGCGATGGTGCTAAAACACCTGTGATGACACTAACACAACTGGCCGCATGCATTTGTTGATGGATGGATGACAGGTGGACAAAAGAAATGTGTAGAAACTTTTTTTTGCTTGTAATGAACCCTTTCCCGCATGATGTCAACTTTATGGAAAAAAAGTTGGTTTATTACATGTGTAAATATGGTATTTGCTGCCACTACTCACAATGTGTACCACTCAACTGGCAATCATGATGTCGGAGGTGTGCGTGCCACGCGCCATCTGTCACTGGTCGTGGTGTGTACCGTATACGTGCATCGGCGATGTGTGGGCAGTGCATAGTTGTTGTTGAGAGTAAACTTGCAACTCGCACATTCTTGTCATCCATGATGGCGGGGGAGAGAGGAACGCCCGAAATCTCGCAATCTGAAAGTCCTTGGTTCAATTCCCCGCACTTTTAGAAGAAATTGTTTTGTCTTCCTTGCTGTAGACATCACTATTTTATGGAATTCATGCGAGAGCATGATGACGTCACTGAGAATTTTTGTGCCATGGATGGCAACAGACAATGGACGACGTTTGTGCTAATGGGACATATAATGCTTTCGCATTAAAATTGGGTTACAGCACATGACTTTGATGGCGCTGTAAACTGTGTCATATACTGGGGAAAGCAGCAGGAGTGCTTTTACGGTGATAAGTTTGTTATGGTGTCTTCACCGCTCCAGTACAGTAGAACCCTACTGTTACATTCCGTGTGCTGTGCTTTCCCAGCTGTTAAGTTTTCATGAGCCAGTCCCGACCAAGCTTCTTTAGAAACACATGAAATTCAAACCTAGCTGTTAGGTCGCAACTGTGGCAGTGTTCCCGCATGCTACGTCGTGATTGTCGCTTCCCAATGGTGGTTTACCCTGTGCGGAACGGCGACTGCATGCTGGCTGAAGCGGAACTTAATTCTGTCGTCGCCTTGCCATCACGGTGTTCAGCAGCTTCCCGCCATGTTATACCCACATCAACACCGAGCACATCTGAGGGTGGTGTGAATTTTATTGTGGCCTTCAGTGCAGTTCCGTTGCCACTGCGGCGCGAGCACGAACAAGACTGAAGGCACGAAAACGAAACTATGCCATGGCTAACTCCATGTGGGCATTGCTTCACGACATAGATGAACGGGTTGGCTCCAATGCATGTTTTATCATCCACATTTTCCTTGTTGTCTGTAGCTTAAAAACACAATTTCTTGATTGTAGTAGATGAGGATTGTGTAAAATCAAAGCAGCTGCCACAAAAACTGTACAGAGGTGCGCACTCATACCCAAACTCGACCCGCTCTGCGGGCTTCTCTCTTCGATGCTGCCTGCCATCCATCAACAGCTGCTCAGGCATATGGAGAGCTGTCGCAGGGCGTTTAGGATTTTCTGTGCGTGCGAACGATCGCGAGAGCTGCAAAGCCTCGAAAATTACTGAGAAGCATGCTGCCCTTAGAAGAAGTAAAAAAGGAACGGCAGACAACGATGTACATTTGTTTAGTGCGGAAGTGCTTCTTCAATAGCAAAGCTTAAAGACCCAGGGTATTTGTGAAGCTCTACCTTTTCCTTTGAAGGAATGCCATCGGTTGAGGCCTTGCACAGCTGCTCCATCAACGCGCGGAACTGGCACCCCGCCACTCCCCGCACAAAGCTGCCGATAGCGGCTAATGATGAGATCTCGCATGTGGTTGCCTTTGAGGCAGTGCTGCCTCAAGTGTTTTCGCACATCCTGCTCAGTTTAACTACGCTAAAACCGTGGCAATTTTTTTTCAAGCGCTTCCCGGGTCGCACATTTTTTTCCTGCGGTTCCATGAAAAAACGTAACAGTGTGGTTCTGCTGTATGTGGTGTGTTGTGCTGGCTGCCCATGTTGTATGTTGGTGGCTCGGAGCGTCTCTTGGTTGACCGATAAAGCATTGTAGCTTTTTTTGGGGGGGCACACAAAGTTAGGGGGTTGACCTGTGCGTTGTATTGACCAATATGCGAGCGAATAAAGCAACTTTACTGAGATGTCCACAGCATTGTAGTCTACCTGCTAATTACATGCGATTTTGCCTTGCTCAAAGTGCCTGCCAATTTTGGTGCAGACGTTAGATACAGTAGAATCTCGGTGATACGAATTCCAAGGGAGCATGCAAAATATTCGTATCATCCCGAATTCGTATGATCCAAAACAAGCCAACTTCCACATGGGAATGAACCGAAAAATGAACCAAACTTTATTACGGCGAACTTCTTGCGGCTGAAAAAGTCCGTAATGCTTGCCTGCACTTTTTTGCCGTTGATATCGCGGACAAGCCCCGCCTGAAAGGCATAAAACCGTGCAGCGGTTTCGTCGCTCACGCTGCCGGCACTTACGGTGCGGCGCAGAGCGTGAAGAGTATCTGCCGTTGACGGCGGTGGATCACACTCGTCGTCAGCGTTACCATCGCTGTCAGGCTCATGTTCGCAATTATCTGCTTCGCTGACCAAGTCTCCAATAGACGTCAGCCCACAGGTCGCGACGTTGTCGTCCACGGTAACGAAGTCTCGAGCCGAAGCTTCAGTTTCCAGATTGTCCCAGCCATCAATCGTCAAGTCTTCACCTGGCTCTTGACAATCTCCCGCCGAAGCCGCATCAAGTCTGATGGCAAATCCGCACTTTCTAAAACAGTTCGAGATTGTGTCTGAAGTTACATTATCCCACGACATGGCTAGAAAGTGCAAAGCATCCAAGAGACTGATCCGCAAGTTTGCTTCTTTACGGTCAGTTTTCGCCAGCAGACGCCTCACTAGAAGTCCTTTGAAATGATGTTTAACATTTCTAATTATCCCAGCATCCAGTGGCTGAAGGTGGCTGGTAGTGTTCGCCGGCAGGAACCTGACTGTCACGTTGTTGAACGTAATTTCCTTTGGGTGGGCAGAGCACTGGTCCACGAAAAGCAAAATTTTCCGGTTTCTTGACGCCATTTTCCGATCAAGGCTTGTCAAGAATTCGCGGAAGAAATCTCCAGTCATCTGCGCCTTTCGGTTACCTTTGTAAAAGACAGGCAAACGCTCCGCCGATCGGAAACACCTCGGTTTCTTCGACTTACCGATGACTGTAAGCTGGAGTTTCTCGGATCCATCCGAGTTGCAGCAAAAGAGTACTGTTACTCTCTCCTTGCTTTTCTGGCCGCCCTGGCATGCCTGGCCTTTTACGCACAAACTCTTTTCCGGTTGAAGATTGAAAAAGAGGCCCGCCTCGTCGGCATTAAATATGTCGCGTGGCGCGTACTCCGGAATCAGTGCCGGCAGCGTGTTCAGCCACTCGTCCACAGCTGACTGGCCCACTTTCTTGCCTTCACCTGAGACGACCCGCTAGACAAGTCCGTGCCGCTCTTTAAACCGGTGCAGCCATCCCCCAGACGCTTGGAAATTTTCAATTCCAAGCGAAAGCGCAATGGTGTCGGCTTTTTCACGCAGCACCTTGCTGTCCATGTTGACGCCGGCCGCTGTCACTTCGCAGAACCAAGTCAGCAGGACCTCTTCGAGCTTGACATGGGTCGCTGTTTTCGCCTGTTTCACGTTCACACCGAAGTGCTGCACATTCTTTAAGATAACATCTCGCTGCCCAACAATGGTGCAGAGCGTCGACGGTGCCAAACCTAGCTCTTTTGTTAAGTCGACACGCTTCTTCTTAGGGTTTTCGTCAACCTTCTTCAGCACATTGAGCTTCTCCTTAAAAGAAAGGCCTTTACGCTTCCGCGACATGTCGGCAGCAGCGAACGCTTGCGTCCTTGTCACGTTTCGGCAGTTGACGTCACAGCGAAGCACAGAAAGAAGCGGCGAACGGAGAACTGCGGTCCCTGCGGCGGCGGCACCCAGCGGCACAGGCTTCCCGGGAACAGCCGGCGAGACAACTTTTCGATAGACCAATGAGCTGCCAGCAAATGGGTGACGTACACGACTGGCCACGTGCCTCGCCTTGGCCGTCCTTGGTTCGTGCTGGTCGGGTTGCTACATGGTTGCTACGAAAGGGAGGTGGGGGTAGGGTGGCTAGTGGGGGGAGAGGGGGAGAGAAGAGGCAGCGGCCGCGGGCCGCGGGGGGTACCCTCTCCCCCTGTGAGCGCCAGTGTTGCGCTGAGCTGCTCGATGGCTCGGTTTGCGTGGTCGTACAACGTTCGTCGCGGCGGGGGGCGGGGGGTGGAGAGGACTCGCGGCGGCCGCTATGTTCCCCTCTTGAGCCTAGCCGCGCCGGCCCGCTCGCATGCGCCACTGGTTTGCACGTTCGTATCAACCGCGGCGGGTTCAGAAACCGTTCGTATCACCCCGAATCTTAACGTATTCTATACAATGTAGTCTGTTCAAAGCATTCTTAAAATTCGTATCATCCCGAAATTCGTATCAGCCGTAATCGTATCATCGAGATTCTACTGTAGTAACAAATTCTTAAGCCGGAATTTGATTATTTGTTTTATCCATGTTACACCGTTGTGAGGATGCCAATTTCGCAAAGCAGTAACCATGATGGTTTTAGGGAGGAGCATTATGATGCTGGGCACAGATGTGGCAATGATTTTATACATAGCTTTATTCTTACTACGGCGAGCCAAATTCTAGGCCCTATAGAAACGAAGGGGCTTGTTGCAAGCTTCGCACAGACACTGTGCAAAAAGTTCATCTAGTAGTAGCAGTGGGTGAGTGAAATTTGCTTCTCAGTGTAGCTGCCCGTCTTCACCTCTCTAAGAGTCATGCGAGCTTTGTTGAGTAGAGCTTGTTTCATCTGTATTCAAAGGAAGTAGCAATTGGTGCGTGCAGTGGTCAGTGACCAAGGAGCGTGCCAAGTGCTGGAAGAGCTTCCTTACTTTGCCATAACTGTGGTGTCAGGGGGCTGTAGTTGGGCCATGCTATACGTGCATGACAACGTGTGCTGTTCTTATGGTCTTGCGGCTGCACCGTTGTTACAGAGTGAGGTGGTGAAGGACATGCTTAACCTGGTCGGCTTCCAGCTGCCCCAGCAGCTCAAAGATGACCTGGACGAACGGCTACTCCGGTGCTATGGGTGAGTAGTCTGGTTATTGGTCCCCTCTTTTTTTGTTTGTGCTTGATCTGTCAGTGGCTGAGTCAGCCTTGATGCGGTTAGGGATGTGCACTTACGCTGTCATTAATTCATACTTTAAGGAACCACGAATTTTTGTTTGTTTTAATTATCAGAAGCGCACCTTAATATGATCCAAAACTAAATGTGATTCGTGTTATGGATATATATGCATAAAATTAGTATATTGTTCCTCTTTCTCTATGAAAATGTACCTAAAAGCTATAAAGCACAAAATAAATTGTAGGTGAAAGGTGCTGATATGTTTGCTCAAGCATGGTTGAAAAAAATGATCAAGAACCAGTCAATGCACTGGTTTTTCAATAGAGGAAAGTAAAACTGGAAGTTGCTAATTATTTGAGGGTTAAATAGTCGAGTGGCCATGAGAAAAGCTTCTACAAACAGTTTTGCACCAAGTAGTCGTCGGCTAAAATTTTAAGGGGGATGCTGGTCTTTGAGACCAAAATTTTGATCTTCTAAAAATTACATTTGTGGAATCTACAGCTATTATTCTGCAACTCTAACAACTTTTTTCCTTTAGGAAATCGTTATTTTGACCATAATATTAAGTTCAGATCGTTGTGTGGGATAAATTTGTGCAGGAGCAGATAATTAACAGCACGAAAATTTTGGGCACCTGGCGGTCTTAGTATGTTGATATGTCAACATCTGGGATAGGTAGAGATGTCGTATTTTTTGCTAAGGGAAGCTGAAGGCACAGTGTATGCAATATTCAAAGCAAAATTGTTCAATCGCGCTTTAAAATTTTATAATTTTGCACAGTTTATTGAGGCCTGATATTCACGCCTTGAATGTTGATATTTCAAGTGCTGTAGAATTACTATTGAGGGTAAAATGAAAAAAAAAATGGCCTTGATTATTTCACCATACTAAATGGCCACAGGTTGAACATTATTTTTTTTGGCCACTCTTATTGCACTGAGGTATAATTAAAAATTATCTTGGCAACTACCTAATTTATGAATAAGTCATAAAAACTGAGCAAAGTGATAAAGTTTCATTAGGATTGGACTAAAAATAAGGAAAATGGGCCTATAACCAATGTCCCCCTTAAGTGAAAACTGCGTGGCAATGACAACTTTTTGCAGTTCTGTCATAGTGCACTGCGTGCCCACTGTCAGGAATATCGAAGCAGAACTGCTGCAAAATAGTAAGGCATTCTGTGGCCTCTTTCACAGATGCGATGCAGTAGTGGTGAAGCGTCCTCACAGGCAGCGGTGCTCCTGTAAGAAGGGTTCACCACACAGCAGGCAGCTCCAGATGACCGCGCATCATCGACACACAGGACCATACGGACGGAAGCGAGGGGAACGCACATTTGATCCGGAACGGCGAAAGGCCTTCTAAAAAATTTAAAATAGGCAAGCGACATGACAGTTAGCATCCGAACCTGCGCGCAGCTGGGCTTGACTCGCTGAATCCTGGCCGACAGACACAATCGTCGTGGGCTGGTAGCAAACCTCAGAAAACTGAACTACACGGCAACGAGGCGACTCTGACTCGGCTCCCTTTGTACCGTGTCTGAGTTAACCAGCCGAAGGGGCCGAATTTTCAGCTCATGCGGCGCTGCAAACCCGATGTATCCAATCTCGGTGGCCGCTCATTCATGCGCCGGGAGTTTGGAGCAAGTCGACAGTGTGAATTAACCGAACTTAAAAGACTATAGACGCCTAATTCTATTTTATGTTTTCTTTTTAAAATGACACCTAAGACATTAGAATACATGGATCACCGCGTGTGTTTCGATATTCACCTATGACCGCGAAATACTAATATATAATTGAATTTCTTCTTTCATGGTGTTTTGGTTTCGGTTCCATCAACCAAATGGTGACTGTGACGTGTAGTTGATGGTTAGGTCACAAAAAAACAGCAATGTAAATGTTGATACAGAGTTTTAACTCACTAAGCACTTAAACCAGCCTGCTTCAATAGCTAGGATTACAACCGAGGTATCAGCAGTTATATTGCATTTTTTTTTTCCCTCACGTGACCACCTACTTGTGATCAACTACAGGTCACAGTCATTGTTCGGTTTATGCAACCGATACCAAAACAGCGTCAAGAAGAAGTTCAATTATTAATTATTTAGCGGCCGTAGACAAATACCACAGGGTGGTCCATTTTGACAGAAGAAAATACACAAGCAAAAATGTGATGTTTATAGTCCTTTAAGAGAAATCGCTATATGAATTAAGCGGCTTTAAAATGCATTGAAAATATAGCCAGCCAACCAAACTTTTGAAATTTCTTTTAATTAACTGAAAGTTCAAATTATGAGTTTCAATAATCGTGAGTCTACTGTACAAGAAAAGAGCCAGTGTGCATGGTGGCGATGTAAGGGAGGCAGTTGTGCTTATCATTTTTTATGTTTTTAAACTTTGATGGCCACTGTGATCTTGCTCCCGACAATATCCTGAGCGTTGCTGCAAGGATCTCTGGTGTCGAAGCATGCCTGGCCCATTTAGTTGAGTACGTGACTCGTGCATCCTGAAGATCAGTCACAGGGCTGTTTGCCTGCAGGAAGTTGATCTCCAGGATCTAGTCTCTGGAACATTCGGGAAATGTGATAAATTCGCGTAGAACATGCAGAAACATGTTGCCTGAAAATTTCGTAGCTGTGACTATGGGGTTAAAAATTTTTTTTCTAGGAACAGCTTCCCCGTTGAAACAATTTTCTGTGCTGACCGAGGGAAACACAATACTCAATAGCCAGCAAGCTCTTCTGTATGTTAGGGCCATGGAGGCACGCATGTCGAGGGGATGGTATCAAAAAGTGATACCCATTTAGCTTGTAACTCAGTTGCGTCCTGTACTGCGCCCTAGCTACGTATTTACCAGCGCAATGTGCGCACTTTTTTTTTTTTAAATTAGGGCTCTGAAAAGGGGGTGCACAAATCACATAGAGGTTTTGTGAACACCTTCTAATAAAACTCTACAAGGCCATAATGTGCAGCAATATACAGTAGAACCTCGTTGATACGTTCCCGGTTCGTACGATTTCCCGGTTCATACGATCAAAATCGAGGGCAAGAAAAAATGCCCCATAGAGTTACATGTATTTGTTTCCCGGTTTATACATTCCCGGATCACACGATTTCCCGGTAAATACGTTCAGACTTTAGCGAAACAATACGTTTTGCGACGAAAAGAAGAAGAGTTGGCTGAGAGCAGGCACACGCGACTTCTTCCTCCATGCTTGTGTGAGCATGGCGTAAATCGCCGCCGCGGCGGTTTCTCCGCTCGGCGCGGTGGCATGTCAACGGCGCTGCCCCACCTACTCCTCCAGTCTCTCCGATTCCTAGCAGGGTTAGTACGTTCACTATATGCAGCAAACAGGAAGCGCTCGCGATATCGCTTGGTTTCCGCCAGTCAAGCGAGCGCCACTCTGGTTGCTTTATAGCCGGTAAACAGGGTGGTTCTGCTCTCTGGTTGCGTAATCGGGACGCACAAGCCCGTCAAAATTTTTATCTCCTAATCTACCGCAGATTTGACTATGCATGTTTTGGTCGACGCGGGTTTATTTTGATGATTGCCTACTTTTAAAGCTCCCAGACACCATCATCATCAGTTCCCACCACCCTGCGGTCGGACGAATAGCTACCGATTCTCATTTCCACCTTCTTCCTGCGTCGTTTGCTGGCTGCCATGGCGTCTCGTAAGCGTAAGCCGTTGTCCTTGAAGGAGAAGTTGAACATCTTGGCAGTCGTCGACGCAAATCCCAAAAAGAAGCGAATCGACATTGCAAATGACCTCGGACTGCCAGCATCAACTGTCAACACGATCGTGTCGAAGCGGAAGGAGATCGAAGGCAACGCGTTGGTGTTCGGCGCAGGGACAAAGCAGGCCCGTGGAGCCAGGCATGGGGAGCTGGAAGAAGCACTTCTGAAGTGGTTCAAACAAGCGAGAGCGTCCGTTGTCAACTTTGACGGAAGTATTCTTCGCGAGAAAGCAATGGAAATTGCAGATGTGCTTGGGATTGATGACTTCACCGCCTCGAATGGATGGATTAGCCGATTTCGAGCTCGGCATGCCATCGCGTATCGGCAAGTGAACGGCGAAGCTGCAAGCGTCAATCCAGCTGACATCGAAAACTGGATTTCGTTGCTGCCCGGAATTTTGAATGCACACGATCCACGAGACGTGTACAACGCCGATGAACTGGGACTGTTCTTCAAGGTACAACCGAACAAAACGCTGTGCCTGAAAGGCGACGATTGTCACGGCGGCAAAATAAGCAAAGACCGCGTGACGGTCCTTTTATGCTGCAATGAAGATGGGAGTGATATGCTCAAGCCTTGGGTAATTGGGAAAGCAAAGAACCCGCGCTGTTTGCGCAATATTGCACATTTGCCTTGTGTTTATAAAAATAACACAAAGGCGTGGATGACCTTCAGCATTTTTGAAATGTTCCTTCGGTACCTCGACGGACGACTCGGATCGAGAGGACGGAATGGGCTGCTGTTTCTAGACAATTGCTCGGCCCACCCGAAGGACACTTCTTTTCTTCGAAACGCCCGCGTCATTTTTCTTCCGAGCAACACAACGAGTCATCTACAGCCCTTAGACGCTGGGATTATAAAAAACGTGAAGCACTTGTACAGAAAGTGCATTGTGCGACGATTCCTGGCTCGTGTCTCACGACAGCAGGACCCGGGGAAGTTGTCGTTGCTAGACGCAATGCACTACTTGGTCAGTTCGTGGGAAAGCGTTACGAGCGATACTGTGCATAACTGTTTTCACAAGTGCGGTTTTCGGCGCGTGCCAGGGGCCGAGGAGACCCAGGAGCCCAGCGATGACTATGCAGAGATGGACGAAGAGTTTCGGTCAACCGGTGCCGATGGCTTGTTTTCAGAGTTTGTTGCCGTCGATGACAACGTGCTGACCTGTGAGCCGCAAAGCGTAGCCGAAATAGTGGCCGAGGTACGAGGCGGCGAAGCGTCTGATAGCGACGAAGACGACGAAGAGGACATCCCGACTACTTTCGCCCAGGCCGCCGCCGGACTAGATGCGCTGCGGAGTTTTTTCCGCGACAAAGAGAACAGCGCTGCAGATAAGAACATTCGTGAGCTAGAAAAGCAGCTCTACCTTTCTAATGGTCGCACCCTTCATCAGCGAACGCTGGTCGACTACTTTAAGCAGTGAAAATGGAAATAAATGCCCTTGCACATCGTTCTCGAGTCTTGATTTTCGGAAATCAAGGTGAGTTTGGATCATACGTTTTCCCGGATAATACGTTTTTTTCTCGCATTTAAAAAAAACGTATCAACGAGGTTTTACTGTATATATATATATATATATTATGTGTTGCCACCTGTACGTCGACCACCTAACTCGCAGCCCGCGGTGGCCAGAAGAAAATTCACTCAAAATATAGGACGCATAACCCCTCCCGACCTGCGTAGTTTCCCACAGGATGGCATGACACTGTATGTGCAGCTTAAAGCAACAAAAGCGCAACAATACAATGACACCTGGTATTGATTTTATCATCTGTACATATTTTAGCCTGAGCCGACCAAAAACCTCGTGTTTGGCGCTCTTTGGCCTTAGATGCCCTTGCGCCGTAAACACTTAGCATCATCATCATCTGCAACAATACAGTCGCAGAACCAGCATTGAGAGGCAAATGGAGATAACAGGCAATAAACTGGCGCCCTCGCATGTGGTCCGGCTGATTAGTGGCGAACCGAACATCAAACTGCTCGGTAGTTTGGGATTTTGGTGTGTACCAGCAGTTACTGGGCGCTTGCTCTCGCTAATGTTCATCCGGGAAAGCGACTGCCAGCGTGAGTGAGCCAGGTAAACTGCACTCAATTCTTCCCCTTGCCACTCATTGGCACTTCCACATTTCGTAGCCACACATGGTGATGTGGCCTGCCTTGCGCGCAGCCGTTTCCATGCTTGTGGTCTGGCATATCAGGGAGTGTAAAATGTGTGAGTAAAAGTTTAAAAAAAAAACCCCTGGGTGATAATTTAGTGGTGCGTAGATTACGTGAGTACAGTCAGATCTTGATATAACGACGAACACGGATATTACGAATTGTTGGCTATAACAAGCTCTCCGTAAATATTTTTTGCAAACGCATGCAATTTCTACATATATATCAATAGCGGTTGATCATGAAACAGGTATATTGAACTTCCCAGTGCCAAACGGTGCCCGTTTGGATTGCAGGTGGCAGGCTTCGCCACACTGCACAAGTGACTAGTGGTGATGCGGCAAGCGTTCGCGCCAAGGTTTGCAATTTTATGTCGCACTCGCCATCAGTGGCGTGTAGGGTTGTAGTCCGGCACTCATCACTCGTTCAGCCTCTGGCATCGAACGATAGTGCTCTGGAAGCAGCAGCGCTGGTGGCTGTACGCTTGCAGTAACAATCCTGTTCTCAGGTTGGCTGTTGCGAAGGTGGTGAAAGCAGCAATAGCTTTCGCTCTGACTTACCGCCTTCCACGTGACAGGAGCGGGGTGCGGGTAAGCCACCGCAACCTGCGCTTAATCTTCATTTTCGGTTCGCTGGAGGGAAGCCAACATAACTGCAGCTCGATTTTTTACGGCCTTGGGAATAGCCGTGAGCACTTTCAAAGCGGCGCCAAAAACCTGGGAAAACGTGTTTCCGTTTCCTTAGTAAGGATCGCCTGAATTGCCATTCCTTTATTGATTAAATTCCTCTGCCATTCTATGCGTTTCTGAAGAAATTTTAATTACAAATTTCGTCTATATCTAACTATTTTAAGATTTTCTACCTGTTTGCTATTGCGAGGTTCCACTGTAAATATGGTTATTTCTCACCAGAATTGCAGGCCGTGTTCAGTGAAGCTGTCTGTCCCCGTGTGTGCCCAGTGTCGGGGCCACTTGAGGCGCCTATGTGACTGTTACGCAGTGCCAGAGAACTGAGCTTCCCCTCTTGTTTGCATTCTTGCTCCTTTGCATGGCCAGGCTGGAAGAACAAGATGACTTGTCCCTGAACCCCCTGCTGCACACCTACAGCTTGTCTCCTGCCGAACTGCTCAAGCACAGGCACTACGAGACCAGTCTGTTGGATGTGGTGAGGCTGGACTCTTGTTGTTTGCAATCTCTAGGCACCATCACGAAGTGTGCGTGCCAGTTTATGCTGACCCGTGCAGACCGGGGAGAATGTACCTGTCACATGTGAATGTGTGGGTGGCAGCTGCAAGCGTTGTGAAGCACTGTGTTGGGGTTTTGCCATGTTAAGCCCCTATTAGCTGTTGTAGCAGCTGAAAGCTCCGCTGAGTTATTCTAGCTTGAAATTTGCATTTTGCTGCAAGCATGCTACATACAGTAGAATTCTGACTATACGAATCTTACAAAATCGTGAAAAATATTTGTATCATTCAGAATTGACAAAATCCAAATGCAAAGGCCCAGGAAATGCGTTCATGCAGATCTCTTTACAACTGACAGGATATTTATTTATTTATTTATTTATTTATTTACACATACTGCAGCCCCTTTATGGGGCTATTGCAGGAGTGGGTTAGACAAAAAGAAGTCATACAAAAAGCAAGCAAAAAATAACATTTAAAAATTCACGAGAAATAAGGCAGATGACACAAATGAAACTCAAAATAACAGCAACACTGAGATACAGTACAGAAAACAGAAACGAGAATGAGTCAATACACTGTAACAACAAGAAAGTACATAAAATCAGGAGTAGTTAACTTTTAATAGGAAATCGTTTAATGGCAGTGACCTAATTGTTCCGGAAATTAAGTTCCAGAATCCTATAATACGTGGGAAAAAGCTGTATTTAAATTTATTACATCGAGCAAAGTAAGGCTTAATATTAAGGCTATGGTGACTACTACTCGACAGGAATACTTGCAGGAATATATATAGGATGTGAGACACGATAAGAAAAATTGACGATGCCATGCAGAAACTTCAATGACTCAACGTGACGGCATACGGATAAAGGGGTTAGGTTCAGAGAAGATAACGCACGAGAGGTTGAAATATGGTGATCATAACGATGATATATGAACCTAATAGATTTTTGTTGTATGCTCTCAATGGAGTTAATGTCGCACTGCTTATGAGGGTTCCGGAGCGGAGAGGCATAATCTAGGATTAGGCGAATTAAAGTTTTGTACATTAGTAACTTAGTTTCTTTTGGAGAATTGTTGAAATTGCACCTCAAATACCTGAGCAATACTGATTGCTTTAGTGCAAATGAAATTAATGTGTTTTGACCAGGACATGTTAGTGGTAAATATGACGCCAAGATACTTGTATTCCGAAACCCTGTGCAAAGATAAGTTGTTTAAAGTGTAATTGATCAATGAAGGGGAGGGAACTTTAGAAAATGACATTATCACAGTTGTAGTAAAATTTATTTTCAGTTGCCAAGTGTTGCACCAGGTACAGAAGCTGATCAATGAGGAATGTAGTTCGAGATGATCTTCTGGTGTGTTAATCACGCGATACAAAACACAGTCGCCCACATAAAGGCATATGTGAGAAGTGATGTTTCAAGGTAAGTCATTAATGTATAGTAGAAATAGTAAAGAACCAAGAACCGACCCTCGGGGTACACCAGATGACACATAAACTGAAGAAGAGTTAGATGAATTATAACATGCGAATTGTGACTGATGAGAAAGGAAACTGGCAATCTAGCTAACCAATTGAGAATTTTTCAAGATCATGTTAAGCTTTATTAAGAGATTAGAATGCGGTACAGTATCGAAAACCTTGGAAAAATCTATAAATATAGCGTCGACCTGGGTGCCGATATCAAGGGTGCAGAGAATGTCGTGAGAATTCAACTGGTTTTTGTTAAGGTGCTGAAACCTTTTTTAAAACCGTGCTGAAAGTTAGAAAGCACGTTATTAGATTCCAGAAATTCCATTATATGTTTGCGAATTATGTGCTCCAGCATCTTACATGAATATGATGTTACTGAAATAGGTCTATAATTAGATAAGAGCTTTTATTACCAGATTTTAATAATGGATGTACTTTGGCCAGCTTCCATGAGGATGGAACAATGCCGGTTATGTGAGACTTATAAAAGATGATGGTTAGGTATCGAGCAGACCACAATGAATAACGAACGAGAAAAGAATTGGGTATACCATCGGGACCAGTCAATTTTTTTGTGTCTAGCTGTAGTATTAGGTTCAGTACACCATGCTCATTAATCATGATTTCAGTAATCAGGGTTGCTACATTAGGAGGGTCAAAGGATACAACTTCGTGGGTGTCTGATCAAAACACAAATTTAAAGTAGGCATTGAAAGCCTCAGCTATTATTAACGGATCATTAGTTGTTTCATCATTGATGATTATAGATGCCGATGTAGACTCTGTTGGCAAGACAGAGCGCGAAAATTTGCGAGGATTAGTTTTTAGAAGATTTCCTAACTGGACATTGAAAAAAAAAATGGTCTTTTGCCGACTTCGTAATTACACGCAGTTCTTCTTTTGCCCTGCGAAACTTGATAGCACTATCAGGCTCTGATAAGCGCTTCACGTGTCATATATCACGTGTCATCCAGGGTACTTTGAGGTTCTTTTTCTTTGTTTTTAGCGGAAAAAACGTTGCATGTAGTCACTGACAATATTTTCAAAAAGTTGCTAACTAGTTCGTTGATGTCACCCGTGTGACTAAGCGTGTGAAATGCCTCAACAGAAGAAGGAAGAAAATCAGTGATAGCAATATCATCAGCCTGAGGGAAATCAGCTCTAAAACAGGACAGTTGAACGAACTGCCACAGCCTTGTGGTTCGAAATTCCATCAACAATATCACATTCAAAACCGCACTGTTAAATATTTGAACCGAGAAAGACCAAGTCAAGCAGCGAGTCACCTCTTGTTGCTTCGTTAACAATTTGCTTTAGATCAAAGAACAAGGAAATGTTCAACAATTCTCGACAGATGGATGTATCCCGACCAGAAATCGTGAATGATAGCCAATGGATACCTGGGGTGTTGAAATCGCTCATCAAAATAAGATTAGACTGTTTGAATGTTTGTATGTTCAAATAATCATTAAGGATGTACAATACATCGACAGATGAAAAAAGAATGCATATTACAAAAGAATGCCGATACCGATTTGCAGCCTCGGAGCCAATGCTTACTACTTGCAGTTGTGCGCCTGTGCTCACTCGCAATGTCAGTGATGGGCTGCCTGTACGCCGCCACACATTTGTCATGATGCATATACCACATGACTAGCCATTGCGGCGTCAGCGATACAAGGGAGCTGGTTTGGCCGTTTTTGTATCGCTCACAGCAATGGTACTATGCTTGCAGCACTTTGTTGTAGCCCCGCCTGATTTTGTATTTTGTCTTGTGAAACAAGTTGTATATTTGGAAGTTCCATTTTTTCCTAGTGCATTGCTATTAGCGGTCAAAAGTCCAGAAATGTTGGCAGCCGCCGCTTGAAGGCTCTCGATATCTCGGTAGAGTTCCGTGCTGCTCTGTTGTGTCGATAAATCAATTCAGTTCATTTGCCATGGTATTAACGATGGCTGGGACCTGGAGTAAAAGCTTTCGTTTGACAGCTTGAGAATGCCACGGGCCACCCTTTGGCAGCAGTGCAGTAGTTTGGCATGTGGGCATAAATGCAAAGTACATCACATGTGCATCTCAACACAAGCAAAAACAACAACTCGAGAGAAGAAAAGCTCTGTTCAGTGTACAGCAATCAGCACATCAACAAGAGCAGAGCGAAAACAAGCAGAAAGAAGTTCACAATGGCTGCGAATTTAAAGAAACAGAAAGTTAGGTCACAAACGAAGAGGTTTAGAATAAATGCAAAAAGTGCTCGATCAGGTTCCGGCGTGTAACATTTTGAAGAACAATATTGTTTTGTGCAAGGTTTTTAAGAAGTCGGTGTAGTTTTTGTAATGTTTGATCACCATACGAGTTCTGTAAGTTTTCATGCTCCATCCCTCAATATTTCTTATGCTGTATATTGAATCTTATTTTTCCAGCCGAGCTAATTTTGAAAGAAGATATATGTTGTTTGAGGCCTTCATACTCTTGCTCAAGCGGTATTCTTGAAACTTAGTAATTGTAAGTATGCTAGGCTTTAAGAAAGGTGTTGTCGTATGGTAGGTTTGTGGAACGTTTTCAAGAATTCTTAAAATTTTTTTTTTTTAACACATGTAGTTTCTGAAGATTTCCTGGTGTTGTTGCACCCCAAGTTAAGGGTGGAGGTGGTGATCAGGGCTAACTTTTTTGTTCTTTGACCTAGAGCAATGAAATTTGGTAGCCACACTGAAAAGTGTCTTAAATAAAGAAATATAGAGTTTCATTATGATACCTTGAATTGTTTTCAAGTTACAAAATGTTACATGTGTTCCGCTTGTGGCAAACCTGGCACTGTAACGAAACATGCCAGAGAGCTGCCTTCAATTTCAATCTTTGCTCAAAAGAGCCTTGCAGGGTACAACAGTTCAAAAAATTTTTTTAAACGCATTTTTTTTTTACACAGAACATCATGTTCACCTTCACTAACTGTGCCAGAACTTCTCGTTCACAAATTAGCTGTAGAAAAAAAAAACTAAGCCCTCAACGAGATATTGAAGACTGTCATACCCTCAAGCACACTTCAGGGAATAAATAAAAACAAACAGGATCAAAATTGGTTCAGGCATTCCCACGCTACCCTCTCCACAGACAAAGCAGAATGCCCAAAACACACTTTTGAGAAAACGTCTCTCAAAGTTTTCGGAGCAGTTCACAGCTCTCAAAATGCACCAGGACTGTAGTTTTCGCTGTCTTTGGTTACACGTGACTTCTTGGGTCTCTGCCCTTTGATTTCGTGCACACGAGATGATTTTTTGGCTTGCTGATGGTCTTTTTCTGCAGCCCCCTGAAGGGCAAGGGTACCAGGTTTTAAGCCCAGTGTAGTGCAAAGCTCAGTATAAGCTCGCAAGTTGCCTGCATTGTACCTAGTAACTGCCTCGTAAACTGCTGCTTCTAAAGTGAAGAGGGAGGCATGCTGCTGCTTCGATATCAATGTCCAAATCACCGAATGAAGGCTTTCGGCAGCGTTCTGCGTCTTGTTGCCACTACATCGAGCCAGTAAATTAGGGTTGGACAAGCGTTGGTAGACCGGTAGCAGCGCTTGCACAACTCTGCTTGGAAGAATGTACTTGTGTGGAGGTTGTGGCTTGCCTTCTGCCTCAGCTGCACGATGCCTGCACCAGCTGTGGGCACCAGGTGGGCAAAGATCATGATGGGGCTCAGCATCTGTGGATGCAATGTGATGTAGTGTTGCCATCACTGCCCTCTGCATTTCTTCCACATTTGTGCTATTTCGCAGGGCTAGGCCATAATAATTAGTCTTTTTATCAAATCCTGCGTCAAGGCACCTTTCCCACCGAGTGCCTCTTCCTTCTTGGCTTTGTTCACAAGAGAGCGAAGTGCTGTGCCCATCCTTTTTTTGCACATGGTTCACACAGTCCTCCTTTGTGAGAGGTTTGAACCCATATGTTTGATCATTGCACAAGGCCAGGTAGGTGCGGCTGTCTCCATCACAGATTGCTTTGTGTATCTGAGGTCGTTTCTGTCAAGGGAGCGCCCAAAAAGCTGCAGTGCGGCTTCAATTTCCATGCGTCCTGCATTGACATCAATGTTTTTTTGGCACTGGTGAGCCTTCTTCCATTCATGGTATGCAGGGTCGGTTTCAGTTGGCCCTATTTCACACCCAAGGCAGAAGTTGGACACGACTGTACAGTCAAGCACAAGACCCGTGTAAAATTCTATTATACAGCCTACACCAATGTGTGAGCTGTGCCCACGCGTCAGCCATGTGCCGTCATAAACAACTGTAATGTTCTTGGTGAAGTTGACTTCCATTTCTTTGTAAACATCTTTGACAGCCTTCACAGCACCTGCAAAAAAATTTTGTGCAGCAGCTTGAGCAGCTGGCTTGAGCACTTTCTTCAAATGCTCTTGGTATGTCTTCTGGTGCAGTCCTCGGTGTGAAACATTCATCACTGCCCAGAAGTCATTCAGAGAAGTGGGCCCTTTGCCAATGCTCCTGATTGCTTGCATAGATCTGAGGTTTACATCGAAAGCCCTCGCACCTTGCTTTCTTTGCGAGGACCACTGGGAGTTGATAACACCACAAGAACATTTCAGCACCATTTTCACAGCAAGTCCAAGTCTGGTGTCCCAGTCCACTGCTAGGCTTGGCCTCTGGAAAAATCGGGCAGAGGGCAGCCTTGATCAGCGAATTTAGAGCACCCATCTGAATTACCACGAACTCATCATCTGATGCAGGCGTAGTATCGGATTCCGGCAGCGCGGTCAGCGTGAACTTCCGCTCAGTTGCCGACATTGCACCAAACAACTCGCGAACAGTGGTCGCGCGCGCTTGTGCCAATTCCGCGGACACAAAACTTGGCTCTCTGTGTTTCTGAATGGTACGACGCCCGCCGCATGGAACATTGGCACAGCTCCGCTGATTGAACGCATCTGCCGACGCACCATGTATCACTTCTTCCAAAATGGCTTGAGTGTCGTGTTGAAGAGCCTCATCAAGGAAACAGTCTTCTGCTGACAAATCTGACCTGCGTCGCAACTCCGTTGCATTGTCCGGTACGCGGCTGTAGCTTGTCGACGGCCCAGGATCCAGGGTCCAGGATCCGGATCCAGGTGGAGATACGCAAAAACTCTGGCCTGCATTTCAGCGACCTCAGCCCCACAGAGCGTGCGATGCTTTTGAGGGAGCACGGTTAGGTTAGACGCCGGCGAGTGGTTTCCCCCTTCCTCAGAGAGCAGCCGTTGCAAACTAAATACAGTAAAACCTCGTTAATTCGAAATCTGTTAATTCGAACTGACGGCCGGGTCCCGGCAAAGCCCTGTGTAATTCAATGGGTCAAAACTCCCGATAATTCGAATATGCCGGTATCCACGTCGGTTAATTCGAACTAGGCGCCGATGGCTGGCATTGCTCCTCGCATATAGAAGTCACCTCGTAGCAAATACAATGCGCTGAAAATTTTTAAAAAATGCAGAATGATGAGAAAAAAAATAAGCCAGCACGCATGTCAGCACGCACGAGGTGAGACGTGAATTTCGTTGCCCAAACCAACCCTGCGGTGCATGCCGTAGCAGGTTTTCGCTGCCGGAGCATCGAAGCATTGGCTTGTCTATTTTTGGCTGACGCGCGGTCACGCGGGTAGCCACCCTACCGCGGGCGCCGCCTATGCTCCGGCCACCACGGTGGCTCCGGCGCAAGCCGTTGCAGGTTTCCGCTGCGCCGAGGCGGTCGTGACCATTGGAGACGCACGCGACCATGGAGGAAGGAAGTACTCGGGAGAGGCGGTTACGTCACATTTTTTTGAAGCCGCGCTTTTTTTCTGATGCAAATAAACGTTTCAATCAAGCGGGCCTCCCCTCCCCGTTCCCCGCTTCCCTCTACTTGGGCGCCGTCCCAGCGCGCCTGCCCATGCAGCAGACGACGACGCTGCGCCCAACGTTCTGTTGGCTGCGCCGTCGGTTAAACTCTCCCAGTAGCCCTTGCGAGAACGCGTGACTTCCGGTACCCTTTTTTTGTGCAGCTCGGGAAGCGAAGACTCTTTCCTTTCCTTCATCCTGCACGCAGCACCCGGCCCCTCTTGCGCCTAGTATTTGTTGCCGCGGTGTCTAGCGAAGTTTGTGTTGCGTGATATTCCTCGTTTGTTTGGTGTCTCGCTGGTGACGTCTCATCGACTGTGCCAATCATGGCAAACTGAGGAAAGTACTCCGCAAAGGATTTGAAGACGAAGGTGGAGATATTAGAGGAGGTCGAACGTGGTCTCCTAACAAAGACAGCGATCGCAGAGAAGTTTGCAGTCAAGAAATGCACGCTGTCCACATACCTCAAGAACAAGGACTCGATCTTCAATGCGTATCAAAAGGAGATGGAGCCCTCGCGGAAACGACTAAGAACATCGGCTCATCCAGAGATGGAGGATGCTGTAATGGCATGGATTAAGGACGTTCGCAGCAGGAACATTCCGCTATGTGGACAAATAATTGCCGCAAAGGCAGTGGACTTCGCCAGCCAGATGGGCATAAGTGACTTCAGCGCGTCGGAAGGCTGGTTGTCGCGTTTCAAGGCCCGTCACGGACTTACGTTTAAAAGCGTTTGTGGAGAGGCAGCCGCAGTCGATGAAGAAACGTGTCAAAATTGGATCTCAGGTCAACTAAAGGACTACCTTGCCGATTACTCGCTCAGCGATGTGTTCAATGCAGATGAAACCGCGCTTTATTTTAAGTTGCTGCCGAACAAGACTCTCAGTTGCAAAGGCGACACGTGTTCAGGCGGGAAGACAAGCAAGGAAAGAGTGACGGTGTTGGTGTGCGCAAACGCGACTGGCACGGTTATAGGCAAAGCAGCGAAGCCTCGCTGCTTTAAAGGGCTAAAAACTCTCCCTGTTGATTATACTTTCAACAGAAAGTCGTGGATGACGCGAGCAATTTTCACGGATTGGCTGCGCACACTCGACAGGAAGTTCGCGGCACAGAACAGGAATGTTCTGTTGTTCGTCGACAACTGTTCAGCCCATTGCGACATCAGCGGACTGAAGGCGATCCGTCTGGCATTTCTGCCGAAAAACACTACGGCTGTGCTGCAGCCTATGGACCTTGGGGTTATTAAAAAACCTCAAAACACTGTACAGGCGCCACCTCCTAGAGCGGATTCTTGTGTGTATGGACAGCGGCAAATCGTACGACGTCAATCTCCTCGGAGCCTGCCACATGCTGGCAACATCGTGGAATGCTGTCAAGGCGGACACAGTCGCGAACTGTTATCGAAAGTGCGGCTTCATTGAAGGCCCAGAAGCCTGCAGCACGACAGAGCTGGATGCTCAATGTGATGACTCCGTCGCGCTGCACCCTGCGTACGCTGCTTTATCGGAGGGTGTTGACTTCCAGAGCTTCGTAGACGTTGACAGCGGCGTGGAGACATCGGGGCTGTTAAGCGATGCTGAGATTATTGAAGCGGCCTGCGGTGACCAGATGCCGCACAACTCGGGCGCGGCGAGCACAGCTGACAGCAACGACGAGTCCGACGGAGGCGACGATCCATTGCCACCCCCGAGTGCATGTGAAACAGCGTCAGCACTCGATCTGGCTGCGCGCTACTTCTCCGCCGATGATAATTCGGACGCTGCGTTGGAGCTGTTGGGCAAGTTGCAGATGATGCTTGTCGAGTCACGGCAAAGAAAACGAAAACAAATGCGCATCACCGAATATTTTTCTCTTTGATATGCTTTGCCAATCTGCTGTTAATAAACATGTTTTTGAAGCATAGTGTCATATTTAATCATTAAGCTTGCTGCTTACGCGAATGCATTTTGATGTTAGCTCCAACCGCATAAACAAATTAACTTTATTTCCTTCGACATTCGGGCTCTATGATTTTAATTTGCGCAATCGCCCGCTGCAAATGTGTAGTAGCGCGTAGTAAGAGATAACGATCTCAGATATGCCTGTTATAGCTTCGGCCCGTGCTGCCGGGCGTGATGGCCGCTTTTTTTAGCGCCCGCTCGTTAATTCAAACTCCGCTTAATTCGAACAATTTTCCGGTCCCCCTCGAGTTCGAATTAACGAGGTTTTACTGTATCATAACCCCAGTGCGAGGAGTCGCGAGGGGTGCGTTGCGCCCATCGGAGGCTGGCCGAGGCTTTGGGGCCAACGGATTGTGATTCCTTGAACGGAGCGGTTGCATGGCGCAGCAGGCAGCGTCGAGGTCTCCCACTGTTGCAAGGGCCAAGTTATTTCTTCATTTTTTGCCACAAAAAACAAATGGGTGCTCGACGGCAGTCGCGTTTAAAGTCGGCGGCTTGAAACCAAAGCCGGCGCACGACGCTTCAACGGCTTCCGCTAGATCCAACGGGTCCACTGGATCTGGCTCTCTCGCCAACTTGCATGTACCTTCAGATATGTACTGTGAATGGATTAAAATAGCCTAGCTCGAAAAGAACAGCTCCGCCGAACTGCCGCAGCTATTGAATATAACGCGCACCTCGCCGCGGAGCCAAATCAGTCTGGCCGGGCCTGCGGCGGCTGGCGCACTCAGCGCGAAATAGATACATGCTCCAATCTCCACGCCAATGCGGTCAGAGTGCGCCGAAGCCGCCGAACGCGTCGGCAGTCAAGCGCAGTTGGAGTATAGATAGAGGGTCTCGCTTCAACCGACGTGACTTCGCCGTGCAGGGCGCGCGCCTCGCCGCAGCATAAACGCGCCTTAACACAGCCTGCGCTTAACCGCTAACTAACGTATTCAGCGGCGGCATCCATGGGAGCCACTGAAAACCCCCGCCCACTCACTAAATAAAAGAAAGAAATCCGGTGCCGAGGTTCGGAATCGAACCAGGGCCTTCGGCGTTTGAGGCGGAAGCGCTGCCGCTCCGCCACGACGGCTCAAGTTACAGCCGTCAATAAAGGCGTATCTAGTGAATGCACTCGTCTGATGCAGAAATCTCCGCGCTTTCGCTAGGTATATCCTGGCCTAACAGAGCTAGGCCATCAGCAATTTTTCTGAACTGCCTTGTACCTTGTCTCCCGTCCCTAATAAACGATTTCCGTTAAGTAGTTTGAAGTTGACTGGCACAGCCGGGAATGTTTCGCCAGGCAAGCGTGCGAATACACAAGTGCTGCCTTGTACGATCACCGACCATCGTGCCATCATAGCTTTTCATCGACCGTGACGATCATCTGACAAGCCTTAACAGGCTCCTTCAAAGGTTAACTAGCACTTGAAACGACACTTGGAGTTCCTCTGCTGTTCGGTGCTTGTAAATCGAAGCGCGTCAAAAACAAAAACACGGGGCACGCAAAGCTCATAGATGCGAAGCGCCATAACAAATCGAAACTCTCCTGGCCGCCTGTGGCGCCGCCAAGCATCCGTTTTCTTTGCTTCCAACATTCAGGTTGTCTTTTGCCTGCCTTTTTTGTGTGATAAAAGTGCACTATTGGTTTTAAAACAAAACTTACTTCAATATTGATCTGCGCAACCTACCTTTGTCGGCCTCAGAGATTCGCGAAACCAAGTAAGATGAAAAATTCCTCCAAGGTGGCGTCTTTTTTCCTATGGCGTCACCACGCTTGTACTTGCGAGATTGGCCTGTGGTGGCGATACCTGTATTTTGGTTCTTGCTATTTTCTACCTTACAAGAGCTTTGTTTTCAGTAAGAGCGGCTTTTTTGTGATCAGGAGCTGGTATCCTATCGATACAAGCCAACTTCAATTTCTCCTCAGTGTCCCTTTAAATGGCAATAGCTGAGACGAGATTGGAACAATGAATGATTCAGCATTAGCATTGCATTTCGTGGTAGTATCTCACGGTTTCCCATAAAGGACAGTAGTAAGTGAGCGTTTATTTACTACTACCGTATTTATTCGAATCTAGGCCGATCGTTTTTTTTTTTTTTTTTCAAATAATCATATTTCAAACTCTAGGGTCAGCTTAGATTCAAGGATTTTAAAAAATGCACCAGTTTTTCATTGAAACTGCTAAATGTGGTGCATAGCTAGCGCCATCTAGAAAAGTCAGTAAGCAGCTGCTACTAGCCGTGCCAGTAGCCAACCATACACGAGCAACGTCGCCATTTTGACCTGTGTCGTGTCGGCCGTATCGGTGTGCGGCCTGGTGTTATCGCGACAGCGCCAAGCAGGAGATGCCACTACAGTGCCGCTTTCAAGCGAAAAGTTGTGATAGCTGCACAGGCATCGTCGAACCTTCAAGCCGGGCAGGACTTTGGCGTCGACAAGAGAAACGTCCGTCGTTGGAGGGGACAACGACAGCAGCTTTATGCGTGCGCCGCAACGAGGATGGCATTTAGCGGACCAAAGAAAGGCCGTAACGACGAAGTGGAGACAGTTTTGGCCGACTTTGTTCAGACGCAGAGAGCAGCTGCCCTTCCAGTGACAACAGAAGTGCTCCTAGCGAAAGCTGGGGAACTTTCGAGGGAGCGAGGCCTAAAGCGCCAACTCCAAGGACCCTTCCTGGGCGTATGCGCTCAACATCGGCGGTCTTGCCGTACGCCAAAACCGGTCTGCGCATGCGCACTGCACGAAACGCCAGCGAGCCTCGGTGAGGCGCCGATATCTGTCCGTGCTAGATATCGGCGTCAGCGCACGGGTGCTCCTGTACGCATCGGAAGAGGAGTCCGGTTTATAACAATGGGAGGGTCGCGGGGGACTCTTTTCTTCATGGCTTCAAGCTCTTTCAGGTTCCCCGAACTTTTCTTTGCGGTTTAAGTTGTCCTTTCATCGCCCCCCCAACCCTTTCTCTTCAGGTCTTGAAATTCCCTCCGTCGGCTCGGGAGGTGAAGCGAGCGAGCAGCAGGAACATGGAGATGCATGCTTCTTTTCGATGCCCGTTCCGGCGTACGCCCAGGAAGGGACCTTGGAGTTGGCACTTAACGCCAAAGGATTTCAAAGTCAGCCGGGACTGGCTTCAGAAATTCATGAAGAGCTTCGGCTTCAGCCTCCGACATCGCACTACAGTCACCCAGAAGCTGCCACGCGATTTCGAAGAAAAGCTGATGCACGGCCGTGGAAACCACCGTGCTCAAGCTTACAAAGAAAGTATTTCATGGTTTAATAGGTCAAACGTCTTTGAGAAATCAAGAAGTATACCAGTGACTATCCTATTGTGTTTGCGTTCATTCAGTATATATTCCCTTTGATCTAATGGCACAAGTTCAGTAGAGCAATGCTTATGGAAGCCATACTGAGCTGCTGTTTGGGTTTGGTGCTTTTCTTCAAACTGCAAAAAGTTTCTTTTTCGAGTAATTTAGAAAAGATAGATATTGACCTGTAATTTCCGAGCTGGTTTTTGTCGCCTTTTTATCGCAAACTATTGATTCGATGGCCATCGGAACCGTCTGTGTAGCAGTGGTCAGTTGGCTTTTGAGTGGATGACTGCTGGTTCGAGGGCCTTCGAATGGACCGTGTGACAGGTGTATTAGTCATAGTTGTCGTTTTTGGATGCTTCGTCCCATAGCACTGATGCACTGCAGCAAAGCTCTGAGTAAAGGTTTGCCGGTGGTGTTGGTCCGGTGATTTCCAGAAACTGGATGCACCGCTTGAAGGCTCCTCGATGATACGACTTGCAGGCGAAGCGATATAGTGAGAAACGAACTTTTATACAGGCTATTTACAGATGGGTACAAACAAAAGTCAGTATACGGCCACAACTATCCGCGGCCGGCCTAGCCGACCGCCTGCACAGAGGCAAGGGACACCGCGTCCCAACAGTCAAACTGGCGCGCCTCGCACCAGCTCTCAACGGTCACTCCCTCCACACTCGGCCAGACCGAGCGCCTGCCAGCTAGGAGTCGCTAGAGACCAAAGCCCACGGGTGCGGCTCCCTTCGCGGGTACACCCCGAAGATGCCCGCGCCCCTTTCCACACGTAAAAATAAACTGCTAACTGCGGCTCATCAGTTTTGACGAATAGGAAAGCTCAGAACTGATGTCAGCGTTTTCCCTTACCCACGAGTTGCTCCCTAGGTGGTCTCGCAATCCGCCAAGGGGACAGGGGTCCAAGGTCGAGGCCGGCAGATAGCCCCGCCGTCCGGAGCGGCGAAGGACGAATGGGGAGACTAACCAAATAGGCATGAGTCCCCTTCTAACGGCGTGTATCAAAGCAAAACAAAATAAAACAAAAACCGGACGCGCAGCCTAGGTCACTGCCCTCTCGCGGAATATTCGCAACACATGTACAAAAAGATGCGACAGCGCGCCGAACCCTACACCTTCCCCCCAAGACTCGGCTAATCTATTCAGAGATAAGCCAAGACAACAAACAACAAAAAGGGTTCGGCAAGTGGCGGTTGAGCACCTCTGCACGAGCAAGCAACCGGAGCCTGCAAGCCCGCACGCTGCGACTCTTTGTCACACACTCACACCCATCCCGAGCACAATGCTAATGACAATGCTAATTACAGTGCCAATGACAAATGCTCTCAATCTTGTAACTAAGACAGCAGATCATTCTAGGGGCACTCAAACATCTGTAATATGCAAACAAAGACAGTTCTGAGCAGTTTATATCACACTGTCCGTAATCACCGAAGCACACAAGGTAAAATCAGCATAACTGCCGCACAAGAACATTCGGTCATGTCCATGTCTGTAGTCCCCGAACACTGAGTCTTGCCAACTCTGGATCCCCCAAACCCACTTACTGCATCCGCGCTTACTCGAGCCTTTTGTTTCATCTCGAGACGTGCTACCAAGGCTAGCCGTGTTGCATACCTGCGCACGGGTCCTTGTTGGGACATGGCGAGGCCTGTTAAAGGTGGAGTGGGCATGGCCAACGCAGCCTACGATTCAGCGGCGTCCTCCCGGGTTGAACACTAGCACCCGCCGTCTACGACCGAATATCGGTGCGGCACAGGCGGTCAGCGCAGTGACATTCCGTTTGCGCAGTGCACTCAGGCCACGCGCCTTCACTATGGACAGAGCCATGTTTTCTGAGGCCTTCATGCTTTGCGTGCTCAACTGCTGTAGCGTCTTTGCGCTGGACGCCAGTCCCTCAGGCTGCATAGGCAAAGGCTCGTCAAGATCGTGCCGTGATTTGGCGTGCGTTGCAAACTTTTGACGTGTTTCCGTGCTCTGTTCACGGTAAAGGACGCAGACACTGTCCACACCAGCTGATCTACCGTGTGGCAATTTCTCCACTGTAGCATTGCTTGTACCCGTGTCCGCTGTCTCAGAATCAGCTCTAGTCAGCTGCGACACCTGCGCCTCAAACGACGCCGCTACCGCTGAGCTCGATGTTTCATCCGCGTCATTGGTGAAACACCCCTGACGCAACGCTTCCATGTCGATGCGCAAAGAAAGTTCACACTGGACGCCTGCGCCAGGCGAGCCGTCCTTTTCCTCATGCTCATGAGGTTCAGCGCAAAAGTCCGTCATGCCCTCACGTGCGTCGCCCACCGGATGGGTTTTATCGGTCTTTCCCTCTACGGGGCTCATCTCCAAGCCAGCAGGTAGGGACCGCTGTTCTCTTTCAACCTGGATTGCTGACTGAGCAGCATCTGGCATCTCAGCGCCAGCAATCTCTACATTGTTTTCCGGAACTTGCGCTTCGCTCGAAGCGCTTTCTATCCCTACCGGCGTCAAGTTGCAGCAACTAACCACCTCTTCTGTTACACTCCTCAGCGATTCGTAGCCATCTCCTCTACCCGGAGGGGGTGATCGGCTCTGAGCTCGCTCTACCACTATGTGTCTGTTGAAGGCCTTGTCTTCGGCGTTTCACACCCGATGCGGTTCGCACCTTCGTTCGCAACACATGTACAAAAAGATGCGACAGCGCGCTGAACCCTACGCTCTATCTTGGTAGTGGACTGCCGACTGGCTTCTGCTGATGTTGTGTGCCCCAGCTGGGCCCACTCGTGTGTTACTGTGTCTATGGTTGGTTGTTAATTGTACCACACGAGCAGTATTTGGCGGATTTATCGACGTAAGTATTAGGAAATCGTGTATCGGGGGATGTACTAACCAGGGGAAAAACTATGTAACTCTATAGCATGCTTTGTAACAAGATAGCATTAAGGAGCTCGTGCCGCAGAAAATCTGGCGTCATCAACATTGCTGACCGTAAACAAAAAATCCATGAAAAATCCCCAGAGAAGCAACCTGTGAGGCAAGTGGACCACCTAGGTCATGTAACCTTGTGGTGTCATCAGAACCTTCCCACAGAATTGTGAGCAAACTGCGCACCATGGCAGGTGACAGTTAAATGAATGATTGCTCGCTTGGGAAGAGCAGTCTTGGTTGCACAAGCCTCATCGGTGGCAGCGCCTGCCATCGCAGGGAAGTGGCACATAGCTTAGCAACTGCAACACTGCGCCAGGAGTGGTATCAGGACTCCCACGGATCTATGGATGCTAAGCAGATCATGATCACTTCTGCATATATGGGCATTAACCCTTCAAGCTATCGCGTCATACCTATAAGGCAGAGCTTAAGTGTCCCCTTCAATTTTATTGCTCACAGTCAGGAGCGCATGATAGGAATTTAAACTGGGAACGCATCAGTAAAATTGTTCAGTGGCTCTATGCACTGTGCAGTTCTTGCTTTAAAAAGCTTTCCCCACTGGAGGGATGGAACTTCAGCACCTGTAACAAAATTCGTGCCACCTGCAAGCACGTTGAGCGCCATATCGAAAACTTCCAAAGGTTTTTCTAATAACCTGTCTTGCCACTGTTGTGAGAGCACAGAGCAAACATCATAGGATGACCTGTTGAGGGTTTAAGGCCAAATGTCTTTACAGTATACTCTGTAAACTCTGCAGGACAGCGGTACCCATGTTATCCCATTTGCTTCAAGTGCTGGCAAACAGACAACTGGGCACCTACGTAGTTTATATTTGTGCATGCAGGATACTGTCGAGCAGTAAAACTACGCATTCAGTACACTTTGTGGCAAAAGCTACACTAGGCTAGTCAGCAGCACATTTCAGGAGGTCCACGCTAGTCACATCTGCGCATGCGCCGTAACCATGGCAACCAGCTGCGCAGAGGTGTTCGCCACGTGCCATCGCCTCGCCGATTTCCGCCCAGCACCGCGCATGACATCACACTTAGCTATGCACCTCACTGCGCATGCACAATGTTCCGAGGCACGCGGCGTTGCCTCGCTGGTCTCCGCCAGCGCCGCGCGTGATGTCATCACTTAGTTATGCTCCTCACTGCGCATGCACTGTACTCTTAGCGGCTGCGCCGCGGCGAGGATATAAGCTGCGGAGCGGCCGCTCGCCTTGGGAGAAGGCGCAATGGAAGAAGACGAAGTCGCAATGGAAGAAGACGCGGCTGGTGGAAGGTGAAGACGCTTGGAGAGGCGTTCTTCACGTTCCTCGGCCGTCTGTGGCTCACGCTTCACTCTCCGCGCTTCATTCTTACATAGACAGGCAGCCTCACGCCATGCAATGACTTCAGGGTCGTTAGAAGCAGCCTCCCATAGGCTCTGAAGATGCCGCTTGCTATGCACGCGGCCACCAGCTGCGTCTTCTTCCATTGTGCCTCCTACCTAGGCGAGCGGCCGCTCCGCGGCTTATATCCTCTGCCGCAGCGCAGCCGCTAAGAGCATAGTATAGCGCATGTGCCCTTCCTATCCTCGAAATAATCGGCGTGTAGAACATTGTCAACGCCAATGAACACAACGCCGACAGCTTTCGCTTTGTACAGCAGAATCTCGTTGATACGATTCTCACGGGCACCGAAAATAAAAACGTATTATTCAAAAATCGTATTATCCAAAACGGACTCCAAAAGATCGCGAATAATACATACTTGGCACAGAACTTGCTTTTATTAAAGCACTTTAAAATAATCCGTCACTTTGCGCTGCACTTTTTGCTTTTCGAGGTCCTGCAGCAAGCTTTTTTGGAACTCGTAAAAACGAGTAGCAGTTTCCTCACTGAGCTCCGCAGACGCGACAAAGCCACGAAGCCCGTCGAAAGCTTCGAGTGCACTGTCAGTATTTAATGGCCGATGATCGCTGCTGCAATCTCCGGCGTCTTGGTTGTCATCGTCGTCGCTCTCCTCTTCAGCGGTAACATCTGCAATGATGTCTTGGACTGTGCGCAATTCACATGTCGCCAGTTGGTCGTCCGCCGATACAAATTCGTCCGGAGACGCGTCGACATTGAGGTCACCCCAGTCCGGGATGTCAATCTCTGCGCCATCATCTCCATTTTCCTCAGTATCGCCAGGTGCACAAAAAAAGCCACACTTCTTGAAGCAGTTGGCGATGGTGTCGGGTTTGACGCGATCCCATGACATCGCCAGAAAATGGATGGCATCAAGAAGATCCACCTTCAAGCTGGCATCTTTCCGGTCAATCTTGGCCAAAAAGCGTCTGACCAACAAGCTCCTAAAGTGAAATTTCACGTTTCTAATGATTCCTGCATCTAGGGGCTGCAAGTGGCTGGTGCATTTGGGCGGCAGGAAAATTACTTTTACATTTTGCAGCCACGAAGTATCGACAGGGTGCGCGGCACAATTGTCGAGAAATAGAAGAATTCTACGGTTCGCGGCATGCATCCGGGCAACCAGAAGGGTGAGGAACTCTGTGAAAAGGGCTCCGGTCATCCATGCCTTCTTATTCGCTTTGTAAATGACAGGAAGGCGTGGGTTATGCGAAAAGCAACGTGGCTTCCAGTATTTGCCAATGACAGTAGGCTTGAGATTCTCGGTTCCATCAGCGTTGCAGCACAACAATACGGTGACTCTTTGCTTTTTTTTTTCCGCCTTGACATGTCTCACCTTTTATGCTGAGACTTTTCTCGGGCTGAAGGTTGATGAACAACCCAGCTTCATCTGCGTTGAACACGTCCCTTGGCTGGTACTGAGCAATCACCGCCGGCAGAGTCGGAAGCCAGTTGGAGACCTGATCTTGGTCGGCAGACTTCCCTTCGCCGGAAACGGTTTTATACGACAGGCCATGCCGTGTTTTAAAACGATGGAGCCACCCGCCCGAAGCTTTAAAATCTTAGATGCCCAACGAGAGTGCTATCTCATCAGCTTTCTCGCGAACAACTGTCCCGTCCACGTTCACGCCCGCCGCCCTTCCTTCCCTGAACCATGCCAGAAGAAGCTCTTCCATCTTGCCATGCTGGGCGCCCCTTGTTTGCTTCACGCCGGCGCCGAAGACTTGAATATTCTTCTGAATTTCTTCTCGCTTGCCGACGATCGTGTTCAGCGTGGAGACAGGCAAACAAAGTTCGCGTGCCAGGTCGACACGTTTCTTCTGCGGATTTTCGTCGACTTTTGCGAGGATGTCGAGTTTTTCTTTCAGCGATAACGCTTTACGCTTTCTAGACATGAAGCGCACGGGTGAAACGTGGCACCAAAACAGAAGAAACGATAAGGGCGAAGTGCAAGCTGAACGCTCGAAACACCAAAATGGCAACGAGAAATGGCAAGCACAAAGCCAACAAAGCCTACAGCATCGTCAATGCATGCGCCAATCACTGCTTCTTGGTCACGTGATTTTACCGTGAGTACTGTCTTAGGATAGATGGCGCTAAAAACCTTCGGTGCACTTCGGTGCGTTTGGTGTGCGAGCTTGCGAAAATTGCTCCCAGAGGCTGCCACACTGCTGCAGGCGCTGTGCGGAGGCACGGCCGGACTCTAGCCGAGCCGAGCCAGGCCGAGCCTCGAGCATACAAAGCGCGCGTCGCCGCGTCTTTAGTCCGCCGTGCCTGTCGTTTCGCTCGATGTTAATTTCAGTAGCTCTGCCCACCCGCTGCAAAGGACTGGTTCTGATGTCATCATCATACAGAAGACGTTTCCGGGATCGTATTATCCAAACCGACGTGGAAATACGATCGTATTAGCTGTACAAAAATGCATTTACCTCTATAGGGCATCGGCCGGGAACGAAAAAAAAAACGTATTATGCCGAAAAACATAATTAGCCGAATCGTATCAACGAGATTTCACTGTATATCCTGGATTAGCTCAGCTAACCCACATTCATTTTTCTCTTTTGATAATTCGTCTCCTTGGTGTTCTATGTGTTTTAACAAGTGCCGGTGTAGTTTCATGCAGCCCATATTGGTGGGACAAATAAATTTGACAAACTTGTTGAGCTTTTCAGCTTTTTTCTTCAGTCGACTGCGTCATAATTCTTCTTGAACAAATTTTAAATTCTATGGAAGTTTTCTTTTGCACCAATAAGACTGCAAGACAGATGTATACCATATTTGAGGTCTTTTTGTAAACTTGTTGTTGTGAATGCTTACCGTTTTTATCTGCAAAACCAGTGGCCGAAGCGGCTCGAAGGTGATGTCATTCAATTTCTAGAGTCATTTTGAGTGCAGTTTTACGGTTTGTATGCATGTGAGACACGTGTACAGCTTGCGCCTTGTAAAGAGTTAAGATCAACTTGAATGGTGTTCGCAGTTGTAGTAACACTGTGGTCTTGTGTGATGGTCGTTTGTGCAGGAGGAGGAGATGACTGGCATCCTGGAGAGTCTGACACCTGACGACGTGCGGGTGCTGGTGCAGAGTGAGGATGAGCTCTCCCGCCAGGGCTCCTTCAAGAGGGTGTTCCCGGGTGGTCACCATAGCGATGTCAGCCTGCTGGCCCACCGCCGCTACTACAACCTGCTGCTGGCTGCCTGGGAGAGGCGCTTTGGACTCCAGAGGCACAAGGGTGGGTGAAAGCTTTGCGAGTGAAAATTGGGAAAGTTATGTGCAAAGTGGCTTCGTCAGTGGAAATTTCAACAGCATGTTGCTGTAGCTGCTTTCCCGGCTCATTCGTGCTGGCGGCCGCTTTGCCTGGACGACCGTGAAAGCAAGAGAGTAAACTTCAGTAAACACCTGCAGCATGTACTGCATTGGAATCTGAAACTTTACGACTGTGGGCAGTTCGGTTTTTCCGAACTCCACACCTCACTCCGCACCTCACGTTACCAATATCAAAAGTAGGAAGCCGCTGCGTGAGGAGAGTAATGCGAGGGTAATGTCTGTTTCCCGGGGTAGTGATGGCTGCCAAGGCTGAAAGTGGCAACCCGCAAGAAGGAGTGAGCTCTCTTGACTGTGCTCTGACATGTGTGAAGGGCATGTGCACGAGTGAGAATGCTCTCTCAGCTGCTGGGCTTGTTCCATTCATCACTAGGGCTTGAGGCACTTGCATGGAAGGCTGAAGTTAGAAGTCAGCAGAAAATCACTTTGCCTAAATAATGTTAGCAGCATTTTTCTGCAAGCTCCTAGCTTTATGGAGAACAACAATGAAGCAGGCATCACTTCGCAGTTGCCAGCTGATTGTACCCTTCGGGTTAATAACTGCATACTACATCGCATAAGAAATACACTTTCCAAAAATTTTACACAAATTGGAGGGCTGGGTGGGGTGCACTCATTGTGTAGCGTAATACATAAGATAAATTTGTATTTTGACAACTGAAATAACAGGTTTGTTCATTATGCTAGGGTATCCATTGCATAGTTACTATATTTGGCAAATGTATTACGCGAGTTTTTCCCTCAGGTTGTTGGCTTCAGAAATCATCTCGTGCTATATTTGGAACCAAGGTATACAAGTGTCACGTCATTTTTAAGAAGTTCTGTCACTGCTGCTCAAGCTAGCTGTGGCGACCGTCACCATTAGGCACGTGAGCTGACAGGAGTAGCCAATTTTCTGACAACCTTGGGGCTTGCCGGGCGACACGGACGCACTTGGAAGAGGATAGCTGTGGATGCATGTTAAAAGGAAGCAGCGTGAGCCATTGAGGAAGAGTAGGGAAAATAAATATTGGTGAATGAGCTCAGGACTGGGCAGCACAGCCGTGAAGGCAGCCTGTTTTGTATGAGAGGCTGTGCATGCATGCTTAGTGCATCAGAAGCTTTGGTGCAGTCAATGGTTTTGTGCACAGTTCTGTAGTGTTCCCTTTCAAATAATACTGGTGTATGTGCTGCTACCTTGTTTTTGCATGCCACCCTTGTTTTATTTTTATTTTTCCTTCATAGTGTTCAAAATGTTCAACAGTCTCGCAAGAGAACAGCAGTTCACAATTGGTAGCGAGGTGCTGGAAGTGATAAGGGAATATGTCTACTTAGGTGGTGACCGCTGATCCGGATAATGGGAAGGAAATAACTAGAAGGGTAAGAATGGGGCGAAGCACATACGTCAGATTCTCTCATATCATGAATAGCAGTTTACCAGTATCCCTCATGAGAAAAGTGTACAACAGTTGTATCTTACCGGTACTCACCTACAGGGCAGAAACGTGGAGGCTAACGAAAAGGGTTCAGCTTAAGGACAGCACAGCGAGCCATGGAAAGAAAAATGATGGGTGTAACGGTAAGAGAACAGAAGCGGGTGGAATGGGTGAGGGATCAAACGCGGGTTAATGACATCCAGTCGAAATCAAGAGGAAGAAATGGGCTTGGGCAGGGCATGTAATGCGAAAATAAGATAACCGCTGGTCGTGAAGGGTAACGGAGTGGATTCCAAGAGAAGGAAAGTGTAGCAGGCTTCGGCAGGAAGTTGGGTTGGCAGATGAGATTGAGGAGTTTGCAGGCATAGGGTGGATGCAGCTGGCAAAGGACAGGGTTAATTGGAGAGACCAGGGAGAGGCCTTTGCCCTGTAGTGGGCGAAGTCAGGCTGATGATGATGATGATGAAACTCCCCCTCGCGTTATAATTATGTAAATGTTCTAATACAGTAAAACCTCGCTATAGTAAAAACTCAGATACAGGAAAATGAAAGTGTGGTCTCATTTCTTACATTTTTTTCTTTCTCGGGTATAGTAAAGAGCTGTGGCAACATACTTCCCGCAGAATGATGACTTCGCGGTATGCGCGAATATGCGCGGTCGAGGATCGTGAGGCCAGCATTCGGAGGCAAACGGATCATGAAGACGATTAAACGGTGTTTTTTTAGATGACTTCACTACCAAGCTGAAGAGTGCGAGAAGAAGCCAACTTTTTAATGGCCTTGGGGTCGTCAGACAAAGTGCGTGGCATGCATGGCATGCACGGGAAAAGAAAAAAGCTAGAGCTGGCCATGAAAGTAGAAAGCAGGCAGCACCGTCCGCTGAGAAAGGAAAGCTAGTAAAAGTTGCAGGAAAGATGAGAGCGAATGTTCGTAGCATGGCAGCAGTGGGACTGTGTGGGCGGTTTTGCCGTGCTTGACTGTGTCGCATGCATTTCTTAACTGGTGTCTTTAAATGACACTGATTCTGTGGGAGGTGACACCATGTTCACTCAACGCTTTGGTTTTTACATGGAATCAAACTGGCGTTGTTTTTGTGCAAATGCAGTACTTCCACAAAGTGTAAACGAAATCCAAACTGTGGTTAGCATAAAGCGTGATGACTTAAAGTAAATAATTGTCACATAAAGGGACATCAAGAGCAGGATGGAAGGTATTTGTGAGTGTTTCTTTTATAAACCAGCAGTGTGTTTAGCAAGTAGCCATTTAATAGAGCATCCACCCTGATATAGTAAATATTTTTGCTGGTCCGAGTCACTTTAGTACAGAGAGGTTCTACTGTACAGTGATAGTACAGTAGTTGGGCAGCTGTACGTGGTAAAAAATAGCGCAGCGGCGACGAACACGTACGAAGAAAGAAGACGGACAAGCGCTGTGGACCAAGGATAGCATGGCAGTCGTCTGCAGGTGATCTGCTTTGTGCGATTGGTGACGTGTTGAAATAAAAATATGGCAGTGTTAATGAAAGGTGGTTTGCTGTCGCCTATTTCTGTTTTGTGCATGGCACATTAGGTGACTCATGGGACCTCTGCTCATAAGCTTTTCTGTGTTCTGCCCAGGTGTGGAGTGGCTACAACGGCTCTGTGCCAAGGGCTTCCACCTCATGTCACCGGACACGGTGGGTGCTTTACATGAACCACAAGGGGTGCCTCACTCACAAACTGACTGACAGTCCAGATCAGGGGTTCCTAATCATTTTAGTTTCTCGAAACCTTCAGCAGGTTTTGAAAGATGCTGAGAATCCTGCTTGTCTTGGCTACCATCAGTTCCTGCCTAATACGGATTCGGAGAAGAGCTGACAGATGGCCTCTCAGAAAGTGACCAAATAGTTACTGTTTATACTCATGTAAGGTGTAAGGGCCACACCCTCCAACTTGGCAGCTGGCAATTAAAAAAAAAAAAAATCAGCCAAAAGAATTGCTTCATGGGTGTATAATTTTGCCCATGAGGTACATTATGCTGGGAGCTGTTATACGATAACTGCCTGTTACACTTGGCACAACCATGCATGTGTCTTCTCGCTCGTCAGACTCCACTTGGAACCGCGAACATGCAGTGCCCTAGTGCTGCTAATTTGTCTAACTAGTGTGGTGAGTACCCATGCTAGTGGCGCACTTCCTTGCAGTGATGCACCACCCACCAGGCTCGGGCGATACGCGTCATAGTAGTAGCGCTCCTTTCGCCCAGTGTCGCAAGGCCTAACACGCTTCGCATCGAAGCCGTAGTGAAAGTGCTTTGAATCTAGCCGCCGTCTACTATAAAAAGTATAACCTTGTTACTGGTTCACCATCACACAATAACCTCACATTAAGGGGGGACGTGGCCCTTGAAAACCGAAAAATCGCGAAAAAGGCGATTTTTGGAAAAGTGAATATTCTGACAGTTTGTGTCATAAACTACCTGTTCAGCAAATATCAACGCCTAATTCGTCGTGAAAGTACTTCAAATTAAATATCGAACAAGCCGCGGCAGCCGCTGAGCTGCTAGAAAGCGCCGAAAATACCCCAACTTCGAGCGCATGCCGTTTTTCAGCCAGCGAACTGAGCGCTGCCATCTTTGTCTTGTTTTGTTCGTGAATTCTTGCTCTTTTTTTTGCCTCCGACGACGACCGCGGCAGCAGCATGGTGGAAGCGTGGCTCGCTTGTGATTGGGGCCCTCAAAGCGCCTTTCGAGCTTCCCGCGTTTGAAATGCGAGGCTGCGATTGGCCGAAGGGCGCACTCCTCGAGAACGTGGGGGATCGCGCGGCCGCTATTGGCTGCTGAACGCGCTGACGAGGCAGTCCCCTTTCGGCGGCGGCCGGCGCATCGTCTGCATTGGCCGCCATGGCTCTTTCCTTTTCTCGTTGTTGGCGGTCTTTGTGGTTTGTGCGCTCCCTTCACGTTTCGCCAGGTTTGTGTTCGCTGTTGTCACCGTCTTTACGATATCTCGCCGTGCCGTCCGAACAGTTTCCTGCAGACTGTTGCGCAGTCAGTCACGATGCATCCAACAAAGCGAAAGACGCTACACGCGTTCGGTGCGCGGAAGCGTGCTATGAAGTTGGTTCGTGCGGCGAAGCGTGCCACCAACAGCCACTGTGTCGATGCTTCCAGCCGCGTAGCTTCTGCTACATCGCTACCAGGCAGTGATTGCGTCGCTGCTTTCAGCGACGTACCAGCAGCTTCTTCGGTGCAAGAAAGCGTTGCTTCGGGCACGCCTTGTGTACCGAACTCTTCAACCTCAGCGATTGCGGCCTCCAGCTCCGGTCTGGAGTCTATCCCCAAGCGTGACAACGCGTCGCGCGCCGTTCACTTAGAAACGCATTTCCTGACGCGCGAGGAGATTGAGGCGGCGGATGCACAACGTGCTGTTGTTCAAGAAAGACTTGGCGCCATGCCAGCGACACAACGGAAGTTTGAAGCGATGCCGCCCGATCCCAGATCTGCCACCGCTACAAGTGAAGGTGCGAAATTTTGCCTTGTGCAAATGGATACCCTAAGCGACCTGCTCTCTAGCACCTTGTGCAAGCATTGCCTTGCGCCCGGGTTGACCGTTCAAGAAGGCACCCAGCTTGGACTTGCAACAAAGCTTGAACTGATGTGCCCACATTGTGGGATGGTTGCAAGCTCGTGGAACTCCCAACGCCAGAATGAAGCAATGGCCTTTGAAGTGAACATACGAGCCGTTATGGCAATGAAGCAGATTGGCAAGGGCCAGACAGCTCTCAAGGACTTCTGGGCAACAATGAATGTATCTCACAGAGGGCTTCATCATAGCACATTCCAGAAGCACCTGAAGAAGACATTCAGGGACAGAGAGATCCAGTGCATGGACAAGTTCTACGCCGAATCAGCTGCTGCAGTGAAGGAGGTCTACAAGGAGATGGACCCAAGCTTTTGCAGAGACATCACTGTAGCATATGATGGAACTTGGCATAAGCGTGGCCACACATCCCACATTGGAGTTGGGGTGGTGATTGAGTACCATACAGGCCTCATCGTGGATGCTGTGGTTCTGTCTAACCAGTGCCTTGGTTGTCAAGTAGGACCAAGACGTGGAGATGCAGATTACTCAAGCTGGCATGAGCGTCATGTTTTCCAGAAAAACACTGATGCTAAATCCGGGAGGATGGAAGTAGAAGCAGCTTTGATTCTTTTCAACCGTTCAGTCTCAAAGCACAACCTTCGTTACGCAACGCTTGTTTCTGATGGAGACAGCGCCACCTTCTCAGCCCTTGTGGAAGAGAACATCTACGGACTAGTCCCCATTGTTAAAGAAGAGTGCCTCAACCACGTCCAAAAGAGGATGGGCACGGCACTGCGGAACCTTGTGCAAAAAAGTGAAAAGTCACTGGGAGGGAAGGGCAGGCTGACAAAGGCTCTCATTGATAAACTGACAGACTATTATGGCTGGGCCCTGAGAAACAACTCCAACGATGTGGCTGCAATGCAGCGTGCAGGGATGGCATCGTACTACCATGTCACATCAACTGAAGAGGAGCCTCGCCATGACTTCTGCCCAGAGGGTGCGAACTCATGGTGCCGTCATAACGTTGCCGAGGCAAGTGATTCACCACAGCTAAAGCATAAGTACAGCCTTCCAGGCTACGTCGCTGAGGCTATGCTGCCTGTTTACCAGCACCTCTCGCAGGCTTCTCTTCTGCAACGCTGCCTGGGTGCAAAGACGCAAAATGCGTCTGAGTCTTTCCACTCTGTCCTATGGTCCCTGATGCCAAAGGAGCAGCACGCGTCTTTGATTGCTGTGCAGACAGCACTGCATGAAGCAGTGCTGAGATATAATGCTGGTTGTCAAAGGGTCACCGAAGAAATCTCTGTGTCAGTGGGGCTCACACCTGGCCACCTAGCCACCCAGCGAACTGCAGAAAAAGATGCCCTGCGCATGGACAAGGCCGAGAAAAGGAATCGGGTGAAGAATGAGAGGCGGCAAAGGAAAAAAGTGCTCAAGGACACCACCAGCTATTCTGCAGGGTCATTTTTGACCTAGGAATAGGTTTGAAACTTTCTCGAGGGCCATGTTTAGAAATGACTTTTTTCCTGGTGTGGCTGCTCATTCTGATTACATTTCGGGAACCACTTGTCAGATTTCCATGGGGTTTTTTTATTTCGTACCTGAATAAATTTCTGAGGGCAAGACAAGCCCACTTTTTCAAGTTATTGTATCTTAAATTTGTCGTAAGCAATTAAAATTTATGTAATAAAGGTCTAACGAGTGACACTAAATTCAGTGCTGTGCTAAAATTTTGCAGCAAGGAAATTCAGCCAAAGGGCCTTGTCTTGCCCTGCAGTACCTATCTAGCAATAACCATAATGAATTTCACAGTGACAGCGCTGTTTTCAAATTCTCCAGGCCTGGAATAAGGGACCTATGGGAACCATTTTGATATACTCCCGTAACTTTAGAACCAGTGTGCACAGCTTCATGAAACTTGGTATTTCTTCAAATGTTTGTGTTCTGAGCCTACCCAAAAAATTTCATTCAGATATCTCAAGAAACAAGAAAGCTGGTGTTCTCGCAACCTTTGAGGGCTGTTTTCTCAGAATGTATTTTTTGCCTGGCGTGGCTGCTCATTCTGGCTGCTGCTCGGGAACTGCTTATCGGATTTCCATGGGGTTTTTTTTATTCCTTACCTGAATAAATTTCTGAGGGCAAGACAAGCCCTCTTTTTCAAGTTATTGTGTCTGAAATTATTCATAAGCAATTAAAATTTGCCTAATGAAGGTCTAATTGGCAACACTAAATTCAGTGCTGTGCTAAACTTTTCCAGCAAGGAAATATAGAAAAAGGGCTCTGTCTTGCCCTGGGGCACCTATCCAGGAATGACCACAATGAATTTCACAGTGCCAACACTATTTTCAAATTCTCCAGGCCTGGAATAAGCAACCTATGTGAACCACATTGATATACTCCTGTAACTTGAGAACCGGTGCCCACAGCTCCATGAAACTTGGTACTTCTTCAAATGGTTATGCTGTGAGCCTACCCTGAAAATTTCATCGATATATCAAGAAACAAAAAAGTCGGTGTTCAAGGGTAGCCTCCCCCCTTAAGGGAAGATGCTGCTCGGAAAAACTTTTTCTTTAATATCCGCCACAGCCTAATGAAATTTTCACCATTTGAAGAGTTCGCGCTATTCTTTTGAAATCTGCTTTTAATTTTGTGATAGCTCACTTGGTTTGCCTTCTGCATTTCATGGATTAGTGAAAACAATGCATGTTTGTGCACACTTGGGTCATAACAGTGAGCGCAAGGGAACACTACAAAATAGCTCAGATTGCTCCCTAAGAATAGCAGAATACAGTAAAGCATTGAGAAACAGTGTATCATTTGTTTTTTATTCTAGAAAACTGTTTTAAAACAAGACTCAATTTTACCATGGTTGACGAAGACATTTTCAAATTATCATACAGAATATGTTTGTTTAAGGCTGTGAAAGTGGTTTCTTTGTATATTCAGTATTTGTTAAAGCGTAAGCATGCCACCAAATTTCATTGTGATGAGACTACATAAAGTGCTCAAATTTTAGTGCACAAACTCTAAAAATGTCACAAAACGGAGAACAGAGAAAAACTCATTTGAAAGTTAGAAAATAAGTTTACTACTATTCCAATTACCCGATATTTATGAAATTTACATATGCTGGAAAAACTGTCCTAAAATAGCACACAGTCATAAAGCACCAGCCTCATATGTTGTCCCTTCACAGTCTCTGCCCTGTTCCATCAAACATGACTGCTAAGTCAGTGGACCCTGCGGCGTCTACTGTCAGCCGTCTGGCCCGTTCAATCTTTTTGACAACGGTGGCATGCAGTTTTTTTGGCTATGGCAGCGAAAGCTTTGTGATGCACTGGTTTTGGAGTGCCAAGTATAGCACACCAGCTGCTCGTGCCCGGCACTGATTGCGCGCACTGCGACCACCGACTTGAGGTACACGACGAAGGTGTCTCTCGCGCTACCGCGGATGGACGTCTCACCACTGCCATTGCACGACGGAGATACGTGGCTTGAGGTGTAGGTGCACGAGATGACGTCCGCAGGACATGCTTCATTTCGGCCATGCGGTTGCAAAAACAAAGCCAGTCCTTTTCGTTTTCGGACCGATTCTCTGACTGAAAAATCGCATTGCCTGCAGGTTGGGCATGCCGCGCCGCTGACGAGGTTGCTCAACTCGCTGATCTCGCAGATAACTGTGCTTGCGTGCTTGTCTTCATGCTTGCGGTCGCCATCAAACATCTTTAGCTTTCACTCTGATGCACTGACGAAGTTGTCGACGCTCCAGACAAAGTTCGAAGAACGTGCATCGGGTGTGCGTCATCGTTGCCGCGGTCAGGACTAGCAGCAGCCGAATCTGCCGGCACCGGCGCTCTCCGCTTGCGTTTGGGGCGCCTCCCTTTGTACTGGTGCCTTTTCAAGAACTTCCGTGCACGAAACTCTCGTTTCTCGCTGACATTCATGGCGGAAAAGAGTACAGAAACTCAGGCAGATGCGTTGGTTCTGGTCTTGGTCACAGCAGAAGACAGAGCGAGCGCATTTGTCGCGCATCCAAATGTGCCACAGGCAATGGCAGGGCTCCGATTGTACCATGTGATTTAAAAAGCCAGTCGTGGCGCTTGATTTCGGCAAGAAACAGTGCTTTTTTTCGTATTTTTATCAAGAATGCACCACTACCGAAGTAGCTCCTAGGAGAATAAAGCTAGGCCTACTTCCCCACGAAGATTCAAGAGCGGGCAACGGCGTGGGGCGAAATGCAGCGTGCCCAAAATTCGGTCAGATTTGCACTTTCACGAGCCATCGCGAGTGGTTTAATTGTGTTTTTGCTAACTTCCCGTTTATTCTCAGCTTTGATTTTTTGATACATGAAAGAAGAGGCTTGAAGAAATACAAAACCGAAGAAAACAGAAAATCGGCTTTTTCGAAAAAAAATTGTGGTTTTTTTCATCCGCATCTCCCCTTACAATGAACATAAATTCATTTCTGCAAGGACTTCGGCAGTGAAGCACACAAAAAAGCAGGCCAGGCAGATGCCACTTCGCATGACGACCACAGGTCATACGCTTGGTTTGCTGCTCCAAACCGCCAGCCAAGGCGTCACTACTCTCACGCGAGCACCAGTTCTTTGGAGGTTTATGATGTGAACTTGGGAGTGACGTGGCATTTGCCAGTAAACTGATCTGGCAACCTGTTTTACTTTGTGCGGTTAATTCGCACCAGTCGTCGGGTGCGAATCCTGTCATGCATACTTTCAATGCATTTTGTATTTGAAGGGTTTGCCAGGACTGCACTGATTCATCATAGAAATGCGTGTCACTGCATAACAGTGGGAAGCATAATCGAGGGTTCACTATAGTGAGAAAAATTTTAAGGGGGGACACGCCTCTTTGCGACCAAAAATTGGTCAAAAAATCGGATTTATCTTTTCATTGTCGCGATCCTGAGGTCAGTGTACAGCTGTCTATGAATTTTCATTGAAAAATACCACTTAATTCGTGAGTTATAGCATTCCAAAGACGTGAAACCACGTGCACGGTCCTTTAAATTGAGGTCCAGTCACACCGAACCTTGATCGCCCGCAGTTCAAGAAATACGCGCTCCGCCAGCGCCATTTTGGTTTCGTTTGAAAAGCCTCAATTCAGGCTATTCCCTATTCCGGTTGGCAACCATGAGCAAGCCCTGGAAGTGGTAAACAAAGAAACAAATTTGGGCAAAATGCTCACTGCTATTGGTTTTCCAAATCACGTGACTAAAATGGCAACGTTTGGTTGGCTGGTGGCGGCGAACGCTTGCGTCCTAGGCCATTTTGAGTTGGTCGGGCCATCTCGCTGCCATGGCCAACTGAGGTCTGTCGGGTGCTAAGTGCGAAATATTTCGATTTGCGCAAGTCTTAGGCTAAAAGCACTAAATGGGAGCGAATGGTAGAGATCTGAAGCGCACTGAGTATGCTACATCGTCGCACATTTGGCGATGACGCTCCGCAATGGCCAGATAATGCATTAACCGGTGGTACTTAGTGCGACAGCGAGGAATGGACACATATCCTTAGGGAAGGAAAGGTAGAGATCCGAAGTGCATTGGGTGCGCTGCATCATCGCATCCCATTATCTGCAATCAGCGATGAAGTGCCGACGCTTCACGATTGCCCGTTAACACCATCACTGGCACTGCTTAGCGCAACAGTGCAGATGAAGAAACAATACCTTAGCAGCTTTTGTGGACAGCCAGCAATGGTGCGATAGATTGAGCTTTCCGATAAAGTCGCGAAACGGTGTCCCGCAACATGCGGAATCTGAAACCTTGATGAAATAAACTTGCTCCTGAATGTTTTGAGGGGCAAGATGAGCAAACGATCGTATCATTTGTTAGAGGCTGACTGCGATCATTGTGCCGTTGTGAGATACAGTGGCACGCCGCAACTTTTGGAGGTCTCAGCGCAATGGCACTCGTTTTGGGTTCCAGCCTCCGCACCATGCCATCTGTTTGCCGGCAATTTCCTTGTTGCAAGCGCAATTAAGTCGATGGGAGATGATGCTTCCACAAGAGAAACCAGCCAGAACACCTCAGTGGTTTATATTTAGCCTTGGTACCATAAAAATATGTCAAAAACGTTTTCCCGATTTCTAAAAACTGCATTTTTCGCACATTCAGAATTTTGGAAGAGCGATATCTCCGCTTCTATATCAGCTATTACTACAGTTCTTAGTGTGCTAGAAAGATAAATGTGCAGGTTGTGCGGTGATGCTAGCTTCAAACCACTGCCTCTTTAGAAATATTTTCTAAATAAATCCTTTGTCTTAGTCATCAAAATGAGCTTTTTCTCTGTCAAGTTTTACCAGCTGTAACTATTGTCCAAGTCGTCCTGGAAGTCATCCAAGTCCCCACATTGCTATCGTGCAGTGAATCCAACCTAACTAAAGCCTGCGGGGAGTCGTTCACTACCAGGAGTGTTGAGGAAAACAACTGTACCTAACATGACTAGACCTCTTATATAGGCGGATATTTTCAAAGCACTGTCCACTGCAGTGTCGTTGCAAAGCAGGCCAGGCTTTGCGACACCTAGCGAGTAGTACATTGCCAGCATACCAGTGGGCAGCTTGTCACTTCAAAAAGCGCGTTACTATCAAGGCACTGTATTCTTGTTTTCGGGTTTCAGATAAACTTATGTGTTGCCATTTTCTGTGTCAACTGTGGATAAATTCAACTTTTTTGAGATTCGCTGCGAGCTGGATATACCCGGGATCAGCTGTAACAGGATTTGACTGAATGTGAAATGTGTGAAACGTCCCTCTATTTGCTATTTTAGCAGCAAGCTTAGCATAGACAAAAAGAACTTCTCTTAGAGCTTGTCTCATCTCCAGGGCTACCAAAGCTACACCTGTAGCTTGGGTGTAGCATGTAAAGCATATACAGTAGAATCTCAATACTAGTAGAATGTCAAGGAATGACGAGAAATATTATAATCCAAAATTCGTATCATCCAAAACGAGCCAAACCTGCGTGCAGAAGCACAGGAAATGCTTTCACGTAGATCCGTTTTCAGCTGATGAGGTTTATTGCACGTTTAGCATAGCGCATACTGCGCGCCTCCACTGGGCATGTGCTGATGGTCTCGATACGGCAGATGCGCCTGCAGCTAGCCAGCACCTGACACCCTCAGAGTAATCTGCGCATGTACAGTGGTGGCGCACGGTAAGCGGTAGCGATGGCAGTATGCGCTATACTAAATGTAAAGGCTTGTCTTAGCATGATCCGTCACCACAAACGGGTTCCTTGCCATGCCGACTGTGCATGCACAAATGACCCAGAAGGATGCACTGCTGCCACTACGCAGGTACAGCTTGGTTCTCACGGGTGCGGATCACGGCAGTGGATCATGCTATGTTAAATTTCTCTAAATCTCTGTTTACTGCTGCACACCACTGCACATTGTCGGAACTGGTGATTGTGCTGATGTGCATGAAGGCAGTGTTTAATATTCGTGCCACACGTGCACAAGAAATGGCAGTAAATACTTAAGACCTCAAGTGTGCTAATGTGATTATTTTCGGAGCGTTGCTACACGTCCACATTTAATGTCATTATATGTCAGTCATGAGGATGACAATGCCTTCCTTGCAGGCCTTGTCGGCATTCAGGGAATAAACGTAGCACAAAAAAGGCAGGGACTGACTTAATCCTTGTCTTTTTTTTTTGCGCAGTGTATTTTTTCTCTGAATCATGAATCAACAAGCCAAAGCTTCTACCCTTCTGCAGTCAAAAATTTCATCTGAATGCAAATTGTGCCACTGAGCACACACAGTCATTCATACGTACTATAAAAATTATTTTGCAGAAAATACCACTGTTCTTGCTTGACATGTTGAAAAAGTAGCCGTAAACTTGCATGTTGGCACACAAACCAGGGTACCTCTCAGAAGTGCTGGCAAAAGTGGTGCCGTTCATATCGAAAATTCAGTACAGATGCCTCATCTGACTGAAAGTTATGAATAAACCATTTGCTACTGGAAAGGAAGTTGTTACTAACAAAATATCATGCTTGTCTGCTAGTGAAATGGGGATCAGAGTACAGATTGCTCAGGCAAATAATTTGTGGAAAACTCAGTAGGTCACATATGGCAGTAAGGCTAGTGCATTAAATTTATGCATGTGGCACCACACAAATGCCATAACAACTTGAGGTAGTAAGCACTTAATAGCATTAAATTTGTTCACGTGGCACGAGTATAAGACTTGTTTAAACTCTGACGTAACGCAATTGCATGGCTTGGCAGCGTCAAGCTGGCAAGAGCGGGACCCTCTACAGTGCTGTGGCAGCTTTGGATGCGCTCTGACCACTGCAGTGCTGACATAGAACATGTCGATATTTCGCGCTGGCCCTGCCAAATCAGTGCCTGCTTTCATCATCAGCTCGCTGCTTTAATCCATGGCAGACAGAGAGTTAGATATTCTGCGCGTGCGCTTCCCCGACCACAGGTGTCTTGAAGGAGTGGCTGGACTGGAAAAATCAGCACTTGCCTGCATGCCGAGAACGTCAGGAGCATAAACGCACTTTGGTGCTCGAGGGTGCGGCCACAGCTCACGCGTTTGTATCATCTGTAGTGGTGCTGGAGGCTGCTCGGAATGCCCAAAATTCTGCACATTGTACCCAATGCACTCCGGCCAGGAGATTCATCGAATAAGTATCAACCGTGGTCATATCGTTGAGTTTCTACTGCAGCTGGTTGGATTACATGGCTGTGGGACACTGTGTGCTCCTGTGCTATTGAGTGGTGGCAAAGCATTCCTTGTCGGGACCTGCTCTTGGCTGTTTGATGGACTCGGCATTTTTTTTCTATACCTCATGTTTTCTCCACATGTTTAAAAAACAAAAGACGGTTGGCTGAGAATGGAATCTAATCATGCGGCAGTAGCAGTTCTTGGCGCAGCTGTGGATCCTTGCTATGTTGCTGTGATGTGCCTGCTTGCTATGATGTGCATTCTTCCTCTGTTCTGCCAGGACTGGGTGCCCAGGGCAGAAAGCCGCGCTCCTGTTTTTGAGAAAAGGTGAGGTCCTCCTCGTCAGCAGCACTCATAGCGCAGGCTGTCCAGGCCTTCCTTATGCATCAACAGTGCAACAGCTCTCCCCGCCAATGCCTTTTTTATCTGCTGTGGTCCAGGGAACAGTCGAGTTGAGTTTGCGATAGTTTGTTCATTTTACTGAGTAGATTCTGCATCCGAGATCACACTGACACTTGTGCCTTCAGTGCCTTCAGTCAGTAAATACCCTCAGTGCTGGTACTGGCTCTTGTTTTTCGATACAGCCAAACTGTGGTGGGTGCATGGCCTTGCTTCTGTGCTTTGTTAGCAGAGAAGCTGCAATGCTGCTGCTGCTGTTTACATTTAAACAGTGAAGCAAAGCATGTGCAACTTATTCAGAAGCAAGCCCAAATATCCTAATATCTGTTACCAAAAAGTTGCTTTTTCATAGTGGGCACCACATGTGCAACACATTTGTGCATGCTTTCGTTTCATAGATGCCCTACCATAACTAGCATTCACAGTGTTAAAGAGACGACACAGAGAGAAGAGACACACACAAGCGCTGACTTTGTTCTCTCTGTAGGACATTGGTCATGGCTTACTAACTGCCTGTGCCCTTACCCAAGTGCTTGTATGCTCAGGGGTCTGTTTGTCCAGCTGAATACCTTGCTTTCCCTTTTTTCTTTACAGCCAAAAGCGCAAAGTGACACGCAATGTTAGCATCCTGTCACTACAAAAGGAGCGCCAGCACCGTGGCTGAACTCTGCTACCGAGGCGGCAACACTGCTGCTCATCATCTGTTGTACAGGCTTGTTCCTCTGTCTCCGCGGAAGACCATCGCGGTGTTGTTTTAACTCTGCAACTGCGGGGCACCATGCCCCGCTCTTCCTGATCTGCTGTATTTATGTGTTCTGCTGGCTCAGCTGTTCAAATAAAACAGAGTATTGCGTTCCTTGAGTTCAAAAGCTGCAGAAACTGACTTTTCTCTGACAGTCGTTGCCACTATGAGGACGCCAAGTGAAGGTGCGTACGTATGCAAAGCACATTTTAGGTACTGCCATGTCTGTGATAACTTGCTTGCAGCTGGACAATAGCTGCACAAGCGAAGAATGTATCCAGTGGCAATTTGGAGCCTATGTTATGTGCCGTGGATTTCGTGCCTCTCCGATCAGTGCATAGATCTGTTTCATGTGGGTAATGATGCTGGAACTCAAAATTTCACCAAGACATTCAGTGTCCAATGCCAACATTCCAGCATGGACGCTTGTTTTGAGCAACAAATTGAGCTCATACCACTGTGGTTGTTTTAACATTTCAGCAACTTTTTTCTTCTGCAAACTAAAACGGTCTCTGGATACATGCCGTAAAGCCTTGCTAATATTTGGTATTCCGGCTTACCCTCATCTAAGCCGGTGGCATCGGTAGCTTGTTAATTGAAACGTAGCTCTACTCATGCGAATTAATTTTGATGGGTTTCCGGCAGCTGCCCTTGAGGTGACATGACCAGGGCAGAAAAAGATTGCCCAGATATTTGTTCTACCTGTATTGCATGATGCAGTGTTATACGCACCCCTCGGACATGTGACAGCAGGTGTGACATGACCGAATAGAAACTGCATAGTTGGGGTTGGTGCCGTCGCGGTACCTGAGTGGTTAGGCGCTCTGCTGCTGGTCCGAAAGACGGGTTCGATCCCTGCCGCGATGGTCGAATTTCAATGGAGGCGCTTGAGTCCCGCGTAGCTGCGATGTCAGTGCACGTTAAAGAACCCCAGGTGGTCGAAATTTCTGGAGCCCTTCACTACGGCGTCCCTCGTAGCCCGAGTCGCTTTGGGAAGTTAAACCCCCATAAACCAAACCAGTTTGGGTTCCACTTTTCTCGCCGCTCGCGGCCAGCTCCTCCCTCTCAATGGCCGTAGCCGTTGAGGCGCCGTACGAACGGCACCAGCGGGAAATATCAACTGGCTAAATAAATATTTCCTCATTCACTTTGGAAATCGTAATAGACACGTAGTTCATCTCGGAAGCAGACGACCGGGTTCTCGCAAAGTGAGTAAATCGTACGGAGAGTTTGTGCCATCTTCTAGCGGATCATTCGATAAATCCACCTTCTAATGATTCGAACGTTTTTGCCGGACCAATCCTAAATTGAACTGAAGGTAGACTAAGTTCGTTTATATTAAGTAGATGCACAGTCTCCAAAATGCCGCCATAGAGGTGGCGGAAGCCCATAGTCACTGAACGGCTTGCTCATCGTTACAGGACAACAGCAGTTCTAACGCAAACTATGGGGATAGGCTACCCCGTCTCAAGCCCCCTGCTGTGCACGGTTCCTAGAGAGATTCACGAATACCTCATGATCCCCATTCCTAAGAACATGCACCCTGAACATCACGTAGCCCGCCGTCAGGCTCGAGCAAAAGCCCTGCAGGAAGACTTCGCTCACAGCCAGGAGGCAGCGCACGTGGATACGTCGGTGAACATTACAAAAAAGCTTGCACTAGCTGTCGTCAGTCACAGTGGCGCACCCCTATATGCCGCTTCATCCTACCCGACAGCCCGGCTGAAGCCGAAGAGGCGGCCATATAGCATTTGCCATCGATTACACCTGAGAAATGTTAATCCTTGGCGACTCTAAAACTGCGGTGGTCAGACACTGCCGTGGGAAAGGACTACCTATCCACTATCGAACTCTTCCGCAACATCTTCCTCGAAAACCTCCAGATTTGAATTGTATGGGTTCCGGCGCATTCGGCCAACCCTGTAAATGATCGAGGCAGCCCGCCGTTTCGTCGACTGGGGCGGTGAGCTTCCCTTACCTATGATCGGCGTGAGTGCGTGTGTCACTCATGCCCATATCCTGTACCCCGGGGCACTCCGCCGGAGGGCCTGCACCTAACCCCAAACAGCGGGCGCCGGCTGTGCTTACCTGTGACCTGTACGTCCGAGTCGCGGGCAGAGCCATAAAGGGCGCTGAACGCAAAGGACCCAAGACCATCTGACAAAGCTGCACCCGCACAGGCAGTCGCCACACTTATGTTAAATTAGCGTCTGCTCTCTCCAGTGCCGCGACTAAAGCCTGGTTAATGCCTTTCAATGGCACGAATTACGTGCACTACCCGTCAAAACTTTGTGTTGGCGTACGTATCGCCGAAAACGCTATCTCCACATGTAGCTTGGGCAGGTGGCCTCAAAATGACGGGCTCTGCAGGGTTCCCGCACCGAAACGCAGGTTGCAAGCCTTCATCTCAGGGTCCATCCAGTGGCTTCCAAATAATTTATGCCATGAACAAATCACGTTTCCCGTAAGCTTTTGACCTCCGTTGTAGCCATTCTTCCGATAATGGATTTCTAGCAATGGTTTTATTCATAACATCCTTATCCTCCACGGCCTAGGAGTTAAAGAATCCTACAGGATCTCCCCACAAAAATTTGGAATGCTGTCGAATGCGCAAAAGAATATAGTTACGCATCTTCCGCATGGGGAGATGCCGAACGATCGCCCTCCGCGTGGCAGTCGTGGCCGAGTGGTTAAGGCGATGGACTTGAAATCCATTGGGGGTCTACCCGCACAGGTTCGAATCCTGTCTACTGCGCGAAAGGATGTTTTTATTTCTTTTGCCCCTTCCCGCACAGTGAAAGAGGGCATATTCAGCGAATGCACCTGATGTGGCAGTCGTGCCCGGGTGGTTAAGGCGATGGACTAGAAATCCATTGGGGTCTCCCCGCACAGGTTCGAATCCTGTCGACTGCGCGAAAGGACGTTTTTATTTCTTTTGCCCCTTCCCACACAGTGAAAGAGGGCATACTCAGCGCGTGCATGTGATGTGGCAGTCGTGGCCGAGTGGTTAAGGTGATGGACTAAATTCCTTGGGGTCTCCACGCACAGGTTCGAATCCTGTCGACTGCGCGAAAGGACGTTTTTATTCCTTTGGCCCCTTCCCACACAGTGAAAGAGGGCATACTCAGCGCGTGCACCTGATGTGGCAGTCGTGGCCGTCCTTCAAAGGACTATCAAAAAAGAATTACCATTGGATCCATATGGAATCCGATTCCTGCCTACAGCAAAAGATGGCATGCCGTTTGATATAGTAATGCTCGCGGGCCTCCATAGCATATGGCGCTCCCGAATGGCAGGATTTCATTGTGACCCGGATGCGCGGCCTGCGCGATTGCATTTCCGTGAGACAATGCACAAGTTCATCGAGGTTCTGAAAACACAAGCATCTCCCCCTGAGTGGCTTTCAAAGCTCGAACCTTTGACGGTACTCAGGGAATTTTAAACTGACAAGGCCTGCCCCTCTGGGAACTGTAGGCTACCTTTTTGTAGTTTGGGTGTCTACCCGTGTATGTTTTTTGTTGTACTCTGTCGAAGCCCGGCAATAAAGAAAAAAAAAGTGGCAGTCGTGGCCGAGTGGTTAAGGCGATGGACTAGAAATCCATTGGGGTCTCCCTGCACAGGTTCGAATCCTGTCGACTGCGCGAAAGGACGTTTTTATTTCTTTTGCCCCTTCCCGCACAGTGAAAGAGGGCATACTCAGCGCGTGCACCTGATGTGGCAGTCGTGGCCATCATTCTGCTTCCGGCCGCCGAGCTGATCGGATCGCAGTATCATGGGCTCCAGCGTGGCGGCGACAGCGGCCTTCGACGGCCGCGGGAACAGGATTGAAGACTGTGAAGATAAGGATTACCAGATCGTTTTGCCGACACTGCCAACAGGACGTGTTGTTTTCAACACGGTTTTTCTTCACGGAGACGTGCGAGCGAGGCCGTTTCGGGTCGAGGATTTCCGTGACGCCCTGGCCGAAACCGGTACACTCCCCGACGTGGTCGCGTTGGGGGCGTACCAAATCAACCATGTGTGGGGAGTCACCCTGCGGAGCACGGAGGCAGCAAAGAAGTCGCTCGCCTTCAATGAGCTGCAAGTTAAGAGACGCCGCTGCCTTATCAACGACCCGGAATACCAACAGGTAAAGCTGCGGCTACACTGGATGCTTCATGGTGTGGCCGACGACGACATCCGGACGGCATTAGCGGCGTTTGGCAAAGTGATTGACGTTACGCGAGAGCGGTGGCAGATCCAAGGCGTCAATGGCAAGAGCTCAACGACAAGAACTGTCCTACTGAAATTGAAGCCCGGTCTTAAAGTGGATGACCAACCACACCAGGTACGCGTCGCCGGAGAGTTGGCTCTTGTCGTGGCGCCTGGAACTCCAATGCAGTTCCTGCGCTGCCACGGTACGTGTCACGTGCGGCGTGAATGTAAAGTTCCCCGCTGTACGAAGTGTCGGCGGTACGGTCACGCGGACGCCGTCTGTGTCCGCACTTATGAGGTGGCTACGGGCGCTGTGTCGAAAGACGACTCTGCGGAGCTCCTGATGGACGTATAGCCTAGGCCGAAGAATCTGCAAAAGGCATAGGCGAACCCGAAAAGCACGCTGGCGCGACGGACTCTTCGGGACCATCCAGCAGCGATGGTGGGTGGAAGCCTGAAGGGGCAGAATCTTCGACAAATGGGATGGAGGCGTCGAGTGATGAAATAAGCTCGCCGGCGCTCTCAAGAAACCGAGCCAGCGACTCCGAACGAGAACCATGACAAGAGCGGCGCCCGTACTACCAGTGGTCCTGCCCCAGCGAGGAGATTACATGCCCAGACCGGAACCGATGGAGACAAGGCGGCAGCCCCTAGTGTCGAGGAGCCGCCGGCAAGAACGACCCAAGGACGGCGGCCATCCATCCGACCACGACCTAACGTGTCGACGGAGAGGAGAACCCTCGACAGACCGCCTCCGCAGCCAGGCCTGGAACCAGCACCGGATGGCTCCGGTGTCAAAGACGTCGTCTAGCCACGCGCTAGACGGGAAGGGTAAGCATCATGTTCCCGGCCTCTTCTGTATGAAAATGGCTCCTGCGTCCCCCATAAAAGTCGGTACACTTAACGTCAGGGTACTGGCACGCAAGAAGAAGCAGAGCCAGGTATCACGCATTTTAACTGAGCATGACATTGACGTCTTGGCAGCGCAGGACACGAAAATTGACGGGGAAGAGACCGGGAACATGGTGCGACGTTTCACGTCTAGGTTTTTTGCAGTAGTGTCCCACGCTATAGGCACGTCTGCGGGCTGTGTCATTTTTGTTAAGTATGTAACGGGATTTGAGGTCCAGGGATATATGGCGTGTCCATCGGGTAGATGTGTTTTGGTTGACTTCGTGTACAACAAAACATATTGGCGCATAATTTTTGTGTACGCTCCAAATGCGGTGGATGAAAGGAGTTTTTTTTTTTTTAGAGCCTTAAAAAGTACTTAATTTGTGAGAAATCCCTGATCGTCATGGGTGACTTCAATTGCGTCCTGAGAGGGTGTGATAAAACCAGTGCACGGGCGTTTAGGGACAGAAGCACTGAGGCACTCACTCTCAGAGGTTATAGCGACGTGCAACCTCGATGATGTGGCGGAATGTTTAGAAGGCGAGCGTTGTGTGAGGTTCACACATTTTCAGCGCTCAAGCCATGCACGGCTAGATCGCATTTATGTGTCGCCGGATGTTATTTCAAAATGCAGTACCTACAGTGTAGTACCGGTATCATTTTCTGATCATTGTTTAGGGGAGTGTGGGATAGGGACAAAGAAAAGAGGAAATCAGTTTTTTTGGGAGATGTGGAAACTAAATAATAAGCTCATTACAGACGACATCTTTAGCAGGAAAGTAAATGAAGAAATCGGCAAATTAGAGAGGCGGGGAACTGAAATTATGGCAGCAGTGGGAACTTTGCAGACAACAAATAAAGATAGCAGCGATCGAAAGGTCAAGCTGTATGCGACAAGAGGAGAAGCGTGAGGAAGAAAATGTAAGATCTTTACTGGCTAAGCTTGTCGAAAAAGAAAGCGAAGAGCCTGGAAAATGGATAGACGACATTAGAAAAATAAAACACAAAATTGAACTCTTCGATGAAGAACGCTATCGTGGCGCGCTTGTGCGGGCTAGGGCGCAAGATGTAGCAACTGGGGAGACACCGTCAAAACGAGCGCTAGGAATTGAAGAAGCGCATGCTCAGCGAAACCACATTGAAAAGATTGATTGGGGTGGGGCGTTATCTGGAGAAAGCCGTCATATCCAGAAGTCATTTCTTGAATATTATCAGGTGCTGTTTCCAAAGCAAGAAGTGGATGTGAGCGCATTCAAGGAAAAGTTTCTTGGCGTTTTACCGCGACTAGATGACGAACAGAAAGAAAGGTTGGAGCTGTCGATAACTGCGTCAGAGGTCGAGCATGCGATAGAAAATTTGAACCTTGGAAAATCACCTGGACCTGATGGATTAAGCGCGGCTTTTTAAAGCATATAAACACGAAATAGTGCCAGTACTGACAGCAGTGTATAATGAAGCCTAAAAAGTAAATGAATTGCCTCCGTCTTACGGTACACCCCACACAGTATTAATTCCTAAATATGATGAAGCAGAAAAGGTACAACAGGTCACAGCATATCGCCCTATCGCACTCACAAACGTAGATTATAAAGTTTTCGTGAAGATTTTAGCCCGTAGACTACAGTCAGTTATTCAAGATATAGTCGGTCCTCACCAGACGTGTGGGATCAAGGGACGCTCCATTGTTACCAATGTTCATAGAGCGAGGTGTGTGCTTGAATGTTGTGATCATACAAATAGCGGTGTAGCAATACTTCAGCTTGATCTTGAGAAAGCATTTGATTGTGTTCCGCACGAAATCCTGTTCTGCATACTCGACCATGTAAATGCAGGGTCCATTATTCGCGAGGGAGTGGCCTTGGCGTTCCGGAGCTGCACGACAAGACTAATTGTAAATAAGAGTTTGGGGGCCCCCATCGTCCTGCAGCGTTCGGTGCGCCAGGGTTGTCCCCTTAGCCCCCTTCTAATCTGCATTTACATCAAAGCGTTGTGTTTGAATATCATGAAAAATGAAAAAATTCGTGGCTCCAGCTTCAGGCGGCAGAAGTTAAGCTGCAGGCCTATGCGGATGATGTGGCAGTGTTCACAGTGAATCGGGAAGGTGTAACCGAGGCCGTGGCATGTGTAAAAGAATTCACTAAAGTCACAGGCAGTAAAGTGAATTGGTCAATGTCCCTGGGGTTTTGGCACGGAGAATGGCCAATGAAGCACGACAATTTTGCGAACATGTCCTGGGTGACGACCCCAGTAAAGTACTTGGGCGTCGCACTATAGACCGTTATCGCGATAGCGAACCGTACTGGAGAGAACAGACGCAAGCCATGCGTGAAAAGGTTGAGTGGTGGAAAGGGCATCATCTGTCAATTTTCGCAAGGGCCACAGTGTGTAATCTGTTTTTTATGTCTAGGTTGTGGTACATGATGCAAGTGTTGTATTGTGCAAGGATGAACGTACAGAGATTGCACCGGATCTTTGCCGCTTTTGTATGGGCTGCAGGCTGGGAACGATGCAGCCGGACGAATTTGTTTATGCGGGTCAAGGATGGTGGCCTCAGTCTGGGGCACTTCGGTGGCAGTTCGTAAGCAGATTTTTTTTTGTGCGTGATGTAAGGGATCCGTTCTTGCGCACTGTGTGCCAATTAAGGCTTGGAAATCACTGCCGGATTTTGTTGTCTCAACCGAAAATTTATCGGGACGTATTATTGGTTACTTGAGAGAGGTTGTCGCGAGTGTTCGATTCCTATCTGTTCGGTTTTCGTATGAGTATTTGTCTTCTGTTAGCAGGAAGAAGTTGTATAGGGATTTGTGCGATGTAGTTCTTCCACAACCTATGTACAGGGCGATATACAGTGGAGGCCTGGGACGCGACCTACTTAAGCGTGTGAAGGCGATGCAGGTGCCGCCAAGGGCAAAAACATTCTTCTTAAAGTTACATACCGGAACACTACCAGTAAAGAAATTTTTGGAGGGGAAGCATTTATTTCTACCTTGGGGATCACATTGTTTAATCTGTAAACAACCGGAGACAATAGACCACGTTTTTTTGCATTGTTGGGAAGGGGTATACTTCTGGGACATCTTGCAAAGGACTTTAAAAAAGGAATTTCCGCTAGACTCTCATGGAATACGGTACTTGCCTGTAGAGAGTGAGGATGGGACACCATTCGACCTTATTATGCTAATGGGCGTCCACTGTATTTGGCGCTCCAGAATGGCAGGATATCATTGCGATCCTGATGCACGGCCAGCGCGGATCTATTTTCAGGAGTGTACGTACAAGTATACTGAAATTCAGAAAATCGCTCCTGAAGCACCCGAGTGGCTTGAAAGAGTAGAGCCATTGGTGGCGCTTAGAGAGTTTGAGTTTTAATATGACGAAGCCACAACCCACCAGGTGGATAGTGTCAAGTGTTGTTCATTGTGCGCTGTAAGTGTATTTGTGTATTGTGGTTCTTGCCGAAGTCAGGCAATAAAGAAAAAAAAAAGTGGCAGCCGTGGCCGAGTGGTTAAGGCGATGGACTAGAAATCCATTCGGGTCTCCCCGCACAGGTTCAAATCCTGTCGACTGCGCGAAAGGACGTTTTTATTTCTTTTGCCCCTTCGCGCACAGTGAAAGAGGGCATACTCAGCGCGTGCACCTGATGTGGCAGTCGTGGCATTTCGCTTCCGGCCGCCGCAGCGTACGTACGTATGATGCGAAGCTCTGAGCGCGCTTCGTTATCGGTCATGCCTGGCCGAGGTTTCAGTGAGCGACGGCCAACAGTGGGCTATCGCTTAGTTCTACCTACGCTGCCTACGGGAGACGCGATGAAGACTACGGTTTTCCTTCACTGCGATATTGCCGGGCGGCCTTATCGCATACAGGATTTTCGCGAGCCATTGGAAACAGCCGGTGTTCTACCCTTCGTGGCTGGCATTGGGCCCTTTTAAATGTCGCATGTGTGGATGTTGAAGCTGAAAACTGCGAAAGCGAAGGAACGACTACTGACAGAAGGAGCACTGGAAGTGAAAAAACGCTACTGTGCAGTCATTGAACCCAACAAACGTGAGTTGGCCTTCAGGGTGCACTGGGTGCCCTTCTATGTGTCGAATGAGTCTGTGCAGAAGGCTTTTGAAGAGTTCGGAGGTGTGACAGATGTGAGCATTGTAACAGTCTGGGTTTCGAAGACGCCGAGTCGGCAACCCGGCTGGTGCGTATTTTTCTGAAGGAGGGGCTCTCGATCGATGATTTACCCCACATGTTCAAGTTTTACGCAGGGCAAGTGTTAGTGGTGGTGCCTGGACGTCCACCAATATGCCTACGGTGCAAGAGGACGGGACATATTCGACGCGACTGCCGCAGGCCGAGGTGCAGCTTGTGTCGGTCCTTCGGACACGAACGGGAAGGATGCGTCCACACGTACGCTCGTGTGGCCACGGGTACTGCTCCGGCGCAAGACGACGGAAGCGAGCTGCTTATGGACCAAGAGGAACTATGCGGAGGAACTTTATATCAGAGTATCCCGAGAAATTCTGGCGTTTGGTCTCTCCAACCTCGAGGATCAATAATGAGTTTGAAATCAATGGTGTTCTGGTCAGTGATGCACAAACAGTATCTAATGTATTCAATGAACATTTTAAGTCCGTATTTACTGATGACAATAATATCTTTCCAAAATTTGAAGCTTCACTGCCGCCTCTGGATGACCTTGTAATTAGTGAACATGGAATTTTAAACATGTTACTTGGCCTTGATATAAAGAAATCACCTGGACCAGAGAACATACCTAATGCCTTTTTGAAAAGATATGCACAATGGACATCTAAATATTTGTTTGTTTTATTTACAAGGTCCTTAAATGAAGGTCAAATTCCGAGAGACTGGGGGCACTGCTAGAGTGAAACCGCTTCATAAAAGTGGAAACAAGCGATTGATCAAGAACTACCGCCCTATTTAACTCACATCGACTGCTTGTAAACTACTTGAACACATAATTCACAATCGCATATCAAACTTTCTCGAAGCTAATAATTTTTTTACTAAGTGTCAGCATGGATTCAGGAGGGGTTACTGAACTTGTACACAGCTAGTCGAAACTATACGTGATTTTGCCTCGTCAATTAACAATGGAACGCAGTTTGATGCCGTATTTATGGACTTCTCGAAAGCTTTTGATAAGGTTACTCACGAAAAGTTACTTTATAAATTAGACACAGTACTTCATAACGAACAACTAGTAAAATGGATTTCAGCCTACCTCTCAAACAGAGAACAATTCGTTGTTTTTAATGATAATTCTTCTGACAGGCTTACAGTTCACTCTGGCGTCCCTCAGGGCTCTGTTCTTGGGCCTCTGTTGTGTTTAATATATATTAATGATATTTTCACTAACATTCCTGTGAAAATTAGACTTTACGCTAATGATTGTGTTATTTAGACAAGTAAAATGTCTCCGATCAGCTATTACTTAATAATGCGTTGTAAACAGTTTTCGCATGGTGTGAAGCATGGCAAATGTCCATAACTTTGAAAAAACTCTACTAATGAGAATTACTCACAAAAAGAAAGCCTTACCCTTCGATTATTTTATTAACAACATGACAATGACAGAAGTAACAGAATATAAATATCTAGGGCTCTGGGTCACTAACACTCTTAGCTGGAATAAACATATTGACTTCATAACGTGTAACGCTTTTCGTAAATTGTTTTTCTTGAGACGGGCATTGCGGTTGTCTACCCCATCTGTTCGCCTACTTGCTTACAAATGTATTGTTCTGCCTACCTTAGATTATGCTGCTATCATTTGGGACCCATTCACCCAAACTAACATGAATAAAATAGAGAAGGTTCAAAAGAGGGCGGCACGCTACATATATAACAATTACCGACGTACATCAGTAACACATCTTTTAATCCAAGCTGGCCTTCCGACAATAACTGAGCGAAATCGTTGTGCACGACTTAAATAATGTATCAATTAATCAAAAGACACTACAGAACTCACCGATCTGCTTGTTTTTTCGTCCGGATATGCGACGCGACAACGACACCAGCTAGCTTTAACTCCTTTTCGCGTTCGAAATAACTGCTTTAAATACTCATTCCTTCCACGAACTATTTCCGATTGGAATAACCTCGCTAACAATGAAGTGCTGCAGCCGTCACTGACATTGTTCTCGCAACATATCACCTAGTTTTATTGCATTTGCTATTTCACTGTTCTGTTGTATATGTTTAATTGTTGTATTCGCAATGGTACAGAAGAGCTTCAACTTGCACTGTTATTTTTGTTTACCTTTGCCTGTTTTGTTAAACTGCCTAGTTTGTATCCCCACCCTGATAAAATCCCAACTACGGGATTGCAGTATCAATAAATAAATAAAAAAAACTGGAGAACGCCGGAGCCCCGCCCCTTTCAGGACTCAGCGACGGCCCTGCTTTCCAGCAGCCAGAGCTGCCTGCTGGCAACGAGAAGTCACAAGGTGAACCCGCTGCAGAAACGACTGGCAAGAAGGCGGATGCTGCTGTGCCGCCAGAAGAGCCAACGAAGGAGGGCACTACAGGCGACCACGACTCCGAGGCGCCGATGGATGCGACAGTCGCTTCCATTAAGCGAACTCGTGACTACGAAACGGCACCGGCTACGGACCGAGAGCTTCGTCGGCTAGAAAGGCGTTGGAGATGGGAGGGAGCCAAGAAAGGCAAGTTAGCCTTGTCACGGTCCTCGTCGCTCACTCGCGACGAGAGACCGAAGCAGTGAGCGTTATAAGCACTGTTGTTTGTTTTCTGTGTGTAAGCTATGGCTTACTTGAAGAAACCGCTAAAAATTGGCACTCTGAACGTACGAGGACTTGCCTCGAAGCTTAAGCAAGTGCAGTTGAACCGACTGCTCGGCGAGTTAGATCTAGATATCGCGGCTATTCAAGAAACAAAAGTTGAGGATGACCAGCAAACAGTTAACATGGTGCTTGGTTTTCGGTCACGATTCAATGTTTGTGTAAGCCATGCGGCTGGTTTGTCGGCGGGATGCTGTCTTTTCCTGAGGAAAAACATAGGCATAGTAGAGGAACAAATAACTTGTGCAAGGGAGCTGTTTATCGTGTGTGACTTCACATACGAAACACTCGCAGTGAGGGTTGTTGTCCTGTATGCTCCTACGATACAAAAGGAACGCCGCGGATTTTTTGAACAGTTAGGTTCGTTCCTTGAGTGCAGTCGAGTGCTCATATTATTGGGTGATTTCAATTCTGTTTTGGACCCTAAAGATTGTTCAAAAGAAAAAAATGTAGAAGACCCGAATGCTGATTTGTTGAAGAGTGTCCTGAACGAGTGCAGCTTAGAGGACGTAATGGACCTGGCGAAAAGTCATAAACATGTGCATTGTACGCATTTTCAAGGAAGTAGCCACGCACGACTCGACAGAATATACGTGTCGCCGGAGTTGTCGCCTTCCTGTGAGCAGTATGAAGTGAAGCAAGTGTCCTTTAGTGACCACTGCCTAGTTACGGTAACTTTGGGAGGAAGAAAGCAGCGTAAAACAAAAATGAACTGGCATATGTGGAAGCTAAACTCAAGGCTTATAGAAGACGACATATTTTTAAGAAAAGTCAAGGAAAGCATGGATATGTTTAATAATAGTGAAGCAGGATGTATTGAACCTTGGGAACGCTTTAAGCAGGAGGTGAGAATTCATGCCATTGAGCGTTCAAGCATAATAAAGTATGAGGGAAAAAAAGAAGAGAAGCAGCTGCGAGAGCTTCTGGCAAATTTAGGGCGTGAAGAAAAACAAACGCCGGGCATGTTCATGCATGATATAAAGGGCGTCAAAGTTAGGCTAGAAGCTTTAGATGCTCAGAAGTACAGAGGGGCAGCGATAAGAGTGCACGCACGGAAAAATGGCTTACTGGCGAAACGCCAACAAAACGCGCGCTCTCAGATGAAAAGCGATACGCGCGCTCTAACGAGATCTCAGTTATCGAATACAAAGGGCAAATCCTGAGTGATCAAGCTGGAATTTCGAGTGCATTCGTAGAACATTACCGTGATCTGTTTGCAAGCAAAGCACCAAGGGAAGAAGGGTTTCGGGAGAACTTTTTTCCACTTATGCCAATATTAGGAAATGAGATCACTGAAGAACTACAGAAGGAATTAAGTATTGAGGAAAAAATGACTGCAATTGATGAACTGGATGCCGGAAAGTCGCCGGGACCTGATGGTTTGAGTGCGGCCTTTTATAAGAGCTTTAAATATGACCTTGCCGCTATGCTTTATAACCTTTTCAAGGAGTGCTTTGAGGTCGGTAAGCTGCCACCTTCGTTTAACAGTGCCCATACGGTCTTAATTCCCAAGACAGATGACCCAGCCAAACTGGTAAATGTTACAGGATATAGACCAATTACGTTAACAAACGTTTATTATAAAATTCTGATGAAAGTGATAGCTAAACGATTGCAATACGTCATAAAGGATATTGTAGGACTTCAACAAACGTGTGGAATAAAAACCAGAAGCATATTTAAAAATATTCATGTAGCACGCAGCGTGCTCGAGTGCTGCGATGCTCTAAATAAGAAAGTGGCTATGGTTTAAATTGACTTTGAAAAAGCGTTCGATCGCGTGTCTCATGAAATACTCTACAGTTTGTTGGAACATATTGGTATTGGTTCAGTTGTTCTCAAAGGGATAAAAATGGCTTATGCATGTTGCTCGACACGCCTTGTGATAAACAAACTGTTATCTGAAAGAATTGATCTAAGGGCATCTGCTCGACAAGGATGTCCAATGGCCCCTCTCCTTTTTGCAATTTATTTGGAGCCTTTTTGCAGGATGATAACTGTGAGTGGGAACATCCGAGGTTTTAGGTTGGCAGCGTGTGAGGTGAGAATACTGGCATACGCTGATGACGTAGCGCTCTTTTGTGAAGACCGAAAAAGTGTTGTAGAAGCGTTACAAGTAACTGAAAGGTTTTGCAGGCAAACTGGCAGCGCTGTTAATTTAGACAAATGTCTCGGAGTCTGGCATGGGCAATGGGACTTAGAGCCAGAAATGTTCTGCGGGGTCCGATGGGCTACAACTCCCGGAGTTTGGGAGTCCCGCTGGACAAATATGGGGAGAATACCAGTTACTGGAATGAAAAAGCAGAAGAAATTCGGGACAGTACGAAAGGGTGGATGGGCCGTAACCTTTCCATTTTCGCGCGTGCTGCTGTATGTAACACCTTTCTTGTTGCAAGGATCATGTATTTACTCCAAGTATTATATTGTGCACGAAGCAATATCCAAAGGTTCCATCGGGTCTTTGCTGTTTTTATTTGGGCATCCAATTGGGAACGAATTCGCAGAGATAATCTCTTCCGGAGGGTAAAGGTCGGAGGACTGTCTCTTATGCATCTATATGTACGGCAGGTGGTTTTAAGATTTTGTTTCTTGAGTGACCAAAATGACGCCTTCTTGCGATAATTCATACAAACCATGCTATCTAGTGCACTTCCAGAATTCATTGTCTCTTCGTGCAATGCTCGGAGGTACACAGTGTCTCGCTTCCTGCGAGAGGTGGTCTGGTCATTCAGGTTTTTGCAAGTGCGGTTCTCTCTAGAGTATTTAGCGAGTGTAACGCCGAAGCGATACTAAAAGGATCTTGTTGAGCAGTTGTTTCCAGCTCCACTGTGCAGAATCTTATATTGCGAAGGCCCTGGAAAAGACGTTCTCAGGCGAGTTAAGATGATTGTTGCGCCTGGCGTTAAAACATTCTTTTTCAAATTGCATACAGGAACCCTACCAGTAAAACCATGGCTAGGGGAAAAGGGCCTCTCTGTTCCTTGGGGCTCAAACTTTCTCTTTTGTAGAAAGCCAGAGACGTTAGAACACGTGTTCCTGGATTGTTTGGATGCAGTGTTCTACTGGGATGTTTTGAAAAGAACCCTAAAAAAAGACTTGCCATTGACACCGCGCGGAATTCGGTACCTGACCACTGAAAGTGATGTTGCACAGTATGATTAGATTATGTTATTGGGCCTTCACAGCATTTGGAGGTGTAGAATGGCTTTAAGACATTGTGACTTGGATGCACGATCGGTATGTGATTATTTTGTCGAACATATGTATAAATTAAGAGAAGTCCTGAAGCAGCAGGACAATGCGGATGATGTATTGAGTCTGATGGACCAACGTGTTGTAATGAAAGCCCATTAGACATGGTTGTCTGCCAAGGGGCATGGAAACTACGATATTTTATCGATGTGTATATTCATGCAATAAAGAAAAAAAAGCAGTCGTGGCCGAGTGGTTAAGGCGATGGACTAGAAATCCATTGGGGTCTCCCCGCACAGGAGCGAATCCTGTCGACTGCGCGAAAGGGCGTTTCTATTTCTTTTGCCCCTTCCCGCACAGTGAAAGAGGGCATACTCAGCGTGTGCACCTCATGTGGCAGTCGTGGCCGCATTCTACTTCCGGCCACCGAGCGTGACGGACGCAGGATCATGAGCTCCGGCGGAGCGGCGACAGCGGCTCTTGCTGGCCGCGGAAACAGGATCGAGGGAAACGAAGATACGGATTATCAGGTTATCTTGCCACAGCTGCCTACCGGACGTGTGGTTTTAAACACACTTTTTCTGCACGGTGATGTTCGTGTTAGGCCCTTTCGGGTCGAGGATTTTTGTGATGCGCTGGCCCAGGCTGGTACGCTCCCTGACGTGGTGGCTTTGGGGGCGTACCAAATCAACCACGTTTGGGCTGTGACTTTCAAGACCGCTGAAGGAGCCAAGAGGCTTCTCGCCTTCAAGGAACTGAAAGTGAAAGGACGGTGATGTCTTATCATCGATCCGGAAGACCAACAAGTCAAGCTACGACTCCACTGGATGCTGGAAGGCGTGGCCGACGAAGACATCCGGACGGCTTTTGCTGCGTTCGGGAAGGTAACCGAAGTTACACGGGAACGGTGGCGCGTCCATGGCGTCCACGACAAGGGATCTACAACACGAACTGTGCTCCTAAAACTGAAACCTGGTTTGAAGGTCCACGATCTGCCTCACCAGATACGTGTCGCCGGGGAGTTGGCCCTTGTTGTGGCGCCGGAGCGACCGATGCAGTGCTTGCGCTATGTCATGGCACGGGCCACGTTCGGCCACGTCGGCCACGCCACGTTCGGCAGGCGTTACGGCCACGCCGACAGCGACTGCGTCCGCACATACGCAGTGGCAACCGGGCTGGCAATGGGGGTCGACACGACGGAGCACATTATGGACGTCGCCGAGACAGAAAAGGCGGCAAAGGGAACCGACGTGACGACGAAACCGGCGGTGACGACGGAGTCTTCGGGGCACCCGTGCGGCGACGGAAACACGGCCAGCGGCGGTGGGAAGGAACCGGGGACGGTAATTCCTGCTGGGACAAATGAAGGGTCGTCCAGCGACGGGACCAGCCATCCGGCTTAAAATGTCGACCAACCACCGACCAGCGAGGAACAGATGGACCATAGCGGCGCCCGTGTGACGACCGTCGCCGCCCCAGCCAAGCGACCTCACGACCTGACCGACAACGAAGGGGACAAGCCCGCAGCTGGCGGCGTTGAGGAGCCGCCAGCAAAAACAGCCCAGTCCAGGCGATCATGGATGGATGGATGGATGGATAGATACGGCTGAACCCTTTACATCGGGCGGTGGCTCAAGCCACCTAGCCATGTCTTGTGAAATTTTACTCCTGTCTTGCTTTTAGCCACCAATCAGATAACCTTCGCTTGGTTACTTCTAACCTCTTAAAATCCACTTTCCCTTCACTATCCCTAAACCCCAATGCCTTGGGTAAGTCAGCCCCGCTGCCTTCCACTCTAGGGTGAAGCCCTTTGCAGAAAAGTATCAAGTGTTCAGCTGTTTCCTCCTCCTCTCCGCACGCAATGCACAAAGTGTCTATCTCCTGGTACCTGACTCTATACGTCTTAGTCCGCAAAACTCCAGTCCTGGCCTCAAACAACAAAGAACTTCCCCTACAATTATCATAGATATTTTTTTTGACAATTTCCTGTTTAAAGGTCCGGTGTGTTTCCAGTGCCGATTTCGTCAGCATCCCTGTTTTCCACAAAGCTCTCTCTGTTCCTTTAACCTTTTTCTTAACCGATAATTGCTGATTTGCCCCCTTACTGCTGTCCAGATATTTGCTTGTCAATTTTCTAGTTCGCTTTCTCCATTTCGTGTCAACATTCTTTATATACAGGTATCTAAAAACTTTCCTTGCCCACCGCTTTTCCTGCATCCTTCACAATCGTTCCTCAAATGCTATCTTACTGCTAGCCTCTCTGCTCTCGAAAGACGCCCATCCCATATCACCCTGTACCCCCTGATTTGGTGTATTGCCATGTGCTCCCAAAGCTAACCTCCCTACTCCCCGTTGCCTAATTTCCAGCCTTGCTTGAACATCTGGCCTCATGCACAGGACCGCATTCCCGAAGGTCAGGCTAGGGACCATCACCCCTTTCCAGATCCCTCTTACCACCTCATACCTATTGTAATTCCACAGTGCCCTATTTTTCATGACAGCTGCATTCCTACTAGCTTTATTCATTACATATTTTTCATGCTCTGTCAGATACTCAACACTGTTATTTATCCACACCCCAAGATACTTGTACTCATTCACTACTTTTAGCACGAACTCCTGTATTCTATGCTCGCCGCTCTCTTCATTAAATATCATGACTGCAGATTTTTTCCTTACTATACTTGAAGCCTAATCTATCTCCCTCTGTACTGCATATGTCTAACAACTTCTGCCGGTCTTCCTTGTTGTCAGCCATTATCACTATATCGTCCGCATATATTAGTCCCGGTAATGTCTGTTTAATCAATTCCCCTTGCTTGAAAAAAGATAGGTTGAAGCCTAGTCCGCTCCCCTCTAGCTTGGCCTCCAAACCTTGCAGGTACAACATGAACAACAAAGGGGACAGAGGACATCCTTGTCTAAGCCCCCGCTGTATCTCTACAGGCCCTGATACATTTTTTCCCATTTTATGAGCACTCTGTTACCTCTATATATATCTTTTAAAAGATTAATTACTCCATTTTTCACATCCAATGTGCCCAATATGTCCCACAAATGCTCCTGAGTAACGTTGTCATAGGCTCCCCTAATATCCAGAAATGCTAGCAATAAGGGCCTATGTTCCTTTTCCGCAATTTCTATACACTGTGTCAATGAAAATAGATTGTCCTCCAACCTCCTTTGTTTCCGGAACCCATTCTGTAGTTCCCCTAACGCCCCCTCGTTCTCCACCCAAGCCTGCAGTCTATCCTTTATAATTTGCATCACCACCCTGTAAACCACAGATGTCACTGTTATGGGGCGATAGTTACTTACGTCTGTTTTGTCCCCCTTTCCCTTATATATCATGTTCATTCTACTTAATCGCCATTCATCGGGAACTTTCTCATCCACTATCATTTTGTTCACTACCTGTATTAATGTTTGCTTGGATTTTGGTCCTAACTTCTTTATCAACATAATCGGGATACCATCTGGTCCTGTTGATGTGCCACTAGGAACCTTCTTCTCTGCCCTTTCCCACTCTCCTTGCTCAAGTGAAGCTATTGCTGTAACCGGTCTATCCTCCTTCGATAAATTATGTACCACGTGCTTTGCTGAAAATTTTTCCGTCATCCTTGTTCCTATGTGTTTTATTGCTTCTTCCCCTTCTAGTCGAATACCCTCATCTGTAACAATAAACCTTTGTTCTAGCCTAGTTTTATTACTCATTGCATTTAGATGTTTCCAGAATTTTTGGGCTGATTTTCTATCCTTTTTATTTACTTTTGACATCCATTGGGCACCCTTTCTTCTAATTTTCTCATTAATCAAATAGGATGCGTCCCTTCTACACTTTATGAAGGTATCCCATTTTCTGTCTACTTCGGGTTTTGGTTCCCCCCTCTTCTTGGAATATCTGTGCTCCCTGGATGCTTCCTTGCGCTTTTCTATTGCCCTCTTGACCTCCTCATCCGACCAACTCTTGGGTTTGCATCTTTTCCCTTTTAGCTTTACTCGCACCTTAGCTAGCTCTAGCTCCAGTAATCGAGTTAATTTGGTATAAGTCCATTCTGTTTCACTATCCTCAAAAATTACTTTCTCGATTTGTTTGGCTGCTACTTCCAATTGCTTTTCTCAGGAAAAATTTCCCCCTGATTGTTTATCTTGCTTCAGTCCTACATTGCTTTTTCTTCTGAAGCTCAACTTGATACGCTTGTGGTCACTACCTAGACTTCTGGAACCATCTTCATCTATGCTCATTACCCCTAATCTGTTATACATCCTCTGTGACATTAGTGCATAATCTATCGTCGAGTGCAGACTCCCCGCCTCCCATGTTATGAGCCCTTCACACTTCTCGGTGCTGTTGCATACAACTAAATCATGCCTGTCACACATGTCCTGCAGCATGCTTCCTGTCGAATCCGTGTACCCATCCAGGTCTTCTATGTGTGCAGTCATGTCGCCTAATATAATTATCTCGCCCTGTCCTCCTAGCTCATCAATGTCGCTTGCAATACATTCTAACATTTTCCTGTTTTCCTCTTTGGCATTAACCCCTGTCCACAGGTATACAAAGCCAAGGAGTGTTTGCTTGCCTGCCACTGTTCCTTTTAGCCATAAATGTTCCCTGCATCCAAGTCTAACCCTTTGAAAATTCATACTTTTATGAATGAATGCCCCAATTCCACCTCCCTTTCTGCTGCCCTCTGTTCTATTGCAATATTCCCATGCGTAGTCTGGGTTACAGGGTGGTTGCTCCATGTCTCTAAGATGTGTTTCCGCTAAACCATATACCATTAATTCCTCCTGTCTTAACTGTTCTTCTATTTCCTCCCATTTCAGTCTATTCCTGCCACCTTGCATGTTAATGAAACCTATATCTGAATTAACTTGGCCCTGGCGCTTGCGTCTCTTTCTTCCCCTATGGTTCCATTGTCCGTTTGATCTTAATTCTTCCTTCTCTACACTGGTTCCTTCAGAGCTCTGGGTCCCCCCACCTTCTTGCCAGTGGCCCCACCGTAGTGGATGCCATCCTGTGCAAAAGGGTGGGGCCTAACCTCGTACACTTCCCTGTTGACCTCCATCACCTCGTATCTTAGTCGTCGACTCAATAGCCTAATTACCCGATTAGTCTCCACGACCCGCCTTTCCGTTTCGCGAGCCTGCCTCTGGACCTCTGGGATTGTGCATATGGTCACATGCACACTCTCAGAGGCCTCTCTAAGCCTACGCATCCCCACCTCCAACTGCGTCTCAAGATTCTGGCTCCTCCCCTGCAGTACATCATTGAGACCAGCATGGATGACCACAAGGTGTTCGCCATCCATGCTGCCCACCACCACCTCCCGGGCTCTGGCCATTGCATCCACCATGCACTTTTCCGACTGAGCCTCCACCTGCACCCGCCTGTCTGCCTTCACTGCCGTCAGAACGCCTCCCTCAACCCTCGCTACATTCGAGTCCCCGACCACCAGAACTCTCCTGCGCCCCAAACGTTCGCTTCCTAATTCCATCTGTTGGCCTCCGGATCGCTCTAGCTGACTCTCCTGCCGCTGTACGCTATTGTCGCGAGTTTCCATGCCCGCTTTAACCTTTTTCATTTCGTTCTCATTTTTCTCACTCAATGCTCGCTGCACTACAGCACTGTACGATCGACGAGCCTCGTCCCCCACCTGACACTTCTCCGAACTGGGGTGTCCAGCCGGCCGCGACCTGAGCGCTTCAACCTGTTTTTCTAGCTGGGTCAGCTTTTCCCGCTCTTCTTTAATCTCGCCCACCATTCGCTTCAACAGGGCGGCATTATTCTCCTCCTTTTTAATCAATTCGGCGACCTGAGCTTCCAGCTTAATCCGTGCCTCTCGTTCGACCTGCCGGTCCGCATTAAGTGCATTAAACCCAGCTTCCCATTCCCCTTTTAACGCATGAACGGCGTCCCCAAACCGCTTGCACATCTTACACACGAAGCTAGCCTCATCCGCCTCGGCTAAGCTCCCGAACCCTGTCTCATCTAAGTAACACCAACGGTCGCACTCCTGGCACTGTACTAACTCCCCGTCCTCGTCCTCCTTAACTTTCCTAGCTTGCCGACCCATCGTCCGGCCGACTACGCCTTGTGAAAGCCCGCCAAAATTCCTATGCGTAAAAGCCCGCCAAGAATATTACACAAAACTTCGGCACTACGCAACGTAAAAGCCCGCCAAAATTCCTACAGAAGAAACCTTCGGCACTAGTCAACGTAAGAGCCCGCTAAAACTCCTGCACAACAACCTTCGGCACTGCGCAACGTAAAAGCCCGCCAAAATTCCTATACAAAAAACCTTCGGCACTACACAACGCAAAAGCCCACCAAAATTCCTACACAAAAACCTTCGGCACTACGCAACGTAAACGCCCGCCAAAAATCCTACAACAAAAACTTTCAGCAATACGCAAGGTAAAAGCCTTCCAAAATTTCTACGCAAAAACCTTCGGCACACACACTTCCGCTAGCCTTTCTACCCTTAACTCGGTTTAAAACTACTGCCTGACAGCATGTACAAGCGCAAACACCAAAAGCACTTAGCTTCAGCGTAGTCGCTGGAGCTCCGAAAAAAAGCGTCCTCCTCCGACGGTGTCACGACGGTCAACACTCAGGCCAACGCCCAACCTTCCGGCAGGCAAGCGGGTCGCCGAGAAGGCGCCTCCACTGCCTCCGCAGCAAAACCAGGCATCCGCTCTTGACGGTTCCAGTGATGGCAACGGCGTCTAGCTTCGTGCTATACGTGAAAGGTGAGCACGGTGCTCTCGGCGTCTTCACACGTATTAAAAATGGCTTCTGCAACCTCCTTGACTTTTGCAACGCTCAATGTCAGAGGTTTTGCCGCTAAGAGGAAGCAGAGCCAAGTGCACCGCATGTTAACAGATCATAATATCGATCTGCTTGCTATTCAGGAAACGAAAGTGGAAGGGGAACAAGACACCGAGAGCATTGTGAACCGTTTTACGTCAAGATTCTATGCTGTCGTGAGCCATGCCGTCGGCACATCTGCCGGATGCATTGTGTTTATAAAAAAGCTGCCTAGCCTCGAGGTGCAGGCGTACACATCGTGCCCTTCGGGTCGTTGTGTAGTAGTGGATTTTGCTTTCGCCTGCTCTGAATGGCGACTAATTTGCCTTTACGCACCTAACGTGGGCGAGGATAGGGTAGCTTTTTTTGAGAGCATTCAGCGTTTCTTAAGCAGAGAAAAACACATGGTATTGTTAGGAGATTTTAATTGTGTCTTGAGCGCGACTGACAAAACCAGCACGCGGTCCCACCGCGATGAAAGCACCGAACTTCTCCGTCGCTTGATCGATAAGTTTGCATTGGAGGACGTGACTGAATGTGTGGTATGCAAGCGCGGCATGATGTTCACGCACTTCCAACGAAGTAGCCATGCCCGCATTGATAGAATATATGTATCGGTCGACCTGTCGCCAAAGTGTCACAGCTATGATGTTGTTCCTGCAACTTTCTCGGACCACTGCTTGGTGAAATGCAGTATAGGCGCGGTAAAACGTAAGAACTCTTTCCAGTGGGACCTCTGGAAATTCAACAATAAGCTTCTGAAAGACGACATTTTCACCGGGTTTGCAGCGCAGGAAGTTAATGAAATAACCGTAAATGGCAATCGAGCAGCTGGAGAAGAATGGGAAAGTTTCAAACAGCAGATAAAAGTGTGTGCAATAGAAAGGGCCTGCTGCATACATTTTCAAGAAAGGTTAAGCGAGGCACATTTGAAGTCCTTACTGGACACGTTATTAGCTCAGAAATGCAAGGCACCGGGTGTTTTCAGTGAAGACGTCCGAAAAACCAAACAAAAGCTAGAAACGATAGAGGAAGAGCGATATCGCGGTGCACTTGTGCGCGCGAGAGCTGAGCAATTCGCCGCGAGCGAAACACCCACAAAACGGGCGTTAGGAATGGAAAGAGCGCACGCTCGGCGAAACCATGTCGCGGAAATTCAATGGGGTGGTGCCACTGCATCTGACGATGATAGCATTGCAAAGGCGTTTCTTGATTACCATCAAGCGCTTTTCGTTTCGAGGCTTGTTGACATGGGAATTTTTAAGGCGATATTTTTAGGGGCCATGCCACATATTGATGACGCAGACAGAATAAGATTAGAGCTGCCAATTAGCGAACAAGAAGTGGAACAGGCTATTGATAAATTGAACTCAGGAAAGTCGCCGGGCCTGACGGCCTGAGCGCGGCTTTTTATAAAGCTTTCAAGAAGGAACTAGCACCGCTCCTCTCAGTGGTATTTAATGGAGCGTATGAGTTGCATGCTCTGCCTACATCATATGCATCCTCGCATACTGTGCTCATACCAAAAACCGATCAAACAGAAAAACTCCGACAGGTAACATCGTACAGACCCATAGCCCTCACAAATGTAGACTACAAAATTTATATGAAGGTTCTTGCAGGCAGGCTACAGACCGTAATGCATAAAATAGTCGGACCTCACCAAACGTGTGGGATCAAGGGGCGTTCCATTGTTGAGAATATTCACAAGGCTAGGTGCGTGCTTGAGTGTTGTGACGCAATATATGCTCGGGTCGCAGTTCTTAAGATTGACCTTGAGAAGGCGTTTGACTGTGTGGCGCACGAATTGCTGCTTTGCATTCTACTTTACATTAACGTTGGTTCTGTTATCAGAGAGGGTGTGGCCATGGCTTACCGTAACTGCACTACGAGGTTAATAGTAAACAAGACCTTGGGGGCCCCCATTAGTGTGCAGAGATCGGTACGCCAGGGCTGTCCCCTCAGCTCCCTGCTGTTTTGTATATATATAGAAACCCTCTGCCTAAACAATATAGGAAATGAGGCTATTCATGGTTTTCGTGTACAGGCATCAGAAGTGAAGCTCTTAGCATACGCAGATGACGTTGCTGTTTTCTGCGTCAACCAAGATAGCATAAGCAGGACAATTGAAGCAGTAAAGGGTTTCAGTGAGGTCACCGGAAGTTTGGTGAATTGGGGCAAGTGCCTGGGATTCTGGCACGGAGAATGGCCGCCAACTCCAGCTGTTTTCGCTAGCGTTTCTTGGGTGACAACACCCGTGAAATACCTAGGTGTTCCAATCGAAGTTTACAGGGACACTGAGCCTTTTTGGAAAACACAGGTTGAAGAAACGCGTGAGAAAGCCGAAAAATGGAAAAGTGCTCATTTGTCTGTATTTCCTATAGCAACTGTGTGCAATTTGTTTTTGATAAGCAAGCTCTGGTACGTGATGCAAGTACTCCACTGCTCACGGTTAAATGTGCAAAAGCTGCACCGTATTTTCGCTGTCTTTATATGGGCCTCAAAATGGGAGAGGTACAGCCGGACAAATTTGTTCAGGAGCGTCAAGGTAGGGGGACTTGGTCTGGGGCACTTGTTCATACGGCAGATAGTAAACAGATTTTTGTTTCTCCGAGACGTTAAAGATCCCTTTCTACGTACCGTATGCCAAGTCAGGCTCGGGCGTGCTGTGCCAGATTTCATTGTTGGAACGGAGACTATGACTGGAGGTATTTTTGGTTTTCTTAAGAGGTTGTGTTTAGCGTCAGGTTTTTGACGGCGAGATTTTCAAAAAATTACTTAAGTGGTGTTCAGCGGAGAACATTGCACAATGATGTATGTGACGTTTTATTGCCGGAACCAATGTACAGGACAATATGCTCCGGAGGCCCAGGCAGAGATGTCCTGAAACGGGTGAAAAAAATGCGCGTACCACCGGGAACAAAAAATTTCTTCTTCAAGCTTCACACCGGGACTCTGTCTGTAAAATCTTTCCAAGAAAAAAAGGGGTTTTACCTACCTTGGGGATCCCACCGCCTTATATGTAAACAACCAGAAACCATCAACCACATTTTCTTGCACTGTTGGGAAGGGGTATATTTTTGGGACGTCCTTCAAAGGACCATCAAAAAAGAATTACCATTGGATCCATATGGAATCCGATTCCTGCCTACAGCAAGAGAAGATGGCATGCCGTTTGATTTAGTAATGCTCGCGGGCCTCCATAGCATATGGCGCTCCCGAATGGCAGGCTTTCATTGCTACCCGGATGCGCGATGCGCGGCCTGCGCGATTGTATTTCCGTGAGACAATGCACAAGTTCATCGAGGTGCTGAAAACACAAGCATCTCCCCCTGAGTGGCTTTCAAAGCTCGAACCTTTGACGGAACTCAGGGAATTTTAAACTGACAAGCCTGCCCCTCTGAGGGCTGTAGGCTACGTTTTTGTACTTTCGGTGTCTACCCGTGTATGTTTTTTGTTGTATTCTGTCGAAGCCCGGCAATAAAGAAAAAAAAAATGGCAGTCGTGGCCGAGTGGATTCCACTTCCGGCCACCGACCGTGACGGACGTGAAATGACGAGCTCCGTTGGAGCAGCTTCAGCGGCCATGCCCGGCCGCGGAAACAGGTCTTTTGCTTCTGCTTTGTCGTCAGGATCTGTGTACCAGGTTGTATTGCCGAGTCTGCCTACCGGGGGTTTTGTTGTGAAAGAGCACAGAACACCGTATTTTTGCACGCTGATGGCAGGGGCCGCCCATACCGGATGGAAGATTTTCGTGATGCGCTCGCTCAGCTATCACCATTGCCGGAAGTGGTCGCCCTAGGCGCGTATCGCATGAATCATGTCTGGGCGGTCACTTTCAAAGACGACGAAACGCTGAAGAAGCTTGTTAGTGCCGGCGAGCTGAATGTGAAAAGTGCCCGGTGTCTTGTGATCGACGCCGCTAACCAGGATGTACGAATGAAGCTGCACTGGCTTCTTCACAGTGCTCCGGACGAAGAGGTGCGGCTTGCTTTCGCACCATTTGGAAAGGTGACGGACGTGTCGAGGGAGCGGTGGCGCGTGCACGGGGTGTGTGACAAGGGCTCGACGACGAGGCTCGTGAATTTGAGGTTGAACGCCGGCGTGAAGCTGGACGACGTGCCCCATCAAGTGAGGTTCGCTGGCGAGCTGGCACTCGTGGTCGTCCCGGGTAGGGCTCCGCTCTGCCTCCGATGCCGGGGCACAGGACATGTCCGCTGTGAGTGCCGGATCCCACGGTGCGGTTCCTGCCGTCGGTTCGGGCATGAGGAAGAGCAGTGCGCTCGTACTTACGCCAACGTCACCGGGCGGGTGAGCAGCGAGGACAGCTCGGAGCTGTTCATGGACGAAGCCGACGCGGAGGAAGCATCGAAAGCGGCAAGTGAGCCAGCGGCGCAAGAACCCACGTTGACGCCTCCCCGGGCGGATCAACCAGAGCGGCCACCCAATGTCGTCCAAGCGTCCGGACAGCTGGTTGTAGCTCCCGTGGATCTTACACCAGTCTCTGGCACGCCGAGGGGTGCGACAGAGACACCTGTGGGCTCTTCGGAGAGCGTCACCCAACCTTCGGCGGAACCCATGGACGTTCTGTCAGCCGCAACCAACAGCGCGGCCGGAAAACGTACGCACACTGAGGCCGGCTGCAGTGCGCCTCAACTGGACGCCAGCGGTAGCGACGAGTCTCCGGCCAAAGCGCCAGGTATGAGGCGTTCGACCTTAAAGCCGCGGTCAAACGCGCCGGTTGACTCACGGCAGGCGGGTAAACCGCCTCCATAGACTTTTTTTTTCGGTCGCTGAGCTTGCCTTGGGGTGTGGAGGGGGGGGGGGGGTTCATATGTGTAACATGAAGGTAGATACAATAGAATAAGGCACCCTTTGTTTTCGAAATGGCAGCTAACCTACGTGAAGTGCTACGTGCAGTCACCTTAAACGTTAGATGCTTCGGAGCGAGAAGGCGACAGTGCCAGCTCAGTCGGCTTCTTCTTGAGAACGACCTTCACGTAACTGCAATCCAGGAAACGAAAATTGAAAGCCAAGAAGCGACTGACCGATTGGTGTCTACCTTTCGTGCGCACTTTGATGTGTGCGTGTGTCATTCTGTCGGGGCCTCAGGTGGTTGCATTGTCTTTATTAGAAACAACAAAAGCATAACTACGCAGTCGCCCCTTTGGTGTTCATATCGCCCACGTTCCGACAAGAAAACTGCGCCATGCGTTGGTAAATGTCAAAGACCCCCTTCCCAAAGAAAAATATCCAGGCGTAGTGTACAAGGTTCCTTGTTCCGACTGTGACTACGCATACATTGGCGAAACCGGAAATTTCGAGAGGCGGCTAAAAGAACATAGTAACGATGTACGTAACAAAAAAGTGGATTCAAATGCTATCGCCGAGCACGCAGTACCTACAGGCCATGACATCGACTGGGGTCGGGCACACGTGCTTTCAACGGAAAAGAAGCTATACCCTCGCCTGCACTTGGAATCATTAATCATCCAAACTACTAGTCACACCCTCAACCGCAACGATGGAAATCTTAACCCAATCTACGCACGCTCCCTGCGCCCTCTTTTCAAGCATATGTAATGCCACTGAGCTGCTTGCTTCATTTCAATGTGAACAAGGCTCCCGTACGGGAGCCGAAACGTCTGTTTTTGTTTTTTGTTTTCTTTGGTCGGCGCTTCTTCTTCAACATGTTTGTCCCCGACCAGACGAGTTTTCGTCGAACTCTCGACTTCATCAATCTTCGCCGGGCGTACGGCCAACCCATCGTCACAAGCATCCGCCAGTACGTGTCCCTGATCACCCGCATCTCTTTGTTCAAAGGCCTTATTCAGTTCAACCTGACATGCAAGTCCTTTTCTGTTATTCCACGGTCCCTCCGTTTGATCCGTCCAGTCTGCACACGCTTTGGTCTGAGCGTTGTCGCCAAAGCCGAACGATCACTCCTTCAGGCCAGGATACTGGAATGCAAAGATAAGCTAAGAGTTCTAGAAAACGAGGCATTCTTCACTCGATGTCGCTTGGAATCACTCTACCCTACCCTGAAGAATTTGCCAGCATTCAACTGCACGCCAATCACAAGGCAGCTGTACAGTCCCGGTGTGCTGAACTTGCACACAAAAACAAATTGCATCGCCTTCTTCCGCAACGCCCAAAAACTGAAAAAGCTACGCCCACAACCGTCGTCAAAAACTTCTCCTCGTACAAACCTAGCAGCGCTGAAATTTCTGTTTCAAACCTTGGCCTCAATTTCAACACTGGACCTACTCTTGACCCCAAAAAACTTGTGTGTGCTGTGGAAAACGCGGTGAATCAGGTGGAAGCGTCGCGCCGCGATGAAGCAAGAACTCGCGCAGTCAGCGTCCTTTCCAAGTATCGCCCAGGACAACACCTGGCCCCGCTTACCACAGAACAGCAAAAAAGCCGTGAAGAGCCTGCGAGACAACAAAGACCTCGTTATACTCCCCGCTGATAAAGGAAACAGCAGAGTTCTCTTGAACCGAACTGACTACATAAGCAGAATGGAAAGCCTCCTGGAAGATGAAAGCACCTTCTCCCGTCTTGACAAGGACCCAACCTCGAAAGTTCAGCGCGACTTGCAGAAACTTCTTTCAGACGTCTTTCGTTTCGTTCCCCCGACCTACAAGTCACTCTACTTCACTCTGCTGTGCACCAACGGCTCAGCCCCTGCTCTCTACGGTCTACCGAAGGTGCACATGCCCATGCGCCCCATCGTAGACTACAGTCGGTCCCCTCTTCACAGTCTATCCAGCTACCTCCATCGTATCCTCTCTCCTCTTGTCGGCCTTGGCTCAACGCACGTTCGCAACTCGACTGATTTCATCAAGAAGGTAAGCGACATAGCTCCGGACGATGACGAGCTCATGGTCTCGTTTGACGTTAAGTCGCTTTTCACATGCGTTCCTGTCGACCTGGCCGTACAAGTCTGCTCTGCTTCTCTCGAAGCTGACAAGTCTCTACCTAAACGAACCCACATTGAAGTTCTGGATCTCCGTAGGCTCCTGCAGTTCTGCCTGGATAATACTTATTTTGTCTTCCAAGGATGCTTTTACCGTCAACTCAGGGCACACCAATGGGTGCCTCTATATCAGTGACCGTTGCTTGCTAACCTCTGTATGGAATCCGTCGAGCGCCGTGCCCTTGAAACGTTTGCATCACCTCCTAGAATTTTCCTGAGATATGTTGACGACTGCTCTTGCCTGATTCGTAATTCTGACTTAGCCGCCTTCTCGCACCATTTGAATTCTATAGAACGAGCAATATACTTCACTACCAAAGAAGAAGCGAATGGTGCGTTGCCCTTTCTGGATGTATTGATAAGGCGGGACAGCAATAAGCTCAGTTTCAGCGTTTATAGAAAACCGACCCACACCGGAAGATAACTTTAATTCGGTTCACCCTGCTACACAGAAGAAATCAGTCGCTATGTCCTTGTTCAAACGATCGCAACGCATCTGCAGCTCCCTTGAAGTCCAGACCATTGATTTTCAAACTGTACGACAAGAACTTTCAAGCAACAACTACCCGACCTCATTTGTGCAATCTGTGAAAAAACAGTTATGTCGCCCAGCAAGCGATACTCCTCTGTCACCCTTGAAACGTGCTGCCGTGCCCTATGCTCCCGGACTAAGCGAGGCTTTAGCACGCATCATGCGCACCTTTGGTGTTCATATCGCCCACGTTCCGACTAGAAAACTGCGCCATGCGTTGGTAAATGTCAAAGACCCCCTTCCCAAAGAAAAATATCCAGGCGTAGTGTACAAGGTTCCTTGTTCCGACTGTGACTACGCATACATTGGCGAAACCGGAAATTTCGATAGGCGGCTAAAAGAACATAGTATCGATGTACGTAACAAAAAAGTGGATTCAAATGCTATCGCCGAGCACGCAGTATCTACAGGCCGCGGCATCGACTGGGGTCGGGCACACGTGCTTTCAACGGAAAAGAAGCTATACCCTCGCCTGCACTTGGAATCATTGATCATTCAAACTACTAGTCACACCCTCAACCGCAACGATGGAAATCTTAACCCAATCTACGCACGCTCCCTGCGCCCTCTTTTCAAGCATATGTAATGCCACTGAGCTGCTTGCTTCATTTCAGTGTGAACAAGGCTCCCGTACGGGAGCCGAAACGTCTGTTTTTGTTTTTGTTTTCTTTGGTCGGCGCTCCTTCTTCGTCAAAAAGTGATTAGAGCGAGGGCCAAAACGCTCTGGGCAGGCGAAGCGCCGACAAAACGAGCCCTAGCCGACGAAAAAAAAGGCACGCATGCAGCGAGGAAGTTAAGCAGATCATGTACAATAATGAGGTAACAAATGAAAAAGAAAAAAATCTACGCAGCCTTTAAAGACTATTTTCAGGAGTTGTTTGCTTTCAAGAGAGTAACAAAAAATGATTTTGAGCAGGATTTTTTTGCACTGGATGCCGAGGCTTGAAGATGATGTTAAGGAGCGCCTCGAAGAACCTATCACTATTGGGGAGGTCAAATGCGCAATCGATGACCTGGCAGTTGGAAAATCACCCGGACCTGATGGCCTCAGAGCAGCTTTTTACAAAGCCTATAAGAGCACGCTTGGTCAAGTCCTGAAAGCATTCGCTGAGGTTTATGAAACGAGGCGCGCCCCTCCTTCGTTCCGCACGCCACACAGTGTGCTCATCCCAAAAACAGATGACCCACAGATGAGATTGTCGGTGGGGTCTTATCGTCCGATAAGCCTCACCAACGTCTATTACAAAATTTTCATGCAGATACTGGCGAAACGATTGCAAATTTAACTGTTGTAAAACTAGTTGTCGGACCGCACCAAACCTGCGGAATTAAAGGACGGACGATTGCCACCAATATTCATGTCGCTCAAAATGTCTTAGAGTGCTGTGAAGCTTCATCAGGCCGCATTGCCATGATTCAGCTTGACCTGGCGAAAGCGTTCGATCGTGTATCGCGTGACATACTTTTCTGCATACTTGAACACTTAAATGTCAGTGATGTAATAGCCGAAGGCGTGAAGATGACGTATGCTGACTGTACCACACGTGTCATGGTGAACGGTGACCTCACGGAACCTGTACATGCACATTCTTCAATGCGGCAGTGGTGTCCGCTCTCGCCCCTACTTTTCGCCCTTAATCTTGAACCGTTCTGCCCGGCGCTTTTAAAAATCAATAGGATTGTCGGCTACAGGCTAGAGTCAACAGAAGCGAAAGTAATTGCTTACGCTGATGATATTGCTGTGTTTTTCTCCGATAGAGACAGTGTCCGAGAAGTCGTTGCCGTTGCAGAAAAATATTGCAGACAGACCGGTAGTAAAATAAACTGGGATAAGAGTTCCGGTTTTTGGCATGGAAACTGGGATTCCACGCCTGAGTTTTTTGCCAAATGCAGTGGTCGGTGGTGCCACGGAAATATTTGGGCGTGCCCCTTGACAGTTACCGAGAACCAGAGCCTTACTGGAATGAGCAAACGAATCGGGCATAAGAAAAAGGGAATGGATGGCAGGGCAGGCAATTGTAAGTCTTTTCACGTGCCACTGTCTGCAACATCTTTCTGGTCTCCAAAATTTGTTATTTTATGAGCATTTTGTTCATGTCGAGAGTCAATGTGCAGAAAATTCACCGTGTGTTTGCTGTTTTCATTTGGGCTTCAACGTGGGAGAAGTCCAGTCGATGCAATTAGTCCCGCCCTGTGAAAAGCGGGGGCCTTGGCCTGGCACATTTATTTCTACGCCAGGTTGTGTCGCGATTTATGTACCTACGTGACTAAAATCATGCCTTTATGCGGACCGTCATGCAACTTCGCCTATGGAAACATATCCCAGATTTCAAAGTGTCGACTGCTCAAGGATGTGTATGTGCAGTTACTGGGTACTCGCGCGAGGTTTTGTTTGCATACCAACTTTTGCACGTGCGATTTTCGATGGAGTATCTTGCGACGGTGTCTAGGAAAAAACTATACAAAGACCTAGTTGACACACTAATGTCAATACCCCTGTACCGCGCACCATTCCTTGGAGGTCCTGGGCATGATGTTCTGAAGAGAGTGAAAAAGATGCCCGTTAAACCATCTCTTAAAACCTTTTTCTTCAAATTGCACACAGGGACACTTCATGTGAAAACTTGGCTTGAAGAAAAGGGAATATATCTGCCGTGGACAACAAATTGTTCGCTCTGTAAGAAGCCGGAAACCCTAGAACAGGTTTTTATAGACTGCTGGGACCCAATATTTCACTGGGATGTCCTCCAGCATACTATTAAAAAAGAACTCCCCATAAATCTGTATGGAATAAGGTTTCTACCAAGAGAAAACAGAGGAGGTATAACTTAAGACCTAATAATGCTCTTGGGTTTTCACAGTTTGTGGAGAACGAGAATGAAGGTGCGGCACGCAGACGTAAACATGCGATCTGTGCAAGAAAGTTTTATAGAGTGTGCAGTGTATATGAGAGAAGTATATCCGGCTCAGCCCAATCCGCCTGACTGGATTAGCCTTTTTGATGATTTGGCCGCTTTAAGGAAATTTTAGCCGATTCACGGCAGCTGGAGAAAAGCTGACGTGATTTATTTCTTCGTGTTGTGCTTCTGTGTTGTGTTGAAAATCAGGCAATAAAGAAAAAAAAGCAGTCGTGGCCGAGTGCTTAAGGCGATGGACTTTAAGGTCATTGGGGTCTCCCCGCACTGGTTCGAATCCTGTAGACTGCGAGAAAGGCTAACTGTTGTATTTTATTTTGGCCCCTCTCGCACCGTTGAAGGGGAGGTGACGAGTGAGCGTATTCTGTATCGCAGTCGTGGCCGAGGGGTTAAGGTGTTGGGCTTGACATCCATTGGGGTCTCCCCGCACACGTTCGAATCCTGTCGACTGCGGGAAAGGGATTTTATTTTGGCCCCTCTCGCACCGTTGAAGGGGAGGTGACGAGTGAGTGTATTCTGCATCGCAGTCTTGGCCGAGGGGTTAAGGTGTTGGGCTTGACATTCATTGGGGTCTCGCTGCACACGTTCGAATCCTGTCGACTGCGGGAAAGGTATTTTATTTTGGCCCCTCTCGCACCGTTGAAGGGGAGGTGACGAGTGAGTGTATTCTCTATCGCTGTCGTGGCCGAGGGGTTCGTGCGCATGAAAGTCCACTGGCTTTTGCACAGTGTTCCTGACGACGACGTGAAGCTCGCCTTCGCGGCATTTGGCAAGGTGACTGACGTTGCCCGCGAGCGGTGGCGAGTGCAGGGTATGGCAGACAAAGGCTCCACTACAAGGCTCGTCACCCTGAAGCTGAAACCGGGAGTGAAGCTCGACGTCATTCCGCACCAGGTGAGCTGGCTCTCGTGGTCGTGCCGGGCAGGGCTCCGCTCTGCCTTCGCTGCCGTGGCTTGGGCCACATACGCCGGGAGTGCCGCATACCGCGGTGCGGTGCTTGTCGACGGTTCGGCCACGAGGACAGCCAGTGCGAGCGTACCTACGCAAAAGTCACCGGGTCCGTTAACACTCAGGACGCTTCAGCCTTGCTCATGGACGCGGCGGATATGGAAGAGACGTCTGCCGCTACGACTGCGACAGCGGCGGGCGAGACGAATGCCGTGGAGGCATCGCAACAGGAGAAAATTGTTGCTGAGGAGGGCGTAACCATACGTGAACCAGCGCCTCGCCAGGACGCAGGGCCGAGGTCGGAGGGCGAGGTGAAATCCCCAGTCGCTACTGGGGCTCCTTCCATTCCTCCTGACCCTGTGAGCATGGACATGTCTTCCGGGGCGGCTAACCTAGCGGCGGGAAATTGCCCGCACGACGACGGTGAGAGCACGGCGCTTCAACAGGACGGCAATGGCGGAGACGAGCCGCCGTCCAAAGCCGCAGGTATGAGGCGGCCGAACACTGCGTCCGAAACACGGCAGGCGGGGAAACCGCCTCCGTAGTTTCATGCCTAGAGCCCGTTCTGGGGTCTGGGGATTTTTTTTTTAGGCGTGGCGCGAAGGCAGACACCATAAAATAAGGCGTTTTTTTTTCTCGATATGGCTCTCATTTTAACTGAAGCACTGCGTGTAGCCACTTTAAACGTGCGAGGCCTTGCAGCAAGAAGGCGACAATGCCAGCTCAGTCGCCTTCTTCTAGACAACGATCTGCACGTAGTTGCAATACAAGAAACTAAAATTGAAAGCCAAGAAGCTACAGAATGTATGGTGTCCGTTTTTCGTACGCACTTTGAAGTATGTGTGTGTCATTCTGTAGGTGCCTCTGGCGGCTGCGTACTTTTTCTTCGCAATAATTTCGGTATTACGGTGTAGTCACTTTTCTCGTGTGATAGCGGCCGTCTTCTTGTCGTTGATTTTTTGTACTCTGGCGTTGAGTTCCGAGTTATTTGTGTGTATGCACCAAATGCGGAGTCCGAGCGAAGAGTGTTTTTTGACCGCTTTGAGACATACCTAAACTGTGACAAAGTACTAATCCTACTGGGTGACTTCAACTGCGTCTGTCAGGCTACCGATCGTGCAAGAAGTTCGTTTGTGAGAGATAGGAGTGCTGATGTCTTGAACGAATTGGTCCATGGCCATAATTTAGAAAATATTGGAAGTGTTTTCACCAATGGCCCTTGTACATGGTATACCCATTTTCAGGGCAATAGCCATGCCCGATTGGACAGAGTGTATGTGTCGGCAGAACGTTTTTCACTATGCACATTGTATGATGTCAGACCTGTGGCTTTCAGTGACCACGCCCTAGTGATTACAACCTTTGGCAGGCAGCAAAGCAAAAAGCGGTTTAATTGGCATTTATGGAAATTAAATAATAAGTTGTTGGAGGACGAAGGATTCGCTAAGGAAGTAAAGCAAGAACTAGAGAAGCTAATTACAGCGCAACCGTCGAACTTCGCTGCAGAGTGGGAGGAGTTTAAGCAAAGGGTAAAAATAAGAGCTATTGAAAAAGGTACGCAGTTGAAATATGCCGAGAAACAAAAGGAAGCAGAGCTTCGTGAACAGCTTGAATACCTCACGTGTATAGAAAGCGCACAACCAGGCACATGCTTTAATGAAATCAGGGATGTCAAAGCCCAGCTGGAAAAAATGGACGCCGATAAGTATACTGCGGCAGTTATTCGGGCGCGAACTGAGCAGCTATGGGCAGGGGAAACACCAACAAAACGAGCGATATCCGATGAAAAAAAGATACTCGTGCCGAAAGCAAATACGAAAAATAAACACTGGGGCAGGGGTTTCGGCAGACAGTGGCGTAATCAAGGAAACAATCTGTGATCACTATTTTGGCCGCTCTCGCACCGTTGAAGGGGATGTGACGAGTGAGTGTATTCTGTATCGCAGTCGTGGCCGAGGGGTTAAAGTGTTGAGCTTCACATCCATTCGGGTCTCCCCGCACACGTTCGAATCCTGTCGACTGCGGGAAAGGTATTTTATTTTGGCCCCTCTCGCACCGTTGAAGGGGAGGTGACGAGTGAGTGTATTCTGTATCGCAGTCGTGGCCGAGGGGTTAAGGTGTTGGGCTTCACATCCCTTGGGGTCTCCCCGCACACGTTCGAATCCTGTCGACTGCGGGAAAGGTATTTTATTTTGGCCCCTCTCGCACCGTTGAAGGGGAGGTGACGAGTGAGTGTATTCTGTATCGCAGTCGTGGCCGAGGCATTCTACTTCCGGCCATCGAGCGTGACGAACGCAGGATCATGAGCTCCGCCGGAGCGGCGACAGCGGCCCTTGCTGGCCGCGGAAACAGGATCGAGGAAAACGACGATACGGACTATCAGGTTATCTTGCCACAGCTGCCTACCGGACGTGTGGTTTTAAACACACTTTTTCTGCACGGCGATGTTCGTGTTAGGCCCTTTCGGGTCGAGGATTTTCGTGATGCGCTGGCCCAGGCTGGTACGCTCCCTGACGTGGTGGCTTTGGGGGCGTACAAAATCAGCCACGTTTGGGCTGTGACTTTCAAGACCGCTGAAGGAGCCAAGAGGCTTCTCGCCTTCAAGGAGCTCAAAGTGAAAGGGCGGCGATGTCTTATCATCGATCCGGAAGACCAACAAGTCAAGCTACGGCTCCACTGGATGCTGGAAGGCGTGGCCGACGAAGACATCCGGACGGCTTTTGCTGCGTTCGGGAAGGTAACAGAAGTTACACGGGAACGGTGGCGCGTCCAAGGCGTCCTCGACAAGGGATCTACCACACGAACTGTGCTCCTAAAACTGAAACCTGGTTTGAAGGTCGACGATCTGCCTCACCAGATACGTGTCGCCGGGGAGCTGGCCCTTGTTGTGGCGCCGGGGCGACCGATGCAGTGCTTGCGCTGTCATGGCACGGGCCACGTTCGGCGAGAGTGTAAAGTGCCCCGGTGTTCGAAATGCAGGAGTTACGGCCACGCCGACAGCGACTGCGTCCGCACATACGCAGTGGCAACCGGGCTGGCAATGGGAGTCGACACGACGGAGCATATTACGGATGTCGCCGAGACAGAAGAGGCGGCAAAGGGAACCGACGTGACGACGAAACCGGCGGTGACGACGCAGTCTTCGGGGCACTCGAGCGGCGACGGAAACACGGCCAGCGGCGGTGGGAAGGAACCGGGGACGCTAATTCCTGCTGGGACAAATGAAGGGTCATCCAGCGACGGGACCAGTCATCCGGCTAAAAATGTCGACCAACCACCGACCAGCGAGGAACAGATGAACCAGAGCGGCGCCCGTGTGACGACCGTCGCCGCCCCAGCCAAGCGACCTCACGACCCGATCGACAACGAAGGGGACAAGCCCGCAGATGGCGGCGTTGAGGAGCCGCCAGCGAAAACAGGCCAGTCCAGGCGACCAACACTCAGGCCAACGCCCAACCTTGCGGCAGGCAAGCAGGTCGCCGAGAAGGCGCCTCCACTGCTTCCGCAGCAAAACCAGGCATCCGCTCCTGACGGCTCCGGTGGTGGCAACGGCGTCTAGCTTCGGGCTAGACGTGAAAGGTGAGCACGGTGCTCTCGGCGTCTTGACACGTTTTTAGGCTTCTGCAACCTCCTTGACTTTTGCAACGCTTAATGTCAGAGGTTTTGCCGCTAAGAGGAAGCAGAGCCAAGTGCACCGCATTTTAACAGATCAAAATATCGATCTGCTTGCTATTCAGGAAACGAAAGTGGAAGGGGAACTAGACACCGAGAGTATCGTGCAACGTTTTACGTCAAGATTCTATGCGGTCGTGAGCCATGCCGTCGGCACATCTGCCGGATGCATTGTGTTTATAAAAAAGCTGCCTAGCCTCGAGGTGCAGGCGTACACATCGTGCCCTTCGGGTCGTTGTGTAGTAGTGGATTTTGCTTTCGCCTGCTCTGAATGGCGAGTAATTTGCGTTTACGCACCTAACGTGGGCGAGGATAGGGTAGCTTTTTTTTGAGAGCATTCAGCGTTTCTTACGCACAGAAAAACACCTGATATTGTTGGGAGATTTTAATTGTGTCTTGAGCGCGGCTGACAAAACCAGCACGCGGTCCCACCGAAATGAAAGCACCGAACTTCTGCGTCGCTTGATCGATAAGTTTGCATTGGAGGACGTGACTGAATGTGTGGTATACAAGCGCGGCATGATGTTCACGCACTTCCAACGAAGTAGCCATGCCCGCCTTGATAGAATATATGTATCGGTCGACCTGTCGCCAAAGTGTCACAGCTACGATGTTGTTCCTGCAACTTTCTCGGACCACTGCTTGGTGAAATGTAGCATAGGCGCGGTAAAACGTAAAAACTCTTTCCAGTGGGACCTCTGGAAATTCAACAATAAGCTTCTGGAAGACGAAATTTTCACCGGGTTTGCGGCACAGGAAATTAATAAAATAACCGTTAATGGCAATCGGGCAGCTGGTGAAGAATGGGAAAGTTGGAAACAGCAGATAAAAGTGTATGCAATAGAGAGGGCCAGCTGCATACGTTTTCAAGAAAGGTTAAGCGAGGCACATTTGAAGTCCTTACTGGACAAGTTATTAGCTCAGAAATGCAAGGCACCGGGTGTTTTCAGTGAAGACGTCCGAAAAACCAAACAAAAGCTAGAAGCGATAGAGGAAGAGCGATATCGCGGCGCACTTGTGCGCGAGAGCTGAGCAATTCGCCGCGAGCGAAACACCCACAAAACGGGCGTTAGGAATGGAAAGGGCGCACGCTCGGCGAAACCATGTCGCGGAAATTCAATGGGGCGGGGCCACTGCGTCTGACGATGACAGCATTGCAAAGGCTTTTTTTGATTACTATCAAGCGCTCTTCGCTTCGAGGCATGTTGAGATGGGAAGATTTAAGGAGATATTTTTAGGGGCCATGCCACGTATTGATGACGCAGACAGAATAAGATTAGGGCTGCCAATTAGCGAACAAGAAGTGGAACAGGCTATTGATAAATTAAACTCAGGAAAGTCGCCGGGGCCCGACGGCCTGAGCGCGGCTTTTTATAAAGCTTTCAAGAAGGAACTAGCACCGCTCCTCTCAGTGGTATTTAATGAAGCGTGTGAGTTGCATGCTCTGCCTACATCATATGCACCCTCGCATACTGTGCTCATACCAAAAAGCAATCAAACAGAAAAACTCAGACAGGTAACATCTTACAGGCCCATAGCCCTCACAAATGTCGACTACAAAATTTATATGCAGGTTCTTGCAGGCAGGCTACAGACCGTAATGCATAAAATAGTCGGACCTCACCAAACGTGCGGGATCAAGGGGCGTTCCATTGTTGAGAATATTCACAAGGCTAGGTGCGTGCTTGAGTGTTGTACGCAATATATGCTCGGGTCGCAGTTCTTCAGATTGATCTTGAGAAGGCGTTTGACTGTGTGGCGCACGAATTGCTGCTTTGCATTCTACATTACATTAACGTTGGTTCTGTTATCAGAGGGGGTGTTGCCATGGCTTACCATAACTGCACTACGAGGTTAATAGTAAACAAGACCTTGGGAGCCCCCATTAGTGTGCAGAGATCGGTACGCCAGGGCTATCCCCTCAGCCCCCTGCTGTTTTGTATTTATATAGAAACCCTCTGCCTAATCATTATAGGAAATGAGGCTATTCATGGTTTTCGTGTACAGGCATCAGAAGTGAAGCTCTTAGCATACGCAGATGACGTTGCTGTTTTCTGCGTTAACCAAGGTAGCATAAGCAGGACAATCAAAGCAGTAAAGGGTTTCAGTGAGATCACTGGAAATTTGGTGAATTGGGGCAAGTGCCTGGGATTCTGGCACGCAGAATGGCCGTCAACTCCAGCTGTTTTCGCCACCGTTTCTTGGGTGACAACACCCGTGAAATACCTAGGTGTTCCACTCGAATTTTACAGGGACACTGAGCCTTTTTGGAAAACACAGGTTGAAGAAACGCGTGAGAAAGCCGAAAAATTGAAAAGTGCTAATTTGTCTGTATTTGCAAGAGCAACTGTGTGCAATTTGTTTTTGATAAGCAAGCTCTGGTACGTGATGCAAGTACTCCACTGCTCACGGTTAAATGTGCAAAAGCTGCACCGTATTCTCGCTGTCTTCATATGGGCCTCAAAATGGGAGAGGTGCAGCCGGACAAATTTGTTCAGGAGCATCAAGGCAGGGGGACTTGGTCTGGGGCACTTGTTCATACGGCAGATAGTAAACAGATTTTTGTTTCTCCGAGACGTTAAAGATCCCTTTCTGCGTACCGTATGCCAAGTCAGGCTCGGGCGTGCTGTGCCAGATTTCATTGTTGGAACGGAGACTATGACTGGAGGTATTTCTGGTTTTCTTAAAGAGGTTGTGTTTAGCGTCAGGTTTTTGACGGCGAGATTTTCAAAAAATTATTTAAGTGGTGTTCAGCGGAAAACATTGTACAAGAATGTATGTGACGTGCTATTGCCGGAACCAATGTACAGGGCAATATGCTCCGGAGGCCCAGGCAGAGATGCCCTGAAACGGGTGAAAAAAATACAGGTACCACCGGGAACAAAAAATTTCTTCTTCAAGCTTCACACCGGGACTCTGTCTGTAAAATCTTTCCAAGAAAAAAAGGGGTTTTACCTTCCTTGGGGATCCCACTGCCTTTTATGTAAACAACCAGAAACGAATCGACCACGTTTTCTTGCACTGTTGGGAAGGGGTATATTTTTGGGACGTCCTTCAAAGGACCATCAAAAAAGAATTACCATTGGATCCGTGTGGAATCCGATTCTTGCCTACAGCAAAAGAAGATGGCATGCCGTTGGATTTAGTAATGCTCGCGGGCCTCCATAGCATATGGCGCTCCCGAATGGCAGGCTTTCATTGTGACCCGGATGCGCGGCCTGCGCGATTGTATTTCCGTGAGACAATGCACAAGTTCATCGAGGTGCTGAAAACACAAGCATGTCCCCCTGAGTGGCTTTCAAAGCTCGAACCTTTGACGGAACTCAGGGAATTTTAAACTGGCAAGGCCTGGCCCTCTGTAGGCTGTAGGCTACATTTTTGTAGTTTGGGTGTCTACCCATGTATGCTTTTTGTTGTATTTTGTCGAAGCCCGGCAATAAAAAAAAGCACTCGTGGCCGAGGGGTTAAGGTGTTGGGCTTGACATCCATTGGGGTCTCCCCGCACACGTTCAAATCCTGTCGACTGCGGGAAAGGTATATTTTGGCCCCTCTCGCACCGTTGAAGGGGAGGTGACGCGTGAGCGTATTCTGTATCGAAGTCGTGGCCGAGGCATTCTGCTTCCGGCAGCGGAGCTGATCGGATCGCAGTATCATGGGCTCCAGCGGAGCGGCGACAGCGGCCTTAGGCGGCCGCGGAAACAGGATGTAAGACTGAAGATAAGGATTACCAGATCATTTTTCCGACACTGCCAACAGGACGTGTTGTTTCCAACACGGTTTTTCTGCATGGAGACGTGCGAGCGAGGCCGTTTCGTGTCGAGGATTTCCGTGACGCCCTGGCCGATACCGGTACGCTCCCCGACGTGGTCGCGTTGGGGGCGTACCAAATCAACCATGTGTGGGCGGTTACCCTGCGGAGCACGGAGGCAGCAAAGAAGTTGCTCGCCTTCAATGAGCTGCAAGTTAAGAGACGCCGCTGCCTTATCATCGACCCGGAAGACGAACAGGTAAAGCTGCGGCTACACTGGATGCTTCATGGTGTGGCCGACGACGACATCCGGACGGCATTAGCGGCGTTAGGTAAAGTGACCGACGTTACGCGAGAGCGGTGGCGGATCCAAGGCCTCAATGACAAGAGCTCAACGACAAGAACTGTCCTACTGAAATTGAAGCCCGGTCTTAACGTTGATGACCTACCACACCAGGTACGCGTCGCCGGATAGTTGGCTCTTGTCGTGGCGCCTGGACGTCCAATGCAGTGCCTGCGCTGCCTCGGTACGGGTCACGTGCGGCGTGAATGTAAATTTCCGCGCTGTACGAAGTGTCGGCGGTACGGTCACGCGGATGCCGACTGTGTCCGCACTTATGCGGTGACTACGGGCGCTGTGTCGAAAGATGACTCTGCGGAACTCCTAATGGACGTAGCCGAGGCCGAAGAATCTGCAAAAGGCATAGGCGAACCCGAAAAGCACGCAGGCACGACGGACTCTTCGGGACCCTCCAGCAGCGATGATGGGCGGAAGCCTGAAGGGGCAGAATCTTCGACAAATGGGATGGAGGCGTCGAGTGACGAAATAAGCGCGCCGGCCCTCCAAGAAACCGACTCAGCGCTCCAAGAAACCGAGCCAGCTACTCCGAACGAGAACCATGACAAGAGCGGCGCCCGCACTACCAGTGGTCCTGCCCCAGCGAAGAGACCACATGCCCAGACCGGAACAGATGGAGACAAGGCGGCAGCCCCCAGTGTCGAGGAGCCGCCGGCAAAAACGACCCAAGGAAAGCGCCCATCCATCCGACCACGACCTAATGTGTCGACGGAGAGGAGAACCATCGATAAACCGCCCCCACAGCCAGGCCTGGAACAAGCACCGGATGGCTCCGGTGTCAAAGACGTCGTCTAGCCACGCGCTAGACGGGAAGGGTAAGCACCACGTTCCCGGCCTCTTTCTTCTGTATGAAATGGTTCCTAGGTCCCCCATAAAAGTCGATACACTTAACGTCAGGGAACTGGCAAGCAAGAAGAAGCAGAGCCAGGTATACCGCATTTTAACTGAGCATGACATTGACGTCCTGGCAGTGCAGGAAACGAAAGTTGACGGGGAAGATGAGACCGGGAACATGGTGCGACGTTTCACGTCTAGGTTTTTTGCAGTAGTGTCCCACGCTAGAGGCACGTCTGCGGGCTTTGTCATTTTTGTTAAGAATGTACCGGGACTTGAGGTTCAGGGATATATGGCGTGTCCATCGGGTAGAGGTGTTTTGGTTGACTTCGTGTACAACAAAACATATTGGCGCATAATTTGTGTGTACGCTCCAAATGCGGTGGATGAAAGGACAGTTTTTTTTTCAGAGCCTACAAAAGTACTTAATTTGTGAGAAATCCCTGATCGTCATGAGTGACTTCAATTGCGTCCTGAGAGGTTGTGATAAAACCAGTGCACGGGCGTTTAGGGACAGAAGCACTGATGCACTCTCAGAGGTTATAGCGACGTGCAACCTCGATGACGTGGCGGAATGTTTAGAAGGCGAGCGTTGTGTGAGGTACACACATTTTCAGCGGTCAAGCCATGCACGGCTAGATCGCATTTATGTGTCTCCGGATGTTATTTCAAAATGCAGTACCTACAGTGTAGTACCGGTATCATTTTCTGATCACTGTTTAGTGGAGTGTGGGATAGGGACAAAGAAAAGAGAAAATCAGTTTTCTTGGGAGATGTGGAAATTAAATAGTAAGCTCATTACAGACGACATCTTTAGCAGGAAAGTAAATGAAGAAATCGCAAATTAGAGACGGGCGGAGAACTGAAAGTATGGCAGCAGTGGGAACTTTGCAAACAACAAATAAAGATAGCAGCGATCGAAAGGCCAAGCTGTATACGACAAGAGGAGAAGCGTGAGGAAGAAAATTTAAGATCTTTACTGGCTAAACTTGTCGAAAAAGAAAGCGAAGAGCCGGGAAAATGGATCGACGACATTAGAAAACTAAAACTCAAAATTGAACTCTTCGAAGAAGAACGCTATCGTGGCGCGCTTGTGCGGGCTAGGGCGCAAGATGTAGCAGCTGGGGAGACACCGTCAAAACGAGCGCTAGAAATTGAAAAAGCGCATGCTCAGCGAAACCACATTGAAAAGATTGATTGGGGTGGGGCGTTATCTGGAGAAAGCCATCATATCCAGAAGGCATTTCTTGAATATTATCAGGTCCTGTTTGCAAAGCAAGAAGTGGATGTGAGCGCATTCAAGGAAAAGTTTCTTGGCGCTTTACCGCGATTAGATGACGAACAGAAAGAAAGGTTGGAGCTGTCGATAACTGCGTCAGGGGTCGAGCATGCGATAGAAAATTTGAACCTTGGAAAATCACCTGGACCTGATGGATAAAGTGCGGCTTTTTACAAAGCATATAAACACAAAATAGCGCCAGTACTGACAGCAGTGTATAATGAAGCCTACAAAGTAAATGAATTGCCTCCGTCTTACGGTACATCCCACACAGTATTATTCCTAAATATGATGAAGCAGAAAAGTTACAACAGGTCACAGCATATCGCCCTATCGCACTCACAAACGTAGATTATAAAGTTTTCATGAAGATTTTAGCCCGTAGATTACAGTCAGTTATCCAAGATATAGTCGGTCCTCACCAGACGTGTGGGATCAAGGGACGCTCCATTGTTACCAATATTCATAGAGCGAGGTGTGTGCTTGAATGTTGTGATCATACAAATAGCGGTGTAGCAATACTTCAGCTTGATCTTGAGAAAGCATTTGATTGTGTTTCGCACGAAATCCTGTTCTGCATACTCGACCATGTAAATGCAGGGTCCATTATTCGCGAGGGAGTGGCCTTGGCGTACCTTAGCTGCACGACAAGACTAATTGTAAATAAGAGTCTGGGGGCCCCCATCGTCCTGCAGCGTTCGATGCGCCAGGGTTGTCCCCTTAGCCCCATTCTATTCTGCATTCACATCGAAGGGTTGTGTTTGAATATCATGAAAAATGAAAAAATTCGTGGCTTCCAGCTTCAGGCGGCAGAATTTAAGTTGCATGCCTATGCGGATGATGTGGCAGTGTTCACAGTGAATCGGGAAGGTGTAACCGAGGCCGTGGCATGTATAAAAGAATTCATCAAAGTCACAGGCAGTAAAGCGAATTGGTCAAAGTCCTTGGGGTTTTGGCACGGAGAATGGCCAACGAAGCCCGACAATTTTGCGAACATGTCCTGGGTGACGACCCCAGTAATATACTTGGGCGTCCCACTAGACGGTTATCGCGATAGCGAACCGTACTGGAGAGAACAGACGCAAGCCATGCGTGAAAAGGTTGAGAGGTGGAAAGGGCAACATCTGTCAATTTTCGCAAGGGCCACTGTGTGTAATCTGTTTTTTATGTCTAGGTTGTGGTACGTGATGCAAGTGTTGCATTGTGCAAGGATGAACGTACAGAGATTGCACCGGACCTTTGCCGTTTTTGTATGGGCTGCAGGCTGGGAACGATGCAGCCGGACGAATTTGTTTGTGCGGGTCAAGGACGGTGGCCTCAGTCTGGGGCACTTATTTCTGCGGCAGGTCGTAAGCAGATTTTTTTTTTGTGTGTGTGATGTAAGGGATCCGTTTTTGCGCACTGTGTGCCAATTAAGGGTTGGAAATGCACTGCCGGATTTTGTTGTCTCAACCGAAAATTTATCGGGACGTATTTTTTGTTACTTTAGAGAGGTTGGCGCGAGTGTTCGATTCCAATCTGTTCGGTTTTCGTATGAGTATTTGTCTTCTGTTAGCTGGAAGAAGTTGTATAGGGATTTGTGCGATGTAGTTCTTCCACAACCTATGTACAGGGCCATATACAGTGGAGGCCTGGGACGCGACGTACTTAAGCGTGTGAAGGCGATGCAGGTGCCGCCAAGTGCAAAAACATTCTTCTTTAAGTTACATACCGGAACACTACCAGTAAAGAAATTTTTGGAGTGGAAGAATTTATTTCTACCTTGGGGATCACATTGTTTAATCTGTAAACAACCGGAGACAACAGACCACGTTTTTTTGCATTGTTGGGAAGGGGTATACTTCTGGGACATCTTGCAAAGGACTTTAAAAAAGGTATTTCCGCTAGACTCTCATGGATTACGGTACTTGCCTGTAGAGAGTGAGGATATGACACCATTCGACCTTATTATGCTAATGGGTCTCCACTGTATTTGGCGCTCCAGAATGGCAGGATATCATTGCGATCCTGATGTACGGCCAGCACGGATCTATTTTCAGGAGTGTACGTATGAGTATACTGAAATTCAGAAAATCGCTCCTGAAGCACCCGAGTGGCTCGAAAGAGTAGAGCCATTGGTGGCGCTTATAGAGTTTTGAGTTTTAATATGACGAAGCCACAACCCACCAGGCGGATAGTGTTAAGTATTGCTCATTGTGCCCTGTAAGTGTATTTGTGTATTGTAATTCTTGCCGAAGTCCGGCAATAAAGAAAAAAAAGTCGTGGCCGAGGGGTTAAGGTGATGGGCTTGACATCCATTGGGGTCTCCCCGCACATGTTCGAATCCTGTCGACTGCGGGAAAGGTATTTTATTTTGGTCCCTCTCGCACCGTTGAAGGGGAGGTGACGAGTGAGCATATTCTGTATCGCAGTCGTGGCCGAGGGGTTAAGATGATGGGCTTGACCATTGGGGTCTCCCCGCACATGTTCGAATCCTGTCGACTGCGGGAAAGGTATTTTATTTTGGTCCCTCTCGCACCGTTGAAGGGGAGGTGACGAGTGAGCATATTCTGTATCGCAGTCGTGGCCGAGTGGTTACGGTGATGGCTTGACATTCATTGGGGTCTCCCCGCACACGTTCGAATCCTGTCGACTGCGGGAAAGGTATCTTATTTTGGCCCCTCTCGCACCGTTGAAGGGCAGGCGGCGAGAGCGTATTGTGACGTAGTGGTGACGGCAGTCGAAGCAGCGATGAAGAAGGACAAAAGGGTCTTCTAAAAAAATGTTTATTGGGCTGACTTGCACCCAAAATGGACTGAATCACTCGGCGGCGGCGAAGCGACAAGCGTGCTCGGCGGTCGTCGAACAGAATGCCCGCCGCTGTCGGCCGTGCTCAATTTAAAGCTGGTAGCGAACTTTCGAGATAAAGCGTCCAAAGTTACTAGAACATTCCGGAACAACGTAGAATCAGCTCTGCCTGGCTGCGATCAATCGAGATAAATCTAGTCGCGTCTTGCATCGCAAACAAAGCGATTAAGTGGTGTGGCGGCAGATTTGAAAAAAGAACAAACACTGCAAATATTCGCGGCATTATTCCCCCCTCTCAAAGAAGCATCGACCCGATGCATGAAAACAAATAATGCGACTAGTAAGAGAAAAAAACGTATCTTGCGAAAATAGAGCATGGAAATGCAGCGGCCTTTAGCGCGCATAATACGGCTTCAGACGTACTACATGGACAACTTCTGGTCGTACGCGGCGTCGCTGGGATGCAGTCATTGCGTCAGGGATGACTTCATAATCCAGTTCACCTAGCCGACGAAGAACCTTGTACGGGCCGAAATAGCGGCGCAAAAAATTTTCACTCAAGCCACGGCGGCGAATGGGTGTCCACACCCAGACTTGGTCTCCTGGCTTGTATTCCCCGTTGCGTCTTCGTAGGTTGTAGCGCCTGGCGTCGGACCGCTGCTGATCTTTGATCCGTAATCTGGCAAGCCTTCGAGCTTCTTCTGCGCGTTGAAGGTAGGCGGCAGCGTCGACGTTCTATTCTTCTGTAACATTGGGCAGCATGGCGTCTAATGTGGTCGTGGCCTCCCTGCCATGGACGAGCCTAAAAAGCGTCATCTGGGTGGTCTCCTGCACTGCGATGTTGTAGGCGACGACGACGCAAGGCAGGATGACATCCCAGGTGTTGTGTTCGGCATCGACATACATGGCGAGAATATCGGCGATGGTTTGTTCAGGCGCTCGGTCAGTGCGTTGGTCTGCGGATGGTATGCAGTTGTCCTCCGGTGGCTGGTTTGGTTGTAACGCAGGATAGCTTGCGTTAGTTCCGCCGTGAATGCTGTTGCTCTGTCCATGATGAGCACATCGGGGGCGCCGTGTCGAAGAATGCACTCCACGCAAAATTTAGCGACTTCTGCTGCTGTTCTGTTCGGTAGGGCTTTCGCCTCGGCGTAGCGGGTCAGGTAGTCGGTCGCTATGATGATCCACTTATTTCTAGATGTTGAGGTTTGAAAAAATGCCGATCTGCTGAAAGGGCCTTGAGGGAGGTTCAATGGGGTTCAAAAATCCTGCTGGTCGTTTCGGAGGGGTCTTTGGTCGCTGACCATCTCGGCAGGTTTTCACAAAATGTGCGACATTGGCAGACAGTCCGGGCCAGTAATACTTGTCTTGAATGCGTCAAAGGGTGCGAGTAAACCTGAGATGTCAAGCGGTCGGCTCGTCGTGTGAAGTGTGTAGAACTTTTTCGCGGAGACAAGCAGGTACATCAAGGAGGTAGGCTGTTTTTCTCGCTGCAAAGTTCTTCACAAGGACCCCATTCAGCACACAGAAGGAAGGCAGTCCTCGCTTGAATGAAGCGGGGGGGGGGGGGGGGAAGGAACCTTGCCTTCCAGGTACTCGATGAGGCGTTTTAGGTCGGTGTCCGAGCGTTGCTGCTGAGTAAAAGAGCTGGGACTGATGAGTCCCAGGAAGGCGTCCTCGTCGTCGTCCGGCGGCGGTGTATCGACAGGGGCTCGTGAGAGGCAATCGTTGTCAGAGTGCTTACGTCCGGACTTGTAAACGACGGTGACGTCAAACTTCTGGAGACGCAGACTCCATCGGGCGAGTCGGCCAGAGGGGTCTTTCAAATTCGCAAGTCAGCACAGCGCGTGGTGATCGCTGACAACCTTGAACGGTCGTCCGTATAGGTAGGAGCGGAATTTTGACATAGCCCAGATGATGGCAAGACACTCCTTCTTTGTTGTCGAATACTTAGCCTCGGCCTTGGAAAGGGAACGGCTAGCGTATGCGATGACTTTCTCCATCCCGTCGCTTTTTTGAACGAGAACGGCTCCTAAGCCCACGCTGCTTCCGTCGGTATGAATTTCGGTATCGGCGTTTTCATCAAAATGCGCGAGGATCGGTGGGGACTGTAAACGACACTGAAGTTCCTTGAAGGCTTCTGCTTGCGGCGCTTCCCATTTAAACGGCACGTCTGCTTTTGTCAGATTGGTCAGGGGCTCGGCGATGCGCGAAAAGTTTTTAACAAATCGTCGGTAATATGCGCACAGTCCGAGAAATCGGCGCACTGCTTTCTTATTTGCCGGCGATGGAAACTATTCAATAGCAGCTGTTTTCTGCGGATCCGGGCGTACTCCCTCCTTGCTAATAATGTGTCCTAGAAACAGCAGCTCCTTGTAGGCAAAGTGGCACTTCTCTGCTTTCAAGGTTAGGCCAGACGACCTGATGGCGTCTAGTACTGTACGAAGTCTTTTGAGGTGCTCTTCAAAGTTCGAGGCGAAGACAATGACGTCGTCTAACTATACCAGACAAATTTGCCACTTCAGCCCTGCCAGCACTGTATCCATTACTCGCTGAAACGTCGCTGGTGAGGAACAGAGACCAAATGACATCACCTTGAATTGAAACAGCCCATCCGGAGTGATGAATGCTGTCTTCTCGCGATCTCTTTCGTCGACCTCAATTTGCCAGTTGCCGCTCTTGAGGTTCATCGACGAGAAATATTTGGCATTGCAGAGGCGGTCCACTGTGTCGTCGATGCGGGGAAGGGGGACACGTCCTTCTTTGTTATGTTGTTCAAGCGGCGGTAATCAACGCAGAATCGAAGTGCTCCCTCTTTCTTTCTCACAAGAACAACCGGTGCCGCCCATGGGCTGTTTGAAGACTGGATGACGTCGTCGCGAAGCATTTCTTCGACTTGGTCCCGGATGGCTTGTCGTTCTCGCGGCGACACACGGTACGGGTTTTGACGGAGAGGTCGGACGTGTTGGTCCGTTATAATGCGATGCATGGCAATTGGCGTTTGTCGGACCTTCGGCGGTGTCGAAAAACATTCACTGTAGGTTCGAACCAGATTGCGGATCTGGTCTTGTCTGTTCCGGGGCAGGGCTGGGTTGATGTCGAAAGTGAGCGAGTTCTCTTGGTCAGGCGAAACTTCTACAGAAGGGTCAGAGAGGGCGAAGGAGTCTCGTATGTCGGATATTTCGTCGAAGAAAGCAATCGTCGTTCCTCTGTTACTGTGGCGGTATTCTTCTCTGAAGCTAATCAGCAGTACTTCGGCCTGGCCATTGCGGAAACGTGCGATGCCTCTTGCGTTGCTGATTCCTCGGTCTAGAAGCAACTGCATGTTCCCCTCGATGATGGCTTCAGCGTTAATGGCTTTCGTGGCGCCTGCGGTCACGATAACGCTTGAACGGGGTGGGACGCTCACTTCCTTCAGGACACTCAGGGCAACGTGATTTTCCCGAGTTTTCATCGAAGCGATGGCTTCGTCCGTCGAAAGCGTGATCAGCTTGGATCGCAGGTCGATGATCGCCTGAGGCTCATTAAAGAAATCCATACCCAAGATCACTTCGCGGGAGCATTGCGGTAGCACAACAAAGGTCGCAGGATAGTTATGTCCTTTGACAGTAACTCGCGCTGTGCATCGTCCTGATGGCGTAATGAGGTGGCCCCCCGCGGTGCGAATGTGTGGGCCATACCAAGCCGTTTTGACTTTTCTCAGATGCGCAGCGAATTTTCCATTCATCACCGAGTAATAGGCTCCTGTGTCGACTAGAGCGGTAACTTTCCGGCCGTCGATAGTCACTTCTAAGTCTGATATCCTGGCTCTTGCATTGCATGTCGCTCTCGGCGTCGGATCACGGCTTCGTCGCGTATGCGAGTCGCGTGGGGCGTGTGGTCGAAGCTTTTCTGGGTGGCGGCGTCGTTTTGAAGGCAGTTTGCGTCGTGGTCGGGGTTGTCATTGTGTGCGGCGTCGGTGCAGCGAGTGTCGGTTCTTCAAGCGGCGTCGCGCGTGCAGCGTCTTCATGGGGGTGGTGGGTGGAGGATCTTTGGCGTTTCGCTCGTGAGCAACCTCACCTCCAGAGGTTGCCGTCTTTTGTTTCCCCTACGGGGGCTGGGAGACTTTCTCGTACCGCGGCTGCGTAGCTGCGGCGTGGCAACGCAAAGCGGGAGGTTGACGGCGATGGTGAGCGCGAAAAAGCGGTTCGGCGTGTACTCCTCTCGAAGCAGGTACTCGTCGATTTCCGGCGGACATTGGCCGAAGCGTGGTCGTGGGGTGTTAACGGCAAATCTTCGAAGACCGATACGTCGGTAGGGGCAGTGACGAAGAATATAGCCGGCCTCACCGCAATGGAAGCACAACGGCCGGTTGTCGGAGGTCCTCCAGGCGTCGCATTTCCTGGGGTTTGAGCGTCGGTCATAAGCTGGGCGGGCGGGGGCTGGGAGGCGGCGCTGTGGAACAAGTGGCATCTCGGGGAGGACCTGGCGGTTGTCGTTGGGGCTGAGCAGTCCTTACTGCAGCGGCGTAGGTCGTGGCGTGGGGTTCTGTGGCTGTAGGGGTGCAAAGTGCCTGTTGCACTTCTTCCCGTACCACATCTTTCAGAGTCGATGCTTGTGGCTGTGGGGAGGATGGCAGTAATCGGCGTAGCTCCTCTCGGACGATTTCGCGGATAACTTCCCGCAAGCTGTCGGTGGTGGTGGCCGGCGTGTCCGAACGGATTGCACAGGCACAGGAAGGGTGGTTGCACTGCCGAGCTCGGACGTCGAGGGTCTTCTCAATCGTACAGGCTTCTTGCATGAATTCCTCGACTGTTTTTGGCGGCTGGCGGACGAGGCTGCCAAAAAGTTGTTCTTTTACGCCGCGCATTAGAAACTGAACTTTCTTTTACTCGGTCATCCCGGGGTCGGCGCGGCGAAATAGGCGCTTCATCTCCTGGACGTAACCGCGGACGGGCTCATTCGAAAGCTGTGTCCTGGACTCGAGGAGTCGTTCGGCTCTTTCTTTCCTCACGACGCTGGCGAATACCTTCAATAGTTCTCCCTTGAATAGTTCTCATGTCGTAAGGGACGACTCGTAGTTTTCGTACCACGTGCGTGCGTAGCCATCCAATGAGAAGAACACGTGTCTAATTTTTGCCGCATCATCCCACTTGTTGAATGACGCCACGCGCTCAGATTGATCCAACCATTCTTCAGGGTCTTCGCCTAGGGATCCACTGAAAGTTGCAACGGCACCCGCGACTGCTGTAGTATGATCGTTGTCGACGTCTTCGGCGAGATTGAGGTGCTCGTAGCAGCGTCTTTTCGCTGTCTGGTGCGGTCCGGCAGTTTCCCGAACTCAGGCTCTTCTCCCTGGAGACGTCGGCTGGCTCGCTGAGCTGCTGACTCGTCCTCGGGTGCGAAGCGCTGAGGGCTGGCTTCACGACTTGAAGGGGGCGTCCGGAACATGGAAGGCCACCCCGCACCTCCACCAGATGTCACGTAGTGGTGACGGCAGTCGAAGCAGCGATGAAGACGGACGAAAGGGTCTTCTAAATGAAAACTGTTTATTGGGCTGACTTGCACCCAAAATGGACTGAATCACTCGGCGGCGGCGAAGCGACGAGCGTGCTCGGCGGTCGTCGAACAGAATGCCCGCCGCTGTCGGCCGTGCTCAATTTAAAGCTGGTAGCGAGCTTTCGAGATAAAGCGTGCAAAGTTGCTAGAACATTCCGGAACAACGTAGAATCAGCTCTGCCTGGCTGCGATCAATCGAGATAAATCTAGTCGCGTCTTGCGTCGCAAACAAAGCGATAAGTTTTGTGGCGGCAGATTTGAAAAACGAGCAAACATTGCAAATATTCGCGGCAGTATTCTGTATCGCAGTCGTGGCCGATGGGTTAAGGCGATGGGCTTGACATCCATTGGGGTCTCCCCGCACACGTTCGAATCCTGTCGAATGCGGGGAAGGTATTTTATTTTACCCCCTCTCGCATCGTTGAAGGGGAGGTGACGAGTGAACGTATTCTCTATCGCAGTCGTGGCCAAGGGATTCTGCTTCCGGCCACCGAGCGTGACGGACGTGTGATGACGGGCTCCGTAGGAGCGGCTTCAGCGGCCATGTCTGGCCACGGTAGCAGGTTTACTGATGAGGAAAATGTTTACCGGGTTGTTCTGTCGGGATTGCCTACAGAGCGTTTCGTTGTAAGTACAGTTTTTTTGCACGCCGATATCAGAGCCCGCCCGTACCGGGTCGACGATTTCTGGGATGCCCTAGCTCAGCACGCGCTGCTCCCGGATGTTATCGCCCTGGGGGCGTATCGGATGAGCCACATCTGGGCAGTCACTCTCAAGGATTCCGAAGCTGTAACGAAGTTTTTGAGCGTCGGTGAAATGCTTGTGAAAAAAAGCCGCTGACTAGTGATTGACCCAACAAACCAGGATGTGCGGCTGAAACTACACTGGCTGCTGCACAACGTACCGGAAGAAGGCGTACGTGCTGCCTTGGCGCCCTACGGGAAAGTCACGGAAATCGCCCGAGAGCGTTGGCGAGTGCGGTGTGTGCTAGAAAAGGGCTCGACAACGAGGCTCGTCACAGTGAAATTGAAAGCCGGAGTTAAGCTCGACAACTTCCAGCACCAGCTGAACGTTAGCCGTGAGTTGGCGCTGGTCGTCGTACCAGGCCGCCCCCTGTTATGCCTACGCTGTCACAATATGGGCCACATCCGAAAAGAGTGTCAAGTCCCACGTTGCGGAGCCTGCCGACGGTTCGGCCACGAAGACGGCCAATGTGCCCTCACTTATGCGAGCATTGCTGGAACCGGGACCAGTGAAGACTCGGCTGAGCTGCTAATGGACGAGGCGGACGCGGAGGACGCGGCCCGTGAAACTGGGCAGCCAGCGACATGGGATGGACCTACGTTAACGCGCCTGACGAAGCAAGGGTCGACGACGTCCACCGCAGTTGCAGCGGACGTACCAGTGCAGCGTGACCTTCCAACTGAACCCGTGAGCACGCAAAAGGAAGCGACGGGAGCTGTTGCTGAAAATCCCGATAACGTGGGACCGCACAACAGCGAGGATTCCAACCAGGAGGCTCACGGCCTCATAGCTGCGAAGGGCGCCCACGAGGAAAGCGTCGGTGAAAAGCCACAGGTAGGCGCTGGCACTGACGAGCCACCGACGAAATCCCCGGGAATTTGGCGCTCGTCTTTGAAACCACGGCCCAACTTTGTGGCTGAGACACGGCAGACGGTGAAGCCGCCTCCTTACCGCTGCAATGTGTTTGTGTAAGCATGTTCGTGTTTTCCGCGGTTGTGGTTGAAAGTACCCAGCAGAGGTAGTGCCAAGGTCTGGAACGGCCGGCGAAGGACTGTCTAGCGGTTTTCCCGGCGCCTGCAAACGGACTAATGGATTGGCGACGCCGCACAGTGCACACTGTGAGTCTAGAAGTGTTTCGTCCGTTTTGGTGTGCACTGTGTATCATATGTCAGCTATTCCTCACGCATGGCAATGAAACTTGACACAGCTTTGCGCATAGCAACATTGAATGTTAGGTGTATTGGTGCTCGTAGGCGCCAATGCCAACTTAATCGTGTTCTTGCTGACAATGCGCTGGACATTGTAGCTGTACTGGAGACGAAAATTGAAAGTGAGGAGTTTACTGAGCATATGGTATCCACCTTTAGTGCGTTCTTTAGTGTCTGTGTTTTCCACTCTGTTGGCACATCGGGCGGGTGTGCCCTTTTTCGGCGCAATAATTAGGCATCAGTGTGGAGTCGATTTTTTCTTGTCCAAGTGGACGCCTTTTTGTAGCTGACTTTTCTTTTTCGAAGTTATACTGGCGCATTATATGCGTGTATTCACCAAACGTTGACACTGCAGGAACGACAGGAATTTTTTACCAGATTGGAGTCTTACATTGTTTGTGATAAATTGCATTTGCTCTTGGGCGATTTCAACTGTGTGTGTGCCGCTGCCGATCGAGTGAAGTGTCCGCCTGTGCGTGGTAGGAGTGCACAATTATGAAACGCTCTGGTTAACGACAACAGCTTAGAGGATATTGGCAGCATAGTTACCTGCGATAATAGACCACTATACACACACTTTCAACGTGATAGCCCTGCCAGATTGGATAGGATTTATGCATCCGCTGAACTTGTGCCCGTTTGCACAGGTTACAAAGTTGAACCTGTGGCTTTTAGTGATCATTGTCTTGTGATAGGAAGTTTTGGTGTGAAAGAAAGGTGTACGCGCTTTAACTGCAATCTCTGGAAATTCAATGCCAAACGCTCGGAGGACGAGTGATTTTTAAAAGTCATCGTAAATGTAATGCAGAGGCTGCTCGAGGAGCGACCCAGTCTTTTTGCCGTTCAGTGGGAAGACTTCAAAGAGTGGCTAAAAAGTAAAGCCATAGAAAAGAGTTGCTCCAACCGACACAAAGAAAAACAAGAAGAAAAAGCAGCGCGAACAACTGCAGTTTTATTAGGCATGGAAAGCTACGAGCCCGGGAGATATGCAAAAGATATAAGGGATGTGAAAATCCAGCTTGAAAGACTAGACAGTGAAAGGTATAACGCCGCAGTTATGCGCGCAAGGACAAAAAACTGTGGGCCGGTGAAACGCCGACGAAGCCAGCCTTAACAGATGAAAAGCGGTACGCTAGACAAAGAAATAAGTCAGATAAGAAATGGTGCTGAAATTTCATGTGATGCCAATGTAATCCAGCAGACATTTCAAGAGTACTTCAACTACCTTCTTGGCCAAGTAAGATAGATTGGTGTGCTTTCTCTTCATACTTTTTGTCTTTCATGCCAAGACTTCAGGATGATGTAAAGGAGAGTCTCGAGGTACCCATGACTGAGAATGAAATAGAATCTGCAATTGACGACTTAGACCCGTAAAGCTCCAGGACCTGATAGGCTGGGCGCCGAGTTTTACAAGACATTTAAGCCGATAGTCGCTCAGTTACTGCTAAGAGTGCTGGATGAGGCGTATCAACATAAGCAAGTACCGCTGTCATTCACCACATCGCACATTGTGTTGATCCCAAAATCAGATGACCCAGATAAGCGTTTGTTGGTGGGGTCCTATCGCCCGATAAGCCTCGCCAACTTTGACTACAAAATATACATGAAGGTCCTAGCTAGGAGATTCCAGAGAGTAATAACAAAATTGGTTGGACCGCACCAGACTTGCGGAATCATAGGACGCAGCATTGCCACGAATGTACGCGTCGCACGCACTGTATTCGAATGCTGTGATGCGATGGGGGACCACATTGCTATGATGCAACTGCATTTGGCAAAAGCCTTTGATCGCGTGTCACATGATGTACTTTTTCACATACTACAGCACGGGAACGTTGGCCGCGTTATCATATAAGGCGTCAGAATGGCATATGCAAACTGCACCACGCGCATTAATCTAAATGGTGACCTCACAGATAGGCTGGCAGTGCGTTCGTCAGTAAGGCAGGGATGCCCGCTGTCACCCCTTTTGTTTGCGGCATACCTAGAGCCACTATGTTTAGCTATTGCCAAAAATGACCCCATCTAAGGCTTTCGATTGCAGTCGGCACATGTCAAAACTCTCGCTTATGCGGACGTTTTCGCAGTATTCAGTTCCAATCGAGACAGTATTAATGAAGGGATCAGTATTGTTGATAAATTTTGCAAGCAAACGGAGTTTATGATAAACTGGGACAAGGGCTCTGGATTTTGGCACGGTGACTGGGAAAAGATGCCTGATCACTTCTCATGGCTGCGATGGTCTTGCCTGCCAACGCAATATCTCGGCTTCCCCCTTGACTTTTATGGTGATCCAAGTGAAAGTTGGAACGAGCAGTGCTCAAGGGCGAGGGAGGAAGCAGATGCATGGCAAGGAAGGCAGTTATCAATGTTTTGACGTGCTTGCATGCAACCTTTTCCTTGTATCGAAAATATGGTACATGATGAATGTTCTGTGTGCGAGTCGGGCCAGCATTCAAAAGATGCATCGCGTGTTTGCTGTGTTTTTTGGGGCGTCAAGCTGGGAGAAAACTAGACGTACCAATTTGTTTCTTTTGTTTAAACGAGGAGGGCTCGGCCTCGTGCACTTATTCTTGCTCCAAGTTGTGTCGCGTTTTATCGTTCTCCGAGATCAAAGGGATCCCTTTCTGCGGACTGTTATCCAAGTAAGGTTGCAGAGACTCTTTCCAGAAATCGTTGTCTCATGCTGTGAAGGTATGTGCGGCGCTGTCAATGGGTACATGAGAGAAGTTGTACTTTCTTTTCGACTACTGTACGCGCGTTTTTCACTTGAGTACTTGTGTAATGTTTCCAAAAAAGAGTTGTATAAGAATCTTGTGGAAACAATGCTGCCGATTCCAATTTATCGTTTACCGCACCGTGGAGGCCCAGGGCAAGACGTCTTAAAACGAATTAAAAGAATGCCGGTTAAACCAACCGTAAAAACATTCCTCTTTAATTTACATTCTAATACACTTCCTATTAAGACGTGGCTGCATGAAAAGGGGATTTTAGTCCCATGGACGACGAACTGCCTACTATGCAAAAAGCCTGAAACGGTGGAGCACGTGTTTCTTGAATGTTGGGACCCAATTTTTCATTGGGATGTCCTCCAACGAACCGTGAAAAAAGATTTTACTCTGCATCCATACGGCATCAGGTTTTTGCCGATCACAAACGAAGGAGGAGTGCCATATGATTCAATCATGCTCTTGGGCCTCCACAGCCTTTGGAGGACACGAATGCAAGTGCGACATGCCGATGTTAATATCCGTTCGGTGCGAGAAAACTTTATTTGAAGTGTTGTGAGCCTAAGAGAAGTTTATAGTGCGCAAGCTGAACCGCCCGAATGGACCTCTGTTCTAGACGACTTAGTTGTCTTGAGAAGATTTTAACCTCTCCCGTGTCAGCCAAGTAGGCTGCTGCTGTTTTAATCATTTCTACTTTTGTTTTAGCACGTATGAATCGGCAATAAAGACAAAAAAGTTGTGGCCGAGGGGTTAAGGCGATGGGCTTTACATCCATTGGGGTCTCCCCGCACACGTTCGAATCCTGTCGACTGCGGGAAAGGTATTTTATTTTGGCCCCTCTCGCACCGTTAAAGGGGAGGTGACGAGTGAGCGTATTCTGTATCGCAGTCGTGGCCGAGGGGTTAAGGCGATAGGCTTGACATCCATTGGGGTCTCCCCGCACACGTTCGAATCCTGTCGACTGCGCGAAAGGTATTTTATTTTGGCCCCTCTCGCACCGTTGAAGGGGAGGTGACGAGTGAGCGTATTCTGTATCGCAGTCGTGGCCGAAGGGTTAAGGCGGTTGGCTTGACATCCATTGGGGTCTCCCCGCACACGTTCGAATCCTGTCGACTGCGGGAAAGGTATTTTATTTTGGCCCCTCTCGCACCATTGAAGAGGAGGTGACGAGTGCACGTATTCTATATCGCAGTCGTGGCCGAGTGGATTCTACTTCCGGCAACCGTTCGGTGCGGGCGCAGAATCATGACCTCCGGCGGAGCGGCGATAGCGGCCCTCGCTGGCCGCGGAAACAGGTTTGCTGCCGACGCAGATGAGTACGAGATTGTTCTGCCTACTCTGCCAACCAGACGTGTTCTGCTAAACACGGTGTTTCTGCACGGTGACGTGCGAGCGAGGCCCTACAGGATGGAAAATGTTCGGGACGCCCTCGCCAACGCTGGTGTGCTCCCCGACGTCGTTGCGTTGGGGGCGTATCAGATTAATCATGTGTGGGCGGTGACGCTCAGCAGTGCTGAAGCCACGAAAAAACTTACTGCGTTCAAGGAGCTACAAGCAAAATGACGCCGGTGCATCATTTTCGACCCGGAGGATCAGCAGGTAAAGCTGCGCCGGCATTGGATGCTGCACGGCGTGGCTGTCGATGACATCCGGACTGCTTTCGCGGCGTTCGGAAACGTGACGGAGGTGACGCGGGAGCGTTGGCGCGTCCAAGGGATGAAGGAGAAACGCTCAACCACCAGGACCGTGCTACTCAAGTTGAAGCCGGGAATGAAGGTGGATGATTTGCCACACCCGGTGCGAGTAGCCGGTGAGCTGGCCCTTGTGGTCGTGCCCGGGCGACCGATGCAATGCCTGCGTTGTCACGGCACGGGTCACGTCCGTCGCGACTGCAAGGTGCCCTGGTGTTCCCAATGCAGGCGCTATGGACACGCGGACGCGGACTGCGTCCGTACCTACGCGGCGGCTGCCGGGCTCGGAAAGGCGAACGACACCGCGGAACTCATGGACGTCGCCGAGGCGGAGGAAGCAGCGACTGGCACGGACGAAGCGGGCAAGTCGGCTTCAGCGCTTGCCACGTGTGTGCGTTCCAGGGATAGCACCAAGGCGGCCGACGAACCAGCGAGCGAGCCAAGCGCCGACGGCAGACTCCCACGGCGTCGCTAACGTGACATCTGGGAACGGGGCTACCCCAACAGAATCCGAGGGCGTTGAGGCAAAAAGAGCCGGGCGAGGAAAATCACCAGAAGAGCGGCGCCAGCACAAGCGTCACGCCCCCCGTCACCGCCCCGGCGAAGCGTCCCCACGACCTGACCATCCCCGAAGGGGACAAGGTGGTAGCGCCCGGCGTCGAAGAACCCCTTGCAAAAACTGCTCAAGCACCGCGTCCAAAGTTCCGGCCGCGCCAAAACCTTTAGGATGACAAGCGGGCCGGCGACAAGGTACTTCTCGAGCAGGCCGATGTTCTTCCGCCAGATGATACCGGCGGCAACAGAGGTGTCTATCCGCGCTATACGTGGGAGGTAAGCACTATGCTGTTGGGTCCTTCCTCTTGCGCAAAAATGGCTCCCGCCTCCGCCTTTAAAGTCGCTACGCTGAATGTCAGGGGCCTGGCGACCAGGAAAAAAACAGTCAGGTGTACTGACTTATTACGGAGCGCGAGATAGATGTATTGGCCATGCAGGAGACGAAAGTAGACGGCAACGAAGGAACCGACAGCATGCTGCGACGCTTCACGACTAGATTGTTTGCTGTCGTCAGTCATGCAGTGGGGACGTCGGCTGGTTGCGTGCTTTTTGTAAAGAAGATGCCGGAACTAGAGATGCAAGCTTATTTTTCGTGTGTCTGGCCGGTGTATTGTCCTTGATTTTTCTCTGAACAGCAGTGAGTGGCGCATTGTTACCGTGTATGCGCCGAATGTGGTTGAGGAAAGAGGCAGCTCATTGGCTTAGGCGATTTCAATTGTGTCCTTAATGCGCGCGATAAGTTGAGGGCTGCCTGGGAAGTGTGAAGCGAAGCAAGGCATTTTCATGGGAAATGTGGAAGCTAAACAACCCGCTTCTTCGCGACGATGTCTACTACCGAGCAGTAAAGGATGAAATAGGAAAAACAAACGCGTGCAAGAAGCTGAAGATTTGGCAACAGTGGGAGCTAAGCAAAGAATCTTTAAAAATCAAATCAATAGAAAGGGCCACTTGTATCCGGTATAAGGAAAAACAAGACGAAGCTGAGTTAAGGGCACTTCTGCAAACGTTGCTAAAGCAGGAATGCAAGCACCTGGGAAATGGATAGAAGATGTCAGGAAAACCAAACAGAAGATAGAGCTTATGGAAGAACGCGTTATCGCGGAGCACTGGTTAGGGCGAGGGCGGAAGACACAGCTGCTGGCGAAGCGCCATCAAAACGTGCTCTCGGCTTAGAGAAAGCCCAAGCTGAAAGGAATCACATCGTTAAAATAGAATGGGAGGGGGGAGGGGGGTATCTTATCGGCAGACACTGACCACATCGAAGCAGCCTTTAAAGAATTCTACCAGAGGCTTTTTTCATGGCATCTGGTAGACGCAGTCGCATTTAAGCATCAGTTTCTTGGTGCAGTGCCATGGCTGGACGAAGAAAGGAAAAAGAAAATGGAACTAGCAATAACTCAAAACGAAGTAGAGCACGCGATAGACGAATTAAACCTCGGAAAATCACCAAGACTAGATGGATTCAGTGCGGCATTTTTATTTTATGAAATTGCCCCGGTGCTCTGTACAATGTTAATGAAGCCTATTAAATACACGTTTTGCCTCCGTCTTTTGGGACTTCCCATACAGTACTGATGCCTAAAACTGATAATATAGAGAAATTACAATCTGTTACCGCATATCGACCGACAGCACTCACTAATGTGGACTACAAAATATTTTTGAAGGTATTGGCGCGAAGACTGCAGACAGTGATATCGGATATTGTTAGACCCAATGAGACATGTGGAATAAAAAGGCGATTGATTTTTTGCAACATTCACAAAGCGCGCAGTGTACTTGAAAGCTGCGATGACATTAATGGGCTAGTGGCCATGCTTCAGATTGATCTCGAAAAGGCTTTTGATTGTGTTTCTCACGAAATCTTGTTTTCCGTTTTAGACCATGTGAATGTGGGTTCAGTTATCCGCGAGGGTGTAGCCCTGGCGTATCGAAACTGCACGACAAGATTGATCGTTAACAATTATTTGTCTGGGGGCCCCCATTAGCGTGCAGCGTTCAGTGCGGCAGGGCTTTCGGTTACAAGCTGCTGAAGTTGAGGTGCTGGTGTATGCAGACGACGTTGGTGTATTCACGGCTGATCAGGGGAGCATAAGCGAAGCTGTGGGGTGTGTACGCGAGTTCAGCGATGTCACCGGTAGCGGGGTTAATTGGTCCAAATGCCTTGAACTCTGGCATGAATGGTGGCCATCGCAAAATGGCATTTTTCTGGGCCAGTTGGTATGAATCCATGATTTGGGCCAGCATGAACTTTGGGACACAAAGTTCATGTTGTCCCAAAGTTCATGCTGGCCCAAATCGTGGCCATCGCACTAGTACCATTTTGCCAATGTACCGTGGGCAGCGACCCCGGGCAAGTATTTGGGCGTTCCGCTCGATGCTTATCGCGAAAGCGAGGAGTATTGGAAACAGCAAACGAAAGAATCACGTGACTGATCTGAAAAATGGAAAGGCACCAATTTCTCAATTTTCGCCAGAGCTACAGTCTGCAACGTTTTTTTTTATTAGCAAGCTCTGGTATGTCATCCAGGTTTTGCATTGCTCTCGGGTGAACATTCAGAAGCTACACCTGATTTTTGCCGTCTTTATATGGGCTTCCGAATGGGAACGTTGCATCTGAACGAACCTGTTCCGGCGGGTAAAAGACGGGGGCCTGGGGCTAGGGTACCTCTTTTTAAGGCAGCTGGTGAACCGTTTCTTTTTGTTTTTTCGCGACGTTTCATGCCCTTTCTTGCGCACCGTGTGCCAGGTGAGGCTGCGGCGATTGCTGCCCGAGTTTGTTGTTTCCACAGAAGAGGTCTCAGGTGGAATGCTTGGTTACTACAAAGAGATTGTAGCAAGTGTTAGGTTTTTTTCAACGCGTTTTTCCAGCGATTATTTGTTTAAAACTAAAAGAAAAAAGTTGTACCATGATCTTTGTGATATTGTTTTCCCAGAGCCCATGTACAGGGCCTTGTACAGTGGAGGTCCGGGAGCTGATGTTATAAAAAGGGTGAAAGAAAATGCAGGTGCCACCAGGAGTAAAGACCTTCTTTTTTAATTTACACACCGGGACACTACCAGCTGAAAACCTTTTGGAGGGAAAGGATTTCTTTTTACCGTGGGGATCGAACTGCTTAATTTGTAAACAGCCCGAAACAATAGACCATGTTTTTTCGCATTGCTGGCAAGGGGTTTATTTTTGGGATGTGTTAAAAAGGACAATAAAGAAAGAGCTACCATTTGACGCGAAGAGAATTCGTTATTTAAGCACCGACAAGAGGATGGGGTATCATTTGATCTCATAATTTTCTTGGGCCTCCACTGTATATGGCGCTCCAGAATGGCATGCTATTATTGTGACAAAGACGCACGACCTGCCCGAATTTATTTTCGGGAAAGAATGAACTGCTTTCTGGCCATCCAGAAAGCCGCTGAGGAGCCTCCCGAATGGCTCTCGAGGCTAGAGCCGCTCTGTATGCATCGTACATTTTAGTAGGACGAAGCCAGACTCATGCCGGCTGACCACGACAGTGTCGTATGTACAAAGCGTATAGAGTGTTTTTTGTTGAGTGTTTTTTGGTTAAATGTTAGTGGCCAAAGCCAGGCAATAAAGAAAAAAAGCAGTCGATGGACTTGAAATCCATTGGGATCTCCCCGCACACGTTCGAATCCTGTCGACTACGGGAAAGGTATTTTTTTACCCCCTCTCGCACCGTTTAGGGGATATGTCGAGTGAGCGTATTCTGTATCGCAGTCGTGACCGAGTGGGCTTCCGGCAGCGCTAGCGAGCGGACGGCTTATGAGCTCCGTTGGAGCAGTGTCAGCGGCCCTGCAGGGCCGCGGAAACAGGTTTTTTGCTCAAGATTCCCAGGATTATCAAGTTGTGCTGCCGCAATTACCAACGGGTGCGTCCGTTTTGAATACCGTCTTTCTTCATGGTGATTTTAAAGCTAGGCCTTTTCGTTTTGAAGACTTTCGCGACACGTTGGTTCGCCTGGGGATGCTCCCCAAAGTGCTAGCTCTGGCGGCGTTTCAGATGAACCACGTGTAGGCGCACACCTTCAGTAGCCCGCAAGCGACGAAGAAAATTCTGGAAGCTGGCGAAGTGAAAGTTAAGGACAAACGATGCCTTGTAAATGACCCTACCAACCAGGATGGGCGGTTGAAACTGCATTGGGGGGCTGCATAACGCTTCAGACGAATATATCGTTCTGCGCTGGCCCCGTACGGGAAAGTAACTGACCTGTATCGGGAATGCTGGCGCGTTCAAGGCATTGCTGACAAGGGCTCTTCTACCTTCATAGTCGACCTTAAACTGAAGTCCGGACTGATTACCAAGGATATGCCACATCAAGTACGTATTGCCGGTAGTACTGCCCTACTGGTCGTACCAGGTCACCCGCCGCTAAGCCTAAGGTGTAACAGTCGAGGCCACATAAGGCGAGAGTGCAAAGTGCCGCGCTGCACCGAGTGCAGGCGCTACGGCCAAGACGAGAGGAAGTGAACTCGATCGTACGCCAATGTAACGGGACTCGGCGCAAGCAATGAAGTCCAATCTGAGCACCTCATGGATCAGGCCGACGCAGAAGGAGCAGCTGGTGGTGCGACTGTACGGCCAGCTCAAGACGCCATTAGCCGGCTTCCTTCTGCGGATGAAGAGGCAAAGAGCGCACCAACAAAAGAGGGTAAGACAACGTCCACCAACGACTACCCCGAAAATAATGACGAAAAGATGACTAACGCCTCGCATACTACAACCGTTACACAACAGGGAACTGAAGACGTTGTGATGTCGAGCGTCGGGGCTACCTCGACGAAGCGACTTCATGACTATAGCGGCAACGAGATGCACGACACACGCAAAGAAGTCGGCGGGGAGCCTCCTGTGGAAACTACTCCCACCCGAAGATCAACATTGAAGCCGGCACCCAAAATTCCGCCCGAGCCTCGGCCCGAGCGGAAGCCATCGGCGCTGCCGCCAACGTGACCCGACGCCAAGCTAGAGTGTCGAACCCGCCGGCGAGCGAAAATGGCTAAGGTAGATGCACTTTCTTGCGGTGACATAAGAAGCGCCGCCTCAATCAGCAGAAGGGCGCTAGCGACTGTTCAGGTTGTTGGAAATGTTACTTTGATGATACATTCCAATAGTGAAGGTGATACTGTGCGGTTAGGGTGCTTCCTTAAAGAAAAATGGCAGTCAACCTAGAAACAAGTTTACACGTGGGCACGCTCAACGTGCGCGGCTTGTCTATTCGTAGCAAACAATACAAACTTAGCCTGCTTTTTATAGAACATGACTTAGATTTAATTGCCGCTGAAGAAACGAAAGTTGAAAGTAAAGAGGCAACGAACCGCATGGTGGAACCTTTCAGAGCGCGGTATAATGTGTGCATTTCCCACGCTATTGCCACAGCGGGTGGGCGTGCTTTATTTGTTAAAAATTCCCTTGAAGCGTTTATAGAAAGTGTTTCCGCTAGTGACAGCGGCCGCCTCATTCTGCGCGACTTTGTTCTACATGCAAATAAGTTCAGAGTTATTTGTTTATGTGCTCCAAATAGTGCAAGTGAACGAAAAATGTTTTTTGAAATCTTTGATCGACACCTAAACACTGATTAAAGGATCATTGTCATGTTGGGTGTTTTAACTGTGTGTGCAGATCAGAAGATCGAGGAAGACAGCTAGGCACCGGTTTGAGAGGCGAGTTCAGTGTTTCTGAGCGAGTGTGTAGAAGACGGAGCACTGGCACATGTGGGTTACTTTATGTCGAATCCAAAGTTACCACACTTTAGCAATCGGCAGCGAGGCAGCCTCGCCAGATTAGACCGAATTTACGTTTCGGCAACACTGGTGCCGGCGTGTACCAACTATGATGTTAAAAATGTTTCCTTTAGTGATCACAGTTTGGTCACTGTGGCGTTGGGTTAAAAAAAAACACCACCGAAATTCAACTGGGATTTGTGGAAGTTTCATGCACAGATTTTTGATGATGATTATCTTGTACAGAAAATGCATGACAAAATGAACTACGTGCTTGCTTGCAAGACGCAAAGCTAAACTGAGGCGTGGGAACTATTCAAACAAGAAGCGAAAATAACTGCCACAGAAAGAGCCAGCGTACAGCGCAAGAATAAGAGAAAAGAAAATGAACAGAAAAAAAAGTTGGACTGCTATTTGAGCGAAGAAGCTTCGTCGCCGGGTTGTTTCGATTAAGTAATAAGAGAAGTGAGGAGCGAACTTGAGATAATCGATGTAGACCGATATCGTGGAGCGGTAATGCGCGTGCTGAAAGAATGTACATGGGGGAAGCCCCGACTCGACGATCCAGGTCAGACGAAAGGAGCTATGATGCTGTCACGGATCTCCCTGAATAACACTCGGACCGAAGGAATGGACTAGGCGACAGGTGTACCCACACAGATGCATATTTAATACACTCTACGTGACACACACACTAGCACACGAAACTAACAAAACTAACAACAAACACAGACTATCAATACACGCGACCCGTTAACACTGCTACTAGCATCTACTACTAGCGTTCTACTGGCAGCGGTCGGCGTTCGTGCTCACGGTTGATTCGGTTCGGATGCGGCGTTGTATGGGTCCAGTATCCGGCGCGGAGATGGCGTTCGACGTGTTGAGGCTGGCGTCGCTGGCTGCGTCGTATAAGCTCCCGGTCCAAGCACCCGTGGAGGTGATGCCGGTGTTGTTGGCGTTGGGGGCACCACCCGGATGGGTGGTAACAGCGCTGGAGACACCCATCCGAGTGGTGCCCCCAGCGCCAACACCGGCATCACCTCCACGCGCGCTTGGACCGGGAGCTTGTACGACGCAGCCAACGACGCCGCCAGCGACACCAACGAGGCACGTCGAACGCCACCTCGACGCCGGCTACTGGACTCATATAAGGCCGCAGCCGCACCGAACCAACCGTGAGCACGAACGCCGGCCACTAACAGTAGAACGCTAGTAGTAGACGCCATAGCAATGTTACAGGGTCGTCTGTATTTATAGTCTTTGTGTTTTGTGTTCGTTTTGTTAGTTTTGTGTTATAGTGTGTGTGTCACATAGGATGTATTAAATGTGCGTCTGTGTGGGTACGCCTGTCGCCTAGTACATTCTTTCGGTCCGAGTGTTCTCCGGGGAGATCCGTGGCAAAGATAAGTGGCGAGCCTGTGCCAGGATTTATTCTCTTGTTTATTTTTTGCTTTGACACGGATCTTTCCGATCGCTCGACGGCAGAAAGTATTGATTTGGCAAAAAACGTTAGAACTGGCACTCAAGCTAGGGTTAAGCAAGGAAGAGGCGATGCATCTCTATGACGATGAGGGAAAGAGGCAGGAAAAGGAGGCAGATAGACAGAGAGAGGAAAGGGTGCAAGCACGCCCAGACGCTCGTGAGTCAGAAGAGCGAGAAGAGAAAAGAGCTCGCGAGGCAGAAGAGCCAGAAGCTAGAAGAGCTCGGCTGCGTTTTTATGGAGGAAAAACGCTAAGGCGCCCGTGTGCTGTGCGATGTCAGTGCACGTTAAAGATCCCCAGGTGGTCGAAATTATTCCGGAGCCCTCCACTGCGGCACCTCTTCTTCCTTTCTTCTTTCACTCCCTCCTTTATCCCTTCCCTTACGGCGCGGTTCAGGTGTCCAACGGTATATGAGACAGATACTGCGCCATTTTCTTTCCCCAAAAACCAATTATATATACTAGAAGAGCTCGCGAGGGAGAAGAACAGGAGAAAAGAAAGAACGGGAGAAGGAGTTTCTTTTGTGGAAACAGGCGCATGTCGCGGGAGGATATGAGGATGTCACGGACAGTGATAAGCGTTCCTTAGCGGGTAGAGACAGAGAAAAACTTTATTGGCGCCATAAATTGATCGATTCAGCGGGACCCGGGTGTCTTTATGTTGAAGTTCCGAGTCTTCCAGGGGTGGTGCCCTTATTCCAGGGCCCCTCTGAGTCTTGCTACATCATACGAATGCTGGACCAGTCCTTTTTGGACCGCCAGCACGCTGCCGGTGAGCAGGCTCTTCCACTGTTCCGCATTGGGCTCTTTTAGTTTATAGAATGAATAATTGTTTTTACACTCTCATGTAATATGGTATAAAGTGGGGGTGGCTCCACACCACTTGCATGTGTCCGCGTACTGGTTCGGAAACATTTTGTGAAGTATGTGTAAGTTGTGAAAGCTTCCTGTTTGCAGTCTACGCCAACCGACTGCCTCATATAGCGTTAATAGCTGGTGTGGTTGAGGATACGCTATCCTCTGTCCTCTGTAGTGATTTAGGATTTCCGGGTACGATGGTTCCACCGTTGTGGTGGGCTCAGGGTCACTTGATGCATCTGCTCGGTTGGTAAGCTCGCGGGCTAGATCGTCGGCCCTCTGATTCTCGGTCACCCCGGTGTGCCCCGTACCCAGAAAAATTTGTGCTGAATTTCTTTGTTCGGGGATCCCGCCTGGAGGATGATGCGTAGCGCTCTCTTGCTGATCCTATCTTTAGTGTAGTGCCTGCATGCTTCTTTGGAGTCAGTGATTATTGTGAGCGATTTATTTCTGCGGTATCCTTCAGCTACTGCTAGCGCAACAGCAGCTTCTTCCCCCTTGGATACTATGCAGGCGCTCTGTGATATACTGGTGACTAGGTCCCCTTGATGGTTCACTACCACCGACACTACTCTGTGTTCCTTCGTGTTTCTGTTCCATCGATGCAAAGCCACATCTGTGTATACTACATTTATTTTTTTTCAGTTAAGTGCGTTTCTACGTACTCTGCTGTCGCAGCCTTTCTCCCTGCGTGCAGATTAGGGTCCATGTTGCGAGGGATAGGGCACACCCTGAGTTTTTGGCGAATGTTATCAGGTATGCCCGCAACCCTATCTTCCACTTCTTCACTTTAGTAGCCCAGCCTTCAGAGGAGCGCTAGGCCGGGTAGAGAATCTCCTATACCGGCCGGAGTTTGTCCAAGGAAGCTGATGACTACTTTCGCTGACAACAGAGATGATCTGGACGCATATCTGCAACAATTCGAGCGGATAGCTTTGGGGCAAGGCTAGGAGCGCAGTGAATGGGCCACGGCATTGAGCATGTGTTTAGTCGGAGAGGCGCGAATTTGTTTGGAAGGTTGCCTGCTCCTGATTCCAGGGAATATGAGAAAGTCAAAAAGGCGCTCCTCCAAAGATTCAGGCTTACGGCAGAGGGTTTTCGTGAGAGATTTCGCCCCGCGAAACCTGAGGATTCGGAAACCGCTAAGCAGTTTTCCTGCAGGCTGAACAACTATTTTGATAGGTGGCTTGATATGTCAAACACAGAAAAGAGTTTTGAAGGGGTTCGTGACAAGCTGGTCACAGAGCAATCTTTAGCGTGTTGCAGCTCAAAGCTAGTGCTATTGCTGAAAGAAAGTTGTGTTCACTAAAAGTTCGCCGACACTGCAGACCAGTTCCTCGAGGCTCAAAGGGTAAGAAATTTGAGTAAGGCAAAGAAGGAAACCCAGAAGATCCTAAGACAGATGCGGCAAAACCAAGAGCATATGGCGGTGCATCTAAGGCGGCAGTAAGGTGTTCTCTCTGCGGCAAGGTGGGACATCGTGCAGTTGACTGTCTGACTAGTAGCGCTGCCCAAAAAACACATGTTGTGTGTCAAGGTTGTAAGAGGATGAGTGCCGATGCAGAACCCAGGACCGAGCTGCATGCGTTGTCGACTCTAGGGTAGAACTTGTCACACCACCTGATGTTCCACAGCTGAAAGGAGAGCAAACGCCGCTGGAAAATGAGGCGGTGAATGGAACACCCAAGTCGAAAGCAGCAATGCCGGTGGTGGTTGGGCAAATAGGGGACCGTCCTATATTGGTGCTTAGAGACAGCGGAGCCAACACAGTCTTGGTTCGGAGAAGCCTGGTGAAGGAGGAGGATCTTACAGGGGAAGCGTCGGCCGTCATTCTTGTAGATAGCACTGTAAGGTACCTTCCTGAAGGCAGGATTCTAGTGTCCACGCCATATTATTTGGGGCAGGTAAGGGCAAAATGCGTAGACCAATTCAACTACGATCTCATCTTGGGACAAATTACGGGTGCAAGAAGTGTCGAAGACCCCGATCCCGAGTGGAGGATGCTCGACGTTGAAGAACATCCAAAGGACGAAAGGCGCGCGACAGCTCAGACGGGTGCAGTCAGTTTCTCGTCGACAGTGGAGACAAGAGCTCAAGCGACAGCCCGCGTAACGCAGCGTCCGCTCTCTACTCCTGTTACGATGTGCCTGAGCGTAACACCGGGCGAATTTGCAATTAGGCAAAAAGAAGACCCGAGTTTGAAGGCCTGTATCGAAAGAGTCGGGGAAAAAGTGAAAAGAAAGGAGAGTCGTACGTCATTCGAATATGAATTGATAATTGGTCTTCTGCACAGGGAATGCATATTTAGTTCAGGAAGGCGGGTCCAACAGCTAGTGTTACCAAGAGATATGTGAGAGACGCTACGCTTAGGACATGACGTCATTATGGCCGGACACCAGGGTGTTCAAAAAACGGTGTCTAGGATCACCGATGAGTTCTTTTGGCCGGGTTTTCAGAGTGACGTTAAGCGCTTTGTTCGCTCTTTTGACGTGTGCCAGCACACAGTTCCGAAGGGAAGAGTTGGGCAAGATGGCAGCCATCGACCTACCGTTCCAGCGAGTGGCTATTGACATTGTGGGGCCAATCTCTCCAGTATCCTCCAAAGGCAATAGATATGTGCTTACTGTGGTTGACGTGGCCACTCGTTATCCTGATGCTATTCCACTGAGAACTATTGACAGTATCCATTTGCGGAGGGTCTTGTGGAAATGTTTTCGCGTTATGGGTTCCTGGGGGAAGTTTTGTGTGACCGGTGCTCAAACTTCACATCGGAACTAATGAAGGAGGTTAACCGCCTTTTGTCAGTACGGCAGTTACTGACGACGCCTTACCATCCCATGTGTAATGGGCTTGTAGAGCGGTTCAACGGCACCCTCAAAAATATGATCAAGAAAATGTGCCAGGAGAGACCTACTGATTGGGATAGATATCTCCCAGCTCTTTTGTTCGCTTACCGCGAAGTACCGCAAACGAATCTCAGTTTCGCGCCCTTCCAGATGGATGGCCGAACCGTTAGAGGTCCACTTACAGTACTCAAGGAGCTGTGGGCTAATAAGGAGATTGCATCAGACCTCAAGACAACATACACATACGTTCTTGAGTTGCGGGACAATATGAAACAAACATGCAGGCTTGCTCATCAAGGCCTGGAAAGGGCGCGCGAACGCTGTAAGGGCTACTATGACAAGAAAGCCACTCACAGGAATCTAAATCCGGGCGACAAGGTTTTCATCCTGCTACCCACGAATCATAATAAGTTACTCACGCAGTGGAAGGACCGTTACTTTGTGACGCAGAAGAAAAATGACATGGATTATGAGTTATTGATAACACCAAGACGGTTTTCCATGCAAACATGTTGAAAAGGTACAAAGAAAAAGGTACGGTACAGTGTGCCCCCAAGGTAGCATGCACGGTAGTAGCCGAGGAGACAGATGATGTTGTCGAGGTGCTCACGTGCAGTGGGAAGAAAACTGTAGGATGGGATAAGGTGCTAACAAACCCCAATTTGAATGAAGACCGAAGAACACAGATAAAGACCCTATTCCAAAGCAAAGGGGATGTGTTTTCGGATGTGCCGGGAAAAACGGATGTCATATGTTGCAGACTAGATCTCTCTACAGATAGACCAATCAGCGTGAAGCAATACCCACTACCTTTAACAGTTCAAGCATCAATTGAAAATCAGGTGCGGGATATGTTGGAGCTTGGTGTGATTGAGAGGTCGTGGTCAGCATACAATGCGCCTCTCGTGGTTGTCAAAAAACCCGATGGTACTAACCGACTGTGTGTAGATTTGCGTCGGCTAAAGGACATCATGGTACCCGATGCAGAACCCATACCAAGAGCGGACGTGGTGTTCGCTAAGGTATCTCACAAAACAAAAGTTGTTTTTCTAAATTTGACTTAGCTAAAGGGTATTGGCAAATACCAATGGAAGATTCGTCTAAAGAGAAGACTGCCTTTTCGTGCTCGGCGGGTTTATTCCAGTTTAAATTCATGCCTTTCGGTTTGAAGACAGCATCTCCAATATTCACGAAGCTGATGAGGAAGGTTTTGGACGGGCTCCAAAATGTAGAACTCTATATTGATGACATCCTTGTGGCAGCAGATACGTGGGAAGAGCATGTAATTACGCTGGAAAAACTATTTGATAGAATTCAGCAAGCCAGGTTGACTATAAAACCGGCAAAGTGTGAGGTGGGCTTTGAAGCCAGTTCTTTTCTCTGACACAAGCCGGAGATGGGCCGCATCGCGACGAAAGACGACATCTTGGACAAAATACAGCAGGCCCAGACACCGACGACCAAGAAAGAGGTACAGTCGTTCCTGTGTTTAACGGGATACTACAGCGACATTATTCCTGACTATGCCCCCATAGCCGACCCGCTTGTCGAACTCACTAAGAGGGGGGCAAGCAATAAGCTGAATTGGACTGCTGAACATGAGAATGCATTCGTGATGTTAAAAGGGCATATGGCAAAACCGCCCGTTCTGCTTGCTCCGAATCAGGGTAAAGTGTTTGTGCTTCGCACTGATGCATCAGACCGAGCTTTAGGAGCCGTACTCTTGCAAGAAGAGAATCGCGTGCTACATCCGGTATTTTTTGCAAGCAAGAGATTATCGGCTAGTGAACGCAACTACTCCACTGTTGGAAAGGAATGTTTGCCGGTGGTGTGGGCGGTAAAGAAATTCCACATTTATCTTTATGGTAGACATTTTAGGATTCAAACAGATCATCAGCCGCTTGAATACTTAACCAAGGCCAAAATGAACAATACTAAAGTTATGAGATGGAGTTTGGCCTTGCAAGAATGCTCATTTCAGGTGGAATATATTAAAAGCAGAGATAACGTTGGAGTGGACTTCATGAGTAGAGCCAACTGAACAGCTCTAAGTATCTCTGGGATTTATCTTGTTGTTGCTGTGTTCATGTATCTCTGGGATTTATCTTGTTGTTGCTGCTGTTGGTGGTGTTATGTGATTATACAAGGGAGTGTGTTGTGGATACCGACATGTTTATTAAAGACTCTGTACGGACACAGCAGTGGTGTGTTAGTGTTCTGAAAACGCAGTTTGGTGTGCTATGTTGGTGGTGTGCTCTTGGTGAGTGCTGGACATCTGTGGTGTGTTGCATGCTGGGACCAGAATCGCCACAGAAAAAAGTCAGTTGGCTGGATGCCTTGAAGATGAGTATGACGTGAGCAGTTTTTCATGGAAAAACTCTTGAGAGAGGGGGCCCTTGTTAAATATATTAAGGAGCCTAAATTATATTTTAAAGGAAAGAGGTGTGAAGAAGACGACGTGGATTAACCGAAGAATAAAGAAGGGGAGGCATTCGGTGAGGTGGAGAGAGAAGGTTGGTGGAGAAGCATTCGGTGAGGTGGAGAGAGATTGGTGGAGAAGAGAAGAAGGAGAAGACGGCGACAAGGCTTACGTGGACTAGCACCAAGGCTATAAAAGGGCGAGGGAGAGCGAGGCCGGGAGGCAAGAACAGAAGAACAGAGAAGCGGAGGCACTGGCGGGTTAGGGACGCTTCGGCTGGAAGAGAGCGACGCCGGCTAGTGCTCCGGTGAGCTCGCGTTCTACGGCTTTGCATCGTGGACTTCCTGCCGTTCCTGAGCCCGTTACGGGGAGTCAACTCAGGACGCTGCAACCTGCTACGGCCAGGGGTGTTTTCAGCGCTGTTGCCACCCATCCGGGTGGTGCCCGCAACGCCAACACCGGCATCACCTCCACGGGCGCTTGGACCGGGAGCTTGCACGACGCAGCCAACGACTCCGCCAGCGACGGGAGCGCAAGCACGTCGAACGCCACCTCGACGCCGGCTGCTGGATCCATACAACGCCGCAGCCGCTCCGAACCAACCGTGAGCACGAACGCCGACAACTAACAGTAGAACGCTAGTAGGAGACGCTGGTAGCAGTGTTCCCGGCTCGTGTGTATTTATAGTCCGTGTTTTGTGTTAGTTTTGTTAGTTTTTTGCTAGTGTGTGTGTCACGTAGGGTGTATTAAATGTGCGTCTGTATGGGTACACCTGTCGCCTAGTCCACTCTTTGGACCGAGGGTTGGTTCTCCGGTTATATCCGTGACAGATGCACGCAACGAAATAGGAGCGATAACGTTCAGAGACACAGTTGTGCGTGACAGCGAATCGATTAAGTGCGCTTTCGTAGGTTATTACTGTGAACTGATCGGCCGGGAACCAGAACTCCTAGAAGTATTTGAAACAGAGTTCTTAAAGCTCATGCCAAAGCTAGAAGAAGTGAAAGAAAGCTTAGATGCACCAATTACCATAACAGAAATAGAAAGTGTTATTGATGAATTATGCACCGGAAAATGACCGGACGGGTTTTTTAAAGCTTTTAAAGACAAGGTTTAAAGCTTTTAAAGGCACGGTGGCAATGGTCCTACAACGTGCGATAGACGAAGCATAGAACAAAAAAGAATTGCCTTCGTCTTTTAGACATAGCCGCGTGGTCCTGATTACCAAATCTGAGGACCCTACTTCACGGTTGTCGGTGCGTGCGTACCGATCGATAACGCTGGCTAACACAGATTATAAGATTTTTGCGAAAGTATTAAATAAAAGATTGCAACGGGTAGTCAACAGCTAGTGGGACCGCACCAAACAAGCGGCATTAGTGGAAGTTCTATCCAAACGAACATACACGTGCCAAGAACTGTTCTAGAGTGCTGTGTTGCGCAATGCGGGAAGGTAGCAATGGTTCAGTTGGATTTAGAAAAAAGCTTTCGATAAAGTCGCCCACAAAGTCCTTTTTAGTGTTTTGAAACACGTCAACGTCGGCAAGATACTTTTCGAGGGGATAGAGCTCTGTTACGCTAATATTTTTACCAGAATTGTAATAAGTAAGACAACAGCCACTTCAATCCAAGTGAAATCGTCTTTTATGCAAGGGTTTCCTTTGTCACCTTTATTATTTGCTTTGTTTCTCGAGCCATTTTGTTTAAGCATTATAATGAACAAGGCTTTTACCGGTTTTAGTTTTTGTTCAAGCGAAGTTAAGCTTTTGTCATACGCGGATGGCACTGTGATTTTCTGCGCGGACAAGCCCAGTGTCACGAACGCAGTAAAAGTGGCAACCAAGTTATGCAAGATGATGGGGAAGTAGTATCAATCGGAGAAAATCCGTCGGTACCTGGCACGGTGAATGGGGCGTCATGCTAGCTGTGTTTGAAAATATGCAATGGTCGCTCTCGCCAACGAAGTATCTCGTAGTGACTCTGAAGCACTATAAAGACACCGCAGAATACTGAGAGCACGAAGGGGAACGCATTAAGGAAAAAACCGCGAATTTCGGAGGGCGGGACCTCTCTATATTTGCGAGATCAAATGTCTGCAATCTATTTTTTGTAGCGAAGATTTGATATGTTCTGCAAGTCATGTGTGCGTCGAGAGTGAACATACAAAAACTGCGCAGGGTGTTTGCTGAGTATATATGGCGTTCAACATAGGAGCGCACGAGTCGCACCAATCTGCTTCGCGCAGTGAAGAGTGGAGGGCTGAGTTTAGCCCACCTGTTTTTGAAACAAGTGGTTTCCAGGTTTCTGTTCGTGCGAGACAAAACTGATGAATTTCTGCGGACAGTAATTCAAACCAAACTGCGTGATCATTTGCCGTTTTTTGTTGTCTCATCTACTATGGTTTTTCAGCAGCGCAGGGGACAAAGGACGTGACAAGTGCACAGACACGGCGCCGTGTCTGTGCCGTGTCAACGCCGTGTCTGTGCACTTGTCACGTCCTTTGTCCCCTGCGCTGCTGAGAAACCATGTCTCACCAACTTGCCCAAGCTTCTACAGTATCATCTACTCTGGCCAACGGGCCAAGCGTGCGCGAATTTTTACGGGAGGTCGTTTTGTCGTTCCGCTTCCTTCAGGCACGCTTTTCGGTACAGTACCTGAGCAATGTCACCCGGAAGAAGCTATAGATATCGTCGATGGGTGTATGCCAGCGCCAATGTATCGCTCATTGAATCCATATGGAGGGGGTAACGATGTTTTGAAGAGGGTAAAGCGGATGCCGGTTAGGCCGTCTGTGAAAAGCTTCTTTTTTCAAGTACACACTGCGACGCTCCCGGTCAAGCAGTTGATCGAGCAAAAAGGCCTCTTCGTCCAGTGGACTGTAAACTGTTTGCACTGTAGAAGACCGGAGACCATTGATCACATATTTCTAGACTGTTCAGACGCGGTTTTTAATGGGACACACTGCAACGCACCATAAAAAAAGGACTTGTCAATCACGCCGTACGGCATCCGCTTTCTCCCTACCGCAAATGAACGAGGGGTGCCATATGATATGATTATGGCCCTATGCCTCCATAGCATATGGCGCACTCAGATGGCTGTGCATCATGACGATCTGAACCCAAGGTCTGCTAGAAAGTACTTCATTGAAAGTGTTGCTTTCATACGCGAAGTGTGTAAAGCAAGCAGTGAGCAGCCAGACTGACTGCCTGTATTAGACGCTCGTGCCAATTTGAATCGCTTTTAAAGAGAGCACCTAGAACGTGTTTCTGGTGATGTTAATGACAAGATGATTTCAAGTAAGATGCCAGAAAATACGGCGGTCTAGTTACCTGATCATTTTTCGGCCCCGGATTTAAAACTCAGGAACCATTGCGCAGCGGGAAGAAGGGCGGAGCGGCAACTGATGCGGAAGAAGCATAACAGAGACTTGAAGGCGACCTTCAATAGGCTGAATTCTGCCATTAGACGGCACACGAACAAGTTCTACAGATCGCAATGGGCCTCATTCTGCGCTAGGTTGACTGTGCTCTCACCGATGATGAGAATATGGCTAGTTATTGGCAGCCTTGCTTAAAAATCTCGCCTTTGGAAGCCTTTTCAAGCTCCTGCAATAAGCAAAGATATGCCTATTGCGTGTTTGGTAGAGGAATTTGCAGACGCACTTGTACGTTCTAATTCAGGAATGGTTATATATGCCCCACCGGCTTCCTCCAGGTCTATCATGGACGTCCCGTTCACGTTCAGGGAGCTTCAGACTACGGCCAGTGGCCTGCTGCGCTGCTGTGCACCAGGTCCCGACGGCATGACCAACCAAATGCTGCTTAATCGGCCTCTGGAACTCAGGAAGGTAGGAGCTCCTTAACTTCATCAATCGAGTTTGGGAGACTGGCTATGTTCCTGCGTCATAGATTGTGGCATATGTAGTTCCAGTACTGAAGCCTGGCAAAGACATGACGGATCTTGTCTCGCATCGCCCTGTGTCATGGAATATAGCTGTCGATCTGAAGATCCAACTCCACGCAACCTGATTTGGGCCCCCGGTCACCAGGGCCTCCAGGGAAACGAACAGGCCGATCAGGCCGCCCGCGCACTCTCTCCCCGGGCTATCTCCCTGTCCTTGGAAGGGTACTCCCAATCAGACAATCTGGCCATTACATTCAAACAAATCACCGATTACTACAAGGAGGAGCACCGGCGCTACCCGGCCCCTTGTAAGAGTCTGGATCGCGCTGACGAGCGCCTCCTCATCAAAATTCTAACACTGTACTGTGCCCGGCGGTTCTTAAACACTTCAATACATCCTTTGATGGCACGTGCCAGTTCTGTGGGGAGGTGTCTGACACCTTCCACATGGTTTGGGCGTGTCAATCTAACCCATCTATCCCCCCCAACCCCAACCCCACCAGAGAGGACTGGGAGACGGCCCTGCTCGGCTGTCAAGACCTGAAGAGCCAAAAGGCCTTGGTTCAACGGACGCGGGCGGCGTTGCTTGCCAATGGGGCCCCGGAATAGGGTCTCCACCTAGTACTGTAAGGGGAAAGGGCCAATAGGGTCCTACCCCAATCACCTTTCTGTAAAAATTTAATTGCTTATAAATGTTTTTCACCACCACCACCCTGTGTCATTGGCCTCTTGGGTAGCTAAGTTGATGGAGAAGCTGGTAAATGAACGCTTATCGTGGTAGCTTGAGGGCAGAAAGGCACTGCCAACATGTATGCAGGTTTCCGAAGAGGTTGTAGTGCCCAAGATAGCGTCTTAGACTTGGTAAGTCACAATGAACACCAGAGAACTTTCAGCCTTTCGACCTTAGCCGTTTTTCTTGACGTTGCTAAAGCTTACGACAACACGCTTTGGAACTCGATTCTTAACAGTTTTCAAGGAATGGGCATAAAGGAAGGTATGTTAAGATTCATTTACACGTTTATCAGTGATCGTGCGGTTCGTGTATGGTTAGGGAGTACCTTAACCACCGAAAGGGTTCTATCAGGAGGTGTGCTTCAAGGAAGTTTTATTTCCCTTACGCTCTTTAACGACGTAATGGCTGTCCTTCCCGATTCGTTGCAGAAAAATTGCAGGCCAGTGCGCATGTCAATATATGCTGACGACATCTGTCTTTGGATTACTGGCTACCAACACAATCGATTAGCCCTGATAGCTCGACAGGCTCTACTTTCGGTACAAGCTTACCTTCAAGGTGTAGGATTATCTCTATCTTTGGAAAAATCCGGCTTTGTTCTGTTTCCAGGTGTAGGCAGACGTCAAGCGCGTTTGACGATAGTCCTTGGTCACTCTTGCATCCGTCAATTTAATCACACGCGTTTTCTGGGCGTCATTATTGACTACCGTCTACAGCGGCGAAAAGCTGTCGACGCGATTGTCTCATCTTTATCTTCGCGTTTCAATGTGTTTCTTATATTTGCAAGTGAGAAATGAGGAAACCATCCTTCTTCAATGGTCAAACTTCATGGAGCGCGGGGGGGGGGGGGGGGTCAATCGCATAATGTATCAATTACCTTTAATTTCCCCTCGGCATCACAGCTTGAACATCTCGATGTTTTTCACAGAAAGTGCCTAAGAAGAGCCATTGGAGTTGTTCAGGCGGCTGCGAAGAAGTCAGTACTTCATGAGTGTTTAACGAAACCTTTTAGCCTTGTCGCTTCTCAGAGACTACTTGTGCATCTTCGCTGCCTAGGATAGACGGTAGCTGGGCAATCCCTTCTCCAATGGATCTGCAGGAGATATGAGTCGAATGTCTACTTGGCACTTAATACTCTTAGTTCTTTTGGCCTTAATTTTCGAAGGCAAAGGAAACGGTCGAAACCTCTGGTCTTTTCCTACTCTCGACTGTAAGCTCACAATTCCACAGGTGAGCGCAAAGCGCAGCTCTCCTTTGGCAGCAACGCTTTCGCTCCTACTTGAACATTTGGAAGCAGTATGTCCGTCATCTTCAAATTTTCACTGATGATGCTCTGGACAAGGCCAAACAAGGTTTTTACATTCCTCCTTTGGACTGTACGCTTTAGTGCGGTCGTATCCTCCACAACGGCCGAAAGTGCTGCTATTGAGGCGGCTTTACGGAAGTTACCCCCCGTATTCAAGAATGTTCCTTATCTTAACACGAATGTCCCTCTTTTGAAAGTAGCTCTTAAGAATAAAGATAAGAGAAGTACGACGACCAATTCAGAAACGGCCGTTATGCTGTCTCAAAGCGAGCTTTCAGAAGGAGCACTTTTCTTGTTAAGAAAGTAGCATGGGAGCGAGGTTATGAAATTTTAAGTTTTCGGCTCAAAGAATACACATGTATTGTGTAGTTTATACAAGAATAGCGGTTATCAAAATGCAAAACAGCGATTTTAAAAGTCTTGCATCCAACAGTATACCTTTAGCTACTGCGATAAGCGTCTTCTACTTTTGTTCTGGCCACCATCACAAGCAGTCAATATAGGCTGCGTTCCAATACTCTCAAGTAGACGGCTACTTATGGTGTTTTCGACTGGTCGCTTTAAATCGCTCTAGAGCGCTCTGTGAGGCGACCGCACATTCGGCTGGTCGAAACCGGCCGCTCTGACTACATTCGGCTGGTTCTTTTTGAGCGCTCGCCTCCAGCTCAGAGCGCTCTGAGGCGCTCCGAGAAAAAAAGTCGGAGCGGCTCCGAGATGAGTCCACGTGACAGAGCCACTTCCGCCATTTCGCGAAAGCGGTGCGAAGCCTCGGCGTCCGCTGCGCGTGGGCAGAAACAAGTGTGGGTTTTTTTTTGACGCAGTAATAACGTCCTTGCTGTGTTGTGTTTTGCGGGTGCCGCGCTGTGTGAGGCAAAATGTCCAAGAGATGCCGGATAACTACGCTAGGAACGCGGTCTGTGTTGCTGTCACATGACAACAGCGATTCCAGCAGCTGCTCAGACGAGGACGACAGTGCTATCCAGAAGGCGATGTTCGAAAAATGAGCGTCCCGCGGGACGGAAAGCCGGGGTAGCGATCGATACAGGCTAAGCGGCGATCGGCGACCGTGATGCAAACTGTGTGTGGCCACGTGCGGCTAAAGTAATCAAGGGACCTTACGTGTGGCTACTGCTGACATCAGTAGCAGTGCCGCGTAGTGGTTCCGAAAGTTACGTCCCCCTTCTGCCTCCTGCGCTTCCGCTCTAAAAACTCGCTGACCATTCGGCTTGACTAGTCTCGCTGTGCGCTCAGAGCGAGAGCGGCTCCAACTCTGCCAGATCCTAACCGGATCGTGGGAGCGACCAGTCGAAGACACCATTAGACGTCTAATCGGACAGTCGCCATCTTGGGAAGCGTTCCATTTCTCACGAAGCAGTCTAGTAAGACTGCTTCGCCGAAGTCCACATTGATGCAGGCTAACTTGCTGTCTAAAGATGACGGAGCTGATGTATGCGGATGAGCGAGTCGTGCTCTTGCGGGCGTCGGACTGTACCTGGAGTATAGGAAAGGAAAAATGTGAGTCATTCCATTATGTTATTTGGTACGCAAACTAGTTTCTAATTAATCTTCGTGGACGTGCGATTCCTAGCAGTGAATCACGCAGGAGAAACTCGTGCAGTTGAGAGCTTTGCTACAGCAGCGGACGCTGTAGGTCTTTACGTGATCTGACGATGCCGGATCTTAATTAGCACCTTGATTTTAGAGATTAAAACTCGTCGCTGTCGTTGGGTTCCTCAACGGTCGTTAAGACGCCTGGCGTGACGGTTAACAAATACGTTCTTCTGTTGTATTAGTTGCATCAACTCTCGCGTACATTCTTTTTTATCTCTATCGCCTCAAAACAACACACACTGGAATGTTGCGAATTGATTTTAGTCTTTGCAGGATTAAAGCTCGCTGCTGTCTTTCCTGCTGCAGTGTATATTAGCCGTATCGCATTTCGCGCATATTGATTACAGTCTTTCGTATTCTTTCTTATGTTTACAGGACCGTCCGGACGAGGACGTTCGAGGAGCATGTACAGTTTAGCATTAATAATAAAAGAATATTCGCATATCTCTTTAGCGTCGTCTTCGGAGAGCGGCCCCCTCTGCTACAAGTAGACTGACGGATAGGCGCATCCACCAGTCCGGTTTACGCGCAAAGTCACTGCAGAAAAATGTGAAAACTTGTTAAAAACACGTTTTTAATGACCGTTATTCCTCAGTTTGAGAAAAATTATAGTACAACTGTTTATAAGCTTTAGTTACATTATTATGCCGCGAGGCGGCGTGAGCAGTAGACAAGTTCCAATACATGGACATGTAGACGGCTTCTTAGACGTCACACTAGACGTCTTGTTAGACGTCTAGAGTATTGGAACGCAGCCATAGCGTCACTTGCTGACTCTACCGCCCATGTTATTTGGTTTTTTGTTTGATGGGGTTCGCATGTGCTTTTTTCCTTATGTGTTTTTTTTCGTCAATCCGCTCTGTTTGTACTTTATTACAATTTTGTGTGCCAAAAGTGAAAAAAAAGAAAAGTTAATTTCACAGAATAAGAGTGCGATATCCTTATAGAGCTTGTGAATAAACACAAGCCAATAAATGAAAAAAAACTAGTGCTGTCAGCGCGAGCAGGAATAAGGCAGCTTGGCTCGCGATCGAGCAAGAATTCAACTGCTGGCACAGCCTATCAAAGCGGAACAGAAACCAGCTCAAGAAATGCTGAGACAACCTGAAAGAGAAGTGGAGAAAGAAAAAGGCTGCAGATTCTCGTGAGGTTTTTCTTACATGTATGCTTGCAGGCTCTCATTTTGTTTTAAAACGTATGAAGCGGCAGATGAAGGTCGCGAGTGGCTACATGAGCGAGCGACGAGCGTTGCTATGAGCACAGCGCTGCTTATCTGGCCTTCAGAATTCAGAAGTGACGATCGCTCAAGATCCTGCTCGTTTCTGCCGTCAAATTCGTCCTTCGTGGTTGCCGCTTCATCAAGTCTTATCGCTGTGGTCTCCACACATGTGCCGATTATTGCTCTGCTGAATATCGTATCACGCACACGAGAGATCACCACCAGATGAAAGGTCGTTGCGCGTGTGTTAAATGGGTGAGCTCCCGGTTTTTTCTTGGCAGACTGCGATCGTTGTGATCCAGATCAGAGGCCAGTAGCTGAGTCGGCATATATGAAAAGACAGGGTACAAAATTTGTAGGCGCAGTGCTAAGACCTGAACAAGTTTGTTGCAGGTTCGTCGTGCCTGGCAGTGGCCAGGCACGACGGGTATTAACGAAAGCGGTACAGCGGTATAGGTACACGCAGGAGTGGCGACGATGTTTGCTTAGATTTTATGAACGCCGTGTGGCTGAGTTAGAACCAATGAAAATAGCATAATGAATTCATTACCGCATTAGCACGTTGTTATGCGTTAAAATACTCTCTTACCAGGTGCAGAAGATTTGCTAGGGTGAGCATCTCTGATTGCAATTCTGTACTTTGTATTTTGACACCCATTTGTACTTGCCAATACAGGAGGTCCTGGTTCAGTCTATCACAGTGGGACCTCCTTCTGTACACGGACTGTTGGGCGAGTTGGTGCATTGCAAACACGTACAAGCGCACAAAAAACAGAAACGCACTAAGAAAGAGACTGAGACACCTCAGTCTCTTTCTCAGTAAGCGCTCAGTAAGCACTCAGCGCCTCAGTAAGCGCTCGTGGTGTGTCAGTCTCTTTCCTCGTGTGTTCGTGTTTTTGGTGCGCTAGTCCTTCTGTACAACCTGCTTCTGACTGTGTATCCAAGAACTGATAAATATCTATTGATTGAACGAATTTAAACAGCATTTTGGCTAGTGAATGTTTTTCAGTGTTGCTACTGCTTTAACAATGAAACACGTAGCTGTACATGAAAAATTGCAATCGCATTACTGGACTGACTTAAACGTATTTGTTCCAAAATGTTTGTGTCATATGTTGCCATGAATTTGCTATTCTTGTAAAACATGCACTGTGCCAGGTGGTGGGAGCCCGCAACGCAGCGAAATGACCTATGAGCTGCAACGAGTTGGTGGCGTGGCGTGTCACATGAACGTGAGAGTGGACAACTGCTACGACAGTGACCGTGGACGGCATAGCACCGACCTTAGTAACAGCGGCAGCTTAACCCCTGCTGTCATGGCCCTCTTACAAGCGACCCAAGAGGAAAATGGTAAGCTTTTTGTGTGGTCCTTACTGAGCTGCATGGTCCCCCTTTTCACATCATTCCAAAATGTGCACCCTTCAAACATTTTGGGTTTTGAGCTCCTGTCACAGTGTCAGAGCTCACCGACGACATAAACAAAACATTTTGGTCAGCGCATCTCTGCATTGACCTGTTGCTAAAACAGCCTGCAGCATGCATGATAGGACACAGTGGTAGTAATCTGCTCTGAAGGCCCTACAGGTTTGAATGGAAGTGGTACAGAGAGACACTGGGGTCGGGAGGATGTATGCTTTGGCGTTATGAAACGTGTGCGATTCAAGTATGGTGAGGTAGAACCAAAGTGAACAGCACAGCTGATTAATCACCGCATAACTATTGCATCATTACGTGTTTAACCACTTCCATATCAGTCGCAGCAGAATTTGGTGAGGTGGACCTCTCTGATCACAATTTTTACCCTGCATATTTAGATACTCCTTTGTTTTTACTACTACTGGAGGTCGTGATGCAGTCTATCCTAGTAGAACCTTCCTCTGTATAACCTGCTTGTGACTGTACATCCAACAAAGTGATGAAATTTGCATTCTTTCATTGAATAAATATTGAACTAACAGTTTAACGAAAGGAAACTGCATTTAGGCCAGTCCCCATTATTATTGCTACTTCCACTGCAAGGGTGCGTATAGCTGCCCACGACACATTGCTCTCACATCACTGGATTCTGGCGAATGGCTGTCTGTTACATTTTGTCGCATATGTTGCGGAGAGAATACTAATCTTCAAAAACGTCCATTGTTCCATGTGGTGGGAGCCCACCCAGGAGCCAGATGACAGATGAGCGGCAACGGGTTGGTGCTTTGGCTGGTCACATGAACACATAAGTCGTGTACATCTACGACAGCGACCATGGCCGGCACAGCACTGACCCTTGCAGCAGTGGCGGTTGCACCCCTGCTGTAGCGGCCCTACCGCAAGAGACGCAAGATGCTAATGGTATGATTTTTGTGCGTTTCTTCCCAAGCTTGGCTGAAAACTTTTTCTCGTCATTTAAAAAAACTGCCCTTCATGCAGTATGGTACTCAGCTTCTACCACATTGCCGAAGGACACCTGTGATAAGAACAAAACATGTTGGTCAATGTGCCTCCATATCGACTTGTTAAAAAAACCTGCCGCACGACACGAGTACCTTGAGTACTGCTCATATAGTGGCTAGGAGATAACACGGACAGCTGAGCGAGTTGGTACATCATTTTAAAACTTTCGAAAGCGCTGCTACGGGGGACACCAAGAGAAAGAAAACGAAGGATACGAGCGTCTCCAAGCCATGCAGCATAAACATTGTCAGATATGCCATGCCAGGCTGTTTAACCAGCGAGCAGCATGCAAGCCAATACTTCGGGCATTATGCTTATGTATGCAAACAGTATTAATGGGTGTGCTAATGACAAGTGGTGAACAGCTGTTTTGCTATATAACTTCTGGTGGTCATATTTTCTGCGTATTTTGCTTTTATTTGCTGTCTTGTGCATTATCGTACCAGTTAGACGGTTTTGCTTGGAGTATAAGTTCGAGTTATATCGAAAACATTTATTGTTTAACCTGCCTGAGTTTTATTGCCATATTTAGTTCTCACGGTTGTATATCTATTTTTTTTTCTTTTTTGCTCGTATGCTGTAAGAGCACAGCAAACTATTGGCATTCCTTCCCTCTTTTTCAGGAGTTGTACCTGTCGCATACCCGGTTGTATGGGTTTCTATTTTTTAGCAGTCCACTTTTAATCGATATTTGCGCAGTGATACGACAATGGCTAATATCTTTGCAGAAGCTGACTGGCAAGAGCACCAGCTTAGCCCAGATGACTTCGCAGATGCAGAAATGAGCCTAGTTTGGAATCTGCAGCAAGTCAAGAACCATCAGGTGAGCCTGCAAACCATGCATCGTGCTTGCGTGCAAGTGGTGCTGCTGCAGATCCCCCAGCTGTAGTCCCACGGCCACGCAAGGGCAAAAGGACTGCCTTTGGCGAAGCAGAGTTGCAGGCTCGCTTGCTGGGAGTTGAATAAAATAAGCGCAAAAGAAAAGAACACCTTTTGCGAATGAGGTTGTTGCGAGCGCAACTAGAGCAACAAAAGCAACAGAAGCAGCTTTGGGAGCTGAATTTAAAAATAAAGAAGGCGAAACTAGACCTTCTCTACACAAAAAACTGCCTTGTTGAAGGGAGAGCAATTGCAATAAACAGTTCATTGTTCTAGTGTGTCGTCTCATGAGGAATACTGCTGGCTTTGGTGCCATTTCAGTGACTGTCCCTAGCTTTAGCGTGGAAATGGGCTCACTAGTAAATGCACAGCCAGACGTCTGGAAATTTACATAACAGGCTGTTACTACATGGTGTAGCCGGAACGCTCCTCTACTGCGATAGTTAGGCAGTGCAGTGTTTTGCAGATGCAGTTTGGCAATTAGGAGAGTCAGCTAGTTAAGAATATTAAATTAGTACAATGAACATGGCTGACAGAAAAGCATGACAACGCATGCGCTGAAGCCAGTGCATGTGCTGCAATTCTTTTTTCTTCCGTGTTCATTGAACTGATTTGCTTGCTGCTTTTTTTATATACTTATACGACTCAGTGCTGCTTCATTTTCCTGAAGCTTTGCTTGCGACGTATGGTATCGTTTATGGTATGCTTTGTTTTCACACCTCGATATCTATTCTTTCATTTGCTTGTATACTCTAAAACCAGAGCAAATTGTTTGCATTCCTTTCTTCCCTCGTTTTGCAGATCAGCCTATCGCATACCTGTTTTCACTGGTTACTATTCATGGCACCCCACTTTTTATTGTTTGTGGTGCTGCTTCTTTGAAGCAAAACTCAGAAAGAAAGGTGCGTTGTGATATGAAAATAGCTAATATATTTGCTGAGGCTGACTGGCGAGATGACTGAGTGAGTCCAGACGATGACTTGCACATGGCACAAATTGAGCGAAACATGTAATGTGCAATTGAAAAGACTTCAGGTGGGCCTGCAGCCCATACATTCCTGTTGCCTGTAACAGAATACCACTCTGTGGTCTTGCCCCGAGTGGTCTCACCCCGAGTTGTCCAATCCTCAGTGGTTCCACTCCCACAGGTGCCACCACCGGCAAGAAAGCACCACAGCGCTGCCTTTGGAGAGGAAGAGCTCGAGGCTTGGTTGCTGGGGCTCGCTCATGAAGAGAAAGGAGCGTGTGCTCGGTATTAAGTTAAGGGTGAAGCTTGAGTATCAGAAACTCACAATGGAATAAAAAAGTCAAAACTCCAGCTCTCGCTGATAAAAACTGAACTTTCGCAGGAAGAGAAAAAACATTGAACGAGTCACACATTTTTGTCACAGAACGTCATTTTGGTCATTTTTGTTTCATTAAAATGCTGCTGTGTCTGGTGCAATTTCAGTGATTTGTGCTAGCTTTACGATGCGAATGGCGCAGCACTCGGAAGTTTGACGAGAGCAGGGAAGAGGTCAGCGGCGATCATTCGCGACACTCGTCCGATGATCCGAGACACGGTGGGCTGGGAAATGCCAACGAGGTCGCCGGTCACGATCTGGAAGCACCCGGCTACGAAGAACCGGAGCGCGACCAGAAGTTGGTGGAGCGGCGGCAAGGAAATGCCGCGTTGGTCGGCACTGGCATGGAAGGGCAACATCTCGGGCAGGCTTAGCAGAGCTCGCTTCGAAAAGCGGTGAAAAAGGTGAACTCGAGCTCCCCAAACACTTACATTGGGTTCTGGCGGTCATTTATTCGCCTTGCCTTTGGCGCGTACACATACGCTCTCCGCTCCTCAACTTCTTCAACACGGGCGTAGTACTCCTAGAACTCGCTCATGCTCACGTCCATCTCCTGGTAGTCCGCCACGTTGAAAAAGCAGCTAAAGTAAAGGTTAAGGTAGGCAGGCTCTTACCTACACCTTCAGATCGGTAAGGTTAAAAGAAAGGATGGATTTGCTCATAAGTACTGTTTATGAAACAATTTAAGGCGCTTTAACGTGGCTGTAGACGAAAGTTACGGAGAAGTACGCCTGTGAATACGGCGTTATGGTCTTGTCCGGCTCAACCAGTTGTATTGCTTACTGATTTAAAATTGTCCCTTCAGAGGTTAGAGCGCGGTTTTTCTACTGATGCCTGGTCTATAAGCTCTCTACGCTTGGTGCAGAATCTGCACAGCAGGGGCTTTACTCTATACTTGCAATGGATGCCCTATCACATAGGAGTCAGGGGCAATGAGGTGGCAGACAGTCTCGCTCATAAAGCTCTTTTAAGGAAATCATCAAAAAGAGTACCTCAAGATGGAAAACGTCTCTTTAGTGAAACGGTGCTCGCTCATTTTTGTACCCTTTGGAGGGCGCCCCACAAGCCATGTGTAACTAAGGGACTTAAAAGACCCCAGGCCACTCTACTACATCTAATTCGCACGGGCTCTGCTCGCACTGCTGCCTGGATGCGTAAGACGGGAACAGCATCGTCTCCTCTATGTTATTTATGTGGTGCGTGCGGAGATATATAACATTATAATATGTACTGCCCAGAGTACAACGCGGAAAGGTATATGATGTTCTCTTCCTTCAAGAAGACAGGAGCCCTTCACAGTACAGTTCATGGCATTGTATACCCGAGTGAAAACCAGACATGCAGAAGGGAGGCTATATGCCTTATTTTAACATTTCTGCAGGACAGTGATCTTGTTTCTAAGTGGTGACAGCAAGAACGAACTATGGTCTACTGTGATTGAATTTGTGCGTAGATGGTGTCTTCTGGAGTTGACCATGTTATTCTGTGAGTGAATATGTGCATGGTTGGTGGCACTGCAATACACTATGTTCTACTGTGACTGACTGTGTGCGTAGACGGTGACTTCTGGAGTGGACGTTGTTCTGCTTTGAGTGAATGTGTGAAGAGATGGTGACAGCGAGAGTGGAATATGTACTATTATAAGTGTGCGCATAGCGGGGCAGATTCGACCGGTTTTAGGTCGTTATTAACTTATAAGTGACGCTAATCCCACCTTAGGATACAACAACTCACCTCAACTCCTGATTTCGTCGCCGCTATTTTTTTCCTTTCTTTCACTAAGTACCCCTCCGCACGTGTAGGGTAGCCTACTGGGCATCGCCTCGTTAACCTCACTGCCTTTCCGTCCTTCTATTTCTGCCCCCCTCTCTGCAAACTCCGGTGTTTTCCATTCTTTGAGCACCCACCTGCATTGATGGTGTCTTCATTAAATAAGCGGGTCCTCCTACTTGCTTGCAAGTCATATGCAGCCGAGCTAGCCTTGATTTCTTTTCTTGACATTCTTTTAGCTTCTTGCACATCTCCGGGGTACGTGCTACTTGACGCGGTAACAACCATAGGGGAAGGATTTTCTCGCTCGCCACTCATCTCGGCGCAACGGAGTATATAGAGCCCGTCTTACTTGAACACCTAAAATAAAAAAAAAAACGAACGAAACGGCGGGGAAGCGCGCATGCGCACAGGGACCCGAAGGGGAGCCGATTATGGTGTATGAGGAACTCAGAAGTATGGCCACTATTGCACATGCGGCACTGTTCTGAAAGCGGAGTGTAAAGGCGGCGTAAGTATTTCTACGATGATCAGCCTAGAATGTACGACAGAATGCTGTTTTGTATCGCGCTCCAATATTTCTTATTCGTTTTCTTCAGGAGGACGCCACCGGACTTGCGGTAAGAGTTCTTCGCACATTCGAGGCACATGTAATCATTTTACATTACGTATCCTTCATTTAGGGATGATGTGATTTTTTTACCTGTGTTAGTGCGATTATGGGGCGAGGGAGGATATTGATGCGCTGATTGCCTTAAACGACATGAGTGTTGGTTCCTCTGAGAGCTTGCGTACACTGGACCTTTTTCGGAACAGATAGGAGAGGTTACTGCCAAGCAGATTTTTACACAAAGATATAAATTGCACAGAATTTTTAAGAAATAAACCGATGTCCATCTGGGACACATTTTAAAGGCTTTATTCCAGAGCTCGGGGAATTTCGACTTTCCAGTAATCGTAACAATCTCTGTGGTCATGTAAAACTTTAATTGCCGGGATATTACAGCGCTCCAAAAAACGAAGGGCATCGGCGGCTCATCCCCCATTTTTCCTCCTCTATTGAACGTTCTTGAAAGTATGTGCCTTTTGTGTCATGGCGAGAACAGTACTGCTTCGGTGAAGTGTGTGTACCTTCATTTTTTTTATAAAGCTGCAACATTTTCTGTCTTTTTCTGCTCAGAGTCGGAAAAATGCCCGTTTATTCTTTGTCGAAATCTTGCTCGAGACCTCTGGCAAACACGTTCTTCTTTCTGCCTTCGTAGAATAACCAAGCGAATCGCACTCTCTTCGTGACAATCGTAAAAACCGTTTTGCATTTAAAAGGGTCCTTCTTAATCTATGAGCAGAAATGTCAAAAGATGCATATCAGCCATGAAACGGAAAAGAAGTACCTCCATATGTTTGTGTGTCGTGCATAATACTTGTCTTTTATAATTCTTACGCGGCTTGTAAAAAATTTTCTAACCAAAATGTTTTGCCTCATGGCATATTTATGCGCGAATCATCCTTTATTGTGCGCATAGTGCGCGACGCATTCAGTAAATGTTGCCTCCAACGAAGTTACCTCCATATAAATTTTCCAACCAAATGAACGATTCACGGAAATTAATAGTTGAAGTGTTGACTATTTATGTTGGTATCATTCTAAAATACTTCAAATCAGGGCCAAAGAATTTCTGCCAGATGTGCACTAGTGCTTTGTCACCCTAGAAAAAGAGCGGTTCCTTAGAGTCGGTGGTTTGGAGAGGATTACTCGCTCGTTCTTGACGTCTGCGTACCCTCCAGAGGTGCGTCGAAGGAAAATGTTCGCATACGCTGGGAATTTTTGCTCCATGAAGCTGCGAATGTTCTAGTATCATACCGACTTCTTAAAAGTAAATACTTATTATACAGGGTGTCCAGGCTAACTTTAGCCAAGGGTTTAAGGATAAAATATTTGAGGTAAGTCAGAGAGACCACTTACATACACCTACCAACTGGTTTGCCCATCATAGGCAATTTATTGCAATTAATTGATTGGAAAATAAGGTATTTTTTTAAATGCGTAAATATTGACTTTAGACATGAAATGTGCACAGCAAAGTTGGAGACCACCTTCATAAACCACATTTTATTTATTTGCGATAATGAAAACGTCACGAGTATCATTTTCCAAGCTCCAAAGAAATCCTGAGAAATAAAAAAAATCCCGTGACTAGCGCATTCGCACCCCGCGATTGTGCTGCTCTCAATCCTGGCTTGAGTGAACGTATGTCGACGGTGGTTGCGACGCCCGCACGAGCCAGTCTGCAAGCGCGACGCTGCAAGATGCAAGGCGTCGCGCGGAATGGGCGATGGCGTTCCCTGGGCTCTCTGGCAGTGCAGCTACAGACTGTCGGATTCTACTCTTAAAGGCGAAGCTTAAGCGCCCTCCAGTTTTTGAGTACCCAGCAGCGGGTCGCTATGTAGAGAAATAACACACGCTCAAGTCGCTCGGTTTAGCCTTCACAATGTAATATTAAATATTCCTCTTGGCACGTGAGATTTGCATGCGAGCGCGCTGCTCATTTCCTAGTGTCTCCAGCGAAAGAAACAACTTGTGTTGCGTGAACGAATCACATGCAGGTGGGACTTCTAGTACTGATTTCCAACTCTAAGCAGGCTGTATGAGAGAAATGTCACTTAGTGAATTTTCAGGATTGCGGAAGTCGCAGATTTTGTGGTGCAGTTGAAAACAACCTTAACAGAAGTGAAACGAGGGAGCAATTTTGATTTTATACGGCATGGAATCGCTTAGACCTGAGGAGAGGAGATATGCCAAAAACCCTCAGACTTAGGCGTCTCTCCTGCCTGCTCTGGCCTCAACATTTCTCAGGAGAACGTGTCAGCCTAATAGTATTTTCGCATTCTGAATTCCGGTATTTCGAATAGACACCTAGTCGGCTGAGCCAACTTTGTAGTTTCATCACAATTTTACTATCCACAGAAATCGCGATAGTAGCGTATATAGGCTGTCATTCTTGCGCTTGTTCCAGACTATTCAAAAGGAAGCAGGGTTTAAATTTAATAATAACCTAAACAGAGCTGTGTTCGTCTTCTCACGTGCAGAATAGACCACCTGCAGCTTCCTATTGTAAGACATTGGGGGAAATCACGGCTAACCTCGTCGCGAGTCACGAAGCAGTCTCATTTAACTAATAATAATAATAATTGTTTTTTTTTGGGAAAGGATAATAGCGCAGTATCTGTCTCATATATCGGCGGACACCTGAACCGCGCCGTAAGGGAAAGGATAAAGGAGGGAGTTAAAGAAAGAAATAAGAAAGAGATGCCGTAGTGAAGGGCTCCGGAATAATTTCGACCACCTGGAGATCTTTAACGTGCGCTGACATCGCACAGCACACGGGCGCCTTAGCGTTTCGCCTCCATAAAAACGCTGCCGCCGCGGTCGGGTTCGAACCCGGGAACTGCGGATCAGTAGCCGAGCGCCTAACCACTGAGCCACCACGGCGGGTATCTCCCATTTAACTTCGAGACTGGTATTTGTCTTGCGTACTAAAATGTAATTAGGAGCAGCACATAATAACAGAATAAGCGTTGAGCGTAATAAAGGGAACGCAAAAAAAATCCGCATGCTTTTAATGCGTATTTGTCATGCTCTCTATATTCTTTCCGTACAGTCCCACCTAATCCGCCGAGTTTCTGGACACCACCGGGGCATGAAGGAACATGACCTATGTCGTCTCATTCATGCCTTCGTCCTCAGCCGGTTTCTCTTCACGCTCCCCTACCTGAAACTGCAGGCCACAGAAACCTCCACCCTGGATGCCATGATCCGAACAGCATTTAAGACAGCACTACACCTACCTCTAAATACCTCAACCGAAAAACTCCTCCAGCTAGGCCTACACAACACGATAGGTGAGCTTATCGAGGCCCACCGACAGACACAATACATACGCCTCGCGAGAACCACCACCGGCAGACACATCCTACACACCCTCGGCATCAGGATACCAGCCACGGATCCCACACAGCTCCCGGTCCCCCTCCACATTCACCGCGAAATACTTATTAAACCTCTCCCTAAAAACATGCACCCCACCTACCACAAACCCTGCCGCAGAGCTCGCGCACGGGCGCTCCACAAAAACTTGGCATGGAACAGGATGCCGTTTGGGTGGATGCCGCATGCACAGGCGAGGACGCGGTTGTAGCCATCACGAACCCCTCCCTACAACCGATTGCTAAACTTCACATATCCCCCACTGCCACTTCGGAGGAGGCTGAAGAGGCCGCTATTGCCCTAGCCATCACGCGCACGCCAGGCCCGGTATATACTATTGGACTCTAAAACTGGCATACTAAATTTCGCCCGTGGGAGAGTTCACGTCCCTGCATTTCGCATATTGAGCTCCCTCGCCGCACACCCGCCACGCCACATGGAGCTCATATGGGTGCCTGCCCACTCCGGGAATCCCGGAAACGAGGCTGCCAACGCTTTAGCCCGAGGTTCTCTCAACCGGGCACCGGCGGCCTCCGATCTGGGCTTCTCACGGGAGCGCATGTATTCCTTCAGTGAACTGACGCAAGCCTGCAAAGCTGAGCGTCGGCTGTACCCCCCCCCCCCCCACACCATCTCTCCTCGTCAATTATCATCAGGCACTTTGGAGGCGGCTCAAAACACGCACCTTACCCTCCTCTTATATACGCTCGCGCTATCGCCAAGTCCACACAAACCCCTCCTGTACCCTCTGCCACCACCCCAAAGCCACTCTCGATCATATCCTTTTCCTCTGCCCGGCGGATCCTCCCACGCGGGGCCTGGAGCACCTTACCACTTGGGAGGCTTGGGAGACCCTACTGCGCTCCGAGGACCCGGCCAAGCAAGCCATCGCCACAGGCCGGGCTGCCAGCGTCATGAGCCTTCGGGACATGAACGTTTGAGTGCAGTGGGGCCGAGCGGGGGCCCAAGGACCTGTGCGTCCTAAACGCCCCTGTATGTGATAAAGTTTACACCACCACCACCTCCGTACAGTTCCTTTTTCCGTACAGGTTCCTCCGCTGATTTGGAAGGGAAAATTAAGGAGGCCATGGAAAACACGACGCGGTTAGTCACCCCAATTACAAAGCACACGGAATTCGAAATGGAACCGCGGCGCCTGCGATCACTGCGACGGAGGGCAGAGCGTAGATTTCGACGCACAAATTAGGGACTTGACCTCTGAGATGCGAGGCACATGCAAAAGAAAACTCAGCACAGAATTCAAGCCCTCCATGCGCAACTCTAGAGGTCATTCTGTGAAACGCTTGATCCACAGAAACATTTGTCACACATCTGGAATATCATTCGTGGCGTTCGAACATCCCTACACCAGCTGCACCCATTCAAGTGTCTCGCATTTTACTAACGACGCGGTGAGGTTGATGTATCTGAGTATTTTTGCACTTGGGTAGAAGGACTATCCACCCCATTCGCAACGCTGCCTGCATCGATATTCCCGATTCTCGAGATTCTCGAATGGACCTAACCTTCTCCTTGGAGGAACATCATGCTTCGCTGGCTTGTTGCAGACGGCCATCATCGCCGGGACCCGGCGGTGTGCCATACTCTGCAGTTGCAAACCTTGCACAAGAAGCTAGGCGTGTCGTTTTGGGGTATTACAACAAATCATGGAATGAAAGTACAGTTCCAGACCAGTGGAAGTCCAGTCGTCTAGTTCTGCTCCTGAAACCAAGGATATTGCCACTTGACCTAACATCATGGCGCCCAATTGCACTGGCTAGCTGCGTTGGCAAAGTACTGGAAAGGATGGTACTTACACGTATTGAGTGCTACCTGGAGCGCTACCGTACATATCCGGCTATAGTGTCCGGGCATAGACGTGGGAGCTGTTCAATTGACAACCTGGTCGACCTGGTGTCATCCGTCCAGCGCCAAAGATATTTGAAGCGCTTGACCGTAGTGTCGTTCCTGGATATAAAGGGCGCATACGGCAATACGACTCACCAGGCTGTTTTGAACGCCCTGGAAGCTTCCGTGTTTAGTGGTCACGTATTCTGCTGGATATGCAGTTATTTATCCAACAGATTTCTCTTTGTGCAGACTGAGGATGGCCCAACATCTTCTCATTTCACTTTACGTGGAGTCCGGTAGGGTGGAATGCTTTAAACCAACGCTGTTAAAGCGTACAGTTGTCTGGCTCGTCGACATACTACCACACTTAGCACCACTCTCAATCTATGCGGACGACATCTGTATCTGGGCAGCCGGAGTTACGCTCCCACAAGTTCTAGCGAGACTTCAAAAGGCGTGAAGCATCCTTGACGCCTACCTCCACCTACAAGGCTTACAGATTTCAAACAAATAGTGTTCGCTTGTTGCCTTTACACGCAAGAACATGTCTAATTACATTGTGTGCATAAACGGCAGAACAATACCCTACGTAAAGAGCCGTCGGTTTCTTGAAGTAATCATCGACCAAAATCATCATGGTCCCACATATTTCATACATGAAAAAGAGAGCGATTTCTCACGTTCTCAGCTTGCTTGGGCGATATTCGTGGGAAGCGTTAGAGTGGTGAGTGATGCAGCTCTACAACGTCTTATTAATGGGATTTCTTCACTATAGCGTCCATGCAGATGGAAACATTCGAAAAAAAAAAACATACGAAGTCTGCAAAGTGTTCAAGTTGAAACTCTCCGGAATTGCCTAGGATTGCCGAAGTGTGCCTCTACGACCGCATCTGTTCTCATTGCTGAGGAGCATCCAATCCCAACCTCCCTAACAGCTGACGCACTGAGGGCACATTTTTGACACATATCCCGAGTTCGCTCTCTCAATTTTGCATGTTCTACCTATTACCAGGCCGCGCACATCGTTTACAGTTGCTATTGATGCACATCGCGCCATTCTGTCGTCCCAGTTTACATCCACCTCTGGACCGTCCTCGCCACTTTGGAGCCAGCAAATTCTCCTTGTGCTTCTATCAATACCTGAGATCAAGAAAAAGGTCGATTTATTGCCGATAGAACTAAAACAAGTAACTCGATTATTTCCATGAGCACCACGCAAACCAGGTGCACATCTACACCGGCGGGTCAGTGAACCCTATAAGTTGTTCGCGCTCCGCGGTCATCCCCGCAAGGACTACGGATATTAGAGTTAGGATAGCGCACCAGAACCGGGGGCAGAACTCACCGCTCTTGGTTTCGCCATTGAACACTTCAATCAGCAGCGCCCTGAGCAGTGTTCGATTTTACCCGTTTCCAAAGCTGCCCTCCAAGGCTTAAAAGCTGCTCTCCACCGTGGAGCCCATGAACAACCGGTCGCGGAAATCCGGAAACTACATAACTGTGCCACAAATAAAGGGCACGACATTATTTGCCAATGGCTACCGGGGCACACCGGCCTAGCAGGCAATCTCTGCGCGGATGAGGTCGCGCGAACTGCTCACCACGACGGCGATTTTGTGTCGATCCCCATTTCGAGATCAAACATGGCCGTCAGGCATCGCGCACTTGTTCAGGACATCACGCTTGCCGCGTGGATTTCCGGCCAACTTTTCAATTCATGTTTAAAATGTTTGGACAGAGATGTGAAGCTCCGAATTCTAGCTAGCCTACCACGACGTTAAGAAACTGCTGTGTCGCCGGTGGCTTGGTGTATAGCTTTCACCTACCATTCCTCGTTCTTAATCGGTATGGCTGATAGCTCTGCATGTGCCATCTGCGGGCACTACGAGACTATATGCCACACTCTATGTGGCTGCCCTGCCTACAGCGCCGAAAGGCAGTCACTCTGCAGTACGGTAGAGCGTCTAAATTCACGCTCACTGATGGAAGTGAAGATTGTCGGCCACTAGCGGCGGCGATCGTCGGCTGTGAAGGCCTCCAAGGCATTGCTCAGCTCCTTGCGAAGTTCTGGCCCGCACGATGGGTTCTTTAAAGAACGCTGACTTTTCATAGTAATCTGCTACTCTCCTTTCCCTTTCATTATTTATCCGCTCACCCCTTTTCCCCGTGTAGGGTAGCAAACAGTTATTCTTCCGGTTAACACCTTCCGGCCTTTCCTCTTCTTCCTCCTCCTCCATTTTGAGGTGTGTAAGATCCTACGTAGCCAGGAAGCTTGTAGATTTTTGAGTATGCCTTAGCCGTGTAGTCTGTAAAACTGTGAATACTTGACATGGATTCTAAATGTCCCTACGCGAAACATAGAGCATTAAGTCAGTCATCAAATGGAGCGTTGTTCATAGGTTAGCTTTGATGTGAAACTCTTTCGGGAAGACATACCCCTCCTTCCCTCCTCTCTGGGCGAGCGGTGGCTGAGTGGTTATGTCGCTCGGCTGCTGGCCCGAAAGACACGGGTTCGATCCCGGCCTCGGCGGTCGAATTTCGATGGAGGTTAAATTCTATAGGCCCGTGTACTGTGCGTTGTCAGTGCACGTTAAACAACACCAGGTGGAAGAAATTTGCGGAGCCCTTCAGTATGACGTCTCTCAAAGCCTGAGTCGCTTTGGGACGTTAAACCCCCGTAAACCATCAACCATCCTTCACTCCTCCCCTCCTATCTCTTTGTAAAGAAAATGCCTTGTTGCCTCCCAAATTTAAGAAGCACTTGCGACTGCTCCTTCGAGGCCTTGCGCACAATTCCAGCCAGTCTTTCTGCGCAGGTTCGCAGTTTCGCTCAAGACTTTGTGTGTATTTCCATCTAGACTTGGTGACGTCTCGGTTGGAGCTCAGGGAGAACTTCCTGGCTTTGCTCTTGGCGGTCTTCATCCGTATGGCCTACGACTGCACATTTCTGTCGGCCAGTATACAGTCGCGCCGGGCAAAGCAAGAGAAAATGCTAGGTCTTTTCTAGCTTTGCCATTGCCTGCCTCCCAAGCACCGCATTGCCTATGTTTACAAGTAAGGCCCTGCTCGCAAGCCGGAAGTCTGGCACCCTGTTGGAAACGGACACAGGAAGTAACCTGCTTCTGTTCCTTTTCCGTGTTTCGAGAAAATCAAAAAGCTTCCCTATCCTTGTTATGACTCGCCATCTTGCATGCCTCCTGATTAAGTGGATGAGTTCGACGCAAATATTTGGTTGCGCTGTTGCTACAACTTTTCTTGGCGTACTGAGCAGAACTTCCGCTCCCGTTGCAACAGAGTACTGCACAATACTACAGAAAATCCTGTGGTCACGACAAGAATTCCTGTCGTCCGGTCCCAAAACCCCGCAGGAAAATCAGATGAGACAACAAAACATTTTCTGTAGTGTTTTTCGATAGGCTTCCTATTTATGTTATTGGTGCACGCTTTTAATTTTATTTCCCTTTTCTTTCCGCTGTTTACTTGCGATGGCTGGATATAATTTATAAATGCGGGAGATAAATTCCTTTTACGTCCGAAGCAAAAAGCACTCGACACGGCGAGCGAAGAAAAAAAAGAATTAAGAGAATAATTGCATTTTAAACGGTTTAACTGGTGGCCGAAGACGCAGATGCATGATATCAATCACTCCGCAGCGGTGGCTCAGTGGTCATGGCAGTCGGCTGCTAACCCGAAAAGGGCGGGTTCGATCCCGGCCTGGGTGGTTGCAGTTAGGTGGAGCTGAAATGCTAGTGGACCATGTACTGCGCGATGTCAAGAACGTGAAATAATCTCAGGTGGCCGAAACTACTCTGAGCCCTCCACTACAGCGTGCCTCATAGCCTGAGGGGGTTCGCGACGTGAAACGAAAAGGAAATGATACCACTTAGTTGATTTTTGTTCAGTTAAGGCTGAAGATGGTGATGGCGTTTTATGCCAAGCGTAGCTTCTTCCCCTGTGCAACCGCTATTAGGTTCTTTATGATCATGAAAAACATTCAACGCGTTTTTGAAAAATTAACGGTGGTTTAGCTTTCGTTCAACCGAGGGAGGTTGTCACGATGATTTAGCGTGGCAAAGTCTTGTTATGACCCGATTTTGGTTGACCTTGACTTCACCTTGACGACCATGCTGTCCTTGACTTGACCCTGTCTTGACATTTGACCTCGGCCTTCGACCTTTGCAATGGCTTGACCATTGGTCCGACTATTGAAAATTCACTGGGTCTCCAAACTTGCAAACTCAAGGCTTGGCCTTGTCTGAGCATTGAAGATAATGGGAAGTACACGGCGATCTCAGCCCGTTGCCTCTAGTAGTCAAGCTATCGCGTGAGAAATACCGTTATCTCGAAAACTGAATCAATGAATAACCAGGTACCCGCCGCGGTGGCTTAGTGGTTAGGCGTTCGGCTACTGATCCGGAGTTCCCGGGTTCGAACCCGACCGCGGTGGCTGCGGTTTTATGGAGGAAAAACGCTAAAGCGCCCGTGTGCTGTGCGATGTCAGTACACGTTAAAGATCCCCAGGTGGTCGAAATTATTCCGGAGTCCTCCAATACGGCACCTCTTTCTTCCTTTCTTCTTTCACTCCCTCCCTTTATCCCTTCTCTTACGGCGCCGTTCAGGTGTCCAACAATATATGAGACAGATACTGCGCCATTTCCTTTCCCCAAAAACCAATGGCAGATGCCGGGGCTAGCAAAAATCTTTTCCTTCTTTTTTACTATTATTTGTAATAAAACCACGACCACCACCAATGGTAAACCGCTACCCATATTTTGGTAACTGACTAGTGGAAGACTTTGCGCTCTAAAAAATTTATAAAAATATTTCAGGCGACAACATGGAAGACATTCGACGGAAAAATAAAAACGAATAGTTGATTTCTACTAAACATTTTTTACAAGTAAAAAAATCTAACACCCAGTCAATTACTTGGGTTCGAGAGGATAACGTGCTAGTTTTCTGTGGCCGAAGAAGCAGTTGTTTTGTATTCAGTACTACAGCGGTACGAACTGAGGTACAAATTCCGAACACTTTTTTTATCACAGGCACTGTAGGCAGTCCTACTGGTATAAAGCATTGAAACGAATGGTGGGTTACTGACTGGGAACTTCAGAAAGGCGTTCCGTTAAATATGGCTGCTGGCATTACATAACAACGTTGGAGAAGTAACTCAATCCCACTCTATCCAAATAGCGACGCACTCAAACGCCCTCTGGGCTCCACTTAAAACACGTGGGTATATCCCACCATAACCCACAAGCTAACAACCCTCACTCCTAACCGAAAAAGCAAGCTGCAGCTCAAAACCACTTTCTCAAACATCCACCCAGATCACAACAAACATCGCAGGAAAGCCTGTGTATCGCGCCTCAGAGAATTACACAAGGCAAGGCAGGACATCCTATGTACTGACGCAAGACCGCATCCAAAATTCCCAGGCGTCCACTCAGCCGCTTTCCTAGACACAAGCGGTGCCCAAGGCGCCGGAACTCTCAGGACCATGAACACCACAAAGGCAGAATGGCTGTACAGATCTGTATATAGCACACATCTGCAGTCAACTCAAAGACCACACGACCATCGGTACTGACTCCTGAGAAGCACACACTCTTCAGTAAAGGCACCGTTCCTTCATCTAAGCACAGAAACTATCGCTGCTATCAGCACCACAGCAACAAATCATCATTAAATGGGGCCCTAGGCATGAAGGCATCCCCGGAAATTTGCGCGTCCGTAAAATAAAGGGGGTTTCCTTACGGAAGCGCTAATGGCACGGCCCTGATCTATTCGGTTGTGCGCCGTCGCGGTCACTAGGGGATTTCCTGCCAGTCCTGCAGAAAACTTTGGAAAGTTATATATTAGGACTTGCTTTTATTCGAAAAGTATGTCATGAGGCGTAAGTTGATAAAAGAAAAAAATGCGGGAGATTGAAAGGTAAATGAAAGAGTGAAGACCTGTTGCACATAGTCACGTTCACGGTTCAACCGCAGGCCCACCTCCCTCAGGAGCCGTTTACTAACAGGAGCCGTCGCTGGGCACGTCCACAACAAGTGCCGCACATCAGAAATGTCCGGTGGAGCGCTACAGGGAGAACACCTGTCAGTTGCTGGCAGATCTTTTGCACACCACCGATGGCGGGCAGATGGTGTCAGAGCCGCCCCTGCCCGAATCCGGCGCACGGATACCTCCTCCTGCCGAGTAAGACTACGGGGGAGAGGGTGCGAACACGGAGGAATTAGAGCGCGTGTGCGTTGACGCAGAACTTCGGAATCGGAAACATGGGACTGGAACGGATCTGGGGGAAGAGGGAAAGGTGGTGGGTCGTCTGATGTGTGAAGATGGGTCATAGCATCCGCTTGAATGTTATGTGGATTCTGAGCATGGCCGCGACTCCAGTGTATGCGCACAGGACATCGGTACTTCGCGCAGAGCACATGAATTGATTGTGAAATCTTTAATGTGCGTCGAACAGCCTTAAGCTATTTAAGGGCGGCGCGGGAATTGGTGTAAATATGAACTGTATTGAATGTTGGAACGAGAGAAAAAAATCAATAGCATTATAAATGGCTTGCAGTTCCAAGGCCATTGGAGTGCACTTATCCACGGTATACGTCGCATGAGAGTTGAGATGCGGATGAGGTGGACTATACACAGCAGTAACTCCCCTCTCTGCAGCATGTGATGCATCCGTGAACAATATGCACCTTTCAGGCAGGTACGCGGCTGATACCGACAAGGAAACAGGGGGGTGATTATCTGTGAGCTGGCAATATGGCCACGCAGGAAGTGTCCTTGAACGAGTAAGTTGGAGAGACTGTTTTTGAGCTCTGTTTGCCACCCATTGGTCGATGAGTTCACTGAGTGTATTAAGTTGGGCGAACTGCTGTAGCACAGGTATGGCTGTTAAACGAGGCAGATATGTTATGGCGAGCATACCCTCACGATTGATGGCTTCAAGGGAGTCCCTCTGTCTGCGGGTGAGCCGCTGAAATTGTGGCTGACATACTATCCGTGGCTGAAGGACAGAGCGCACAAGATCGCGGGTCGTATGAGCACGTGCGCCACAAGAGCGCATAGCTATGCGAGGAATCAGACCTAGAGTAGCGTGAGCCAATTGACGGGTGGCTGTCAGCCTCGGGGTGCCAGTCCCAGATGTAGGGAGGAGAAGACCAAGAATACGAACAGTTTCTACCTGAGAAATCGGAGAATTATGTATCGTAAAATTTAAAGGGGGAGCTTTCCGTAAGCCGACTTTATTTCCAATGCGAATGAAACATGATTTAGTAGGAGAGATCGTTATACCGAGAGGTGGGAGGCGAGATGTCAATACACCAAGCGCGTGCTGAGGAACCGACTGATGGATACAAGCATGTGGATGACAGCACCACATGGTTATATCATCGACATACGCAAGCACACGGATAAAAGGGATGGTCTCTAGGGCTCGAAGAATAGGAATAAAAGCCACATTAAATAATATGGGGGCGAGAACGTAGCCCTAGGGAACTCTTCTACTGGAAGTGAAGTTAACAAAGGGCTTTCCGCGGACATGTACACTGAACGTTCGATTTGCTAAAAAAGCGGGAATGGAGAGGAGGAACTGGTGAGGGAGATCAAGAGTTTGAAGGAGGCAAGAATAGCAGAGTGAAGGATGTTATCATATGGCTTTGTTATATCTGTAGCGATCACAGTTCGTACAAGGTGACACTGAGGAGAGTGGTCAAGCACGTCAGCAGCCAAAGTTGCAAGGCTGTCCTCTGTTCTAATTTGTGGGCGGAAACCAATATGGGAGTCTGGGTAAACAATCATGGAATTCCAGCCACCACGAAAAGCATGTGGCGTGAATGTTTTCATAAAGCCTGCAAATGCTAGGTGTAAGGGAAGGGACGAAGGGCCGAGAGAGATACTGGAGGCTGACCTGACTTTGGTATTGGAACAACAATAGAATGCTTCTAGCCTCCCGGCATTACACCAGAATGCCACACTTTGTTAAAAGCATCAAGTAGGTTGTGCAAAGCCGTCCCTTCCAAGTTACGGAATAAGGAGTTAGGTATGCCGTCGTGCCCGGGAGCAGTGGCAGTTTTTAGGCGTTCAATGGAGGCCAGCAGCTCTACCATGGTTAGGTCAGAAGTAATCCCATCGAAGGGCTCTGTAACGGATAAGTCAGGCGGAGACGTAGCGGTGCAGTCATGGTGTGGAAAAAACTGACGGGCCGCTTGTTGTGAAAATGTGTTCTCATCCACATCCAGCGCGAGGCGAATGCTCTCTGTGTAATCTGGAACCTGAGAAGGGCACTCGATGGCGTGAAACACTCTCCAAAGATGACGATTGCCCTGCGTAGAAGACAGGCGGGCGCACCATGCAGCCCAGCGTTGCCTGCTCAGCCGCTTTGCATAGCGCCGCGCACGTGCGGTAGCGTGGTGAAGAGTGGGAAGAGCCGATGGGTCATGGGGTTGAGGAGTATCGTAAAGATCCGCCTGGCGACGAAGAACCCACCGGATTCAGGAGGTGTATTTCCGTGTTTGGGTCGTCTTCATTTACAGTAGTGGAAATAGTATGAGTCGCGACCACAGCAGAGAGAGTAGACAGTGCTGAAGACGGGTTGAATGCAGCTAAATGATTGTCTGCGCGTACAGAGTCCTATGATTTTATGCGTACGCTGCGGCGTAATTTCCGTAGACGCGTAGGCGTCAGGAAGATAAAAATAGGGCTGTGATCACTACCCCAAGTATATGAATCAACAGCCCAAAGAGGGTTACCGGGGCCTAACCACCATGTCAGATCAGGTGAATACGGGCCACCTTGTGGGTGGGTAGAAGTATTTGGGTGGTTTAAAAATTAAAGGGAATGATCTGAAAACCTCCCCTGGATGTGTGCGCCACTTGAGGAAACCGATATATATCCCCTCGAAGTGTGTGCGCCGCTGAAGTCACCACCAACTAGAATAGAGATACCCGAGTTTGTAGAACGTAGAAAACGAACTCATCAAAGATTGGGAGATGCGGAGCCAGTACGACCATAAAAATAATCTAAAAGAGGGGTGGGCGTGCAGGTTTAACGATATGGGCGACAATCTCTTGACGTGTGTTGCCCCACCGTGAAAGGTCGAGCGGTGTATACGGAACTGAACTGCGAATAGAAATTGCAGATATACCTGGGCTGAGGGAGGAGGGGATGCAACGGCAATCAGGGATAGAGGGTGAATGGTATGCGCAGAAACCTGAAAGGCGCGGAAATGAATTATGCTCTTGCAGTAGGAACGCCCATGCCTTCAGCTTTCCGTCGCGAAGGCGGATGTTCACTTCAGAGACCTTATTAGCGAATCCTCGACAGTTCCACTGCACCACCATAGTTGATGCGCTATCCATGACGAGGCCGAAGAGAGTCTACGATGAGGGATGTCAGCTGCTTTATGAGCGCTAATATCTTATCCACTGTCGGGGTAGTCGCGCCTAACAGGTAGTCGGCACCTGATTGTGGCCCAGTGCTTACTCGAGGTAATTCCGCTGATGATTGCTCCCGAGTTATTAGAATTCTTCGGGACGAGTGAGAACAACGCTGTTCCTGGCGCTGGGTGAGTTTGTATATTCGGCGGCGAGCCTCCGGAATGGCATTGTCTAAAGCTGTGTCTTCATCTGTGGTATCCGCATGTGATGGATGCACTGATCTTTTTTGTGTACCATTTGATCCGGGAAGGTGAGCCGCCGCTTGTGCCTATGAACGTTGGTGAGAAGACGTATGTTGGACAGCGGGATCAGATAAAGTTCAGGGAAGTTGTCGTCACCTGCGAGAGCTGCAAAGCGATTACTTGTAGGAACATTCATTTTTGCAGGCGACTTGTGAAACTTATTCGCTTGCTTCTTCTTTGGACTCGCGGGGGAGCGAATGTCATGGTCCGGCGATTTGCATAGGGTACAAGGAACTGTTGGTTCATTCGTTTGTTAATTCATGTCGGCCATAGCTGCAGGATTAGGGCAGGTATTCTGCATATGTATTTCTTTGTGGAAGCGCTAACAAAAAATACGACGAGGTCGGAAGGGCTGTGGTTTGGCGATCGCACTCTAGTAGGTAAGGCACTTCGGGAGAGCCAACGGGCCTTGCAGGATTAGCAGGTATGAGCCACGGCGCCCCATAGGCCTTGCTTGCAGTACTACGTGAGTTGAGCAGCGAATGTTTGCGCGCACCTCCTCGGGAGGGAGGGCTTGTGCTGTCTACATCATAAACCATGCAGCGGAGGGTGTCATGACCAGATCCAAAATATATTTGCACCGGGACATGCTTGCTGTCATCCAGCGGGATCTGCGTAACTGCGCACTTTTTCTGGGCGTCCATCAAGGATTGCAAGTTTACCGTGATGGTGTTCGACGGGCGATGGACGACAACCCGCAGTAGTTCGAAGAGCCAAGAGCGTGGTGAATTGTGACTTGAACAGTCCGGGCAGGGATGGCAGTCATATCAAAGCGCAATGTAGGCTTGATGGTAACACGGAACGAGTTCGCAGCAGGTGGAAGAGAGACTTTACTCTCGGTAGGCATCTGTGGAGGTGGCAGGAGCTCAGACGCTGGTGACGACCCTTGGTGGGAATACTTAACCGGCGCGACGGGCACAGTTTCTTGAGGGAGTTTCACTGCCACTGAGGTGGTGCAGAAGTCCATGTCACAGGCCAAAGTCGTTGCATCGGATGACGGCACAGGCGGGAGGCCCGGAGGCGCTGACGACTGCGTGGACGTGTAGGCTGCGCCAGGTGGCAACACGGCGGGAACCCGCGTAGCTGTCGTCGACAAGGCAGAATCCATGCAGACGCTTAGCGCGGCCTAGCTCGGCAGTGCCGAGCTAAGCCTAGCTTGCGCCTGAGGGTTCCAGTTGAGGGTTTATTTACTTGAGAATGAGCCACCTTGACGGGACGTTCTCCGCAGGGGCGTCGTCGGCATTCGTTCTCACAGAGGGCACTGTCCGACCCACGCGACAGCGTTAAGGAGCTGCCCGCCGCGGTGGCTCAGCGGTTAGAGCGCTCGGCTATTGATCCGGAATTCCCGGGTGCGAACCCGACCGCCGCGGCTGCGTTTTTGTTTTGGAGCCAGAATGCTAAGGCGCCCCTGTGCGGTGCGATGTCAGTGCACGTTAAAGATCCCCAGGTGGTCTAAATTATTCCGGAGCCCTACACTACGGCACCTTTTTCTTTATTCTTTTACGCCCTCTTTTATCCCTTCTCTTACGGCGCGGTTTAGGTGTCCAACGATATATGAGAGCCATACTGCGCCATTTGTTTTCCCCAAAAACCAATTATCATTATTACTAGTTAAGGAGCTCCTCTAGCCGGAAAGCCGGTGTCGGCCTCGGCGGCGTTGGCCATGAGCGAAAAGTCCTCCTCCTCGCACTTCTCCTTGCAATGTACGCCACAGCTCCAACAGATACAATGACTCCTTCGCTCATTCTATGCCCTCTCCCCCGCTACTCGGCGCGCGGCGAGCACTTCACCTCGTTTCTCCCCCTCCCCTCCTTCCCCCACAGCGCAGCGACAATCCCCTCAGAAGAGAGAGAGAGACAAATGCACGCGCTGTGTCCCCCTCTCCACTCCCATCAAGAATTACAACTTGCGCGACAGCAGCGCCTCCCGCTCATCTCGTTCGAGCGCAGTGGGGCCGTGCGGGCACGCAGGAATCACGCGGTGAGCGGGGAGCAACGCAGGTGGTGGTGGTGAAAACATTTATTACGGATGAATAGGAGGTATGTTTGGATCAGCCCGTAAGTGACCGATCTGTTCAAGCACTAGGTGGAGGTCCCTAGTATGGGACCCCAGTGGCGGTTGCCGCCGCCCGGGCGCGCCCGACTAAGGCTTGTTGGGCCTGTAAGTCGTGGCAGCCGAGCAGGGTCGCCTCCCAGTCCTGCCGGGTTGGGTTGGGGATGGGGGGAATAGCGGGGTTGGAGGGGCAGGCCCAAACAATGCGATAGGTGTCAGAGGACACTGCACTACAGTGTGGGCAGCTGCCACTAAAGGAGGGGTCAAAATGTTTTAGCGCTGCCGGGCACAGCAATGTATTGGTGAGAAGGCGGAGAAGGAGCCGCTCATCCGCCTTCTTCAGGCCTTTACATGGACTAGGGTAAAGGCGATGACAATTTTGATAATATGTTGAAATATCTTTGAATGTATAGACCGGATTAAAATCGGGTTCCTGATCGGATGGGGAGGAGAAAACAGCCCGGTGAGAGAGCGCGCGGGCGGCGCACATCCAAAGCGCGTTCACCACGAAGCTTGCGGCTTGCTTCCCATTCGTTCGGCGCGGAAGCTATGCTGGCGTTCGTGGCATCGTGTTTGTCGAGAACGACGTGCCGACGAACTACGACTGCAACTTGAGTCCCGCGCGTTTCGGCAAGGCAAATGACAGCGCTTCTACGCCGTTTCCGCTTTACGCGTCTGTTTAACCGTACATAGCAGAGCGATTTGTCTAGCGGGCAAGGCATCGCGCCGAGTGGGCGATGGCGTTCCTTGGACTCCTTCGCAGTGTTGCAACACGCTGTCGCGTTCCACTCTTAGAAACGAAGCTTAAGCGTCCTCCAATTTTTGACTGCCACCTGCCTGGAACCCGCCGCGGTGGCTCAGTGGTTAGAGTGCTCGACTACTGATCCGGAGTTCCTGGGTTCGAACCCGACCTCGGCGGCTGCGTTTTTATGGAGGCAGAACGCTAAGGCGCCCGCGTGCTTTGCGATGTAAGTGCACGTTAAAGTTCCTCAGGTGGTCGAAATTATTTTAGAGCCGTCCACTATGGCACCTCTTTTTTCCTTTCTTCTCTCAATCCCTCCTTTATCTCTTTCCTCACGGCGCGGTTCAGGAGTCCAACGATATATGAGACAGATACTGCGCCATTTCCTTTCCCCCAATACCAATTATTATTATTAATATTACTGCCACGGAAAATTGGTTTTTGAGGAAAGGAAAAACCCGCCGCGGTGGCTCAGTGGTTAGAGTGCTCGGCTACTGATCCGGAGTTCCCGGGTCCCAACACGACCGCGGCGGCTGCGTTTTTATGGAGGCAAAACGAAAAGGCGCCCGTGTGCTGTGCGATGTCAGTGCACGTCGAGGATCCCCAGGTGGTCGAAATTATTCCGGAGCCCTCCACTACGACACGTCTTTCTTCCTTTCTTCTTTCAATCCCTCCTTTATCCCTTCCTTTACGGCGCGGTTTAGGTATCCAACGAATGAGACAGATACTGCGCCATTTCCTTTCCTCAAAAACCATTATTATTAAAGGAAATGACGCAGTAACTGTCTCGCATATCTCGGCGGACACTCGAACCGCGCCATAAGGAAAGCGATGAAGGAGGGAGTGAAAGAAGGCAAGGAAAGGCGGAGGGAAGACGTGCCGTAGTGAAGGGCTCCGGAAAAAGTTCGATCACCTGGGGATCTTTAACGTGACATCGCACAAAACACGGGCGCCTTTTGCATTTCGCCCTATCGAAACGCGGCCGCCGCTGTCGGATTCGAACCCAGGCACTCCGGCTTAGTAGACGTGCTCCATAACCACTGAGCCACCGCGGCGGGTCACGGTGGGCAGTTTCTTCCACTGTTTAGTGGCCAGGTTGTGATGACGCGGCAAGGTCTTGTGACATACGTGGCCCACCTGCCTAATAGGTTGCTCTCTGGATACTACCTGTCATTGTCATGCTCGTGAAGTTTTTCTCAAAACTCCGACGTCGACAATAATAATTGTTTTTTAGGGAAAGGAAATGGCGCAGTATCTGTCTCATATATCGTTGGACACCTGAACCGCGCCGTAAGGAATGTACAACGCCGACACAGAATTTTGCGCACAACGGGATGCTATCGCGTTAATACCCTTTTAAAGCGAAGGCTTTACTGGCCGCGAACTTGCGATTTCGCCGTGGCGGTGCTCCGAGTAGGCACATGACGTATCAACGCGCGCCTCACCGCGGATATTTCTTTCCCTCTCACTTCCTAGTCACTACTGACTATGCGCCAATAGTAGAACCGAGCAACAGGTGTTCCGCCGCTGCGCAGCGTCGCGCCTTTCCTCAAAATCCAACTGTCAATTTTTAGTTTTCTCTTCTTTCCCTCCCGAAGAATCCAGGCTGCAGCTGGGGCTTCGTCTGCTGGCAGCGAGCGCGCCCAACTCCGCGGCGCGCCGCAGCAATGCCCCGCAGGCAGCGGCGACGCTGATGCTGGGGCCAGCCTGGTCCCGTGGCGCATTATCACTACCAAGGCGCAGCGGCGTCGGAGAGCTGCCCTGGAGCGAGCCGCGGCTGCCGTGGAGGTCCCGTCCAGCCTGGTGGGGACGGTGCTGTTTCGGCCGGCGAACCGGGGCACCGCCTTCACCAGGGAACAGGGCTGGGAGTTGGCCGAGGAGATCGGATCCCGCCCGGGCGTCCTCGCCGTCCGGGTAAACATGCGGCGGAATGTGGTGGCAGTGGACGCGGGGAGCAGCGATGCTCTCCAGGCCCTGCTAGCCACGGCCGTCATCCGCGGCGTGCCGGTCTGCGCCAAGGAGCCTCCTCCTCGGAATCAAAGCTCCGGCCTGGTCTTCGGTGTGGACGGGCGCAGGACGGCGGAGGAGCTGCTAGCGGCGGCGGAGTCAACGGTACCGATGGTGTCGGCGTCTCTGTCGGGCAGCACACTCGCTCTCCGTTTTGCGGCGCCGACACCCCCGGCGTTCATCACCATATTCAAGCGCAGGCTCGCGGTCCGCCCCTGCCGTCCCTGGCCGCTCCAGTGTGCCAAGTGCGCCAGCATGGGGCATGCCACTGAGGTGTGTCGTGCTCCTGCCCGATGCACGCGCTGCGGCGGGCCACACGAGGCTGGTACCTGCGCGAGCAAGCCCCGCTGCATTAACTGCGGGGGGCGGCACGCAGTAGCAGCCACATCCATGGCCACATCCATGGCCCCGATGTCCAGGTGGGTTGTCCGAGCCGTCGTCCAGGCTGAGACAGCGGCCCCAGCCCAGCAACATCAGCAGACGCCGCGCGCTCTTTCTTATGCGCAGGTCGTCATGGGAACACCCCAGCAGCAGCAGCAGCAGCAGCAGCAGCAGCAGCAGCAGCAGCAGCAGCAGCAGCAGCAGCAGACACAGAAGCAACGGCAGCGCCGGCAGCGGCAGCAGCGATCCGGTTGCCCGGCGTCCCGTACAGCGCGGCCCGAGCCTGCGGCCGCTTCTCACGGCCAGCCTCCTGACGCACGGGACGCGGAGATCGCGCGCCTAAAGCTGGCGTTGCGCGCCCTCAGCGCACTTTTCCCGGAGGGCACCGATGGACACCGGGCTTGCTTAGAAGCAGCGGGTGCTCCCGCACAGATAAGCCAGCATGATGGCTAGCCGCCGGGTTCCCTCCCGCATACCATCCATCCTGCAGTGGAACGTGCGCTCACTTGCGGCGCGGTACGCCGAAATGCGAGTTCGCATCGCACAGGATTCGCCGGAAGTTATCGCGCTGCAGGAGACGTACGTACGTTCACATGACGGGGAGCCCCAGATGCGGCTACCTGGCTACATTGGCTACCACTCAGCCACCACGTGCGAGGAACCCACCTGTGCTGCAGTGCCCTGTTGTGTCACATCTCATCGCCCCGGGAAATCAAGGTGCGCGATATACGTGCGGCAGGACGTCCAGCACACCCTCGTCGGCTCGGCGGCGGCGACATCTGAAGCCCAGGAGTGCGTTGTGGTGACAGTGCGCGTCGGTGGGGTTGACACGTCGGTGGCCAGTGTTTATGTGCGTCCAGCTGTCGCGTGGAACGCGCTGTGTTTTCGTGCTGTGTCTTCGCGCTGTGCCCCGCGCCAAATCATCTGTGGTGATTTTAACGCCCACCATAGTGCGTGGGGCAGTGCGCGCCACTCCGCGCGGGGAGACGACCTGCACGACGCAGCAACGCAGCTGGGACTCACCCCCTTGAACACCGGCGAGCCCACCTTTCGACGACGCGGAACAATCGGCTCCTGCATCGACGTTGCCTTCGCATCCAGAGGCATCGAGGCGACATGGCGCCGATCACCATCTCTCTGGGGCTCGGATCATTACTCCATCCTAATTGAACCCACTGCGATGGAGGCGCGCCCCAAACGTGCCTACTTCATTACCAACTGGAGTGCGTTCAGGCGGGCGGTCGACGAGGCGGCGGCCACTGGCGCAGATTTCTTTTCAAGTCTAGTCCGAAGCGCTCTCGCAGCCACCCAACGAGCAGAGGTAAGGGCAGGCCAGCCCACACCTGATATGAAGCTGCTCAATCTGCGCGAGAAGAGAGATCGCGCAGAGCGACGGGCGCGACGGACTGACAGAGCCGCCGACTGGACTGTCTACAACCGCTTGGACGCAGCAGCGCGCCGCCACGCCAACAAGCTATACCGCCGGCAGTGGGCTTCACTATGCCAAAGGATGGAGGAAGATGTCAGCTCGCGGAGACTGTTTGACACCCTGCGGCGCATCACCGAACCACAGGCAAACCGTCAACCGCTGGCCGCCCTCGCAATCTCCAGCGGGCTCAACTTTGTAGAATTGGCAGAGCGGTTTGCCGATCGGTTCGCGCCGCCCAGCCTCGCAAACGCCGCTAACATAGCTGCTCCTGAGAGCCCCAGAAGCGACGCCAGTTCCTCGCCCGTCGCCTCGGAAGGTCCATGTGATGCGCCGTTCACCGCGGCGGAATTGAACAATGCGCTGCAGCGCTGCCGCCGCCGCTCGGCGCCCGGACCGGACGGGGTGACATACCAAATGCTGCGAAACCTGGATGCGCAGGAACGACAGATCCTCCTGCAGCAGATCAACCTGGTGTGGGAACGCGGGGAGCTACCGGAGGATTGGCGAACCGCGGTCGTTTGTCCCATCCGAAAGGCAGGGCGCCCACCTACGGAGCTGAGCGGATACCGGCCAGTGGCATTAACATCGGCGGCAGGTAAGCTCATGGAGCATATGGCGTTGCAGCGTCTGAACGAGCGGGCTGCGGAGGCTGATTTGTTTGACGAGCGGCAGACGGGTTTCCGTGGGATGCGGTGCACGGCTGATTTTATATCGGACGTTGTTACAGCGCTGGAGCATGCCAGGGCAGCAGGCCAGGTTGCGCTGCTGCTGCTACTGGACGTCTCGGGCGCTTTTGACAACGTTCACCGCGCACCAATTCTCGCGGTGCTTGAGGGGGCCGGTGTGAGCGGGCGCCTTTTGCGATACGTTCATGGCTTCCTGAGCGGGCGCACCATGCGCGTACGAGTAGGGGGTAAGCTCTCCAAGCCTCGCCCGGTCGACATGGGTGTGCCGCAGGGCTCTGTCCTATCACCATTTCTGTTTAATGTGGCCATGTCGGTGGGGCCGGCCTCCCTCCCCACGAGCGGGCGATACCATGTGTACATGTCCATATATGCAGACGACATAGCTCTGTGGTGCCGGGGACCACCGGGCGAGGCGTTCCGCGTGCGGGGGTGCCTTCAGGAAGCCCTGACCGCAATCGATGCCAGCTTGCGCGGCCTTGGTCTGTCGCTGAGCGCGGACAAATCGGTGGCCATGGCCTGCGTTTCGCGCTCGCGCGCGCACCTTGCGCCACTGTCACTGGACGGGACTCCGATTCCTTGGCGTAAATCGGTGCGGTACCTTGGCCTGGACATCGACTGGCGCCTTTCCTTCCGCCCCGCGGCGACCAAGGCCTGTCTGCAGATGAAGAGGATCACCGCCGCCGTGCACAAGCTCACCGCTCGAGGCCAGGGCATCTCCCAGCAAGCCGCGCTGCGTCTATACAATGCCGCAGCTTTGGGGGCGGTGCTCTATGCGCTGCCGCTCGTCACGGTGCGCAAGCCGTGCTGGAAGAAGCTCGAGCTTCAGCACCGCAAGTCCCTGCGCGTGTGCCTAGGCCTGCCCAAAAATTCGCAGTGCGCCGCAACGTTGGCCGAGGCAGGAGCGTGGCCCCTTGAGCTCCAAGCAGCGCGCACGGCACTGAATCACATCGACCGGCTTCACCGCGCACCGGACGGCGGCTCGCTGCTGCAGCGTATGCGCTCGCACCCGCGCTCACGAATGGGCGCGGCCCTGCTCGAGTATGAGCAATTGACCCAAGGCCCACCCCCCTACGGCTCCTGCGCGCCCTGGCCTGCTGCCTCGGAGGTACAGCGAGAGATCGTCGGCATCGCGGGAAAGCTGAGCACACCCCTCTGCGCTGTGCAGCAGCTGGCTAGAGCCGTCAGACATGAGGAGCTCCAGGACCATCTCCTCGTGTACACCGACGGCTCAGTGGCCCGCGACAGCTGCTCCCTTGATGCGGCGGCCACCATCCCCGCCCTGCGACTGCACAGCCAGCAACACGCAACCTTCCTCGGCTCCTCCACCACGGCGGAGTTGATGGGGATCCGGCTCGGGCTGGACCTGCTGCTCACCCTCGGCCCTCCGCCGCCCAGGAATGCTCTGCTTTGCGACTCCCGCGCCGCCCTCAGCCGCCTGCAATCTAACGGCCGCGGTACCCCACTAGTGCGGGAAATTCGCTCGCGCATCGAGCGCCTCGCGCAGAGAGGTTGTGCCGTGCGTGCACAGTGGGTGCCCGGTCACTGCGGCATCGCCGGCAACGAAGAAGCTGACGACCTCGCGACCGCTGCACACCAACTACCTGCCAGCGATCTGCCCCTTGCGATGGAGGACGTGCGTGCGGCCATTCACGACCATCTCCGAAAGCAGCACCCCGACCCACGCATCGCGGGAGGTGAGCGCATCGACAGTGTCACCGGCTGTCGCGCACTTACACGGTCGCAACGTGCAATGATCCTCCGCGCGCGCATTGGCTGCGTGTGGCCCGGGGAACGACGGGTGCGTCACGGAATCGGGACGAGTGATGTGTGTGACGGATGCGGTGCAGTGGAAACACTAGAACATCTGCTCCTTCGCTGCTCCGCGTTCGCCGATGCTCGTCGCGATATGCTCGCGGCCTATAGGGCGCAGGGCACACTACCAGACTCCATCAAGACGCTATTGTGGCCGCAGGGCAGTGCGCGCACTCGTGAGCGAACTTTGGTGAGCCTCTGTGCATTCCTCGAACACACGGGCTTGACGTCCCGTCTGTTCTCCGTCAGGTAGTTACACGCAGTGACCGAACGCTCCGCGAGTTCTACCTTGAACGATTAATAACTGGACGCCCCACTCCAGTTGTAACCTACACAGTGCTGTGCGCGTGTGTGATTTAATTCCTCTTAAATGAACTAATCACGCACACAACCTGGACACATTACTTATTGTGTAAATAGTTTGTACATATTACTTCTCCCCCTGTCCTCTATTCCTGTCCCCTCACCTCTTTCATTTCATTTCTCCATTCTGCCTGCTGTCCTTTATTTCCGCTGCCCCAGCTCAGGTGCTTCAGTATCGATGGCAGATGCCGGGGCTAGCAAAAATCTTTTCCTTCCTTTTTACTATTATTTTTAATAAAACCACTACCACCACCACCACCCTCCCTCCTTTATCCCATCCTTTACGGCGCGGTTCGGGTGTCCACCGAGATATAAGAGACGGTTACAGTGCCATTTCCTTTCCTCAAAAACCAAACAAAACAACTGAGCCGACGGCTTTCATAGAGCCCATCGGCGTCAACAACTTTGCAAAGGCTGTTCATTTTCACAAAAAGAATGGCGCACAATCGGCTCCGTGAGTCAGGTAGACCTCAATCTCGCTTTCATGGATGTGGCGTTGGTGTCCGATTGCAAAAGCCAGCTTTGATTGCGTTCCGCACACTGGATACGCAGCGCGCCCTCCCTGCCACCATGGGAGGTGGCATGCAGTTAATGGTGGATCGCGAGAGATTGATCACCAAATGAACGCTCTGGCCCAGCTTTTGCTGCAGTGCCGCATGTCAGCCACAACGCTGTAAGCGCTAATGCATTCAGGCCACATCTCTCTATCACCATAGCCACATGTACCAAAGCACGAATGAGGCGTCCGCATATCCAGGGAGCCAGTTTTTCACCCTTCCTTTGCTCAAAGCCATCGCTATCTAGAACATTGTCTACGCAAATGAACACTGTTAACGCCGACATCTTTCGCTTTGTATATCCTGGACTAGCTGGGCTAATCCACATTAATTTTTTTCCCTCCAGGCTTAAGAAGATGACAGACAACGCAGCCTATTTAGCCCCCATATAAACTGCCCACGATCTGAAATACACAAGACAGGCTAGGCTAGCTTGTAAACTGCACGGGGCTCCAGTTGGCCACGCAGCGCTTGCAAAGAGATTGTGGAAATATCAATCTGCGGTAATGACTGACACTTGGCTGACTGCTGTAGCCCTTGTACACGCAGTTTGAGCGAGAAATTGAAAGGAATGGAAGCTTTGCCACGATATATCAGTAATACTACATCGGCTACAGATGTGTCTTATTATTGAGGAAACATTATTTGACTATGTTCGCGCTTTCGTGACGCCAGGACACGGACGCAAAACGTGTCCGCAGGCAGGTCTTGTGTCGTTCGATAAAGGGTCGCGGTAAAATAAAGGCTGCATGAGGTAGGGGCTGACGAAACGTTTCTTCGCGTCGAGGTTTGTTGGTGTATTGTAATTAGTAAACTTATTAGAGGCGAAGAAGTCAAGCAACCGTCGAAGTAGCCGCGGGCGTCAGTATAGTGGCGGGACGTCGAAACAGTCTCGGACGCCGAAATAGAATAAAAACGAAACAAAGGTTAGCTAAGAAAGAGTATCCAGGTTAAGAAGTGTCCGCGTTGACGCAAAATTTATTTCTCTCACTCGTTTCTACTGGTTGTAGTCTTATTTTGCTCCACACCAACTCCTGTAAGAGCCTAACTAGGCTTACAGTATGCTTAAATAAATAAATAAATAAATAAAGATATTAGCAAGGTTTACAATCTTTCCGACCAATCTTCACCGCAGGCACGGTTTCGCGCAGCAAACGACCGACTCCTGATTTCGTCAGGGAGCGCCCCGGTTAGAGGGCAGCTGTGCAAAGGGAATACGGTAGGGGCTGAGCACATGCATGGCCTGGTGCAGAGGGAACGGATGGCGAACTCTCCGCATTCATTCCCTCGGGCCAGCGGGACGGCGCTATTCTGGTTCGCGAGAGTTCTTCATAAACACTGCTTAACACAAGGCGCGGTAACGGAACCGTAGAAGCTTTCCCGTGTCGAGTAAGGAGTGAACCGCCATTCATAGAGACACAGCTGCGCCGAAACTGCTGGCGAAACAGGAATTGTTTTCTTGAAACAGCAGTTTGAGTGCTCGGATACAGATACCCGAGAGAAACAAAGTGAAGTTAGCTTCTCCGCTACAAAGCGCAGCAGAGGTCATGGTCAATGTTTCACGAGCTGTTTTAATGCCACCGATGGTTATATTGCAACGAATCATTACTACTAAAAAAAACTGCAGCCGGAGAGTGCAGAGAAACTACCAGTAAGTATAAAAAAGAAATTGTCAGCACCGTAAATTACCATCGAAGCAGTTAAAACTGGTTCCAACCGAGTTCTGCATCTAGTATGTTTTTGAATAGTGTTGTTTTCGTCCTTTTGTAATGCACGATTCTGTGGCAGTCATTGCAGTAAAAAATTCAAATTGGTCGTACACGCATTTTTAAGCTCTTTTTCGGGGACATTGCGATCGAATCTGGAAAAGCAAGTCTACTGGCAAAATTACTTGTGACAATGGCAGGGTTTCTTAAACGTCGGTCGCTATAGTTCGAATCATTGAGAGTTAGATGGTATTCCTATCATTACACTTGCTCTTGAGGTGTCACAGCAGTTCTTTACGTGATGTGAAATATCAAGTGTGCATAAATAAATTTGCTCAGTGACGTCATATGCAGCAGTAAAATAGGTTTTGGAGGTCGAGAGGCGAATGGTACAAAATATAAAAAGGAAATTTTGGAGGCTACCGCTAAAGCTGCAATATGATACGCGATCATCGAAGGATGCGGCATCCACTGTTATGTAACGAGTTCGGCAGCGCGAAACGCCGCTTTCAGTGAGGGACGGTACTGCGATAATAGCGCAATGAAATCTTTTCCACCGTCAGGCTATCCCACAAAGTGGAAATCAATTACAATGTATCCTCCTGTTGCTGCTTGTAAGATCTTCCTAGCTCCTTGGGGTTTTGCTTCTGTCTGATGCGTGCCTGGTGTGGCGTGTGTGGCACGCAAAGCGAGTATTTCATGTAACATCTTTTCTGCCGCTTGGTGACACGGACTGAAAATTCTCAACGGCGGGCCCTATTGATCTAGCATTACTTGAAGCACAAAGTGCTGGTTCTTTAAGGGACCAACGCTCTCTTCATCGGCTTTGAGCACGTTCTAACGCTTTTGTAAGAGCAGGCTCTGATTATGCTTCTTTTTTCGCGTCGCAAAGACTGCTGGCTATGCAGCCAGCTGACCAGCCTTTCATCCCATGTTAGTGAGAGCCTCCAAGCTATTAAACGCGGAAGCAGAACTCAAGCAGGCCGAGGCCATTATCTCAAGAGTATATGCTCTATCACATGAGGCTTAAAAAGACGGTATGATGCAGATGTCGCAAGTACAGGATTGCGATGACACGATTTGAATATTTTTCATGGAGACAGTACAAAATTTAGTTCATTCAGCATAACCTAACATTGTTGTTTTCCTGCAGTTTATCAACATTGATAATTTATTAGAACGATTACCTGCCCCTTCCGTGGAGCTCTGTAGGATCGAATGCACAACACCCTTAATTTCCCGTTAGACTGTATATAGATATACGGTAGAATCCTTTCTTAGGCACGGTATCTCGACCTACTAGTCATGTGGCTTTCTAGCCTCAAGAAGGAACGGGCTACTGCAGAGAATCTTTACGAATATGTTGTATCGAACTGCTCACAAGAAGTTCGATAACAACACCGAAATATTTAAAGCTGGTGTTATTCCTCTCCATGACGCTCCATGGCCGCAGTGGATACAAGTGAGGTGTATGAGGTCGGGTTAGGTTGGCGTAAAAGCACGGGTTCGGGTAAGAATGGGTTTGGAATCTTCAAGCCGTATTGTAGTGTTTGGAGAGTGACTTGTGCGGGCCAGTGTAAACCCTTCTGGAGCACTTAAAATCAACAGAGTTTCGATAGAGGCCTGTGTACTATGCGATGTCAGTGCGCTTTAAAGAACCCCAGGTAGCTGAAATTTCAGGTTCCCTTCACCAAGGCATCCCTTATAGCGTGAGTCTTCTTAGGAAGTTCAACCTCCATAAAACAATAAAAGCATGCCGATAAAATTGGGTAATTTCGTGGTAGGAAATCATGCCCTCGATCCGCGTTCCCCGGGACGAAATCCTCCTCTCAGCAGGGAAAAATCATCATGTTGGTGGGCTGCTTCTTTTGTTTGGGATAACTTCATTTGGTATACCTGAATGGGCGGTAGTCCACATCAGTTATATATTCCTGTCTAGTATAATATTCTCTAGAATGTTTATAGCGGCAAGGAATATCTGACCTCGTGGAAAATTCCGTATTGAAGTCTTTGAATCTCTGAGGGATGTCAACATCAGTATTGCCTACGGCTAAGGCTGTGACCGCTTCTTGGACTTGATCCGAGTACTTGACCACGACTGATGCTGCAGAGATGCACTGAGCTTTTCAAAGGGAAGTCTTTACTGAATAATTTGGTACAAACCGTAGATTCTGCATTAACAGGTTCAAAGCATAGGCGTGAGTTCCTTAGGTTAAATATGCTTCTAGTGTCGCAGTTGTGAAACCACAAGATTTTACACGTGTATAAATGGAGGAATTAAACTATTTTGTACGTCACTATGTGCACGAAAAGGAAGAGACAGATTGTTGACGCAGTTAATACCTAGAGCTTAGAGAATCAGCAGTGTTCTACTGATAGCAATTATTTTTTCATGCAGTGATAACAATCAAATTTTATATTTGAATCTCTATCATTTGCCCTAACTAACATTTTTTGCAGCCGAAAAAAAGCTGGTCTCAATAATTGTTACTCGAGCACATAGATTGCGTAGAATGTCATTTGAGGACGTTCCCAGGGGCCGCGCTGCATGTTTGCTGATTGTCTTGGTTCCGTTTATTATCGTGAAAATTTTCTTAGTGTGCCTAAGGTCAACGGAAAGAGAAAAAAACATTGGCATCGATTCAAAGCATGATGAAAGGGCACTGCTTTTCTTGCATTAAGCAATCGCTAGTTCAACTAGCTGAGCATTCAACTCAAACATTACGCCCGTCTAAGAGTAAGAAAAGCTAGTTCCTACTTCCTTCATCGCTCTCACGCCTCGCTTTGCGTTTTGCATTTACGTCTAGGCGTAAAATTTAGATCTGCGCATTGTACGTTGTTTTAAAATTTTGTGAAAGTGGAAGCATCCAGGAGTATTTGACACCAGGCGTCTCCGCAGAATTTCCAGGCATTAAAAGTTGATTAAGAGCGGCACCAACAGCAGTAGATAGTGCAGGCAGAAGACATGAGACGCCAGCAGTCTGCGAACACGTAAATATGAGGGCAAGGCCCGCATAACTTGTGGGTGAGCTTTTTGATTCGAAATACCTCATGGTGAGATTATCGTTCATTGTATCTGCAATTTCTTTGAAATGAAAGCGATAACTAGAAGTAGGTGGTAGGATGGTTTGACAGGATACCGGCAACCTATCTCAGGAGACGAAAGATCTGATTTGGAAACGTAAAAACATGAAGGCGTCTAACCCTATAGACAGAATAGAACTAGCAGAGCTATCGAAGTGAATAAATAAGCGCACGGCAGCAGACATAAGAAAGTTTAACATAGAGAGAATCGAGCATGCCCTAAAGAATGGAGGTAGCCTAAAAGCGGTGAAAGGAAAACTAGGTATAGGTAACAACCAGATGTATGCTTTAAGAGACAAGGAGGGCAACGTCATTAACAATACGGATAAGATAGTTAAAGTAGCCGAAGAATTCTACACCAATCTATACAGTAGCCAATACGACCAGAACGTTAATAATGGAGACAGTAGCGCACAGCAATGCGTCGTCCCGCCAGTAAGAAACGAGGAAATAAATAAAGCCTTAGAAGCAATGAAAAGGGGAAAAGCAGCTGGTGAGTTTCAGGTAACAGCAGATCTGTTGAAAGGTGGAGGGGACAATCTGCTAGAAAAACTAGCCACTCTGTATACGCAATGCCTGACGACCGCAACCGTACCAGATGCTTGGAAGAACGCAAACATAATCTTAATTCTTAAGAAAGGAGACGCCAAAGACATGAAAAATTACAGACCGATCAGCTTACTGTCCGTTGCCTACAAGGTATGTATTAAAGTAATTGCCAATAGAGTCAGGGTAACCTTCGACTTCAACCAACCAAATGATCAGGCAGGCTTTCTTAAAGGATATTCCACAATGAATCATATTCACAATATCATTCAGATGATATACAAATGCGCAGAATATAACTAATCCCTATATATAACCTTCATTGATTATGGGAAAGCATTTGACTCAGTGGAAACCCCAGCAGTCATACAAGTATTGCGGAATCAGTGTGTAAATGAGCCTTATTCCAAAATACTGGATGATATATATAGGAACTGTACAGCTACCATAGTCCTCCATAAAGTCAGCAATAAAATTCCAGTAAGGTAGAACGCCAGGTAAACAGACACGATCTCGCCAATGCTATTCACCGCCTGTTTACAGTAGGTAACCCGAAGCCTGAAATGGGAACAGTTGGGGATAAGTGTCAATGGAGAATAACTAAATATTCTGCGATCCACTGATGACATTTCCTGCCTGAATCACTCAGGAGATGAACTGCAAATCATGATCAATGAGTTAGGTAGACAAAGCTCTGCTGTGGGTCTAAAAATTAACATGCAGAAAACCAAAGTAATGTTCAACAGTCTAGCAAGGAAACAGCAGTTCACGATTGACAATGAGGAGCTGGAAGTAGTGAAGGAATTCGTCTACTTAGGGCAGGTAGTGACGGATGATCTGGATCATGAGAGGGAAATAACTAGAAGCATAAAAAGGGGGTGGAGCGCATATGGCAGGTTCTCTCAGATTATGAATAGCAGGTTACCAATATCCCCGAAGAGAAAAGTGTAAAACAGCTGCATCTTACCGGTACTAACCTACGGGGCAGAAACGTGGAGGCTAACTAAAAAGGTTCAGCTTATGTTAAGCACAACACAGCGAGCTATGGAAAGGAAATGATAGCTGTACCGCTAAGAGACCGGCAGCGGGCAGAGTAAGTGAGGGAACAAAGGCGTGTTATTGACATCCTAGTCGAAATCAAGAGGAAGAAATGGGCTTGGGCAGGGCATGTACAGCGAAGGCAAGATAACCGCTGGTCGTTAAGGGTAACGGAGAGGATTCAATCAGAAGGAAAACGTAGTAGGGGGCGGCAGACGGTTAGGTGGGCGAAGGAGATAAGGAAGTTGGTAGGCATGGGGTGGGCGCAGCTGTCTGCCTGTCTGTTGTTGCCAGGAAAAAAGCAAAGGGAAAGTGCACAGGCCTGCTCACTGGCTCAAGCCGAGCCACAATCGCTACCACGTGCAGATAGTAGGAGAGTTGAAAGATGGGATAGAAAGACAGGATAGTAAAGACGCGCTAAAGACAAGGCCGATCCCGGAGGTAGTGCAATACCGGGCCAACCGGTGGCGAGAGTGAAGCATCCTTCAAACTCTCCGCCACATTTCCAAAAAATAAGTCCCGTTTGGCCAGTAACAGATACGCTACGGGGTCCGGCCATTCGGGCGCAGATGGCAAAGCACAGGTTTATAAATGGAGAGACATGAGAGAGGCCTTTGCCCTGCAGTGGGTGTAGTCAGGCTGATGATGATGGTGATGACCTCATGATAATAGAAGAATAGCCACTTATTCCAATATTTAGTCGTGGACAGCGGTGAAGACATAAATACGGCGGGTAAACTGAAAAAAAAAAACTGAATTCGCACTTGTGTTTGTGTGAAATGCTGCTGGAATCCACAAGGAAAAACATATTCAAGAAATGATGTTCGGCCCCTTTATTGAGAGAGCTTTTCGCTCCGAAAAACATTCATCATTCATGATTATTCGAGATGAATATAAACTCCACAGTCACTTATTAACGTCGAATAAAAAAAAAGCAGGATCGAGGATAAGGAGGCCGCCGCAGCTAATCCTCGTAGCTCCTTGCTGGCCCTACAGATACTTCTGCAACGGAAACAAGAAGCCGAAGTGAGCTGATTACTGACTCCTGAGGTTTCGTTACTTTAATTACATTCGGACGGGTGTTGGAGATCTCAGAATTACTGACCAATTCCAAGCAACTAAATCCCCCGAGCTGCAGAGAACTTGCTACGTAGTGTGGGGCGTACTGTTGGCGTGGGACGAAAATAAGGCACCAGACAGTGTGTATCTAGGAGCAGAAGAAGCACATGCCTGCTTTGATAAAAAAGACTAGAAGAATCAATGCCGGCCTTGCGGAAATTAGTCTAACGAGCAGCTTTGCGCTATACCGTCTCGGAAATTAACTCCGCCCAGTTCACTTCCTTCACAGGGGACTGCCGCTGCGAATCGTGAAGCGCTCGTTAATACCGTAAAACAACGAAGCACTGGAGCCTTGCACGGCATATTTATTTTGAAGCGAAAGCTTCACTACGCTAGGTAAAGCCGATTTCGCCGTGCGTTGCGGTTTGACCATCAAGTGAGCCAGTGGTTAAGTGTTGCTGTAAGCCTTACCATGTGTGGTCCACCATAGTGTCGCACCATTTGACCTTTGAACTTGACCTTCGACCTTTCGCTTCGCCGGCAGAGGGCGGTATAGTAGCCAGCAGCATTCATTAGGTGACCAAACATCTCTCGATCAACCATTAGTTAAACTACCGCCTGCCACATTGGCAGGGTGGGCGCGCTGCCTCCCCAGTGTGCGGAACACACTCAACGTTACAGATGCCAAGCCGCGTCTACTTGCCCGAAACACCACAGCTTTCGCTCTCTAACCAGGTTCAGCAGTGGTTTAACCGTAGCTAATTTTGCAATCGTTCTTTAATAAATATACTTTCAAAATTCATATATCTTGATGCAACTTTTCTGAATAACATGTAACAGTCTGTACGCGCGTTGAAGAAACTTGGATAGCAGTATATGCATCGTACGCTGTCCGCAGCACCAAAATAAACTAAACTTCCCATGCGATAGCCTCTAGTGGATGCTCTTCTTGAATAAGCGTCCGTTGTGTGGAGTCCGAAATGAGTAACCGAAACTGGAAAACTGAGGCGTTTTGATGAGAAACTGCGGGCTGGACGATTAGGTGGCGGCATCGCTTGTCGAGCGGTTGACTTGAGAATTCATTAAAGCTTTTAGACAGGCCGATCAGAAATCGCAACATGACTCAAGCGGCCTTAGGTCATGTAAGAAGAGAAAGAAAATAAATTGCTTTGAAAAGATAATTGAACCGATTGGGCTGGAATTTAACTCGTTTCCTTTGGGTCGCGAGTAAGACGCGCTATTGATAAGGCAGGGGCTTTTTTTCTCTTGACTGCTTGTTTACAAGAACAGGTCTAAGCAACGCAGGCTGGTTCTTTATGGTTGGCTAAAAAGTGGCTTCTTATGTCTGTCGTGTGATCTTTCACATAATGATCATGTAGTGAGAAAGAGTTTAAAGTACAAGTTTTTTTCTGCTTTTTTCTACTGCTTTTTCACACTAGCAGGCTCATGGGAATCGGCCGTCTCCATTAGCTGGAGGGGGGTCCTTTGACGGAGGAAAGTCGCGGCCTTCTTAAATTGTATCCGACTACATCTATTGTAGCATCTCTCACAGCGTCCATTTTTGAACCTGAAATGTGTTTGCTTATGCGCAATACCCTTCCGGTTCCAAATGTTACTGCAAGATTGACTGAACCATCGTCGTATCATGTTCTGCTCGCATTTATATCCTGTTACGAAAGCGGTGCAAGATTCCGTTTGGAGCCTCATATAAATTAAAATAATTGCCACCCGAAGACTACCGTACTTTAGAGTACAGCTGCACGTCGGAACGAAGAGCAGCTGCCTATTCAGCCTGTCCAGCCAAAGAGCTAGGTTCTCCTCGAGTGCATATAGTTGGTGAATTAGGAGTGCAGTATGTGGAGTACCACGCTTAGACCACTTGGACGCTTAGACCACACAGACACGCTTAGACTGCGCTTCGACCAAGCGAGCGCACATTGCTACCTCGGTAAAGTTTACTCAGATCCTGCGCTGCAGTTATGAGCAGCTTGTTACTTTCCGCGAAATGTACAAACCTTCGTTTCCAATCTCGAGGCACATGAACTGAACTCATTTACATAATGAGAACATGGTTTACTAATTTCCTCGCGGAGGCCTGAATGCTGCAATCAAAATTTAGACTTCACATCTGTAGCCATAATGCTCATTTTGATGCCAATGACTGCTTTTGCTCGGAACGTTAGCGGTTTCCTTATAAACATGATATAACATAAAATAACTATAATAAATCATGAAGCAAGAATATGCTATTTGCATTTAGCTGTGGAACTTTGAAATACCAATGTAAACGCCAAAAATGCAAATTACACTGCTTAAGAGCATACATTTACCTGCTAGAGGAGGTAAATGGCGATTCAAGACACAGTGCAAGAACAAAAGACGAGCTCAAGGCACGAAATACAACTGCTGACATATTTATTCATTTTACGTCCTAGAAGTTGACGGATGACATAAATACGTGCTCGAGATAGGTCGAGTCACTCCTGAGCGCTCTTCTGCCACGAATATCACGAAACTAAGCCCTTGAGCACATTGCGAAAACGCGAATTCTTGGCGAAGACACATTGCAAGGTCTTTTCTAGCCACGTGCAGAGGGTGGCATGCTATATATAGAAACCGATTGCCGACCTTTCTTCTAAATGCAATCCTTTTCTTCGGGATACAAATCTCGGTATGATCCGGGTATGAATATTCATCCGCCAATTCAGCAGTCAATTAGGCGATGCAATCTCTGCTTTGGTTCCCGAGAGAGAGGGAAATCAGGGTGGCCTGGAACTTGGCGAACCTAGTCGTGCAGGCGCTCGCTGGAACTCATAAGCAGAAGAGTGAAAAAAAAAATAGAACTAGGAAGTCGAGAACACTGTACCGGGAACGAAGAAATGGTAATGCACGGATTGCACACTCTTTCGCCGTCGCCTTTAAAGGGTCTTCCTTCCGTGCAGGCAATGCGCCTCAAGCTATAGAGTAACGTGTCGAACGACCAGTTGCGAAGCTTCGGCATCCTATCTTTGCTGGCGTTGCACTTTCACCAGTATAGAAAAATCACTTCATTCGGCCCACCACTTCCGTAGCATAATTGCCTTTTTTATTTTCGCTCAAACATATTTTCATAAATTTACAGGGCGCATCCACCTGCGGCTCTTAAAAATGTATACTCCATGATGTATGATGCACACTCCATGATGCATAAATGCTCTCTAGCATGTGAGTACTGCGGGTGAGAGGAGATAATTCCGCAGCCCATTGTTTCACAGTGAAGGGGACTTACTGGATTTAGTGGTGCGGCCTTTGGATTCTGGCCTCCTAAGAGAAGCCACAAGTTCAGGGATTTGGCCCCAAACTTTGGCTAAGAAGAAAGCCATCAAAGCGCTTTTCCAATACCTAAAGGACGCAGGTTGGAGCTACGGCTCCCTCATCACTGGTAGAGTAAACCGGCGTTTCCGGTTTAACTTTCTTGCCCTTCCAATATTCTTTGTTCTCCTCTACCTCTTTTTCTATTCGGTAGGTTCTTAACGGAGTATCCATGAATTCCACACAAAAGACATGCGGCAGCATATATATTCCATTGCAGCTGGCTCCGGTTTGAAAGCACTTGCTTACGGCGCCTAATGTAAATATAATAGAGACGGGCTAGTTGGTGACTATAAGTAGAGTGCATCTTGAAACCGCGCAAAAAAGACAAGGGACACAGAGCGCGGAACTTCAACTGGTTTATTACAGCAGTGCGGCACATTTATGCAATCACCGTAATCACGTGGTAACATGACAAACGATCATCGCGTAACACTTGTGCGCAGGCGTGTACGAGACATCCTAATGTAAACATTCTTGTAACCCCAATATATCTCCCGCCGTTTTTCTTGTTATGAAAATTTCTTGTCGCTATGGGTTTTCCTTCAAATATCAGGTTACTGCAGGAAAACTTGTTCGTGGTCTCTTCAGGTCACATGTACTCGTTGGATGGATGGATGGATGGATGGAAACAACTTTTATTAGAAAAAGAGGAAAGAAAAAATCTTCCAGGGTGGTCTCCTACTGGTCCAGGAGTCCATGAGCTTGTGCCTCACATAATGCCCGATCCACCAGCCATTTCTGGCTGGCGGGCTGAGCGGTCCGTAAAGCAGCCTCCCAGGAAGAATGAGTGGGATTGGGGATGGTGGGTAATGCCTGTGGGGAAGGACATTCCCAAAGGTAGCGGAAAAGGGTGAATCTGGGCACGGCACAGGTGTTACAATGAGGAGGAAAGGTGAGGTGAAAACATGAGAGACGTTAAGGTGAAATAAAGCAGCCCGTCTGTAATTGTCACCATTTGGCGCTGGATAAGGGCGACAAAGTACTTTGGGGTGATGGTAATGTCATGTGGCTTAGTTTGTAGAATGCGGTGATTTGATGATGTGTATAAATAACCGATGCGGCCTCTTGCGAAGCGTTGGGTGCCTGATCGTCCGGGGTCCGGGAGGAGAGTTCTCGGGCCAGCGCATGAACGCGATCATTACCGGGGATCGAGGCATGCCCAGGGCTCCACGACAGAGTAACCGTTCGGTCGAGAGAGGTGGCTGTGGCAAGAATACGGTGTGTGGCCGGCGTCGCCACGCCCTTTAGATAGTGGCGGTATGCGGCCTGGGAATCGGTGCAAATTTCGGTTATGTTTTTGTCAATGGTGGAGTGGGCCAGCGCAAGTGCGATGGCGGCTCCTTGGGCCTCTGCAGGTGAATTAGTTCGGATAGTGGCGGCGGCCCCCACAGTGCCGTCTTCATAGGCTGCGACTGCCGTGAAGAATCCTATTTTAAAATTGTCTGCCACGTCGACATGAAAGATATCGGAGCGGTTGCTGTATGTTTTGGTGTTATAGTTTGCTTGAGCCTGTCGCCTACCCTGATGGAGGCTAGCGCTCAAATTGCGCGGTAGGGGCTTCTGATATATGTGATCCTGCGTGCGCAGAGAAATCATGTAAGGTGTAGGACTTGTTGGGGTGGGAATAGGTGGATTGAGACGGAGCTGTCGCAGTAGTCATTGTCCTGTTTCCGTGCGACTCAGGCGAACTCATTGGTTGGTGCGTTGAGCCTGCATCAATTCGATCACAGTATTTTGGGTACCAGTGGCCAGGAAACGTTTCGTGCCAACCTTCCGTGGAAGACGTAGGGCGGAGGTGATAGCCGTGCGTATTATGATGTCTGCCTTTTGTGTTTGGCGCTGAGTGAGTATGTAGTATGGGAGGTAGTATGTATTGCGGCTGATGATTAATGCTTTCGTCATATTGAGGGTCTCGCGTTCAGACAGCCCATGATTGCGTGGTGCCACTCGCTTGTTAGTGCAGCCATCTGTTTGGTCTGTCTTTGGCAAGAGCTGAAAGGTGGGGGTAGCATCGAGTGTGTTGTTAAAGAGAAGGACGAGAATCTTCACCTGAGACACAATGGGCACTGGATTTCCGCACATGTGCAGTTCAATTGGGAGGAGGGGGGGGGGGTCACTGGGCAGGCGTTTCAGATACCAGAGTTTCGATTTATTTGGAGATCAACGGAGGCCTGTGTTTGCTAATTGGGTGGTGGTGATGTCTATGGCAGATTTCAGGATATCCTGGGCTGTTCTAATGGATCCTCCTGTTGTCCAGAGGGTTATATAATCTGCGTATATGGCTGTGTGGAGCCCTAGGATAGCAGCAAGGGCCTTTGCCAGTGGCGCTAGGGCAATGTTAAAAAGTAAAGGTGATAGGACCGCCCCTTGTGAGGTTCCCCGGTTAGGCAGGGGGAAAGGCTGGGAGGCGACATCCCCTAGGATAAAGTTTTGCCGTGCGTACCTGAAGAAAGGCCTGAACATATTGCCATATGCGGGTGCCACATACGGTGGTGGCTAAGGTCGTCAGGATATGGTCATGGCTTATAGTATCGAAAGCCTTATGAATATCCGGGGCCAGTATGGCCTACGCAGCGGCTGTACGGCGCTTAGTGTAAAAAAGAGTCTCTCTAAGGACGAGAAGTACGTCTTGCGCCGAGATGTTTCGACGGAAGCCAAATTGAACGTTGGAGAGGAAGCCTGTTGTTTCTAGGAATGGTTGCAGGCGGTTGAGAATAACATGCTCGAAGAGCTTGCCGACACAGCTCGTTAAGGAGATGGGGCGCAAATTTTGAAGGTTGAGGGGATTGCTCGGTTTAGGTATAAATCGCATGCTGGCAAAGGTACAGGCTGACGGGAGCGCCCCAGCGTGCCAGTGGTTATTAAAAATCTCCGTGAGTTCATGAAGCTGTTGGTGTGGCATGATATGGAGGACTCAATGTTCTGATGTTAAATGTGGAGTTTGAGCGTTGCGTGTTGGAGGCCTGCACATTATTATAACATCCCGGGATTCTCAACATGAGCTTGTGTCAGACGGTGCTAAAGAAGTTTTGCATTTCGGCTGCATCGAAACCGTTCAGATGTTCCTTTATTTCTAAATAAAATGGCAGCCTCACGCCGTCTCATTTCGAATATCTTTGCATTTCACTGCCACAATAAATATCTTCTCTGGCCACGATTTTCATTATTGTTAACGATCATGCAAGTTTATTGAGGGGATAAAATTTGGAAGAAGTCATGAAAATGCTGAAGACAGTATGTGACCTGATCAACGCATCAAAAATCAAAACAAGCTTTATTTCATAATCCAAGGAAAATTTGTACAAAATATTTAGATCGATAGCCTACATGGCTAGTGTCCGGTCCAATACAAAACAAGACATTTAGGAAACCGCATAAATATGTAAAGTAAAAAAACAAAAAAATTAAACAGAGAAATAAGACAGCAACATGGAATTTGGGCAAAGGTATAAGAAAGCTGCACACCAGCATTTCAGCAAACTATACACAAGGAATTCAGACAAAATGCAAACACAAAAACACAAAAGAGATCACATCATTACTTGATAATGCAAGAAATATAATTTCGAAGACAGTTTAAAATTGCTGGCAAGCTTTATTTCCAGTGGCAATGTATTCCAGACTTTCGTCCCAATGAACTCAATTAATCTCTCACCATATGTGTTGTCATGGATCGGAAGATTAAAATTACCGTTGGCAGCGTGTCTTGTGTTGCGAACAGGCAAAGTGAATAAGCTAATCGGGAATGGAGAGTTAGTTGTTAACATGAAATTTACTAGAAGGGAGATTTTGTAGTCGCGTAGAGCGGAAAATTTTAGTACTCGAATTTCTTCAAACAGATTGTTGCTTGGATGATGCAATGAAGAAAATGTTATAATCCTTAGTGCTCGTTTCTGTAAGCGTAGCAGAGGTGTGAGATAAGTTGAGTATGTGAGCCCCCATGATTCGCTGCAATAACTCAGGTGACAATAAACAAATGAAAAGTACAAGCTGCGTAATAGGTTGCGAGGAAAGTATTGTCTAGCCTTAATAAGGACGTAGCAGCCAAACGCAGCTTCATTACAAACGCTGTTCTCTTGATTCTTCGAGTTAAGGTTGTTGTCAAATATAACACCAAGATATTTAAATGAAGGAACTGATTCAATTACACAACCGTTCAATGAAATCCTAATTTGATTAAAGTAAATGTTTCTTCTTGTTGTATGGAAGACGACATATTTAATTTTTGAAATGTTTAACCTTAATCTATTCTTACTGAACCAGTTGGAAACGGCCATTAAATCTTGCTTCATGTCGACTTGCATCGCAGAAACCGAATTACCTGTGAATATGAGGACCGTGTCGTCTGCATACATGAGAATCTGCGAAAGTGAGACTGAACATGGAAGATCATTTATATAAATGGAAAGCAGTAGAGGCCCCAGGACAGATCCTTGGGGCACTCCGCAGTTTATATAGCTATATGTAGAGTCAAGGTTGTTAATTACCGCTTTCTGTTGTCGACCTGATAAGTAACTCTTGAAAAATGGCAGTGTGTCATTAACAATCCCTTAGGCTGCTAGTTTTCTCAGTAATATTAGATGTGATACAGTGTCGAACGCCTTTTTCACGTCTAAAATATACCGATTGCGATTTCGTTTTTATTAAGAGCTGAATTTATCAACTGGAAAAGCGTTAGAACGGCTGTAGAGGTCGACCTGTTTGGGACGAAACCATGCTGCTGATGACAGATTACATTATACTGACTAAGAAATATTTTTAATTGGATGGCAATTAGTTTCTCAAAAACAGTATTTAGAATGCTTAGTACAGATATTGGACGATAATTATTTGGGTCGTTTTCGTCTCCAGATTTGTAAATAGGAACAACTTTAGTGGTTTTTAGAATTTTTGGATAGCAACTAGTCTCTATCGCATGGTTAAATATATGACATAGTGGGCTAGACAGAGTATCGATATTATGCTTTAAAACTGCAGTCTGAATACGGTCGTGCACAACCGCTTTATTAACTGGCAAATTGCTTACTACAGATTTAATTTCCTCAACAGTGATTGCATTTAGAATAAAATTGGTGTGTACAACTCTAGGTAGGTTATTAGAGGCGGACTGAAACGAGAAATGATTTGCAAGAGATTCACCAATATTGGTGAAGTAGTTATTAAAGTCATTGACAACCACTATGGAAATGTCGTTAGGGGTAACGCGTTTCTTCGGTCCAAGTCCTGTGATGTCCTTAGCAATTTTCCAAACTTGTTTCGAGTGAAGGCCAGGTTTTGTAACTGGATTACTGTGATAAATTTTTTTCGCTCTCCTTATCATCGCAACAGACTTATTCCTATAAAGCTTGAATTGACCATGATAATAATAGTTTCTTTTGTTTTGCTTCCATTTCTGAGAGGAGTCTTTTTTCTTTAGAACCGCAAGTATATTATCAGTTATCTATGGGAACACAGCTTCTTCGTAGTGCGGACGTGTGCATTCGCACGTGGATATGATTACAGCATTTGATACGAAACGGATAAAATTTTCGCACTCTATATTCACATCACTGTCGTACAATTCAACAAAATCAAAGCTCTGCAAGAAGTTTCGAACACAGGCGTAATTTACTCGAGTTCCTATCTCTCTAGATACGTATTGGAATACGGATAATGTTTCTCAGTTGGGTTTTGAGGGCGACATGCCGATTTATGTGAATGAGCACTTGTGTCCTGCTAACAAAGTATTGCTAGGAATGGCACTGAAAGCAAAGAAAGCCAAAAATGGAAGTACACGTGGGTGTCAGACGGAAAAATCCCGATGCGCAAAATAGAAAATTCACATGTTCTGCATGTGACAAGTGTAGAAGACCTGCAACAAGTTCTCTAAAACAATGACTGTCAGTATAAAGCAAATCGAGCAAACCTGAATGGAAAGGGAAAACATATCTGTTTTGCATTGCAACATACGCAGCATACATAAAAATTTAGACCATCTTCTTTCTTATGTATCACAATTATCCTTCCATTATGACGTTATTGCAATTACAGAAACATGGTTAAAGGAAAATGAAACCGCTGAAATACCCGGATATGTCATGATATCTTTACCAAGGTGCCGCACACCACGCGGTGGAGGTGTATCGCTTTCATAAAGAATAGTGTTGATTACCAGGTTGTCACGGATAGCTCATGTAGTAAGCAGTCTGTCAAATCTCTTTTTGTACACCTGTGCTGTGGTCTTATTATTGGTGTGGTATACCGGCCTCCCAAAGCGAGCGTAAAGGACTTTCTCTCGGAGATGGAAACTATCATCAAGCCGCTAATGACTTCTAATACTCCTCTTGTTATATGCGGAGATTTCAATATCGGCCTTTTAAAAGATTAATGTTCCGAGTGCAACTGCCTGCTTCTCATGCAGACATTTAACCTTAAAAACGTTATTTTTTCACCTACTCGAATAACACAGAAATCCTCTTCCCTTATTGATCACATGTTCTGCAACAATGAAATGACTGTACGCGCTGGCGTTTGTGTATAACTATTGCTGATCACTTTCGGACTTTCATGTGTTTACCACGCACATACTTATATTCGGTAAAGCATGGCCGGTAAAGTATGCCCAGACAGCCAGCTCGTCTTTGAGCACGGCGTTTCTTTCTGTGTGCACTACTGCAGCATAAACAGTGCCAGATCCTATTGCCACAAGTATGTCGCCTAGCCCTGAATGAAAACCAAAAGCGTAAAGAAACTGCAACCATTTTCCCACTCCATTATTTTTTGCACATTAGCGGTAGCACATTAACGTCAGCCATATCGGCCACTGACTCCTTACCGTCTACGATCGTTGACTCATCCCCACTAAGCGATGAGGTCTCACCGGACGGGTGGTCGTCTCCATGTTCTGGTCGTTCCCCGGCCTGGGAAGCCATGACTGCCCCTTCCGAGCCAGCATCGTTAGATTGGTCTGGTCTCTTTAGGCATGCCGGTGCCGGAGCAGCCGCACTCTTCCCATAGGGACAGTACGGCTTTGAAGATGCTCTCATTCATCCTCGATTATTCAAATAAAACTAGGTAAATTGACCAAAATTAGGTAGAGAAACAAACCTGAGGCGAAAGTAAAGGGTAAAGTAGGCTATACAGGCGTTCCTTTACACAGTACGGACCCTCAATCTATCGGCTGTATCTCCAAGTACCCGCCACGATAGCACTGTGGTTAGCGCGCTTGGCTACTGATCCGGAGTTCCCGGGTTCGAACCCGACCGCGGCGGCTGCATTTTTATGGAGGAAAAACGCTAAGGCACCCGTGTGCTGTGCGATGTCAGTGCGCGTTAAAGATCCCCAGGTGGTCTAAATTATTCCGGAGCCCTCCACTACGGCACCTCTTTCTTCCTTTCTTCTTTCGCTTCTTCCTTTATCCCTTCTCTTGCGGCGCGGTTCAGGTGTCAGCCGATATGTGATAAAGATACTGCGCCATTTCCTTTCCCAAAAATCAATTATTATTATTATTATTATTATTATTATTATTATTAATATTATTATTATTATTATTATTATTATTATTATTATTATTATTATTATTATTATTATTATTATTAACTTGGCACGGATGGCATTGAGGTAGCGGCTGTGAGAATACAGCTCGGCTCTCGAACCCTGTCTATTGCATCCGTGTATATATACCCGCGGAAGAAGGTAGCATTGGGTTTGTTTCTACAGCAGCTCTTCGACCGCTGCCCAGCTTCTCGAATCATCTGCGGTGATTTCAACGCCCATCATGCCGTCTGGGGCGAGAGGAACACGTGTTCCCATGGACGCAAATTCGTAGACCTTATTGACAGTTTGGACCTTTTTGTTGCCAATGACGGAAGCCCCACTTTCTTCCGGTCTCCAGCCTCAGCGACAGCTACAGAACTGACACTGAATTCACCTGACGTCCGCGTGAGGTGGTAAGAGCGCCTGATCGTGTGGGAAGTGATCAGTATCCGAATTTTGTGTTTGCTGCCGACTTTCGCATCAGTGGTCCTAAAATTAGCAACGTGGTCAACTGGGACATGTACAGAGAGCACCTGATGTTATTGACAAAGCGTCTAGTAAGCTGGCAGCAACTATGGCGGTCAATTTACCTGATCATTTTCCGGCCCCGGATTTAAAGCTCAGGAACCTTTGCGCAGCGAGAAGACGGGCAGAACGCCAACTCATGCGGAAGGACGACAGGGAACTGAAGACGACCTTCAATACGCTGAATTCTGTCATTAGGCGGCACACGAACGAACTCTACAGGTTACAAAGGGCCTCATTTTGCGCTAGTTCAACTGTGTTTTCACCGATGACGAGAAAATACGAGTTTTTTGCACCCTTCCTGGAGAATCTCGCACTTCGAAGCCTTTTAGAGCTCTTGCAATACGAAAGGAAAAACCTATTGCATGCTTGACTGAGGAACTTGCAGATGCACTCGTAGGTGCTAATTCTGGAATGGATATATATACACCACCTGCTTTTTCCAGGTCTATCATGGACGTCCCGTTCACGCTTCATGAGCTTCAGACTGCGCTCAGTGGACTTCGGCGCCGGCGCGCACCTGGCCCAGGCGGCATCACCATTCAAATGCTGCATAATCTGCCCTTGGAGCTCACGAAATAGCTCCTCAAATTCATCAATCGAGTTTTGGAGACTGGCGATGCTCCTTTCTCATGGAAGGGGGCACATGCAGTTCCAGTACTGAAGCCTGGCAAAGATATTACGGACCTAGCCTCGTATTGCCCTATGTCATTGACCTCCTGTGTAGCTAAGCTGATGGAGAAGCTGGAAAATGAACGCTTATCGCAGTGGCTTGAGGACAGCAAGGCACTGCCAACATGTATGACAGGGTTCTGCCGAGGTCTTAGTTCCCAAGACAGCGTGTTAGACTTGGTGAGTCACAATGAACGCGACAGAGATTTCGGCCTCTCCACCTTAGCCATTTTTCTTGACGTTGTGAAAGCTTACGACAACGTGCTTCAGAGCTCAATTCTAAACAGTTTGCAAGGCATGAGCATACAGGGCCATATGTTAAGATTCAATTACAAGTTTATAAGTGATCGTGCGGTTTGCGTACGTTTAGGGAGTACCTTTAGCACCGAAAGGGTTCTATCACAAGGTGTGCCTCAAGGAAGTGTTCTTTTTCCACGCTTTTTAACGTCGTAATGGCTGGCCTTCCCTATTAGTTGCAAAAAAATTGCAGGCAAGTGCGTATGTCAATATATGCTGACGACATCTATATTTGGATTACTGGATACCAAAACTAGCGATTAGCCTTGATAGCTCGACAGGCTCTACTTTCGGTACAAGCCTACCTTTAACGTCTTGAATTGTCTGTATCAGTGGAAAAATGCGGCTTTGTGCGGTTTCCAGGTGTAGGGAGACGTCAAGCGCGGTTGCAGATAGACCTAGGTCACTCTTTCATCCGTCAATTCAACCACACGCGTTTCCTTGGCGTCATTATTGTCTCCGATTTACAGTGGCGAAAAGCTGTCGACATGATTGTTTCATCTCTATCTTCGCGTCTCAATGTGATCAGTAGAATTGCAAGTGAGAAATGGGGAAACCATCTTTCTTCAGTGGTCAAACTTCCTGAAGCGCTGGTGGTGAGTCGCATAATGTATCATTTACCTTTAATTTCCCCCTCTTCATCACAGCTTGAACGTCTCAATGTTGTCCACTGAAAGGGTCGAAAAAGAGCCTTTGGAGTTCCTCAGGCGGCTGCACACAAGGCAGTACTTAATGAGTCTCTATCGAAACCTCTTAGCCTTGTCGCTTCTCAGAGACTACTAGTGCATGTTGGCCGCCCAGGAGAGACGACAGCTGGGCGATCCCTTTTCCAGCGGATCTGCAAGGCTTATGAGTTGAAGGCCTACTTGGCACATAATACTCTTACTTCTTAAGGCCTTGATGTTCGAAGGCAAAGGAAACGGTCAATACCCTCCTGGTCTTTTTCGACCCTCGACCGTAAGGTCACAATTCCCCACGTGAACGAAAAGCGCAGCTCTACTTTGGCAGCGAGGCGTTCGCTCGTACTGTAGCATTTGGAAATAGAGTATGCTCGCCATCTTAAAATTTTCACGGATGGTTTTATGGGCAAGGCCCAATAAGCTAGCGCAGCGGCTTTTTACATTCCTTCTCTGGACTGTAAGTGGTCTGTACGCTTTACTGCTATCGTATTCTCTACAACGGCCGAAAGTGTTGCTATAGAGGCCGTTCTACAGAAGTTAGGGTCTTGTACTGCTCAACCTCTTGTCATCCTAAATGATTCAAAATCTGCCCTTATGAGGTTAATGCGCGGGTTTCTTACTGATGCCTTGTCTATAAGCTCTCTGCTCTTGGTGCAGAATCTGCACAGCAGAGGCTTTGCTCTATATTTGCAATGGGTGCCCTCTCACATAGGAGTCAGCGGCAATGAGGTAGCAGACAATCTCGCCAATAAAGGTCTGTCAAGGAATACATGAAAAAAAGTACCTCACTAGGGAAAATTCTCTACAGGAGAACGGTGCTCGACCATTTCATTACCCTACAAATCACTTGTGACCAAGGGTCTGAGAAGATCCCAGGCGACTCTACTACATTGAATTCGCATGGCCTCTGCTCGCACTCCTGCCTGGTTGCATAACACGGGCATAGCATCGTATCCGCAATGTTCTTTTTGTGGTGTGTGCGGGGATATCGAACATTAAATTATGTACTGCTTAGAGTACAACGCGGAAAGGTTTGTGATGTTCGCATCCCTCACGAAGACATGAACCGTTCACAGTACAGTTCAGGACATTGTCTACTGGAGTGGTGGTGGTAGTGGTGTTTATTAAAATAATAGCAAAAAGGAAGGAAAAATTTTTGCTAGCCCCAGCATATGCCATCGATACTGAAGCACCTGAGCTGGGGCAGCGGAAATAAAGGATAGCAGGCAGAATGAAGAGATGAAGTGAAAGTGGTGAGGGGACCGGAAGAAAGGATAGGGGGAGAAGTAATATATACAAACTATTTACACAATATTAAATGTGTCCACGTTGTGCGCGTGATTGGTTCATGTTGGAGGAATTAAAACGCGCACAGCACTTTGTTGGCTACAACTGGAGTGGGGCATCCAGTTATTAATCGTTCAGGGTAGAACTCGCGGAGCGTTCGGTCACTGCGTGTAACTGCCTGACGGAGAACAGACGGGACTTCAAGCCCGTGTGTGAGACAGACAGACAGACAGAAAAACTTTATTGAGCAAGTGAGTTTAGACCTAGCTGGGTCCCTGGGCCACTGCGCGGTCCCGCACTGCATCAAGTAGGTCATGCCGAGACATGACGTCGGCAGCCCGAGTCACCGCAGCAAGCTGCGATGTTGGGTCTGCAGACATGAGCAGGACCTCTCAGTCTCTCCTACTCGACATGGCGTGCTGTCCTCACGGGAGAGGGTCAACAGGGCAGCCGAAAAGGATATGGGAGAGTGTGGCGTGAGGGTCATCGCATAGGGAGCATGCAGGGGTGTGCCGCAATAGTGGGATAAAAGCTGAGGGGGTGACAGAGAGCGGGTCTGGAGGCGTCTGAACATGATCTGTTGGGAGTGCGTAAGAGAGGTGTGGGGAGGAGGGTAAGTCCGACGGTCCAAACGGGGTATTTGCGTGAGCTCCGCAAAGGTGTGCGCCCGCTCCCTTGAGAATCCTGGATCGAGACTGTCCTGAGCCCGGCAAATCAAACCTCGGGCCAATTTATCGGCAGCCTCGTTTCCAGGGTTCCCAGGGTGAGCCGGCACCCACTGAAGCTCTACCTTGCGCGGTAAATTTTGGGTACGCGTGTTCAACAATTGCCAGGCAGGGGCGTGAATCCTGCCCCTGGCAAAGTTGGACAGAGCCGTTTTGGAGCCGCTGAAGATGTATTGGGCGTCCGAATGTGCAAGGGCTACGGCGATGGCGGTCTCCTCTGTCTCATCAGGCGTAGAGCCCGAGGGAAGACGGTGAGTTAGGTGGTGAGGTAGGTTTGGATTGCTGGCAGCTGCTACCGCTTCATGCGCTGTACATGCAGCGTCTACCCAAACGGCTTCGTGGGTTTGCCCATAATACTTATGGGGGGCAATAGCGCGAGCTACGCGGCGAGGGATGTGATATTGGGAATGGACGTTTCGAGAAAGAGGTTTCACAACCAGAGGTGTCGGATGTGTCGAGGGATGGCTATAAGGGTTGACTGATTAGCGGGTACGTTGATGCGAAGGGAAGAGAGTATATGGCGGCCAGTGGCGCTCGTGGCAAGTCTAAGGTACTGTGTCTGAAGGTGCGCGTCAACTAGTTCCTGAATGGTGTTATGCATGCCTAGTGCGAGAACTTTGGTTGTGCTAGTGCTACAAGGTAGGTTTAGGGCTGCCTTAGTCGCAAGGCGGATCATTGCGTTCACGCGTTCGGTTTCCGTGCTGTTGAATTTGAGATATAGGGTTGCGTATAGAATGCGGCTAAGCGTAAAGGCGTGCACTACTTTCATGTTGTCTGCTTCCTCTAAACCCTTGCTAAGGGAGGACACTCGGCGTAGAAGGTGCAACACGGATTGCGTGGAGGCCTTGAGTCTTATAAGGGTATGTTCATTTCGTTCAGAATCTTGCAAGCGGAGGCCAAGGATGCGGACTGCAGGTGTGATGGGGATAGGGAATCCTTTTAAATTGATTTGAATGGGCGAGTTAGCGCCAGATTTTGGCCTAGTAAGGAAGAGCGCGGACTTAGACGGGAAACATTCGAACCCTATGAATGACGTGTGAGAGGAGATAGTGTGTGCTGCGAACTGAAGATTTTTTTCAATTTCCCCGTGAGAGCCATGAGCGGTCCATGTTGTAATATCATCAGAGTACAGGGTATGCTTTATAGGTGTGAGATTAGAGCCAGTTTTTGAGCTAGGGGGATGAGAGCAACGTTAAAGAAAAGGGTATAAAGGACCGCCCCTTGAGGGGTTCCGAGCTCTCCGAGTGTATGAAGGGATGTGGTAATCTGATCTATGTGCATGGAGGCAGTGCAGCCCGAGAGAAACGCGCGCGCGTAGTTATAGGTTTTAGGGCTTACCTGTAGTGCCTGCAGTTCCTGTAAGATGGCATCGTGTCGAATTCTGTCAAATTCCCTGGTGAGGTCAACTGCCAGGATAGCTTTAGTGTGGTGGGGGATGGTATCATCAAGCACGTCATGCGTAATTTGAAGTGGGGCGTCCTGCGCAGATAGATGCGCACAAAAGCCGAGCATACTATGTGGGAAAAGGTGGTTGTCTTCCATCTACGTTGTTAGCCGAGCAAGAATTATGTGCTCGAAGACTTTGCCTAGACAGGATGTAAGAGAAATGGGGCGGATGTTTTCTAGGGTGACAGGCTTGTGGGGTTTTGGAATGAAAATAAATTTTCCATGCTTCCATGAGGCAGTGTGAGTACCTGCCTCCCAACATTAGTTAAAGTAGTTGACTAAGTCAGAGATGGAAACATCGTCAAGATTTCTGATAGCTGCATTGGTAATATGATCATCTGCGGGAGCGGTATTCCGTAATTTCAATAGAGCAGCGCGAAATTCTGATTATATAATAAGGGCGTCAAGCTCGGACCGGGGTGGGCCCGCATAATCAGGATACTTGCAAGGGAGACCGGGGGTTGTATAGGTGCATTTTACCTGGGCGAGGAAGACGTCGGTGTTCTGTCGATGGTTGTGAGCGAGGCAGCGAATGCTAAGGCGCGTCTGGGATTTGGATTGCGTGGGGTCTAGCATGTGCCGTAACAGATGCCAAGCGCGGGTTGTGGAGAGATTGCCGCGGAGACCGTCACAAACCTGAGCCCAGCTAGCTTTGCAAAGAGTGGCACTACATTGTATTATTTGGGATTGAATCTGGGCAAGTTTGAGTTTTAGTGTCCTATTGTGCTTCTGAGTCTTCCCCCTTTGCGTTACGTTGTCCTGTGCTTGGAGGAGGTGGGCGAGCTTGCTGTCAATAACAGGGGTGTCTGGGGTAGAGTCGAGAGTTTGAGTGTGTTAGCGAATGTCTTTTTGCAACTGAATAATCCAGGTGTCAAGGGTGAAGGGGGCCTGTGTTGGCCGCGATTGTCTAAATTTGCGGAGCGCGTCCCAATTAGTGTGCCTAACGGTAAATTTACGCTGAAATCGGCGATAGGTTAGAGTTATTCAAATTAGGCGATGATCGCTGCCTAGTGTGGAAAGCATTCTTTCCCACTGCAGGTGGTCCAAGTTTCTACCAAGAGTGAGGTCGGGGCTAGTATCTGCAGTAACACTATTACCAATCCGCGTAGGTAAGCTGAAATCATTAAAGATGGTCAGGTGGAGAGCGAGCGTCTCATTGTATAAAACTGTGCCTGTGTGGTTCGTGCGCCGATAGCCCCAGTCCACGTGAGCGCAATTAAAATCTCCGGCAATAAGTAGGGGTTTGATCCGGCCAACTGGTCTCCGGATTTGAGAAGTGAGGGGAGTAAGTTAATTGGCTGACGTGGGAGAAGGTAGCAGTTAAGAAAGAACAGGGTTGATTTTGCAGGGGTGGGCAGTAAGACTTCAATAAGGCTGTTAGCGATAGTTGAGGTAGTTACGTGCTCCACGTAATGCAAGGATTTACTGACATATGTGACTACCCGAGGAAGATCAGTGGGGTCTGAGGGGATAAAAGCATATCCTGGTAGCTGCCTGCCAACGTTGGCGTCCTGAATGCCGATAATGTCTGGGGGGGGATGACGAACTTGCGATAATTTGCTGCAGAGGATCGCGCTTTCGCAGAAAGCCCCTGCAATTCCACTGAATAATCTGTAAAGAATTAAGGCCCATCGGAGGAGCCATGTTGTTGGGTAGTGAGGGGAAGGAGTGGTGTGGAGAGTGGGACTGTGGGAGGATAGTCCGTTGAGAGTCCAGGAGTGAGGCGAGTTAAGCGCTGAGGAATGCACAGAGGCTCACCAAGGTTCGCTCACGAATGCGCACACTGCCCTGCGGCCACAATAGCGTCTTGAGGTAGTCTGGTAGTATGCCCAGAGCCCTATAGGCCGCAAGCATATCGCGACGAGCATCGGCGAACGCGGCACAGTGAAAGAGCAGGTGTTCTAGTCTACCCGAGTTGAAACCAGACATGCAGAAGGGAGGCTGCACGCCTTCTTTTAACATTTCTGCAGGATATTGATCTTGTTTCTAAATGGTGACAGCAGGAACGGACTATGCCCTACTGTGATTGAATGTGTGCGGAGATGGTGTCTTCTGGAGTAGACTAAGTTATGCTGTGAGTGATTGTGTGCATGGATTGTGGCACTACGATGGACTATGTTCTACTGTGACTGAATATGTGCATTGAAAGCGACTTCTGGAGTGGACTGTGATGTGGACTGTGTGTAGTGATTGTTTGCATAGATGGTGACTGCGGGAGAGGAATATGTGCTATTATAATAGACTGCGTGCCTAGCGGGGTAGATACGACATGCCTTAGGACATTGTTAACATATAAGGGACGCTACGGTGAGCAATTTCCGGCAGAATAAGCAAGGCTAATCCCACTTATGGCATTCAACACCTCAACTCAACTCAGCCCGCTTTAAGCCTCCGGCGTTTCGGGCCGCCGTCGACGAGGTCTGGCTATGATTCTCCTGCTGCTTCCAAGTTCTTGGCGGGAGACGACCAGCGTCTCCCCGTGTTCTACGCTCATACCACCACTTGGCTCCCTTCCGCCGCGTCCTTCTATGCATCACCAGCGACGCGTCGAACTACAACCACCGGCGTCCGCCCTGTCTGCAAGGCATCTCCGCGTCACCTGGGACGCTCAGTATGTGGTGAACTTTCCTTTATTTCTGTAGTGCTTTACGCGTGTTGAGTGTGTGTTTATCTTGTTTTCGTTTCGTATCGGCTCTTTTCCTTTAAATTATAAATACGGCTTCGTTTTGTTTTGTTTGACCTCTTTGTTCTCTTGTACTCTTGTTCGAATCTGCACGCGATTGTGTTGCCCTTCGGAAAGTAGGGGACGCGCTACCAATTCGCTACATTAACACAATTAATACAGTCAACTCATCCATTGATTGACCTTGTTGCCGATACCACACGCTCAGACATTTGCAGTCAGCCATGGAAAATGCTTCATAATGGTTGGCGGACATTTTCAAATAAACCAGGTTTTCTGGGTGAATATTTCACTTTTAAATAATTTATGGCAAGTATTATTTAAGAGGCTGCTATCTAAAATCTGGCTAAAGATTATTACTTTTACAGAGGGGAAAAATTTCTGGGACGTGGTACATGAAACAGATTCGCAATGTTGTTTTGTAGGCATGATCAGAACTTCATATTAACACTCATTTGTACATACAGTATAGTCGCGTATACAGGTATGCAGTGTTCAACTCATTAAATGTCGGTTGGAAGTTCAGCGCTTGTGTTTCCTCGTGTCTTCATTGTGTGTTTTGCTGTGCTGCGCTGGTATACTATTATCATGTTAACACAGGCACTGCAGCAGCAATATGTTTACTTCAACGTGATACTTCTATTCGCTGTTTAAGACATAATGTTATTTTTATAATAAGCGCTAGCATATGGCTGCCATATTGTAACGTAAAATTTTACATACCTGCAAGTTAACAATTTCATAACGCTTCGGTATTGTTAAGTGCTGAGTGTAATTCTTTCCCTTTCCTGGGAATCACGTTAAACTTGCCCGCCAGCTTCACATTCGGCTGTCCACACATATACAACGGCTTGCTCACCTTCCCCGGACAACTGTGAAGGTAGGATTTCAGTAATCGCACAAACGCCCGGTCCCAGTAGAAGCTAGCCGGTGCTAAAATTGCACGCACGGCATCGAAGTGAGGGGAGCCATTCTATTGTATAGACTCTCCTGCCACACCGCTCTGCATGCATCAGTAGTAGCAGCTTGCTAGGTCCTCAGAACAGCAGTGCTGCTGCGAGGGCTTCTAGTAGTAGGAGGCAGATATTCTTTACTCCATAGCCGCTGTTACAGGCTCGGAAACGCCGACGAAGGTATACCAAGCCAACTCTCGCTGTAGGCTTGCATGACAACGGGCTTGACATTCAAATTTGATCGGCATGCCTTCCCTCAACAACTCCACCCTCCCTTATCATCCTCTCTTCGGATAACTACACGCTGACCTTCACGACCCCGATCTCGAGAGTTGGAAGCACTAATCCCGGTCGCTATGAAAGTCGCGGTAAGCCAATTGTCACAAGGGCCATTAAAAAAGAAAATTGCTAGTTACCAGGCACACGTCACGAGCGGTGGCTGTCTACAATTGCCTCAAATTTACAGTGTTTCATGTGTAACATAAAATTTAGTATCCAGGTCCTTAATGGGGAGGCCACGACAATAGACGCATGAAATATTACAGATGAAAATAAAGCGTAATCAACAGTGTGGGTTACTCTGCTCCTAGTACCAAAATGTAGGAAGAAGAGCCAGTATGAAAAAGGTTTTAATGTAGTTACACCGAGTAGATGTGCGAAACAATGCGTTTAGGCTGATTGGCTGAGGGCTTTGCTTTGGTAGGTTTTCGGCACGTCTGGCGACGGCATTAGACCGGTTAAACTGAACTATCTGTTCTCGGCGCAGATTGAATTTGATCGAGACGATGTGAAGTGCAAAGCGCGAGAGCGCATTGCCGCCCAGCATATAGCGTGATCCACTGCGCGATGGCATAGTGCTGTGCTTTTCATTGCCTTTTCTTTTGTTTGAAGCGATGTTTATTGCCTCAGGGAATAAAAACTATAAAGTGAGAGATGTGTATGATGCTTAAATAAATGAAAAAAAAAGTGGGCTGATTTGATGAAATCAAGGAGTGAACGTTGATATTGACCCTGTGTCCAGGCAATATAGCAATCCGGATTGTCCGGTAAGAGTCCCACTGCCGCCAGGTGCCGAATTCTCGTCGGCTTCATCGCCGGGCAGTCACACAACAAGTGGTGGATATCCGCCTCACAGTCTCTGTTCTTGCAGACTGGACACCCGGGGTGGGGATATAAATCTTTTCTCTAGTGCGTCGTTGCTTAAGTGTGTCGTATTAGGATGTAATCGTGATGTGCCCCGTGTTGCGTCTTTTCTTTTCCTTGGTTAGTTGCGTCATATTAAGCATTGTGTTGATTTGTGAAATTTTTCTTCGTGCTTTGTAAAAAGGTAATGAATTGTAACATTATCATGTATCAATGCAATAAATATCATCCTTTAAAAAAAGAGCAGCGGTAGCATGGTCTTGTGGTGTACTGGCCAGCAAAGCTAATCTGCTCGCGCCACCGCGTGTTTGACACCAATTCATGGCAATATTTATTTTATTATTTATTTATTTCGCACAAAAGAAACTTAACGTCGCGTCGCTGTTGCTAGAAAACGGCTGAAGACCGCAAGGCCGGTTGGTAAGGTTCATGCTCGGGCTTGGCAAGCGTGTGAGTGCTTTTGCTGCTTCCGCTCTAAAAGCGGAATCTGGTGTGTATTCACAGTTTACAGCGTTGAATGACACAGAAGCTAATATAGCTGAGGATACAGAATGTATAGGGAAGGAAGGTTTGGTTTGGTTTATGGGTGTTTAACGTCCCAAAGCGACGCAGGCTATGAGAGACGCCGTAGTGAAGGGCTCCGGAAATTTCGACCACCTGAGGTTCTTTAACGTGCACTGACATCGCACAGCACACGGGCCTCTACAATTTCGCCCCCGTCGAAATTTGACCGTCGCGGCCTGGATCGAACCCGCGTCTTTCGGGCCAGCAGCCGAGCGCCATAACCACTCAGCCACCGCGGCGGCTGTATAGGGAAGAAAGTTATGAAAAATGAATTAGAGGCAACGCTATCAGCCGCCGTTTCCGCAAACTATGCTGCGCCTGGAAACTTTTTTACGCAAATCATTCAAGCACGCTACAGAGGCATTCACCTGCATTCGCCTATCAAGGACAACATTTCGCTATTGATGGCACGAGTTTGAATCGAGTGCCCGGAACGCGTTTGAATTCAAATTTCTCCTTGGTACACTCTCCTTTTTCTGCCTAAAAATACATCTCCACAAACAGAAACAGAAATTTTCATTCGATATCTCTCACTGTCCGTCTAAGACTGTTTAAGCGAATCATACACTGTACGTTCATGCTGAATTCATTGAGTGTTATGCAGGATCAAAACTGTGCCGCTTTTTGACGCCACTCGGCAGGCGCCTCAGATTACCGACCTTTATTATATAGGATGGGTTGAAAGACAATTTGAGAGCAGGAAGATTGCGTATCAGTTCGAATTTTTCGTTCTGGTAGTGGTGAATATATTACATTGCATGATTTATGGCGGTGCTCATTTTTTAGTTTAGTAGAGTTGCAGTTTTCGTTAAGGCACCTTTATCGCTGGGAGCTTTGTTTGTATGCATAAATTTGGCAACAGAAACCTTCCTAACAGTGGCTCATTCACTAGTAATCGATGCTATTGCAGTGGTCACTTCGGTCTCCTTGATATATTTGCAGGAATGTTTGGTAACCACCGAGAAAATACTGAACATTCCTGGTAATATGAAGAAAAGAAGTGTTGCTGAAATGATATGTGAGATCATTAATTAAAAGACTAGCGCATATAACTAGGACACAGACGTAGAAGAAGACACGACGAGCGCTAAACAACCACTGAGATTTTTACTGCGAGAGAAAGGTACATAAATACACTTCAGTGGCGCATGCGCACCCTGGGTTGTAATCATACATGCACAATCTAATCAAAAAGTGGCCTGCAAACTGTTCCTTAGGTATATTGTTTCATTTTATTGGACAAGGCAAGAAATGTCGTTATAACACAGTTTTCACGTTCAACGTTAATGTGATAGGCCTCACAAATCACACGGCCTTACCTCGTGCCTCCCCTACCAAGCACACACGTGGCATCAAACGCCGGCACGCACCCGGACTGCTTGCAATGCTTGGCCAAATGGCCGCCGCCCGCCAATGAATCTACTAGCGTGCGGTGTTCTCGTAGCCGTTCGTTTAGGCAGCGTCCAGTCTGCCCCAGCTAGCATCTACCGCATGAGAGAGGTATGCGGTATACGACGCCAGCAGTGCAAGGTACAAACTGGCATTCGTGTTTTATGGTGCAGACCGGTTTTTTCTTTTCATTGACGGCTTTGCACACGCGCACCAGCTTTTTGGGGGCAGTGAACATCACGTCTACACCGCGCTTCTCTCCAACTTTTCTCAGCCGGTGCGATAACTGGTGCACGTACGGTATAGCTGTACGCCTCAGCCTCCTGCAGCTTTTTTCGGCTGCCACGCTAGGGCGGCCACCTGCCCTGATTTCTTTCAGGTGGCATTCCGCCACAGCCGTCACGGTATCTTGGGGAAAACCGGCGTTCTGCAACCGGAGCACTTGCGTCTGCATACTAAACTCAATTTTAAGCTGGCATGACTTCTCGAGAGAACCACGCAGGCAATTTTTTGCAATGCCCCGTTTGACCAATTTTGAGTGACCCGAATTATAAGCTCAAATTTCCTTTTTGTCTGTGGCTGCTACGACCAACAGATGAGCCCCGCGTCAAAGAACGAACATAGCTCGAGGAATTGGTAACACCAGTTCATCGGAACTTCATGCGTGAACCTCAGCTTGCCAGAACAATCATCGAAAATCTCTAAAATACTTTTTACATCCTGTGGTTTGTGGTTTGTCGCTCTCGTTTTCAACATTCACAAACACAATTAAATCATCCGCATATCTATAACACCTCACTACACGTTTTTCCTCTTTCATGCACGCTGCTACGCGCTTGTCAAATTGGCCTAAAATATTTCACTAAGTATTGGAGCTATGCAGGAGCCTATGCAAATACCATCCTTTTGCACGAACAACTTGTCGTTAAAACAGACATGGGTGGATTAGAGGTAACGCTTGACTAACACAACAAAGTCATTTAGAGAAACCCCGCTGCTATTTTGCATCTTGACAGCCCGCCAGCTTTGAATCCTATTTTTCACTGCGTCTAACAGCTCTATTTGGGGAATGGATAAAAGAGCTCCCCATATCAACTGAAAATGCAAAATTGGTTCCTGAAACCCCATTTTTCTAACCCAAAAATTCAATCGCATTCTTTGAGTTGGTCACCCGAAAAGTGTCTTCTAGGAGAGCACCGCACGTTGGTAGATTCATTGGCGGGGGGCGGCCATTTGGCCAAGCATTGTAAACAGTGCGGGTGCGTGCCGGCGTTTGATGCCACGTGTGTGCTTGGTAGGGGAAGCACAAGGTTAGGCCGTGATATCTGTGAGGCCTATTGCATTATTAGGGAAGGTAAAAACTGTGTTAGCACGACATCCCCTGCCTTGTCTAAAAAGAAAGAAAAAAATGTACCTAAGGAACAGTTTGCCAATTTTTGATTAGATTGTGCATATATGATTACAACCCAACCCAATGTGCACATGCGCCACCGATGTACCTTTCTCTCGCAGTAAAAATCTCAGTTGATGTTTAGCGCTCGTCCTGTCTTCTTCTATGTCTTTGTCCTAGTTATATGCGCTGGTCTCTTAATTAATGATGACACAGCAACTATCCCAGCTTTCCGCCTTCATTGTTATGTGAGTCAGAACCTTTTTGCTTCATACAGTTTAACAATGGAAGCATGACGCCCATCTGTGATGCACATGATGCGCTGGCTCTGTCACATACAAGGTGCGATACAATAAATATATTGCCATCGAAATATATTTTATGATTCGGAGATATTTACACGTGCTTTCAATGATGTCAAGGAACTCGAAAAGCTTCACAAGTCTAGCTTATGAACCGCCACTGGACATTCTAAACGCCATAAGGGACCCACATGTGAACGCCCTGCAGCCTTTGTGCACACGCAAAAAGCTATCCTAGAAGCCTACACCCGAGATCAAATCCGCATGAAGAATGTCACCAAGGCCGCCGCTTTCAGGCCTGAGATCCTCGGCAACAAAACGATGCTCCCGAGTTCACCGAGCATTTACCGCTATGGAAAACTCCCGTGCCTTTTCACAGTTTTCATCCCACTGTTCAGCGAAACAATTTTTCCTTGGGAAGCTACTTGTCGTGAGCCAGCTTGAGGAGTCACATCACGTACCCTTCACATGTACACTCTGGAAGCTTTGTCTCGCGACCATTTCCGCGTGACATGCATTTGCACTTCATATGCACTGAACTTGTCACGGAGGCTACGCGTGCCACTTTCTCTCGAGTACCTCCCACATGCTGAAGTCATCGCTATGTGGGCAGCCATTGCTGGGGTCTCACACTGCGCACACAGAACGACCCGAACGTTCGGTGGCTCGCATCCAGCACACTTTAAAACCCTTTGCTGTGGCTGAGATAAGGCTACGGCCTCAGCCAGCCAAAACAATTTCCGCACAGAAGATGCAAGCAGGCCAATAGAAACCTGGCCATTTCATATACTGGGCATATAGGGTGCACAGGTGAAACACAGCGGCTCATGTCACCGCAGGTTCAGCAAGTGATACGAACAATTTTATTACTAAGAGACTTCTTAACACAGTCCCAAGCAAGAATCGTGTGTAAAGCTTCGGAGTAACTTGGGTAAGCTCAGGGTGGTTGGGAAGCAGCGTGGGGCAAGGTGCCGCCAAAGGTAGGTACGGAGGAGCGTCGCGCCAGCTGACGCTGTATACTATGGGAGGGGTCCCTTAACGGTGACTTGGCCACATCTAGCATATCAACTGCCATGCTGAAATAAAAAACATATTGCCGCGACTGGGTTTCCAACTAGCGCCGACGTGAACGTATCAGATTCGCTGGCCACTGCACGAGGGAACTATGCTGTCTTCGCAGCTGACCGCAACTCGTGTCAAGCTGCAACACACTCCAGAGCAGTATATTGCGCATAGTTGACTTCATCAAGTTCCATCTTCTACGCGTACATATCAGATCCGCTTAGCCCCGATCAGAGCTTAACCTGAGTCTAATATCGTCGCCAGACGTGCAAATGACCCAGTATATGAACCCATGGGCCAACCAGGCTAGACACATGCTTTCGCACGCCTACTCGGGTTAACTGATTAAGCACCCTACCACGTTTTTCATTGTTCACTGGATGCAGAGCGTTTTTAATATCAATATTACACTGACTTTCTACTTCTCTTTGTACTTAAAACCAGTCTCACGTGAAAGGAGTTGCCCGACTGGTATTTTTTTGCGTATCAAACCCACCTTGGATGGTCTCAAGTGGCCTTTATGTGAAGGTTTACGCTCACTAGGGTTACACCACTAACAATGTAGCGAAATGGCGGCAGCCCGGCGAGACAGTGCTCTATTGCTCTCAGGACAGGTTTTTTACCCAGACGTTATCCAATATTTTAAGTAAAGCGATTTAAAAAACAAAATAATAGCCTTGAATTTCCTCCAGAACACAAGTTACAACGAATCACTGCTCACAGAATAAAACAGAGCTCCTATTTACCAAATATAGCAGCCAAAGCGGCCTGCTCAGGGCTGTGTAGCATTGCTGACTGGCCCTTCTTTTGGCGGGCCTCACCCTCAGTACACGTCACAAATTTGAGGTTAGGACCTTCGCCGAAACAGAATTCCCTCATTGTGTGAACGAAGCGCTAACTATTATTGCATGCTTTTTCTCCTTGTGCTGTGACATTTTTCTTCTCCCTTGATACCATCTCGGACCATAAACCAATGAACCTTCAGGAAACCTGCCGCCACATATCAGGACCATAAGAGATAACAAAATGAATGAATTGGAACATGTCGGGAGGCTTCAATATGTGTATTCCTTTGTTCACAATCTTTGCAACCCTTGAGGTATAACGAACAGTAGAAGCCCTCAAATGACTTCGCAGGGACGAATGTGAAAACAGGTTGCGGATCCTCAGCGCTTCGAACCGCTCTCAGGAAGCCTTTAAGGCAGGTAGATGTGCTGGGCAATCTCATACTGAGCGCTTATGTAAGCTAGTATCATTATCTGCAGTTTTTCTGCAAACAAAGTGGACTTCGAGTGCTTTTACAAGCAATGTTTCTCGATTCGACTTTGCTCTCATACGCCTTACTCCTTGGCATTTCAAAACAAACGTTGTCGAATGAGAGTTGAAAGTGCTTTAGGTCACGTATGTCCAGCAAGCACGTGACCTGTCACTGTGCTTTTTCCTTCCAACAAGACGCTGCTATCTTTGGACTGGAGCTGTCAAACAAGAAATCTATAGCAAAGAAGGTTTGAGAGAGGACGCTGTTTACTGCCTTCTCGCGGCAGGTGGAGACAGTAATGCCGGCGTTCCCATTCTTGGGTGATACGTCCTTTTTTCTCCCTAGCCGGAAATATGGCCCCGCGGATGTTGCCCCCATATCCTGTCTTCCACAATAGGTCTTTGTCTCCATTATTGTGGCAAACGGCATTCTGAGACCAGCGTTGTGCTTCATTGTTTCGGGGACAGAATCATTATCAAAAGCAGTAAAGCAGCGACTAAAACTGCCAATATTGCGTAGAAAGCTACCGGCACATAGGAAGTTTGGCAAACAAGAAAATACTAAGCCTTTCTATTGTTAAGAGGAAGTGCTAGCTCATATGTGTGTGCGAATATTCAAAAATGTCTAGACTTGCTCGAATATTGTTTCCTCGACTATTTAAAGGAGTCAATAATGACCGTAAAAAATTATTCGAAACGAATCAAATATCTCCTCTTCTTTTAAAATGCCTTTCGAATAATTGTCACGAGATAAGAATAAGGCCTGCCATATATATCGTGGACAACATTTCTAAAACACGGCCTGCACCCATTTTTCCTACCACCCAGGGGTAATCAAAATTCGCGGCTTGAAACGTTCAGCACCGCGAACCGGTGCGCTTGTTTTGGACCTTAATAATACTTATACATGACCTCTAAGGCTGGATGACACGACAGGTCTCTGACAAGCTGTGGAAACAGTGCCGTGAGACCCCATTTAGGACGCCCTGGCTCATACGTAGCCTGTGCTGACAAAACTAATTTTGTCAAGCGTATGACTTCAAGGTCATATATTTAATATACTGGCTTCATGTTGTCAGCCCTGAGTGGAGAATAGTGTTTCGTCGTTTAACAGCCATAGCTTAAAATCCGTATTTCTTAAGCTAGCGAAGGTTAACTCCACATGTTAGCTTGAACTTATACGTTTCACACGATTGATTTTTTTTCCCGAATATTCAAACGAGCTGCGAATATGCGCACAGATATTTTGTTGTTACTAGATTTGGTTCTGTCACTTTTCGATTCGGTTCTTAACTTCACTATTTGTATTGCATTCGGTCGGGAGTAATCAATATTATAACACCCCTACTTTATTCCGTTTTGCGCCATATGCTTGCTGAGGTCCTTTAGTTTATTGAGCTGCTAAATAATACACTCGACATTTTGGCCAAGACGAGATGCGGGATAATAGTTAAAAATATATCTGCTGTTCAGCGTATGCTTACACAAAAGATTTCACAGTTCGGCCTTGCTCCATAAAGGCTGCTACTATAGTACCAGTTTCGGCTGGCCCCACTGGTTCAAGACTGAAAGTAGTAGTAGTAGTAGTAGTAGTAGTAGTAGTAGTAGTAGTAGTAGTAGTAGTAGTAGTAGTAGTAGTAGTAGTAGTAGTAGTAGTAGTAGTGGTGGTGTTGGTGGTGGTGGTGGTGGCGGCGGTTATGGTAGTGGTGGTTTATTAAAATAATAGAAAAAAGAAGGATAAGATTTTTCCTAGCCCCGGCATCTGCCATCGATGCTGAAGCACCTGAGCTGGGGCAGAGAAAATAAAGGATAGCAGGCAGAATGGAGAAATGAAATCGAAGAGGTGAGGGGATAGGAAGAGAGGATAAGGGGAGAGGTAATATGCACAAACTATTTACACAATAAGAAATTTGTACAGGTTGCGCGCGTAATTAGTTTATAATGAAGCAGCCTCGAAGTACGTGGAGATTTAAATTTAACTATAAGATAACTTTAAAATTCGTCTGAGCTGGCGTTTTCGTTCAGCACTTTTAGGTGTGCATACGCTCGCGTTGACAGCTTTGTCAGTATACAGTTTTCTGCCCTACTACCCTACTACACACTTATGCGTCACCATTTCCTGTCGTTCTCTAGTGTAGGTAATCGACCTAGAAAAAAAGTCCAAGATATTTCTTGCTTTACCTTACAAATGACTATGAAGACAGTCGGGAAAATTAAGCCCGGATACCCGGATACCCGGCTGACTCGATGCGCGTCGCCTGCCTTTGGAAACTACGGCACATTGAATGACATGATTTTTTCAAGGCATTATTAAGGCATTGCTTTGCAAAGGCAGGCGACGTGCCTCGAGTCAGCCGGATATCCGATCAGCCTTATTGTATCTGTGTCCGATGGGATGCTGAAAGAAGCGAAGAAAAGGGATAAGAACCCTAGTGACAGAAATTCAACTGAACAGTGGTGCTACCATACTAGCGTAACACTTCGCATCGCCTAAAGAAGATTGCGAAACGCAGTGATGTCAGAGTGGTGCTATCTGCTCCTGGAAAGCTGGAAAAGCTGGTCAAAATGACTAATCCTTTCCAAAAGCCTAAAGAGCCGTGCACTATCAAAAACCGTGATCCTTTTGTGGCATGTGCTTCTAGTGTGGCCTACGAAATTCCCCTTTCGTATGGCTCAGGGTGCATAGGTCAAACTGGCCGATGCCTAAATGAAAGACTGCTTGAGCACAGCAGGAAAGTAGGCAATTACAGGGACGAAAATCTGTCCGTACATTGCTATGACTGCACTGAAAAGAACAAAAAGCCATGTAAATCGTTCTTCAGCGCGTGCAGGATAGTAGCCAAACATAAATGCCAGGATGTAAGAGAAATAATAGAAGCAGATCTGATTAGGAAAGCGGGTGTGTCATGCGTCAGCGCACCATCTGTTGCACTGAAAGCCAAAGAAATTGATCTTCTGAGTGTGGCCAATCGAGGTCGGTAGCGCGGTCAGATGACGTCATGCAGCAAGGCCGATTTAATGTGTGTTTCTGTCAATAAAGTTTTCAGTTGGAAGTAAGCGGTCGTGGTGTCTCAGTCTCTTCGTGTGTTTGTGTTTTTTGTGCGCTTGTACGTGTTTGCAATGCACCAACTCGCCCAACAGTCCGTGCTCCTGGGAGAATGTTTGCTTGGGTGTTAAGGCGTGCGATTCAGGTATGGTGAGGTAGAACCAATGTGAAAGCACAACTGATTAATCACTGCATAACTATTACATCATTACGTGTTTAACCACTGCCATATCAGTCGTAGCACAATTTGGTGGGTGAACATCTCTGATCACATTTTTGTCCTGCAAATTTTGAAACTCCTTTGTTTTTACTACTACAGGAGGCCCTGATGCGGCCTATCCCAGTAGGACCTTTCCCTGTATAACCTGCTTGCTACTGCACATCCAACTAACTGACGAAATTTGAATTCATTCATTGATTAAATTTTAAACTAAGTTTAACAAATGGAAACTGTATTTAGGCCAGTCACCATTATTATTGCTACTTCCAGAGCAAGGGTGCGTATGGCTGCCCACGACACATTGCTGTCACATCACTGAATTCTGGCGAATGGGTGTCTGTCACACTTTGTCGCATATGTTGCTTAGAGAATACTTATCTTCAAAAACGTGCACTGTTCCAGGTGGTGGGAGCCCACCCAGGAGCCAGATGATAAATGAGCTGCAACGGGTTGGTGCTGTGGCTGGTCACATGAACACAAGAGTCATGAGCATCTACGACAGCGACCATGACCGTCACAGCACTGACCCTTGCAGCACTGGCAGTTGCACCCCTGCTGTAGAGGCCATACTGCAAGAGACGCAAGATGCTAATGGTATGATTTTTGTACGTTTCTTCCTCAACGTGGCTTACTTTTTCTCGTCATTGAAAAAAACTGCTCTTCGTGGAGTGTGGTTCTCTGCTTCTGCAACATTGCCGAAGCACACCTGTGACAAGAACTAAACATGTTGGTCAATGTGTCTCCACATCGTCTTGTTGCTAAAAAAACCTGCCGCACGACACGAGTACCTCGTGTACTGCTCGTGTAGTGGCTAGGAGATACGAGTGTCTCCAAGCCAGGCAGCATAAACATTGTCAGTTATGCAATGCCAGGCTGTTTAACCAGCGAGCAGCATGCAAGCCGATACTTCGGGCATAATGCTCATGTATGGAGAAGGAGTAATGGGTGTGCTTGTGACAAGTGATGAACAGCTGTTTTGCTATAAAACTTCTGGTGGTAATCTTTTTCTGCGTATTTTGCTTTTATTTGATATCTTGTGCAATATCGTACCAGTTCGACGCTTTTGCTTGGAATATAAGTTGGAGTTAGATCGAAAATTTTTCTTGTTTAACGTGCCTCAGTTTTACTCCCATGTTTAGTTTTCACGCTCCTATATCTCGTGTTTTTTTCTTTTTTTGCTCGTATGCGGTAAGAGCACAGCAAACTATTAGCATTCCTTTCCTCTTTTTCAGCATTTGTATCAGTCGCATACCCGTTTCTATGGGTTGCTATTTTTTACCATTCCACTTTTAATTGGTGTTTGTGTTGTGATACATAATGGCTAATATCTTTGCAGAAGCTGACATGATCACCAGCTTAGCCCAGAGGACTTCGCGGATCCAGAAATGAGCCAGGTTTGGAGCCTGCATCAAGTCAAGAACCATCAGGCGAGCCTGCAAACCATGCATCGTGCTTGCGAGCAAGTCGTGCTGCCGCAGATCCCCCAGCTGTAGTCCCACGGCCAGGCAACCAAAAAGCACTGCCTTTGGCGAAGCAGAGTTGCAGGCTCGCGTGGTGGGAGTTGATGAAAATAAGCGCAAAAGAAAAGAACACCTTTTGCGAATGAGGTTGTTGCGAGCGCAACTAGAGCAACAAAAGCAACAGAAGCAGCTTTGAGAGGTGAATTTAAAAATAAAGAAGGCGAAACTAGACCTTTTCTACACAATTAATGCCCGGTTGAAGGGAGAGCAATTGCAATAAACAGTTCATTGTTTTAGTGTGACGTCTCATGAGGAATACTGCTGGCTTTGGTGCCATTTCAGTGACTGTTCCTAGCTTTAGCGTGCAAATCGGCTCACTGGTGAATGCACAGCCAGACGTCTGGAAATGTGCATAATAGGTTGTTACTACATGCTGTAGCCAGAACGCTGCTCTACAGCGATAGTTAGGCTGTGCAGTGTTAGATGGATGAAGTCTGGCAATAAGGAGAGTCAGCTAGTTAGGAATAGTCAAATTAGTAGATTGAACACGGATGACAGAAAAGCATGACAGCGCATGCGCTGAAGCCAGTGCATGTGCTGTAACTTTTTTTTCGTTGGTTTTCATTGAACTGATTTGCTTGTTGCTTTATTTATATACACTTACAACTCTGTGCAGCTTCATTTTCCTGAAGTTTTGCTCGCGATGTATGGTATGGTGTATGGCATGTTTGGTTTTCACACCTCCATATCTATTTTTTCATTTGCTTCTACAGTCTAAAACCAGAGCAAATTGTTTGCTTTCCTTTATTTCCTCGTTTTGCAATTCAGCCTATCGCATACCTGTTTTCACAGGTTACTATTCATGGCATCCCACATTTTATTGGTTTTAGTGCTGCTTTTTTGCAGCAAAACTGAGCAAGAAAGGTGCGTTGTGATATGAAAATAGCTAACATCTTTGCAGAGGCTGACTGGCGACATCATTGAGTGAGTCCAGAGGATGGCTTGCATATGGCACAAATTGAGCCAAACATGGAATGTGCAGTCGAAGAGACTTCAGATGGGCCTGGAGCCCATACATCCATGTTGCCTGCAACACAATCTCACTCTGTGGTCTTAACCCGAGTGGTCTCACCCCGAGTTGTCAAACCCCCAGTGGTTCCACCCCCAAAGGTGCCACTATCAAGAAAGCGCCACAGCGCAGGCTTTGGAGAGGCAGAGCTCGAGGCATGGTTGCTGGGGCTTGCTCATAAAAACAAAGGAGCGTGTGCTCGGTATGAAGTGAAGGTGGAAGCTGGAGCATCAGAAACTCACAATGGAAATAAAGAAGGCAAAACTCAGCTCTTGCCGATGAAAACTGAACTTTTGCATGGAGAGAAAAAACAATAAAAGAGTCACACATTTCTGTCACCGAACATCATTTTGGTCAGTTTTGTTTTTTTGAACTACTGCTGTGTCTGGTGCAATATCAGTGATTGGTGCTGGCTTTAGGATGCGAATGGCGCAGCACTCGGTAGTTTGACGAGAGCAGGGAAGAAGGCAGAGGCGATCATTCGCGACACTCGTCCGATGATCCGAGACACGGTGGGCTGGGAAACGCCAACGAGGTCGCCGGTCACGATCTGGAAGCACCCGGCTGCGTAGATCCAGAGTGCGACAAGAAGTTGGAGCGGCGGCAAGGAATTGCCGCGATAGTCGACGCTGGCATGGAAGGGCAGCATCTCGAGCAGGCGTAGCAGAGCTCGCTTCGAAAAGCGGTAGCGGCAGGTGAACTCGAGCTCCCCAAACTCTTACATTGAGTTCTGGCGGTCCATTATTATTCGATGGTCACGGCATCGTCTCCTCTATGTTCTTTGTGTGGTGTGTGCGGAGATATAGAACATTATGATATGTACTGCCCAGAGTACAACGCAGAAAAGTATGTGATGTTCTCTTCCTTCAAGAAGACTGGAGCCTTTCACAGTACAGTTCAGGGCATTGTATACCCGAGTGAAAACCAGACATGTAGAAAGGAGGCTACACGCCGTCTTTTAACATTTCTTCAGGACAGTGATCTTGTTTCTAAGTGGTGACAGCATGAACGAGCTATGGTCCACTGTGATTGAATGTGTACGTAGATGGTGTCTTCTGGAGTGGCCCATGTTGTACTGTGAGTTAATGTGTGCATGGTTGGTGGCACTGCAATGGACTATGCTCTACTGTGACTGAAAAGGTGCATGGGTGGTGACTTCTGGAGTGGACGTTATTCTGCTGTGATTGAATGTGTGCATAGATGGTGACTGCGAGAGTGGAATATGTACTATTATAAGTGACTGTGCGCATTGCGGGGCAGATCCGACCGGTTTTAGGTCGTTATTAACTTATAAGTGACGCCATTCCCACCTTTGGATACAACAACTCACCTCAACTCCTCATTTCGTTGCCACTCTTTTCTCACTACCTTTAACTAAGTTCCCCTCCGCACGTGTAGGGCAGCCTACTGGGCATCGCCTCTTTAACCTTACTGTCTTTCCGTTCTTCTGTTTCTGCCCCTTTCTCTGCCCACTCCGGAGTTTTCCATCCTGTAACCACCTGCATGGATGGTGCCTCTATTATATAAACGGGCCCTCCTACTTGCCCGGAAGTGTTATGCAGCCGAGCCAGCCTTGATTTCTTTTCTTCACATTCTTTTAGCTTCTTTAACAACATTTCCGGAGTACGTGCTACTGGACGCGATAACAACCTTAGGGGAAAAATTTTCTCGCTCGCCACACATCTCGGCGCAACGGAGTAAATAGAACCCGTTTACTTGAATGCCTAAAATGAGAAAAACGGTCGAAACGACGGCGAAGCGCACATGCGCATAGGGACCCGAATGTGAGTCGATTATGGCGTATGAGAAAGTCAGAAGTATGGCCACTATTGCACATGCGCCACTGTTCTGAAAGGTGAGTGCGAAGGTGGCGTAAGTATTGCTACGATAATCAGCCTAGAATGTACGACAGAATACCATTTGTTTTGTGCCGCGCTCCAATAATTCTTATTCGTTTTCTTTAGGTGGACGTCACCGGCCATGCGGTAAGAGCTCTTCGCACTGTGGAGGCACATGTTATCCTTTTACATTACGTATCGTTCATTTAGGGATGATGTGATTTTTTACCTGTGTTATTGCTATTACGGGGCGAGGGAGGCTATGGATGCCCTGAGAGCCTTAAACTACATGAGTATTGGTTCCTCTGAGTGCTTGCAGACACTGGACCTTTTGCGGAACAGAGGAGAGGTTGTTGCCAAGAAATGTTTACACAAAGATATAAACTTGTACAGAATTTTTAAGAAATAAAGCGATGCTTATCTGGGACACATTTTGAAGGCTTTCTTCCAGTGCTCGGGGTATTTCGACATTCCTATAATCGTAACAATCTCTGCGATCACATTAAACTTTAATTGACGAGGTATTACAGTGCTCCAAAAAACGAAGGGCAACGGCGGCTCATCCTCCATTTAACGTTCTTGAAAGTAAGTGCCTTTCTCTATCATGGCGAGAACAGTACTGCTTCGGTGAAGTGTCTGTAACTTCAATTTTTTATAAAGCTTCAACATTTCTTGTCCTTGTCTGCTCAGAGTTGGGAAAATGCGCGTTTATTATTTGTCGATATCTTGCTCGAGCCCTCTGGCAAACGCGCTGTGCTTTTCAGTGAAACAGCGCAACGGCACAAGGCCAGAGGACAAGAAAGGACGATACACAGCGCTGACTAACAACCTTTCCAGTGAAACAGCGCAACGGCACAAGGCCAGAGGACAAGAAAGGACGATACAGAGTGCTGACTAACAACCCTGTGACTAACAGCGCTGTGTATCGTCCTTTCTTGTCCTCTGGCCTTGTGCCGTTGCGCTGTTTCACTGGAAATCATGTCAGACCAACGTGCCCATCAGTTATTGTTGAGCGCTGTGCTTCCTTCTGCCTTCGTAGAGTAACCAAGTGAATCGCACTCTCTTCGTGAGAATTTGTAAGAACCGCTCCACTTTTAAAAGGGTCCTTTTTAAAGTATGATCAGAATTGTCAAAAAATTCTATATAGGCATGTCATCCTTGAAACGGAAGAGAAGTACCTCCAAATGTTTGTGCGGCGTGCACAACACTTGAATTTTATAATTCATACGCGGCTTCTCATAAATTTTCTAACGGAAATGTTTTGCCTCATGGCATATTTATGCGCGAATCATCCGCTATTGTGTGCATAGTGCGCGACGCATTCAGTAAATGTTGCCTCCAACGAAGTTACCTCTATATAAATTTTTCCACCAAGTTAACGATTGACTGAAATTAATTGTTGAAGTGTTGACTTTCCATAGTGGTGTCATTCTAAATACTTGAAATCAGGGCCGAAGCATTTCAGCCACTTGTGCACTAGTGCTTTGTCTCCCTAGAAGAGGAGCGGTTTTTTAGAGTCGCTGCTTTGGAATGGATTACTCGCTCTTTCTTGGCGTCTGTGTACTGTCTAGAGGTGTGTCAAATGAAATTGTTCGCATATGTTGGGAATTTTGCACCATGAAGCTTCGAATGTTCAAGTATCACAGCGACTTCCTAAAAGTAAATGCTTATTATACAGGGTGTCCTGGCTAACTTCAGCCGAGCGTTTAAAGATACAATATTTGAGGTAAGGTATTGAAACCACTTACATACACCTACCAACCAGTTTGCCCATCATAGGCAATTTTTGTTTTGCAATTATTTTCGGCAGTTAAGAGGATTTTTCTAAATGTGTAAATATTGACTTTAGACAAGAAATGTGAATAACAAAGTTGGAGAGCACCTTCATAAAACACAAGTCTGCTTATTTTCGGTAAAGAATGCCTCACGTGTATTTTTTTCCAAGCTCTTAAAAATGCCCGCAAAATAAAAAAAAATCCCGTGACCAGCGCATCCGCACCCTATGATTGTGCTGCTCTCATTCCTGGCTTGAATGTACGAAATCAGCTGCTGGCATGGCTCGAATACAACAATGCTCCGGCAGGCCGATATATTGACGGTGGTTGCGAAGCCCGCTCGAGACAGTCTTCAAGCGCGACGCTGCATGTTGCAAGGCATCGCGCCGAACGGGCGATGGCGTTCCCTGGGCTCTCTGGCAGTGCAGCTACAGGCTGTCGCGCTCTACTCTTAAAGGCGAAGCTTAAGCGTCCTCCAGTTTTTGACTACCCAGCAGCGAGTCGCTATGCAGAGAAATAACACACGCTCAAGTCATTCGGTTTAGCCCTCACAATGTATTATTAAATATTCCTCTTGGCCCTTCAGATTTGCATGCGAGCGCGCTGCTTATTTCCTAGTGTCTCCAGCGAAAGAAACAACCTGTGTTGCGATAACGAATCACATGCAGGTGGGACTTCTAGTACTGATTTCCAACTCTAAGCAGGCTGTATGAGAGAAATGTCACTTAGTGAATTTTCAGGATTGCGGCAGTCGCAGGTTTTGTGGTGCAGTTGAAAACAACCTTAACAGAAGTGAAACGAGGGAGAAATGTTGATTTTATATTGCATGGAATCGCTTAGACCTGAGGAGAGGAGATATGCCAAAAACCCTGAGACTTAGGCGTCTCTCCTGCCTGCTCTGGCCTCAACATTTTTCAGGAGAACGTGTCAGCCTAATAGTATTTTCGCATTCTGAATTCCGGTAGTACGGATACACACCTAGTCTACAGAGCTAACTTTGTAATTTTACCACAATTTTACCATCTACAGAAAACGTGATACTAGCGTATATAGGCTGTCATTCTTGCGCTTGTTCTAGACTGTTCAAAAGGAAGCAGCGTTTTAATTTACTGACCTAAACAGAGCTGTGTTCGTCTTCTCACGTGCAGAATAGACCACCTGCAGCTTTCTATTGTAAGACTTTGGCGGAAATCGCCGCTAACCTTGTCGCGATTCACGAAGCAAACTCTCATTTAACTTCGAAACTGGTATTTGCCTTGCGTAATAAAATGTCACTAGGAGCAGCGCATAATAACAGAACAAGCGTTGAGCGTCATAATGGAAACGCAAAAGAATCCACATGCTTATAATACGTTTTTTTATGATCTCTGTCTCCTTTTCCAAACGTTCCTTTTTCCGTACAGGTTCCTCGGCTGGTTTGGAAGGGAAATTAAGGAGACCATGGAAAACGCGACATGGTTTTTCACCCCAATTACAAAGCACACGGAATTCGAAAATCGAACTGCGGCGCCTGCGATCACTGCGACGGAGGGCAGAGCGTAGAATTCGACGCACAAATTCGGGACTTGATCTCAGAGATGCGAGGCACATGCAAAAGAAAATTCAGCACAGAATTCAAGCCCTCCATGCACAACGCTAGAGGTCATTCTGTGAAATGCTTGATCCACGGAAACATTTGTCACGCATCTGGAATATCGTTCGTGGCCTTCGAACATCCCTACACCAGCTGCACCCATTCAAGTGTCTCGCATTTTACTAACGACGCGGCGAGGTTGATGTAGCTGAGTATTTTTGCACTAGGGTAGCAGGACTTTACACCCCATTCGCAACGCTGCCTGCATCGATATTCCCGATTCTCGGGATTCTCGAATGGACCTAACCTTCTCCTTGGAGGAACATCACGCCTCGCTGGCTTGTTGCAGACGGCCATCATCGCCGGGACCCGACGATGTGCCATACTCTGCAGTTGCAAACCTTGCACAAGAAGCTAGGCGTGTCGTTTTGGGGTATTACAACAAATCATGGAATGAAAGCACAGTTCCAGACCAGTGGAAGTCCAGTCGCCTAGTTCTGCTCCTCAAACCAAGGATATCGCTACTTGACCTGACATCATGGCGTCCAATTGCACTGGCTAGCTGCGTTGGCAAAGTACTGGAAAGGATGGTACTTACACGTATTGAGTGCTGCCTGGAGCGCTACCGTACATATCCGGCTATAGTGTCCGGGCATAGACGTGGAAGCTGTTCAATTGACAACGTGGTCGACCTGGTGTCATCCGTCCAGCGCCAAAGATATTTGAAGCGCTTGACCGCGGTGTCATTCCTCGATATAAAGGGCGCATATGGCAATGCGACTCACCAGGCTGTTTTGAACGCCTTGGAAGCTTCCGTGCTTAGTGGTCACGTATTCTGCTGGATACGCAGTTATTTATCCAACATATTTCTCTTTGTGCAGACTGAGGATGGCCCAACATCTTCTCATTTCACTTTCCGTGGAGTCCGGTAGGGTGGAATGCTTTAAACCAACGCTGTTAAAGCGTACAGTAGTCTGGCTCGTCGACATACTACCACACTTGGCACCACTCTCAATCTATGCGGACGACATCTGTATCTGGGCAGCCGGAGTTATGCTCCCACAAGTTCTAGCGAGACTTCAAAAGGCGTGAAGCATTCTTGACGCCTACCTCCACCTACAAGGCTTACAGATTTCAAACAAATAGTGTTCGCTTGTTGCCTTTACACGCAAGAACATGTCCAACTACATTGTGTGCATAAACGGCAGAGCAATACCCTACGTAAAGAGCCGTCGGTTTCTTGGTGTAATCATCGGCCAAAATCTATGATGGACCCCACATTTTTCATACATGGAAAAGAGACAGCGATTTATCACGTTCTCGGCTTGGTTGGGCGATATTCGTGGGGAGCTTTAGTGTGGTGAGTGATGCAGCTCTACAACGTCTTATTCATGGGATTTATTCACTATAGCGTCCATGCAGTTGGAAACATTCGAAAAACAAACATACGAAATCTGCAAAGTGTTCAAGTTGAAGCTCTCCGGAATTGCCTAGGATTGCCGAAATACGCCTCTACGGCCGCATCTGTTCTCATTGCTGAGGAGCATCCAATCCCAACCTCCCTAACAGCTGACGCACTGAGGGCACATTTTCGACACATATCAATTTTGCATGTTCTACTTATTACTAAGCCGCGGACATCGTTTACAATTGCCATTTTTGCACATCGCGCCATTCTGGCGTCCAAGTTTACACCCACCTCTGGACCGTCCTCGCCAATTTGGAGCCTGCAAATTCCCCTTGTGCTTCTCTCAATACTTGACATCAGGAAAAAGGTCGATTTATCGCCGATAGAACTAGAACAAGTCAATCATGAATATTTCCATGAGCACCATGCAAACCAGGTGCACGTCTACAAAGACGGCTCAGTGAACCCTATAAGTTCTTCGCGCTGCGCGGTCATCCCCGCAAGGAATACGCAAATTAGAGTTAGGATAGCCCACCAGAATTCTTCCCCGGGGGCAGAACTCACCACTCTTGGTGTCGCCATTGAACACTTCAATCAGCAGTGTTCTCTTTTAACTTATTCCAAAGCTGCCCTCCAAGGCTTAAAAGCTGCTCTCCACAATAATCGAGAACAGCGCGACAGACGGGACAGAGAAGAGAGGACACAACACAGAGCGCTCTGTGTTGTGTCCTCTCTTCTCTGTGCCGTCTGTCGCGCTGTTATGGATTATCGTGAGCACCCACTCGCCCAACAAATGGTATTGTTGAAGCTGCTCTCCACCGTGGATCCCACGAACAGCCGGTCGCGGAAATCCGGAAACTACATAACTGTGCCACAAATAAAGGGCACGACATCATTTGCCAATGGCTACCGGGGCACACCGGCATAGCAGGCAATCTCCGCGCGGATGAGGTCGCGCGAACTGCTCACCACGACGGCGATTTTGTGTCGATCCCCATTTCGAGATCAAACATTGCCGTCAGGCTTCGCGCACTTGTTCAGGACATCACGCTTGCCGCGTGGATTTCCGGCCAACTTTTCAATTCATGTTTAAAATGTTTGGACAGAGATGTGAAGCTCCGAATTCTAGCTAGCCTACCACGACGTTAAGAAACTGCTGTGTCGCCGGTGGCTTGGTGTATAGCTTTCACCAACCATTCCTCGTTCTTAATCGGTATGGCTGATAGCTCTGCATGTGCCATCTGCGGGTACTACGAGACTATATGCCACACTCAATGTGGCTGCCCTGCCTACAGCGCAGAAAGGCAGTCACTCTGCAGTACGGTAGAGCGTCTAAATTCACGCTCACTGATGGAAGTGAAGATTGTCGGCCACTAGCGGCGGAGATCGTCGGCGGTGAAGGCCTCCAAGGCACTGCTCAGCTCCTTGCGAAGTTCTGGCCCGCACGATGGGTTTTTTAAAGAACGCTGACTTTTCATAGTAATCTGCTACTCTCCTTTCCCTTTCATTATTTATCCGCTCACCCCTTTTCCCCGTGTAGGGTAGCAAACAGTTATTCTTCCGGTTAACCTTCCTGCCTTTCCTCTTCTTCCTCCTCCTCCATTTTTAGGTGTGTAAGATCCTACGTAGCCAGGAAGCTTGTAGATTTTTTGAGTATGCCTTATCCTTGTAGTCTGTAAAACTGTGAATTCTTGACACGGATTCTAAATGTCCCTACGCGAAACATAGAGCATTAAGTCAGTCATCAAATGGAGCGTTGTTCATAGGTTAGCTTTGATTTGAAACTCTTTCGGGAAGACATAACCCTCCTTCCCTCCTCTCTGGGCGAGCGGTGGCTGAGTGGTTATGTCGCTCGGCTGCTGGCCCGAAAGACACGGGTTCGATCCGGGCCTCGGCGGTCGAATTTCGATGGAGGTTAAATTCTATAGGCCCGTGTACTGTGCGTTGTCAGCGCACGTTAAACAACACCAGGTGGTAGAATTTTGCGGAGCCCTTCACTGCGGCGTCTCTCATAGCCTGAGTCGCTCGGGACGTTAAACCCCCGTAAACCATAAACCATCCTTCACTCCTCCCCTCCTATCTCTTTGAAAAGAAAATGCTTTGTTGCCTCCCAATTTTAAGAAGTACTTGCGACTGCTCCTTCGAGGCCTTCCGCACATTTCCAGCCAGTATTTCTGCGCAGGTTCACAGTTTCGCCGAATACTTTGTGTGTACTTCCATCTAGACTGTGTGACGTCTCGGTTCGAGCTCAGAGAAAACTTCCTGGCTTTGCTCTAGACGGCCTTCATCCGTATGGCCTTGCGACTGCACATTTCTGTCGGCCAGTATACAGTTGCGCCGGGCTAAGCAAGAGAAAATGCTACTTCTTTTCTAGCTTTGTCACTGCCTGCCTCCCAAGCTACGCATTCCCTATGTTAACGAGTAAGGCCCTGCTCGCAAGCCGGAAGTCTGGTTCCCGGTTGGCAACGGACACAGGAAGTAACCTGCTTCTGTTCCTTTTCCGTGTTTCGAGAAAATCGACAAGCTTCCTTAACCTTGCTATGACTCGCCATCTTGCATGCCTCCTTATTAAGTGGATGAGTTCGACGCGAATTTTTGGCTGCGCTGTTGCTACAACTTTTCTTGGCGTACTGAGCAGAACTTCCGCTCCCGTTGCAACAGACTACTGCACAATACTACAGAAAATCCTGTGGTCACGACAAGAATTCTTGTCGTCCGGTCCCAAAACACCGCACGAAAATCAGATGAGACACCAAAAAGTTTTCTGTTGTGTTTTTCGATAGGCTACCTATTTATTTTTAATTGGGCGCGGTCCTAATTTTATTTGCCTTTTCTTCCCGCTGTTTACTTGCTATGGCTGGATATAATTTATAGAGGCGGGAGATAAATTTCTTTTACGTCCCAAGCAAAAAGCACTCGACACGACGAGTAAAGATCAAAAGAATTACGAGAATAATTGCATTTTTAAACGGTGTAAGTGCTGGCCGAAGACGCAGCTGCACGATATCAATCGCTCCGCAGCGGTGGCTCAGTGGTCATGGCACTCGGCTGCTAACCCGAAAGGGGCGGGTTCGATCCCATCCTGGGTGGTTGCAGTTAGGTGGAGCTGAAATGCTAGTGGCCCATGTACTGCGCGATGTCAAGAACGTGAAATAATCTCAGGTGGCCGAAATTACCCTGAGCCCTCCACTACAGCGTGCCTCATAGCCTAAGGAGATTCAAGACGTGAAACGAAAACGAAATGATGCCAAGGTGTTGATTTCTGTTCAGTTAAGGCTGAAGATGTGGATAGCGTTTTATGCCAAACGTAGCTCATCCTACTCTGCAATGCCGCTATTAGGTTCTTTATGATCATGAAAAAAATTCAACGCGTTTTTGAAAAATTAACTCTGGTTTAGCATTGGTTAAACCGGGGGAGAGCGGTAGTGTCACGATGGTTTCGCGTGGCAAAGTCTTGTTATGACCCGATTTAGTTGACCTTGAATTCACCTTGACGACCATGCTGTCCTTGACTTGACCCTGTATTGACCTTTGACCTCGGCCTTACACGGCGATCTCAGCCCGTTCCCTCTAGTATTCAAGCTATCGCTTCAGAAAGACCGTTATCTCGAAAACTGAACCAATGGATAACCAGGTGCACTTATGCTAGTGTTCCAAAAAGCTTTTCAGCAGAACAGACGTAGATTGCGAAGGCAAATGTGCATGGCGCGCTCAGGGCGCTGATTTGAAGGAATAATTATCGTGCAAAGTGCACAACGTTTTGCAGCTTCAACAAAACAAACTACTTAATGCACAGCATTAAGGGAACTTTCAAAATTAATCTACTTTGATGTTGTCTTTGACTTTGTTTGATCGCACACCTTTCGAGCTTCCAGCACCAGAGGACTAAGAATGCATTTTCTGTGGATGTAGAGAAAAGGATTTCATTAAAGGCTTGGCTTCGCTTCGTCCGACGCCACCATTGCGGAGAAAATTTGGTTTTTAGTGCGAAAGCAAAGCGTGCAGCATCTGTCTCAAATCCCGGCGGACACCTCAACCGCACCGTAAGGGAAGGGATAAAGAAGGGACTAAAAGAAGAAAAGAAGAAAGAGGTGCCGAAGTGGAGGGCTCCCGAATAATTTCGACCATCTGGGGATCTTTGTGTGTATATATTGTGTATATTTTGTAAATTGTGTAAATAGTTCTTGTGTAAATAGTTTGTATATATTACCTCTCCCTCTATTCTCTCTTCCTCTCCTCTCACCTCTTTCATTTCCATTCTGCCTGCTATCCTTTATTTCCGCTGCCCCAGCTCTGGTGCTTCAATATCGATGGCAGATGCCGGGGATAGAAATAATCTTTTCCTTCCTTTTTATTATTATTATTTTAGTAAAACCACTTTCCATTACTACTACTTTATTGTGCACTGACATCGCACAGCACACGGGCGCCTTTGCGTTTTGCCTCCATCGAAACGCGGCTGCCGCGGTCGGGTTCGAACCCGGGTACACCGGAGCAGTAGCCGAGCGCCCTAACCACTGAGCCACCGTGGTGGGTAACTCTTGTGGAACCGTGGATAAACGAGGCAATGTGGTCGATACGTGTTTTAAAATTCTTGACTTTTGGCACACCCGTTTTGTTACGGTGCTTTGGCAGGAGCACTATGATTGCCTAACTTCGCAGCTGCAACTTACGGCTGACACGACCCGAAGTTTAGTATTCACGCGTTATGAAGTTCACCACGGCGAAAAGACCTACATTCTGTGGCCCATTGGGCCTCAAGCAGGGGTGTGTACAAAAATTCGGCAGCAATCAATTAAAAAGCGACAACACAGACCACTTAAAAGGTTAAGACTAAAGGCTAAACATTGATTCGCTATTTCCCACTTATTTTCATTACTTTCCACTAATGAATGGGCCTCATTTTGAGGCCAAAGTCTGGCCAGGCGCAAGGCTGGGCCCGATGCTTCGATCTTTGGGCAGGCGCCGCTGCTGAAAGTTTTCATAAGGCGAGTTCCCTAATTCCGTACATTTCAATATGGATTATATGCACTCAGTATGGAGTATTTGTAGTTGTTATGGACATTATGGAAAGCGCGTATGAAAACTTGCGGACTCCATATGACGTAATGGACATTTTATAGACCTTATGCGGAAGTTTTTATGAAACGTTTATGGACTCCATTGAAAGATGCATGGATTTACATATATATTTCGCATCATGGGGACTCCAAATTCCCATAATTCTATACAAGCGATTAGTATCCCATACAAGCGACAAGTAACGCATCATAATCACCGAACAGCGCATGGCGGCAGCTTTAAAGGAAATCGAACGACAGGAAAAGAGAATGCGCACCAGCAGCTCTGTGCCACCACAATAATGCCGCTAATCTTTGCCGTGTTTGTTCATTCTTCAAATCTGCCGCCACGCCATTTTATCGATTTGTTCGCGACGCAAGATGCGACAAGATTTATCTCGATTGATCGCATCCAGCTTGAGCTTATTCTACGTTGATCCAGAATGTTCTAGCAAGTTTGCACGCTTTGTCTCTAAATTTCGCTATCATTTAAATTGAGCACTGCCGACAGCGGCGGGCATTCTGTTTGACGGCCGCTGAGAAAGCTTGATGCTGCGCCGCCGCCGAGTGATTCAGTCCATTGTCGGCGCAAGTCAGCCCAAATAAAGTGTTTTGTTTAGACTAGACACCATTTTCGCAGCCTTTCTGCTCTTAGGAGTATAGTCACCACTTCGTGACAGTACTATTGGCATAATGGCCCTTACATTTCTTTTCTCACACCATCTATGTACAATTTGCCTTATGCCAAGTGGGTTGTTGGTTGGTTGGCAATCACTTTATTATACACACCTGAGTGGATCGGTGAAGTACAAGGTAGGTGAAAGAGAATGTTCTTGAAGAAAACTGAACTAATCCAACCGGATGCACCACGATTTGAAGCTGCCTGCACAGCCTACGCTATTTTACAGCGAAATCACTTCTAGCAGCAATAGGCGGGGTTCAGCGGTTTGTGCCTGTATATGTGTGTGAAACCTGTGCGTTGCAGCTACAACTGGCTCAATTGGCCAGTGGACACCTCAATCGCGGTGTGGGTAGGCAGTAGCATAAATGAAAATTGGTAGTTTGGGAAAGAAAATTGCGGAGTATCTGTCTGGCATCTCGGCGGACACCTGATCCGCGCCGTAAGTGAAGGGATAGAGATGGGGGTCAAAGAAGAAGAGATGCCGTAGTGGACGTTTCCGGAACAATTTCGACCACCTGGGTATCTTTAACATGCACTGACATCGCACAGCACACTGGCGCATTTGCGTCTCGCCTACATCGAAATTCAGCCGCCACGGTCGGGTTCAAACCCCGGTGCTCCGAACCAGTAGCCGAGTGCCATAACCACTGAGCCACCACGGCAGGTGGGCAGTGGCATCCACCTACAAATTCAGGAAGTTACGCGCCTCTGCTTTACTCAACACCGACGGAATGTATTGACGCCTTTGATGTTAAGGAAAACAAAAGAACACAAATGGTTTCCTGGGTCAGTGGACACACCATTTTCGCTTGAGGTACGTGGCAGCAGAAAAACGTACTGCAGAAAAACGTGCACTCGCCGCGGTAGCGCAGTGGTTTGGGCGCTCGGCTAGTGATCCGGAGTACCCGGGTTCGAGCCCGACCGCGGCGGCTGTGTTTCGATGGAGGCGAAACACTAACACGCCCGTGTGCTGTGCGATGTAAGTGCACGTTAAAGAACCCCTGGTAGTCGAAATTATTTCAGAGCCCTCCACTACGACACCTCTTTCTCTCTTTTTTCTTTCACTCTCTCCTGTATCCCTCCCATTACGGCGTAGTTCAGGCGTCCGCCGATATATGAGACAGATACGCACGATTTCCTTTCCTCAAAAACCAATTTTCAATTTGTGTTTTCAAAATCTGCTTTCCCGCCGCAGTGGCTCAGTGTTTAGGGCGCTCGACTATAATAATAATAATAATAATTGGCTTTTGGGGAAAGGAAATGGCGCAGTATCTGTCTCATATAACGTTGGACACCTGAACCGCGCCGTAAGGGAAGGGAGAAAGGAGGGAGTGAAAGAAGAAAGGATAATAGGTTCCGTTACTGACCCGGAGTTCCCGGGTTCGAACCCGACCGCGGCGGCTGCGTTTTTATGGAGGAAAAACGATAAGGCGCCCGTGTACTGTGCGATGTCAGTGCACGTTAAAGATACCCAGATGGTGGAAATTATTCCGGAGCCCTCCACTACGGCACCTCTTCTTCCTTTCTTCTTTCACTCCCACCTTTATCCCTTCGATTACGGCGCGGTTCAGGTGTCCAACGATATATGAGACAGATACTGCGCCATTTGCTTTCCCGCAAAACCAATTATTATTATTATTAATGTGCTTTCGCGCTCGTCTACTGAGCAGGAGTACCCTTTTTCGAATCCGACCGCGGCGGCCACGTTTAGATGGAGCCGAAATGCAGAAGGCGCCCGTGTGCTGTGCGATGTCATGGCACGTTCAAGATCCCCTGGTGGTCCAAATTATACCGGAGCCATCCACTACGGCGTCTGTTTTTTTGTTTCTTCCTTCACTCTCTCCTTGATCCCTTTTCTTACGGATTGGTTCTCGTGTCCGCCGAGATAAGTGACACAGTTACTGCGTCATTTCCTTTCCTCGGAAACCAATTTAAAATTTCTCAGTTTGAAGCGAAAACATCACTACGTTAGGTAGTCTTTGAATAGACAGCACAACGACCTTGAATGACCTTCAGCCCAACCAAGGATTCCTTAATGCGTGATTCAAGTGTTTCTACGGCGCCATTTGCTTTCATCAAAAATCAGGTTTCTATTTTAATTCCTTTTTCTTCTTTTATTCTTTCGCTCCCTCCTTTATGCCTTCCTTCACGGTGCGGTTCGCCTCTCTAGCAGGAAGTGACAGTTACTGCGCCAGTTTATTTACTCAAAATAATAAAAACAAATGATCCACCGGCGTGCTTTCGCGTTGAAAACGTTGCAGATGCCGTTGGTTTTCAGGAAATTAAAGGTACAGAACTGGCTCCCTGGGTCAGTGGGCACCTCATTCTCGCTTTCATGTAAGTGGCTTTGGTGTTGACTGCAAAAGTGTGCTTTGATTGCGTTCCGCACACTGGATAATCAACGCGCCCACAGTGTCGCCCTGCCAGGTGGCAGTTAATGCTCCATCGCAATAGGTTGGTCACCAAATCAACGCTACGGGCTATTGCCAGAGCGCAGGAAGGTGGGACGGGTTGGTAGTGGTAAAGGAGAGCGGTGTTAGGTATGGTCCGTGTTTGCGGATGGCGCAAAAGGTGTTGTTCTCTGGAAGTGAGCGAAGAGTTGAGGATAGGTATAGTGAAGCGAATGCCTTAGTGGCCGCACGCTGAGCTGTTTCGCGTGATTCCTGGAGAGCCATGCTGTGCATCAGTTCAGTTCAGTTCAGCAAAACTTTATTTCCGGCAGATGGTGGTCCCCTTCCCCCTCACAGGCGCGAGGAGCATTGACGACACACAGCCCATTTTTTTCTCTCGCTCCCTAGTCACAACTGCGCATGCGCCACTAGTAGCACCGAGCCAGAGGAGTTCCGCCGCTTCGCTTTGCCGTGCCTTTCCTCCAAATGCAACTTTCAATTCTCAGTTTTCTCTTTCGTCTTTCCCTCCCACCTTTATGCATTCCTTTACGGCGCGGTTCGGGTGTCCACTGAGATATGTGAGATGGTTACTGTGATTTGCGCTCGCCGCGCCATCTGGCATGACGTCACGCCGCGCGGCTCGCCGCCGCCGTTTGGTATGACGTCACATCGCGTTCCTCGTCGTTGTGTTCGCCTCTGCTCTCTTCACCAGCCGCGTTGCATGCCTGAAAACATGTTTGAGGATTGGAAAGGAGAGCTCGCGTGCGCCGCAACCACAGTTGCGTCATCTTTAATGCGACAACAACTTAGACAACCAGACTAACCTGGACTTGCAATCAAGATTAACCAAGGCTAACCATGCTGTGCCTTACCTTCCGCTACGTATATCCTGGCATAGCCGAGCTAAGCCACTAAGCCGCAGCATTCATTGGGTGACCAACCTCTCGCGACCAACCATTAATTTAACCGCCACCTGCCAGGGTAGGCGCGTTGCATATAAGTGTGCCGAACGCACTCAACGTTAGAGGCCAAGCCGCATCTACTTGCCCGATACACTGCAGCTTTCGCTCTCTAACTAGATTCAGCAGCAGTTGAACCGCCGCTAATTTTTTGTGGCTTTCAGCACGAGCATTCACAATTAGTTCAGCGAAGGTGCACGCATACTCGTTTGAGAAACCCTTAATTCGGTCCGCCTGTGCCCTGTATCTAGGTCCCCACCCCGACCTCGTCCGAACGCAAGCCACAATGCTTCGCAGACTGCAGACCAATTCGACTCTCAGTCATTCTCGATTATACCTCATCACTGACGAGGAATATGACCCCGTCTGTCCTAATTACGACGACGGAGTGTTTTCCACTCACGCATACATCTTTTGGAGACGCGAGGGTAACCCGCCTCCACAAACTTTACTGCCACCTCCCTCCTTGAAGGATTGGATCCAACTTCTTGCAAGACCAGACAAAAAGACAACTCGCATTCGTCTCGGCGACTCAAGATGTCGCCCCCACCTGTGGGCCACACTCAGCCCACCTGCTCTAATAATAATAATAAAAATAATAATAATAATAAAAATAATAATAATAATAATTGGTTTTGGGGGAAGGGAAAGGGCGCAGTATCTGTCTCATATATCGTTGGACACCTTAACCGCGCCGCAAGGGAAGGGATAAAGGAGGGAGTGAAAGAAGAAAGGAAGAAGAGGTGCCGTAGTGGAGGGCTACGGAATAATTTCGACCACCTGGGGATCTTTAACGTGCACTGACATCGCACAGCACACGGGCGCCTTAGCGTTTTTCCTCCATAAAAACGCAGCCGCCGCGGTCGGGTTCGAACCCGGGAACTCCTGCTCTAACTCCCGATTCTCAAGTGGCAAATAAAGCTCTTCTCACTCTCTCGGTCTCTAGGCCTTCGGGAGAAAGAATCCGTGGCCTAATTGCCGAAACGCGAAAGGCGCCCGTGTGCTATACGATGCCAATGCGTGTTGAAGATCCCTGGTTGGTGGAAATTATTCCGGAGCTCTCCACCACGGCACCTCTTCTTTCCTTGATTCTCTCAGGCCCTCCTTTTTCTCTTCACTTTCGGCGCGGTTAGCGTCCCACACAAAGATGCGAGAAGGGTGCTGCGCTATTTTCCTTTCCTCAAAAACCGATTTTCGCACTTTATTTCGTGCATAGCAATGCTAAACCGCTACACATATCTTGTTAACTGACTAGTGGAAGACTATGTGCTCTAACAAGTGTATATAAATATCTCAGGCGACGACATGGAAGACATTCGATGGTAAAAAAAAAACGAAATGTGGCGGATTTTTATTAAATATTTTTATAAAGGCAAACAAAAACTAAAACCCAGTCAATATTCTTGGGTTCGAAAGGGTAGCGTGCTAGTTTTTGTGGGCAATGAAGCGGTTATTTTGTATGCAGTACTGCAGCGGTACACCAGCCGTACGAACTGAATTTCTGACACTTTTTTTGGCACAGGAATTGGAGGGAGTGCTACTGGTCTAAGGCATTCAAACGAACGGTGTGTTACTGTCTGGGAACTTTTGAAAGGCGTTCAGTTAAATATGGCAGCTGGGATTACACAACAACGTTGGAGAAAGAACTCAATCCCGCCTATCCAAATAGCAACGCACTCAAACACCCACTGGGTCCACTTAGAACACTGGGCTATAACCCGCCACAAGCTAACAACCCTCACTCCTAACCGAAAAAGCAAGCTGCAGCTCAAAACCACTTTCTCAAACATCCACCGAGATCACAACAAACATCGAAGGAAAGCCCGGGTATCGCGCCTCAGAGAACTGCACAAGGCAATGCAGGACATCCTATGTACTGACGCAAGACCGCATCCAAAATTCCCAGGCGTCCACTCAGCCGCTTCCATAGACACAAGCGGTGCCCAAGGCCCCGCAACTGTCAGAACCATGAACACCACAGGGGCAGAATGGCTGTACAGATCTGTCTATAGCACACATCTGCAGTCTACTCACAGGCCACACGACCATCTGTACTGACTCCTGAGCAGCACACACACTCTTCAGTAAAGGCACCGTTCCTTCATCTAAGCACAGAAAGTATCGCTGCTATCAGCACCACAGCAACAAATCATCATTACATGGGGCCCTGGGCATGAAGGCATCCCCGGAACTTAGCGCGTCCCTAAAATAAAGGGGATTTCCTTACGGAAGCGCAAATGGCACGGCCTTGATCTATTCGGTTGTGCGCCGTTGCGGTCACTAGGTGATTTCCTGCGAGTCCTGCAGAAAACTTTGGGAAGTTATATATTACGACTTGCTTTTATTTTTATTCGAAAAGTATGTCGAGGCGTAAGTTGAAAAAAGAGAAAAAAAATGCGGGAGATTGAAAGGTAAATGAAAGAGTGAAGACCCGTTGCACTGAGGTAGTCGCAGAGCTTGCTGGTGAAAGGATTGTTCATAGTCCACTTGACATAGTCACGTTCGCGGTTCCACCGCAGGCCCACCTCCCTCAGGAGCCGTTTACTAACAGGAGCCATCGCTGGGCACGTCCACAACAAGTACCGCACATCAGAAATGTCCGGTGGAGCGCTACAGGGAGGACACCTGTCAGTTGCTGGCAGATCTTTTGCACGCCACCGATGACGGACAGATGGTGTCAGAGCCGCCCCTGCCCGAATCCGGCGCAAGGATACCTTCTCCTGCCGAGTAAGACTACGGGGAAGAGGGTGCAAACACGAAGGAATTAGAGCGCGTGTTCGCTGGCGCAGAACTTCGGAATCGGAAACATGGGACAGGAACGGATCTGGGGAAGCGGGGAGGTAGTGGGTCGTCTGATGTGTGAAGAGTCACAGCATCCGCTTGAATGTTATGTGGATCCTGAGCATTCCCGCGAATCCTGTGTATTCGCACATGACATAGGCTCCTCTACCACGGCGGAGTTGATGGGGATCCGGCTCGGGCTGGACCTGCTGCTCACCCTCGGCCCTCCGTCGCCCAGGAGTGCTCTGCTGTGCGACTCCCGCGCCGCCCTCAGCCGCCTGCAATCTAACGGCAGCGGTAACCCAGTAGTGCGGGAAATTCGCTCGCGCAGAGAGGTTGTGCCGTGCGTGCACAGTGGGTGCCCGGTCACTGCGGCATCGCCGGCAACGAAGAAGCTGACGACCTCGCGACCGCTGCACACCAACTACTTGCCAACGATCTGCCCCTATCGCTGGAGGACGTGCGTGCGGCCATCCACGACCATCTCCGAAAGCAGCACCCCGACCCACACATCGCGGGAGGTGAGCGCATCGACAGTGTCACCGGCTGTCGCGCACTTACACGGTCACAACGTGCAATGATCCTCCGCGCGCGCATTGGCTGCGTGTGGCCCGGGGAACGACGGGTGCGTCACGGAACGGCGACGAGTGATGTGTGTGACGGATGCGGTGCAGTGGAAACACAAGAACACCTGCTCCTTCACTGTGCCGCGTTCGCCGATGCTCGGCGCAATATGCTCGCGGCCTATAGGGCGCAGGGCATACTACCAGACTCCATCAAGACGCTATTGTGGCGCCGCTTCCCGTCACCTTGGACTTCATTGCAGAGACTGCACAGAGGAAAGAAAAAAAGAACAAAAACCGCCGTGTTATCTTGTTTTCACTCAGTTTCGAGTGCTGTCAGATAATAGAACAAAAATCACTCGTGAAATCATTGAAACTCATGAAATCCATAAATTCAAAGATGAATGCGTAAGTGTTGCCTCAATAGCTCTGTCTGATAAAGAACTATGTTTCTTTGATCAGAATAGAAAAACGTGCGCAGCTGGTCTTGTGCCACTGTAGACCTGTGCTCAGGAATTGTCATTTTCGTCAAACTGTTTTGTGTATCTGTCTTTTCATTTGAGATTGGTTGCCACTGTATTTAAGTAGTGGAAATCGCCTCAATAAACCAGTTGTAAGTTCAGCGCCGTGTCTGTGCACTTGTCACGTCCTTTGTCCCCTGGGCTGCAGAAAAACCAAAAGCATTAGCGTTGACAGCGTTGCGGCTGACATGCGGCACTGCAGCAGTAGCTAGGCCGGAGCGTTCATTTGGCGATCAATCTCTCACGATCGTTCATTAACTGCATGCCACCTCCCAGTGTGGCAGGGAGAGCGCGCTGCCTATCCAGTTTGCGGAACGCAATGAAAACAGGCTTGTGGAGCTGGAAACCTACGCCACATACATGAAAGCGCGATTGAGGTCTCCACTGACACACGGAGCTGATTGCGCGCCTTTCCTTTCGTGAAAATGAACGGCCTTTAGAAAATTGTCAACGCCAATGAACTCTATGAACGCCGTCGGCTCTCTTGTTTTTTTTTTGTTTTTGACGAAAGGAAATGGCACAGCAACCGTCTCACATATCTCGGTGGGCACACAAACCGCGTCGTAAAGGAAAGGATAAAGTAGGGAGGGAAAGAAGAGAAAACTGAAAATTGAAAGTTGGATTTTGAGGGACAGACAGACAGACAAAGAACTTTATTGATGGTCCTGAGGGCCCGCTTTAGGGTACCTCCCTTTTCAGGGAGTCCCCGTAGCCGTCGCGGGCCGCACCCACGTCGGGGTCGGAAGATTGTGCTCCTCCACCCTGTCGCAGGCCCTCTGGACAGCCCGTAGTTGTTTTGAGAGGTCGCCGCTCTTAAGGGCTGCCTCCCAGTCGGATAGAGTGGTAAGCGATGAGCTGCGTAACGCAGGGCATGACCAGAGCATATGACATAAAGAGCAGTACGCCTCCCCACAGTCTGACAGTGGGGTTCTACATTAGGCGCGAAGTGACTGAATCGGCCCCTGAAGGGGAACGACCCCGTTTGGAGCATGCAAAAGGCCGACGATTGTGGTCTAGCAAGTGCAGGATGCGGTAGCGGATACACCCGCCGGGCAAGTTGATAATGTGCCAAGATTTCTTGGAACGTGAGAAGCAAAGCCCTGTACAGTCCTAAGTCGCCGCCCGTGAGTACACCGGAACCGCTGCGGTGTGTAAGACCTCGCGCATAGTCATGGGGCCAACTCATTGGCGTTAACAACTTCAGAGTGCACATTGATTCCCATATGGGCCGGGAAACATTTAATGATATGAAAACCAGCAGTCCCCTCGCTGCCGAGGATGGCCGCCGCCTCCTTGAAAATTGAGCCGGAGGCGAACGCTCGGGCTGCAGACCTGGAGTCTGTAAAATTATTGGGACCTAGAGGGTACTTCAGTGCTAGAGCTATAGCAACCTGCTCGGCTACTGTTGCAGAAACCTTCCGCACGGATGCTGAGTTAATGAGAGTGCCATTGCAGTCAACTGAAACTACGGCATAGTGATCAGAACGCCCGGACTGGGCGGCATCAACGAAACATGCAAGATTCGGGGTGGCCGCAGCCATTTTTAACAGGGAACAAGCCCGGGCTACCCGGCGCCCTACATTGTATTGAGGGTAGGCGTTACGTGGCATGGGATCTACATGGAACGTATCTCGGACCATGGGTGTTAGGGCCGCATTGCGCTCCATGATTTCCTGGTGACCACATCCAACGGATTCGAGGATGTGTATCCCGGCTCGTGAAGATTAGAGTCGTATTATATGGGCCACTTGTTGGGCCTCGATCACCTCTGACAGGGTGTTGTGCATGCCTAGTTGCATGAGACGCTCGGTGCTGGTAGTGAGGGGTAAACCCAGCACGGGCTTGATGCTTTTGCGCATGAGGGCGTCGATTTTGTCCTCATCCCGTTTAGAGCAGTGCAACGCGGAGGCTACAACGTGGCTCATAAAAAACGCGTGGTAGAGTCTAAGGAGATTGCTCTCACTTAACCCCCCCCCCCCCCCTGCAGTTAGAGACCCGGAGGATAAGCCGAAGCATATTCTCCGTCTTGGAGGTAATGCGGGCTATAATCTGTGAGTTTCCCCCGCAAGATTCTAGAAAGAGTCCGAGGACCATGATAATATCCACTCTGTGGATTTGTTGTCCGTTCCTCGTATAGAGGGCCTGGGAATTACATCTAAGGGTGTGGAGTACCGAAACCCCCGTCGGGGGCGCCTATACAATAGCAGTTCGGACTTGATTGGTGACAGACTCATGCCCGTGTCTAGCAGAAAGTGTTCTGTGACGTCGAGCGCCTCTTGGAGCGCACTCTCAACTGCAGCGTCAGACCCTCCCATGCACCACACGGTAATATCATCCGCGTAGAGGGCGTTACCCGTTCCTCTTACTGTGGCCAGTCTGTCCGAGAGGCCCTTCATGGCGATGTTAAACAGTAGGGGAGAGAGGGCCGCCCCTTGCGGGGTGCCTCTCGCTCCCAATATAAATTCCTGAGATTTGACTTGGCCTATTTCGACAGTGGCCTTGCGATACCTTTGAAAGGAGCTAACGTACGCATTGAATCGTGGCCCAAGGCCCAGGTCCGGGATGGCTTCTAGCACGAATCGGTGCGAGATGTTATTAAACGCCTTGGCCAAGACTAGGGCGAGGATGGCCCGAGTAACCCTTGTATCGTCATCGATTATCTGCCTCTTTATAAGTAGCATGACGTCCTGTGGTGTGGACTGTGCCGGCCGAAATCCAACCATGTTGTGAGGGAATAGCTCATTGATTTCTATGAGCCTAGATATACGGTTGTGAATGGCATGTTCGGCCACCTTGCCCACGCAGGACGTGAACGAGATGGGCCGCATGATCTCCGGTGCAAGAGGTTTGCCTGGCTTCGGGATGAGCACTACTGAGGCTGTCTTCCAGGAGTAGGGGACGCGGCCCGTTTCCCAGATTTTATTGACTTCCTCGGTGAGCAGCGCAATCGAGTGTGCGTCCAAGTTGCGGAGGAGCTCATTGGAGATGCCATCCGGGCCCGGAGCAGAGCGACCGTTGATCGTCTGGAGCACCTCCCAGATTTCGGATTCCGTGAAGGGGGCGTCACGATCACCCACCGCTCCCCCCGGTAACGAGGACAATCCCTGTCACCGGAGGGGCCCAGCGGGAGATACTGCTCGGCCAACTCTTGCAGGAGGACGTGTTCAGATACGCCCGCTACCTTTAGATTATGAATTATGCGATCAAAGGCTAGACTCTGATTGCTTTTCCGTTGCGAATTGTCGAGTAAGTGTTCGAGCAGGTTCCATTTGCCCCCCGGTCTCATCTGCCCATCAGCTGAGGGACATACTTCGTTCCATTGGTGTTTGGACAGCTCAATGGAATGAGTTTCTATTGTACGATTAATCTCCGCAATTTTCTTTCGGAGTCGACGGTGTAGTCTGTGCGTTCGCCAGCGGCTCAAGATGGAGTTTTTGGCCTCTAGGAGGTGCGCCATGCGCGCGTCCATTCAATCTACTTTTAGGTCGGTTTTAACCACCTTGGTCACAGCTTGTACGTCCTGCTGCAGTCTTGTGAACAGACTATCGTGATTATCGTAGTCGGTCTTTTCCACCTTTCGCATTTCCCGGAAGGCATTCCAGTCCGTCACTTTAAATTCCCTGGTAGGGGTTATGCTAATTGCTAGGGGAAACTCCACAATAAAATGGTGAAATGGTCGCTAACCAGGTTCTCTTGCAAAATTCGCCATCCTGCTCCAAGGGCGTTCTTGACGAACGCCAGGTCCGGAGTGGCGTCTCGGGCTACCGAAGTGCCGGTTCGCGTGGGGTATTGAGGATCCGTAATCAACTCCAGTGAGCAGACAGAAGCTGCCTGGAGAAGGAGATTGCCCTTTGTGGATTGGCGGTGGTATCCCCAGCCGTCGTGTGGTGCATTTAAGTCACCCGCTGTGACTATGGGGGCCCCCTTGGTCAGGGCCATCGTCTTTGTCATGATCGTGGCGAATGCCTGCCGTTGATCCGACGGCGAGCCGTATATGTTTAAAAGGAAGACGCTGCTCTTAAGCAATCTGTTAGGGATAATTTCTACCATAATGATCTCCGGCCTGGTTTTTGTGTACTTTAAAGGAGCACTTCCGTGCAACCAAGGTTGCTAAACCCCGCTTTCCCTTCTCCCGTATCGATATGACCCGGTATCCCGTTAAAGGCGCGCCACTACTCAGAGGCGGAACACCTGTGGCTCGGTGCTACTAGTGGCGCATGCGCAGTAGTGGCAGGGGAGCGAGAGAGAGAGAGAGAAATATCCGCGGCGAGGCGCGCGATGTGACGTCATTTGCCTCCTCGAAGCACCGCCACGGCGAATTCGCAAGTTCGCGGCCAGTAAAGCTTTCGCTCTAAAACTATATTGGTGGAGGGGAATTGATGGGTTCTCACACGACCCCACTTCACTCTTGTTTATGTCTCTAAAGGTGGGTTCAGACGAGCGGACAGGATCGCGGATGGTCCGGGCGCGTCAGCGCTATCGGCGTGCCACGTGACGTGAACATCACTGCTATGAGCGACCTTGAGCGGGAACTGAAAATGGCGAGCGCCTTTTTCAGTTCGCTGGCTTGGCGGCGGACTGCGATTGTTTTTGCACTTTTTTGCGTCTAGGTCAGTCAACGTTACTTCGAGCGCTCGTCTAGCTAGCTAATGAAGTCGGCTTTGCTCCATGCTGGCGCCTTTCGTATTGGCGCGCTTTTCGCCGTATTTGCAGCTCGAGTGAAGCACTGTGTTCCCTCCTTTCCGTGTTTCTTTCACTGTGTTGTTCACTCCGTATTTGCTGCACCACATTGTTGCTGTGTGTCTGACCGTGAGCGCTTGCGTGGGTGCCCGCTTTGCTTTGTTGTTTCTGCTAATATGAGTAATGTTGGAAATAAGGCGCTCAGTGACGAAGCGACCGTCGAGTTTTTAGCGCTCGTTGAGAGCTGTACATATATGGAATATTTAACACCCTTATCACCTCAACATGACGCTAAGGGATAAATTGTGGCAGGAGACCGCCACGGAAATGGAAGGTCGGCACCCGAGTCGGCCCCGTACAGGGCCGGTTAAGTAATGTTTTGTTTGTTTTTTACTGAAACTCTCTAGCTAAGTCGGCTCTCGAACTTGAGCTTGAGATGCATTTTACATTGTCACGATTCCCTACGCATGATTCTTGAAGGCGCTGTTTGAAAAGAAGCACCGGACGTCTTGAAATGAACGTAAAAAAATTGAGAGCGACGAAGAGCGGCCGGAGCACCGACGTAGTTCGCGCTGGAAAGTAGAGGTTTTACTCTTGCTATTTTCCAACTATGGCTTCGTCCAACATAACCGCTTTCCAGCAGCGAAGGCTTCTTCGTCTTCCTCAGACACTTCAATGACTACAGCCAGTGCAGCGAAGCGACGTTTTCGCTCGGCGTTCATGCTGAAACTCACGGTAGGAGAGTTTTGGAGCCGGCCAAAAAGCGCAAGCACGCTGGGGGAGAGAGGACGCACGAATTGTCCGCTGCATTCGTGTGAAAGCTCGACATCCGGACCGACTCGCGGATGCTTGATCACGTGCCACGATAACCGCGCTGACACGCGCGGACCTTCCGCGATCTGGTCCGGTCGTCTGAACCCATCTTAAGGTCCATAACACTAGCAGCCCGGCCGATGGCGATGGTCTGCAGGGCTGCGTCGTCCGAGCACAGCAGTCTTCCGGTCTTCCCAGGTCTTGAGGTCCTCTAGGCTGCGCGAGGGAGGGTCCGCCGGGCAGAGGGAGAGGATGTGGAGGGAAGAGGGGAGCGTTATGGCAACAGGGTGTAGGTAGGAGTGGGGAAGGAGGGATGATAGGGGGCTAGAGTCACACACACACACACACACACACACACACACACACACACACACACACACACACACACACACACACACACACACACACACACACACACACACACACACACACACACACGCACGCACGCACGCACGCACACACACACACACACACACACACACACACACACACACACACACACACACACACACACACACACACACACACACACACACACACACACACACACACACACACACACACACGCACACACAACACCCGGGCGACACGTCACCTATCGTGGCTCCTAGGGTGTAGAGATAGATAGGCTCACGCCGCCACCGGCCCCGCGAGCGACAGTGTTTACGGTTCAGACCTCCGTAAGAAAGGACGGCAGAATAGGTTACTGGCGTCTTAGAAGTAGTTATTCTAATTGGGACCCTGTAGTATCCATAACACCTCATTCTCAGCAGCTCTCGCAGGCTACCCAGAGTCATGGCAAAAAGATCTTCCATTCCCACCGGTTACGAAGTACTACCGCTAAGGCAAGAGTGTGCTGTACCGACTTCCACCGATTGTCATCGGCGGGGCTTTCTCAGCTACGTTTACCTCGCACTGCAACTCCCGTGCCGGTTTGAACGTCGTCTTCTGCTCCCGGACCCATGTTAATAATGGCTGAAGGTTCCTGGCGAGATATGCACCAGTCGTTGCCAAATTTTCATCATGTTGAACGGCTTTGGTTGATGCTGGAGAGAAAGAGAAAAACGCTTAGTGCATACAGCTTGATGAAGTGTGCGCTCCAGGTGTGGAGCTGAATGTAATTTGGAAGCTCGCAGTGCGCCTCTAGGTGTGTTCGCTGTGCGATATACCTCCGAGGCCCAAATGTTCCGAGCGTTTTGCCAGCGCTGCGGAGAGGATCGTTCCATCGTGAACTGCGTTAGCGCTCGTTCGTACACGGCCGCTGCTGCACATTCGGCCCGCCGCGGTGACTCAGTGGTTAGGGGGCTCGGCTACTGATCCGGAGTACCGGGTTCGAACCCAGCCGCGTTTCGATGGAGGCCAAACGCAAAGCCTCCCGTGTGCTGTGCGATTTCAATGCACATTAAAGGTCTCCAGGTGGTCGAAATTATGCCGGAGTTTACTACGGCACCTTTCTTCTTCCTTTTGTCTCTGAGTCCCTCCTTTATCCCCTCCCTTACGGCGCGGTTCAGGTGTCCGACGAGATGTGGAAAAGGTACTGCGCCATTTCATTTTCCCAAAAACCAAATTCCAAATTTCACACTTGGTCTAGAGTTCTCAATACTCTGGCGTTTAATACGCACTGCAGAGTTCCCCGCGGACAGCTTCATGCTTCCAGGCAGAGATGCCTGTGCCTGACGCAACGCACATCACTAAAGAGCCTTCAACAGAGACCGACCATGCGATAGAGCGGCGCCCTGATCTGTATTATGTCGTGTCGATACAGCCTCGATTTCACTATTTGAATATTTCGAGTGAACGGATGACTACCAGACGGCGCCTATTGCGTCGCTTCCGACGCAAGCGCAGCGTGTTGCTGTTGCGCTGTTTGGAACACCACCTGTGGAAACCTTGCAGACAGCGTCGGTCGGCACGAACGCTAAGCAGCGGGAAAGACTGAACTTTAGCTGTTGCGACGTTGCAGCCCGGTGCTACCGACACGTCGTTATAACGTCTGCGAATGTACCAAACATTTTAAAGTGAAAGCTATATTGGCCGCGAACTTGCGATTTCGCCGTAGCGGTGCTCCGAGGAGGCACATGACGTTACAACGCGCGCCTCGCCGCGGAGCCGAACCGGTTTGGCCAGGCCGGCGGTGGCTGGTGCACTCGGCGCGAAATAAACATGCTCCAAGTCTCCGCCAGTGCGGTCAGACTGAGCCGAAGCCGCCGGACGCTTCGGCGGTCAAACGCAGTTGGAGTATAGAGGGTCTCGCTTTGGCCGACATCACGTCGCCGTGCTGCGCGCGCGCGCGCCTTACGCCGAAGTATAAAACGCGCCTTAACAGAGCCTGCGCTTAGCCGCTAACCAACGTATTTGTTGGCGGCATCTATGCAGCCACTGAAAGCCCCCGCACACTCACTGCATAAACAAATTGGATGTGGCTTACCTTGGCTGTGGAACTATATACGTAGCGAGAAGTGCGTTTCCCTGGCAGAGCTTGTTGTGGTCACTGTATATTTAGCAATGAGAGACATTGGATATACACATGTTTTATTCAGTTTGCTTGATAGAGACGAAGACTGCCCGATTATTTGTGAGGTAGCATGCAGCGTTCCCAATTTTGTAGATCGAGTAGTTCTATTTGGTAGAGTATCTTTAGTATACAAGCTCTATAGTAGTTCCCCATTGTGTAGTCTGGACGTGAGAGTCCGAAGCTAAATTAAAGTCAAGCTTTTCTTTCATACAATGACTAAGAAAGTCCTGTTTTCTGTTGAAATAACCCAAACTGCCTGGGCCACGCAGTGGCCTGCAGTATTCTGAAATAAAGTAATAAATAAAGTCACACACAACTGTGAAACCGTGCCAAAAGCTGGTATACACGTGGAAACCACATCAGTCGTCTGCTTAAGAGATGTTCCCGGTGCCACGTAGACCCCTAAGATGACAATGCCGCTTTCCAGAAGCCGAACACAGCAGGCTTCGCCATTATTCACTGCGATAGAAGGGAGGAAGATATCTGACAGCGGTGATACCTTGTTTCACGTACACACATACTGCAGCGTTATTATTTGGTTGAAGCCAACTTCCAGGCGACAACCTCAGGATCGGAAGAGTTAATCTTCTCTTGTCTATACCGCCACTTAGCAGCGGCTGCACTCTCCTTCTCTGCATACATGTCAAACGTTGTGATACAGACGCCCACTACATCTCCGCCTTTTATTCGCAATCCTGCGCATACGATGCGGGGTTCGGGTGATAGAGCAGCGTACGGTGATGGTGGTGGTAAAAAGCCTTTATTGAATGAAAGAGGTGAGGCTCTTTAAAGAGCCCCGCAATGAGTGGAATCATTATTCCGGGACCCCATTGGTCGAAGCCGCCAGCTTAGCCCTCTTGACCAAAGCCTATGGGCCTGAAGGTCTGAACAGCCAAGAAGGGCCGCCTCCCATTCCTCTCTGGTAGGGTTGGGGTGGGGGAGAGAGCTGAGTTGCGCTGGCAAGCTCAAACCATGTGGTAGGTGTGGCCACCTCCTCACAGTGTTTGCACCTGCCAGTGATCGCGGGATCGAAGTGTTTTAGTACTGCCGGGCACAGCATTGTGTTCGTGTAAAATCGGAGTAGAACGCGTTCGTTTGCTTTCCCCAGTCCCTTTGCAGGGGCCGGGTAGAGGCGATGCCTATCCTTATAATAGGCGACGAGGCAACGGCGAAGAACGCGGCGCAGCAGGGAGGTCTCTCTGATTACCATGGTATCGGCGCATGCGCATAGCTGCTCATCCGCGTGACGTCACGCTTGGCTTTGACGGTGGAGCGGGCGCACGGCTGCGACGACGGCGAAGCGCACTCCACACTTTGCTCCTCTTCGGTTTCCATGGTAAGGGCGCATGCGCACAACTGTCCTCTCCCATGTACCGCGAAATGCTCGACTGGTAGCCTAGTGTAGCTCCCGCTACAAAAACAAAATACCTGTGCCGATGATGATGAATCAACATTTATCAAGCCCGAAATTAGTCGGTGGTGCACGCAGGCACCAGACGGGGTGGTTCCTTATTTACGGGACCCATATGTGTCCAGCAGCTCCTGGCCCCTGTCCGTCATTTCGAGCTGAATCGGTAGGGCGGGGCTGGATAACAAGGTATCCCATCGCTCAAGGCTCGGAATCGAACCAAGGCCTTTGGGTTTTGAGGCGGAGACGCTACCACTCCGCCAAGAGGGCCGAGGCTCGGAATCGAACCAGGGCCTTTGGAGTTTGAGGCGGAGACGCTACCACTCCGCCGAGACGGCTCAAGCTTTAACCTTGCATAAAGGCGCATCTACTGAATGCACTCTTCCGATGCAGAAGTCTCCGCGCTTTCGCTACGTATATCCTGGCCTAACAGAGCTAGACCATCAGGAACTTTTTTTAATTACCGATGCAAAATTTTAATGATGTCATGCCACGACATCATTGCCACGACTGGGATTGGAACCCGCGGTGCTGCTGACAGATATGATTTGTCCGGATTGCTGGTGCATACTTAATGAAAAGGGTAACTGCGCCAAAGCGTCAAGACAAAGAGAAAGGAACACACACGACAGATAAACCTCCCACCTTGGTCCTAGTTTTTGCCGCTAACTACGTCGTGAATAAGATTCAACTTCATTTCATTTCATTTTATTGCCTTAAAGGGACACTGAGGAGAACTCTATCATTTTTTTTGTTAGCAAAATCTGATAGTTCGGCATTTCATGGCTTTGTTGCCGCTTGTCCGGGCGCGAAAAATGCATTTATTTCAAAGAAATTTGGATTCGAAGTTGCAAATGTTTTTCCCGCCGCTCTGATTCAAACTCGAGAACTCTTATGACGACACGGAGAACTCTTATGACGTCACAGAACGGAGTGACGTGATACGTGACGTAAACGCAGACTCCGTGATTTCTGACGGCTAGCGGTGCGGTGCGCAACCTTCCTTTGCCAGCCTCAGAGATTCGTGGTTTCCATGAAGTAAGGAAAATTCCTCCAAGGTGGCGCCTCTTGTCCTAGGAAGTCATCACGCTTGTACTTGCGAGATTGGCCTGTGGCGGCGACACCTGCATTTTGGTTCTTGCTATTTTCTACATTACAAGAGCTTTCTTTTCAGTAAGAGTGGCATTTTTGTCATCCGGAGCTGCTATTCTATCGATACAAGCCAACTTCAATTTCTCCTCAGTGTCCCTTTAAAGGCCCCAAAAGAGGGGTGTTACATAAGGGGTGGCAACAATTAAAAGCACAGAATCACAATAACAGCAACGTTTTTACATTTTCAGCGAAAAGACTTGGGCAAGTGATGATGGCAACGTTGTTTGGAAGGCCGTTCCAGTCTGCGGCTGCATGAGGAAAGAAGAAATTAGAAAAAGTGACGGTGCGTGAACGTGGACGGGCAACTTGTAGGTGATGGCTGGTGCGATGAGATATGCGTGTTGGGGGAAGAATATAAGGTGTGATCTGCATACGGCTGTGGAAGAATTTGTGAAATATAGACAGGCTGGCAATGCGACGGCGGAGTGATAAGGGTGATAATTCGGATGCTGTTTTTAAGGAGGAAACGCTGATGTCATAAGAGTACGATGAATGAATGAAGCAAGCAGCGCGATTTTGAACAGATTCGAGGGCATTGATGAGGTAAGCTTGATGAGGATTCCAAATGGGCGATGCATATTCTAGTTTGGGCCTGACGAATGATTAGTAAGCTAATAACTTTACATGTTTTGGAGCATGGTGAAGAAGGCGCTTCAGGAAACCTAGCGTCTTGTTTGCTGACGACATTATGTTAGTAACATGCAAGCTCCAAGAAAGATCGCTAGATATTGTTATGCTTAGGTACTTGTATGACTGGACTAGTTCTACGGGAACTTCTGATATTACGTAAGAGAAAATTAGAGGATTACGGCGGCGGCTGATGGACAAAAGATTACATTTACGTGTGTTAAGTTCCATTAGCCACTTATTACACCACTCCTTAACAGCATTGAGATCATTTTGAAGAGAAGATTGGTCAGCAGTGGTGAGAATAGCACGATAAAGTACACAGTCGTCAGCGAACATGCGTATGTTAGATGTTACGGTTGAAGGCAGATCATTAATGTACACGAGAAACAGTAATGGGCCAAGCACAGATCCCTGTGGAACGCCCGACGTTACTAGGAGTGAGTTAGAGTTCTTATTGTTAACGGAGACAAACTGCGAACGATTAGTTAAAAACTCTTCAATCCACTTCAAAATATGGGGGTGCAAATTTAATTGGGAAAGTTTTATCAGGAGGCGTTTATGGGGTACTTTATCAAAGGCTTTTGAAAAATCTAAAAATACGATGTCAGTCTGTAGATTACAATCAAGATTAGCATGCAGATCGTGAAGGAACGTAGCAAGTTGGGTCTCGCAGGAATAACCCCGACGAAATCCGTGCTGAGCAGGTTGAAAAAAGTTGTTCGAATCAAGGAATGCCATGATATGGGTATAGATGACGTGTTCCATGCTCGCCCAACTTTCGACCTTACTACTTAAGTGTCGTGTTTCGTGTGTACTTAAGGGTCGTGTGTGTGCTCCTTTAGAGCTGGGAGGACTGGGAGACCCTTCTCACGTCGCAGACCCGACATCGCAGCTTGCTGCGGTGACTTGGGCTGCCGACATCATGTCCCGACATGACCAACCTGATGCAGTGCCGCACCGTGCAGTGGCCCAGGCAGCCAGCAGGGCCTAAATCTGTCTTTCAAAAATAAAGTATTTCTGTCTGTCTGTGTGTGCTCCTTTCTCTTTGCCTTAACTCTTTTCGCGCATTACCCTTTTCACTCAGTAAAGACAACTGTGCTCTCCTTAAACCAGCGAGCTAAGGTCGGCTACAAGTCCGGCCAGTGTCACTCCTAGGTCGAATACAAGCACCCTTGGTCTACCGCACATATTATTGCGCCTACAGCGGCGGCGTCGGTGGCGTCAACTAAGCGCGCCAAGGCACATTCGCTAATCTACCCTAGCATGGATGTGGTAGAAGTGGGATGGGAGCTCGAGTCCGTGTACCTATCAAGTTCACTCTCGTGGTTTACGGTGTCAGCAAGCGCCGCTTTCCCATCTGCTGGGCTGTGGTGGCACTTCTGCATCACTGCTATCCCTATCTGGCCGTCGTGTTTTGCGTTGGCGGCGAACTGTGCAGGGTCTTTTTAGTGTGTGGTAGTTTACTGAGTTTTGTCATACGTGGAATCTGCTCTAATGTATGCGCATATGTGAATCCTCGTTGAACCTAGCCCCTGCACGATTAGGCGTACGGAAATCGTGGCGGTATTTCTAATCTACACCGTCTCTGGAGCGGGGAGCGACGCAGCTTGCTGCTCCTGTGAGTGTGCTCGTTACAGTTATGGCCAAAATGCTTTAATGACACTTTTAGAAGGCTTTGAGGGCGGTATCTTTATTTTGGAACTCTGTTCGTGAAGGCTGCTGCCGTAGCTCTTCTAACGAGGTCCTTCTGGTCTCTACCTTCGAACCTGGACAGGGCTGTCTCTCCCAACTCTCCTGCGTTCACTTTTCTATGACATCTGTGCAACTGCTTCCCTGAAAGGTTCATACCAGGTGAGACTGATGGCGGGACTGATGGCTAACATCCTGGTTAGACTGATGGCTAACCTTGCCACGGAAATCATAGAACTCAGAGAATCCTTCAATGGCTGCAGGCATACGGGATCCATCCCGCAGGCATAGAACACGGCCGACCTAGGCTCTATCCCAATTACAAGGAAAGAAATCAATGTAAAGAACGTGCGCCCAACATCTCCGACGAGTGCGTGGGCAAAAGTATGGAGAAGACAGCTCGCACGTGTGTTTCCATCTACATGGAGCAAAATGAGCTGTTTCCGGACACCGGGTTTTGGTTCCGTGCACATCTATTTACACAGAACGAATGCTTAAAAACTGAAGCATGAAGCCATAAACCCACGCAATCAACGCAGCGAGAGGGCTTTTGTCACATATAATAGGGAGTCTGAAATAAAATTATGAAGGAAAGAGGTGTGAATAACACGACGTGGATTAACCGAGGACTAAAGAAGATGGTGAATAAGCATTCGGTGAGGTGGAGTGAGTTGATTGGTGGAGAAGCATTTGGTGAGGGGAGGAGAGATGATTGGTGGACAAGAGAAAAAGAAGAAGACGACGAGAAGGCTTACGTGGACTAACGCCAAGGCAGAGGTAGTTAAAAACAAAAGGAACGCGTTCGTTCGTTCATGGCTGCTGTTGCTTCGTCACCGCCTGCCTGCTTCGTTTCCTGGTGGTGCCGGGTGTTACTTTTGGTGAGGCCATTCCACTCGGGTGGTCTAAGTTTGCTGGCGCGCTGTGTGTAGGCATCTCTTTCACCTCCCCGGGAGGAGACTCGTTAGCTTGTTTCGGCAGGTTGCCGGCCGAAAGCTTGCCTGTGAATTCATATCTGAAAAATGGTGCAGATGCAATTGCGTTGGCGCTTGCCCCGATTGGAGATGGAATTCTCAAAATGAAGAATCCAAAAATAATACAGGAACAACTGAAAAGTCTAACCAGTCACTATCTCGACATCTCTGAAGTGCGACCTTTTGGAAGGCGTGGCATTGTTTGCAAGTTGGAAAACATTGAGTGTGCGTCGGACCTGCTCCAGTGTAACACGTTCACTTCTCTGCCGGTTAAAGCCTTCATTCCTGAGCAGCTTCCGTGCACTATGGGCACTCTCCGTGGAGTGGACCCGTCATTTTCAATTTAAAAAAATTTTGGTGGGGTTCCGGGAAGCCGGGCCGGGAATTATTTCTGCATACCGCTGCTATCCCGAGATGGCTGGAGTGCGTGTTGCAACGGAGACAGTCATAACAACATTTGCTGGTCACACATGCCCCTCGGAGTTAAAAATTTGGCCAATTGTCTATCGCGTGGACCCGCTGCTGTCTCGACCCTTGCAATGTACCAACTGTCGGAGATTTCGACATAGTCGTAGAGCCTGTAAGTCGGCGACCAGATGCTGGGTGGTGTGGCGAAGGTCACTCTTCGGACAGTGGCACCGCTGAACAACCTAGCTGTTGTATATGCAGTATTAGTCACAGCGTTGATGATGCCATTTCTGAAAGTCGGTCACAGGGGCAAAGTTTATTGGAATTAAATGAGCAGAATCGCTGCTTACGGGCCGACGCTTATGCACTCTTTAACCGCAAAAAACATTCATATGCCAGCCTTGTGCGTTCCTCTACTCCTGACCTCGAGGCCCGATTTTCTGCCTCAATAGCGTCAACCGTCGAAAAAGCACTCTCAGTTGTGATCGGTCGCATGATCAGCAACTTCACACAGGCGTTGTTTGATATTGGTGTCAATCAGGCTATTTCTCAACCTCAGCTTGTAGTTCCACCAGCATCAACATCACAGCAAATCTGTGCTGAAAGTTTCGTTGCCACGTCATCACCCGAGGTGCCTTCTTACGTGCCGCCTCTCGACAGCGTCCCTGTAAGTCTTTCTTGCAACACTGTCTGCACTAATGATGTAGAAATGTCTTGTCCTAAGCAGAAGCGTCCTGCTTCAACCTCTCCTTCAAAGTCCTCTATTCCCCAGCTCAAGACCAAAAAAGGGCCTTCTAGTATGTCTTCCAAGTCAGATACACTACAAGAGGCTGTTTCAGCCTCTATTTTCGAATAGGCATCATGGCGGGTCTAATGGTTCTCCAATAGAATTGCCGCTGTATTGAATCTTCTCTTCCTGATTTAAACATTCTATCTTTCCATAACCCAGATATTGTGCTCTTGCAATAAACTTGACTTTCCCCTAAGTCATTTTTTAAAACAGGTTTCGTGCCTTCCGTGCGGACCGCATAAATGCTAGGGGCGGCGGATTGGTGACCCTGATTTCGTCAAAATTGTGTCACCGGTAATTATTACTAAAAAAGTAATGGATTCTGATTGCGAGCTTCTAGCTATCGATCTCACTTTGCCGCACTGCTCTAGTGTGACAGTTGCAAACGTCTATTTTCCAATTGGAGTATGCATAACAGACCACCTAGACAGCTTACTTGCAAACTCTAGCAGAATAATCACTGCTGGGGACTTCAACTCACATCACGTCGTCTGGGGTTCCTATACTGATTCACATGGACATATGCTATGGGCATGGCTGTCAGCAAATGATGTGCGGTGTTGCAATTTTTGGGCCGTAACCTTCATCCGCAAGCACTAGCGCTCAGTTCTCGATTTTTCCTTGACAGCAAGAGGAGCAGGTGTCGGGGCATTGTCCACAATTGACTGTGGCACACCTAGTGACCACCTGTCAATTACTTTTATCATATTGGTGAGCCGCTCCGAGATCATGGTTCTGCCTGAAAATTAGTTAATCTTGCAGCCTACAAACTATCCTTGCACGCCTTCCTTACATCTGCTCCTTGTTCATGTAGGACCGACAGGGCTGAGCGAGTGTTTTCTTCGGTTTTGAAGGCTACGGAGAGCTCCCAGTTGACTGTGCGTTCTGCTCTTCGCAATAAATCACCATCTTCATGATGGAATGATGCGTGTAAGACAGCTTTCCATCGTAGGTAATCAGCATGGAGGACCCTTTCGCATAATCAGAGCCCGGGAAATTGGATCAACTACAAATTTTTTTTGGCCTCGTTTAAAAGTACCTTAGCAAAGGTAGATGATGACTGCAATAAAAATTTGAACACATATTTTCCAAGCCCCCAAAAGAGGAACGCTTTTTATCGTTTTATAGAACAGAATGTGAACTCCTCAGCCATGCAGTTAACCAGCTCGGTGGTGCTCTTTCTACATGAGGCGAAAGATGAGTTAGAGCAAATTGCTCAAGGGCTTGCTTCACGTTTTCAGAAGCATCGGTGAGTCCCGCTGTTCGCCCCCTACCCCTGCTCAGACTATGTTGTGGTTGACAAATCAGAATTAACAGCTGCAGTTTCTTTAATGCAATCATCAGCTCCGTGTTGGGATGGTGTTACTATCGGTATGTTGAAAATATTAGCGCAAGACTTCACTCTGGACCTCTTCGATCTGGTCAATACATCATTGCAAACTGCATGGTTGCCGCACTCCTGGAAGGTGGCGAAAATAATATTGCTTTTAAAGGATTAAAAAAAGCTTCTTATTGATAATATTCGGCCGATAGCTCTAAAATCCAATTTCATAAAGCGCATAGAAAGAATTGTGCACAGCCACCTATCCGCGCATGTTTCAGTTGTGAACGCATTGAGCTCTGCCAAGATTGTCTTTGGCCGGGTATGCTCCATTTGGTCTGCCCATGTCGATTTAGGGAGCAGAGTCCGCCTTGCTATGCGCAAGAAAGAAGTATCAGCATTAGTGACGCTTGACATTGATAAACCGTATGACAGTGTTGTATATTCGACCCTTCTCTCTAAATTGGCATTACTCTAAATTGGCCGTACAACCTTTATACATGAATCCGCGAATTTTAACAGGACGGCAGTTCTTTCGCTGTGACGGTTCCTTCACCTCAAACACCTATGCAAACACCAGAGGCGTGCCACAAGGTTCGGCACTTTCGCCACTTCTATTCAATCTGCTGATGAGCGACATTACAGTGCACCCTGATGTTACAGTATATGTTTATGCAGACGACATAGCCTTCTTTGCTTCTGCAGCAGACATTCATGCCCTATATCGTTCTCTCCAAGACTACCTCAATGCGCTCGAGTTTTGGCTGGATGCATGGCGGTGGTAGTGGTTGTTTATTAAAATAATAGTAAAAAGGAAGGAAAAGATTTTTACTAGCCCGGCATCTGCCATCGATACAGAAGCACCTGAGCTGGGGCAGCGGAAATAAAGGAGAGCAGGCAGAATGGAGAAATGAAATGAAAGAGGTGAGGGGACAGGAAGAGAGGATAGGGGGAGAAGTAATATGTACAAACTATTTACACAATAAGAAATATGTGCAGGTTGTGCGCGTGATTAGTTCATTTTAGAGGAATTAAATCACACACGCGCACAGCACTGTGTTGGCTACAACTGGAGTGGGGCGTCCAGTCATTATTCGTTCAAGGTAGAACTCGCGGAGCGTTCGGTCACTGCGTGTAACTACATGACGGAGAACAGACGGGACGTCAATCCCGTGTGTTCGAGGAATGCACAGAAGCCCACCAATGTTCTCTCACGAGTGCGCGCACTGCCATGCGGGCACAATAGCGGCTTGATGGAGTCTGGTAGTATGCCCTGCGCCTATAGGCCGCGAGCATATCGCGACGAGCATCGGTGACGAGCCCCCTCCCTCTCCCTATGGAACGTAGCTGCCACAGTATTCCACCAAAGATTAGATTGTAAAAATGTTAGGCAAACGATAAATCTGAGCACTCAGGCTTCAAGACAGTGCCGGCAAGAGATTGAAGAACTGTACCTCCGCGGTCAAAATAACGGTACTTCCTTCGCACTGAGCGTTCGCAAACCATCTTGAGCGGCGCCGAGAGTGACTTCCCGCCATGTATTGTGGCCGAATATCCCTACATTGTGTCCGGCCCGGATTCGTATTTCTGCGGTAGTACTCATTTGCTTTCGCAATCGCGTACTTCCTTTGCATGCGTACACACGCTTTGGACGCGTACGAGTGATCTCCCAGATGCTGTCTCCAGGCGCTTGTAGCCTCCTCCATTCCCGGGTCTTATTTCTTCCCCGGAATTTTACGAGTGCAATCTAGGTGCCCAGTAAAGACGGAAGCTCTGCCACGCCCCATTCCTGCTTCACTGTGATACATCTCGCTCCTGTCCACTCAGCCTTTCTGGTTTATGTGGTTGCGGTGTTGCCGGAAAGAGGATTCCTTAGCCGAGCTATGTTCCTTTGCAAGTGAATCTTGGCTTACCCAACGGCCTGTTTATTATATATATCGGAATTTTGCTCTTTACTTGGTCGGTTAAGAGGTGGTAGCGGTCTCAATGTTTTCAGAAAGAGCAGGGATGATTTGCACGAAGCAATTCCGCAGGTGCAACTTTCGCGGGAACAGAATCCCTCCAGAAAAAAATGTGCAGTGTAAGAGTGAAGATTATCTCCCCTCTCTCCGTTAATAATATCAACTTCCTTTCCGGCGGCCGGTGGAAGAGGGTGAGATAGGGAATTGGTCCAGCTCCTAAGCGAACGAAGGTGTATGCTTACGTGTTCACAGGGAAAACTGTGACGTCGCTATCATTCTTAACTCCAATACGAAATGAGGTTTTTTCGCAGGAACAGCGCAGCACGAGAGACAAAGAAGAGACACGAAAAGGATAATGCACCAACCAGCCCAACTTTTAACCTTGCTAACCAAATAAGGGCTGTTTGTTTAGATGTTAAATTTATTTCGCACATTGGAGATAACGAAGCGATGTGGTGAGAAAATGAGTAAAAAGGACACAGAAATATTATTTAGAAACAATTCCGGATTTAAAAATTGTGGCGAAACAAAGTAAAATGAAAAAGAAAACAAAAGAAATTGCTCAGGGGCGCATCTGAAAACTGTAGGAATAAAGATTGGCAGCAATAACTACAAGAAAAAAAATTGTATTAACTTGTCTTGAGAAAAGGCACTTTTCGCGTTTCCTTCTACGTAGTGTTGCGTGATCTTAGCGCAAGTTAATCGTCGCCAGACGCTTTCAATTCACCCGGAACCCTCTAAAACGGCATCACTTATACCTCTATTGCAGCTTATGCAGATTAACCACAAAGTACGCTAATATAGCCAGATTATAAAACTATGCAAATGAGCACTTTGCATTATAACGGGGTATCAGCTTTTCGTTAACGTAACAATAGAAGCAAATCATTAGAACACCGTTCGCGCTTCGCCCCGATTTACTCAATTTGTAACCTGCTCTCAAGAGCCCTTATAGAGTGGGCATCCCTAATATCGGTAAAGTATCAACTCTTAACTGCATTAAAAAAACCCAATTTTTCAGTTCGCCAGTGTTAGATATGCTGCTACTTTGTAGAACGCGTGGCAGCAGCAGGGGACGCATTCTAGATCTCCGTTTTAGGAAATAGAAACCCAGAACCATCAGAAAAATTTCTCTCAATATCTAGATAATACAGTATTTATCACTTCCGCTTTGGTATTCCGCGGCAAGGTTGTGCATGGCAACTACAGTACGCTACCTCAAGCATGTATCGCTGCCTTGTATCGCAAAGAGGTCCTGCATTTTGAACAACCAAAATGATTTTCGGCACATAAGGACAACTCGTGGGGGATGTGACTTTGAGACACGATTTTTCTCTACTTTTGAAAAAGCACGAACTTTGTTGCGAAACGAGGCTTGCTAACATGGCGGTTCTGGCTCAGTGTGAATGGAGAAGCAACATCTGCAGTGTTATTGAGACCACTGCGTAGATAATTAACCGTTGACCATTGAGTAGATATTTCAAAACACAAGCTCGTAAAACATTATTGCATATAAGACAATTGAATTGTACGGCATGCCGTACAAATCACTTGTCTGATTCTGTAAGTCGGAGTGCACGCCGACCCGCCGCGGTGGCTCAGTGGTTAGGGCGCTCGACTGCTGGTCCGGAGTTCCCGAGTTCGAACCCGACCGCGGCGGCTGCGTTTTTATAGAGGCAAAACGCTAAAGCGCCCGTGTGGTGTGCGATGTCAGTGCACGTTAAAGATCCCCAGGTGGTCGAATTTTTTCTCGAGCCCTCCACTACGGCACCTCTTCCTTGCTTTCTTCTTTCAGTCCCTCCTTTATCCCTTCCCTTACGACGCGGTTCAGGTGTCCAACAATATATGAGACAGATAATGCGCCACTTCCTTTCCACAAAAAACCAATTATTATTATTAATTATTATTATTATGCACGCCGACTTAAAGAATGCTGCCCGTGGGGAGGAGAAATGTGTACGTCACGGCAGACGTAAAACCAACTCAACCCCTTCCCGCGGAGACTCACCAGGCAGAAGGGAGATACCGTGAGTACGCAAATAAGTTTCGGCAGAAGTAAATTAATTGATTACCGTAGACGCTCTCTGAACACCGTAGAAACGCTTTAGGTGGCAAGAAGAACGTACTCTATGTTTGTTTTCTTTTTTTCTCATCTGCATATCGTAGCAGAAATAAAGATGCTCGCAGCATGCAACGTTCGCTGTCCAGATTTAAATTTGTAAAGTACATTCTGGTCTGCTGAGTTAAGGCCATTAGGCAAAGAGGCACTGGATGTCTCAAAATAATAAAAGAAAGTAGAGCCCCTCTAAAGGCATTCTATCTTGAGCTACCAAATTTCATTAAACGTACGAGGCGCTGAGTTAACTTGCTATTTATCTATTGCTCAACGTTTATTAGGTATTTTCTGTGAACTTCAGGTAAGAGCGGCAGATAGTTCATAATTGGCATTCAACACAGAGCACAAAAATAGCAAAGAAGGAATGATTCGGAAATAAACACAGTGAACCTCTCTTTTTCGATAAAAAAGAAATTGACAGAGATAGTAATCTGCTTCGAAGCTACAGTGAGTGCTTTTCGACATCGCCGAAGGCCCGACAAACGCCAACTGCCAAACATCGCATTATAACGGACCAACACGTCCGACCTCCCTGTCAAATCCCGTACCGTGTGTCACCGCGAGAACGACCAGCCATCCGGGACCAAGTCGAAGAAATGCTTCGCGACGACGCCAACCAGCCTCCAAACAGCCCATGGGGGGCACCGGTTGTTCTAGTGAGAAAGAAAGACGGCGCACTTCGATTCTGCGTTGATCGCCGCTTGAACAACATAACAAAGAAGGACATTTACCCCCTCCCCCGCATCAACGACACACTGGACCGCCTCTGACAGCCAAATATTTCTCGTCGATGGACCTCAAGAGCGGCTTCTGGCTAATTGAGGTCGACGAAAGAGATCGCGAGAAGACAGCATCCATCAATCCGAATGAGCTGTTTGAATTCAAGGTGATGCAATTTTGTCTCTGTTCCGCACCAGCGACGTTTCAGTGAGTAATGGATACAGTGCTTGCAGGCCTGAAGTGGCAAATTTGTCTGTTACATTTAGTCGACGTCGTTGTCTTCGCCTCGAACTTTGAAGAGCAGCTCAAAGGTTTCGAACAGTACTAGACGCCATCAAGCCGTCTTGCCTAACCTTGAAAGCAGAGAAGTGCCACTTTGCCTACGAAGAGCTGCTGTTTCTAGGCCACATCGTTAGCAAGGAGGGAGTACGCCCGGACCCGCAGAAAACAGCTGCTATTGAACAGTTTCCACCGCCGGCAGATAAGAAAGCAGTGCGCAGGTTTCTCGGACTGTGCGCATATTACAGACAATTTGTGAAAAACTTTTCGCGCATCGCCGAGCCCCTGACCCAACTGACGAAAGCAGACGTGCCGTTTAAATTGGAAGCGCCGCAAGCAGAAGCCTTCAAGGAACTTCAGCGCCGTTTACAGTCCCCATCGATCCTCGCGCATTTTGATGAAAACACCAATACTGAAGTTCATACCGACACAAGCAGCGTGGGCCTAGGGGCCGTTCTCGTTCAAAAAAGGGACGGGCTGGAGAAAGTCATCGCATACGCTAGCCGTTCCCTTCCAAGGCCGAGGCTAACTACTCGACCACTGAGAAGGAGTGCCTTGCCATCATCTGGGATACGTCAAAATTCCGCCCCTACCTATACGGACGGCCGTTCAAGGTGGCCAGCGATCACCACGCGCTGTGCTGGCTTGCCAATTTGAAGGACCCCTCTGGCCGACTCGCCCGATGGAGTCTGCGTCTCCAGAAGTTTGACGTCACCGTCGTTTACAAGTCCGGACGCAAGCACTCTGACAACGATTGCCTCTCACGAGCCCCTGTCGATACACCGCCGCCGGACGACGACAAGGACGCCTTCCTGGGACTCATCAGTCCCAGCTCTTTTACTCAGCAGCAACGCTCGGACACCGACCTAAAACGCCTCATCGAGTACCTGGAAGGCAAGGTTCCTTCCCCCCCCCCCCCCCGCTTCATTCAAGCGAGGACTGTCTTCCTTCTGTGTGCAGAATGGGGTCCTTGTGAAGAACTTTGCAGCGAGAAAAACAGCCTACCTCCTTGTTGTACCTGCTTGTCTCCGCGAAAAAGTTCTACACACTTCCACACGACGAGCCGACCGCTGGACATCTCGGGTTCACTCGCACCCTCCAACGCATTCAAGACAAGTATTACTGGTCCCGACTATCTGCCGATGTCGCACATTATGTGAAAACCTGCCGAGATTGTCAGCGACGAAAGACCCCTCCGAAACGACCAGCAGGATTTCTGAACCCCATTGAACCTCCCTCAAGGCCCTTTCAGCAGATCGGCATCTATTCAAACCTCAAAATCTGGAAATAAGTGGATCATCATAGCGACCGACTACCTGACCCGCTACGCCGAGGCGAAAGCCCTACCGAACGGAACAGCAGCAGAAGTCGGCAAATTTTTCGTAGAGTGCAGTCTTCGACACGGCGCCCCCGATGTGCTCACCACGGACATGGGAACAGCATTCACGGCGGAACTAACGCAAGCTATCCTGCGTTACAGCCAAACCAGCCACAGGAGGAAAAGTGCATACCATCCGCAGACCAACGGACTGACCGAGCGCCTGAACAAAACCATCGCCGATATGCTCGCCATGTATTTCGATGCGGAACACAAAACCTGGGATGTCATCCTGCGTTACGTCGTCTTCGCCTACAACACCGAGGTGCAGAAGACAACCCAGATGACGCCTTTTAGGCTCGTCCATGACAGGGAGGCCACGACCACGCTAGACGCCATGCTGCCCAACGTTACAGAAGAAGAGAACGTCGACGTTTCCGCCTACCTTCAACGCGCAGAAGCAGCTCGAAGGCTTGCCTGATTACGGATCAAAGATCAGCAGGGGTCCGACGCCAGACGCTACAACCTACGAAGACGCAACGCGGAATACAAGCCAGGAGACCAAGTCTGGGTGTGGACGCCCATTCGCCGCCGTGGATTGAGTGGAAAGGTTTTGCGCCGCTATTTCGGCCCGTACAAGGTTCTTCGTCGGCTTGGTGAACTGGATTATGAAGTCATCCCTGACGCAATGACTGCATTCCAGCGACGCCGCGTACGACCAGAAGTTGTCCATGTAGTCCGTCTGAAGCCGTATTATGCGCGCTAAATTTCCATACTCTATATTCGCAAGATCCGTTTTATCTCTTACTGCCCTCATTATTTGTTTTAATGCCTCGGGTCGATGCTTCTTTGAGACGCAAGCATACAAGACTGCAAAGCAACAACAGCTATCTACTGCCCGTGCAGACCTGCCCTGAATCAAACCTCTTGGTTTCAGCTTACGGAACCCCCTTCGTCCTTTTGTGCTGAGCTCGTTGCAGTTCAAGAAGCACTCTGCTCTGTGGCCGACTTAACTATGCTCCCTGCGGCCCCGTTGTCATCCGCACTGGCGCCCTTCAAGTTGTCCGGTTGCTACGACGTTTTAGCCGCTGTCCCACGATATGCCACGACATCCACCGGCTCGCGGCACGCATCCCACAGGCAGTACGTATTGAGTGGGTCCCACGGGATCTGCTGACCTATCAAAGGCTGCCAGATTTAGCGACCCGCCTTGCGAATCTAAACTAATCACCGCCTCGGCTCCTTCTTTTGGACAATTTTGCCCTCCTTTCATCAAGAAAGGAACTCCTCCGGCGCCGCACACGTGCTCTCATCCCTCCGTGTGCGGTAACTCTCCCCCGCGGTCTTTCCCGTGCAGAGGAGGCTGCGCTTAGGAGGATCCGGATCTGGGTTGCCCTCACACCAGCCATAACTCGGAAGTGGCCTCAGTACCGAGAAATGTTTCCTCGGCCAGGGTGTCCGGTATGTAAACACGAGGACATTGAAGCCGACATTCATCACTTACTGTGGGACTGCCCAGCTCTCAAGCCTACAAGGATCCGGAACCTGATGGTGGCAGGTCTTTCACCAAGCAATCCTTCTTCATACATTGCCTGGACGCAGGGACCGTACCAACGTTCTCTACTGGACTTCATCAAATCAGATAACCTTTTCCATTCATTTTGATCATTCATCACACCTTCACCCATCATTGATGCCCTGGGGCAATAAATCTCGCTTTCAAAAAAAAAAAAATCTGCTGCCACGCAACTTTATCTCTTTTTTTTTTCAAAAATTATAAAGCGCACTTAGGACAACAGACAAGAGAGACCAAACCACACAAGCGCTTACTCGCAACTGCGCGTAAGCGCTTGTGTCGTTTGGTCTCTCTTGTCTGTTGTCCTAAGTGCGCTTTATAATTTTTGAAAATGAAAAACCAACTAGCTCAGATGTCAATTCTGCTTTATCTCTTTGTTTGCGACGAAAGACACTACTAGACTTATCTCGATTGATCGCAGCCTGGCAGCGCTGATTGTAAGTCGTTCCGGAATGTTCTAGTAACTTTGCACGTTTTATCTCGAAAGTTCGCTATCAGCTTTAAATTGAGCACGGTCTTCAGCGGCGGGCATTCTGTTCGACGACAGCCGAACACGGTTGTCGCTTCGCTGCAGCCGAGTGATTCAGTCTATTTTGGGTGCAAGTCAGCCCAATAAACAGATTTATTTTAGAAGACCTTTTGTCTGTCTTCATCGCTGCTTCGGCTGCCGTCACCACTACCTACGTGACAATATGTTACATAATGTGGCATGCGCAAAAATAGACCAACTGAAGCCTTGTAGCCTGTCGGCCTTCTCACGCGCTTCAGCAACTTCGCGTTTCCAATACGGCACACTGTCGCGATAATCCTCCAGCGGCACTCCCAAATATTTTGCTGGGTTACTGTCCAAGGCATGTTCGCGAAAATATTTTTGGTTGTGGGCCAATCGCCGCGCCAGAATCCCAAACATTTAGCCCAGTTCACAGCACTCCCACACACAAAACAAAAGTTCTTCACAGTTTCAACCACAACACGAACGCTTTCGTAGTCAGCACAAAATACGGCAATGTCATCTGCATACGCGAGAACCCGGACCTCGGCCGCAGGCAGACGAAAACCATGAATACTGCTGCTTTGAATTATGCTCAAACAAAAGGGTTCAATATACAAACAAAATAGCAATGGTGACAGTGGGCAACCTTGACGCACAGAGCGTTGCGCTCGGATGCGCGCACCCACCACTTTATTCAGTATCAATCGCGTCGTGCATCCCCTGTACGCCATGGCTATGCCCTGGCAAATGAATGGTCCGACATTCACGTGCTCTAACAGAGAGAACAAGAGGTCATGTGGCACCCTGTCAAAGGCTTTTTCTAGATCAAGCTGGAGCATTGCGATGCTTTCATGCATGACTTCGCAACACTCGTGCACAGACCGGGCTGTGTGGATGTTGGTATATATGGTGCGACATTTAATACCAAAGGTCTAATGTGGCCCTACTAATTCTAGCGTTACAGTTTGGAGTCGTTTAGCCAGAATATTTTGTGAACATCTCATAATCTACATTCGTCAGTGATATTGGTCGGTAAGCGGTAACTTGCCGCAGTTAAGTGTCATCGCTGCTTTTTGGTTTAATATTGTGTGGGCTGTTAGAAATGACGAGGGAATCATATCATTGTCATAAGCCTCATTAAAAAACGCAGCCAGAACTTGTGCGAAATCATTCTCAAATGCCTTATAGAGCGATGCTACTAGCCCATCTGGTCCCGCAGACTTTCCAGGGTTGAGGTCTTGTATTGCTTTCCGCACTTCTTCGGTTGAAAAAACCACTTCTAACCGTTATTTCGTTTCATCACTAAGCATCGGCAATAATTACAGAAAATGGGCTTTAAAGTCTTCAGGTCTTTCTTTCGTGTAACCAAAAATCCCACTATAGTATTAATAAAAGGCCCTCTCTATATTTGCTTTATCGGAGTAAATTAAATTACACCTTTCCACTCTATTTTCAGTATGCCATTCTTGTGGGCATCCTATTTTCCAAGCCGAGAGCTCGTTTCGTGGGAATTTCGCCCGATATCAGGCGCAGTGCCCTCGCCCTCACGATCGCTCCTTGATACCGCTCCGTATCTATCGCCTCTAGCTTCCCCTTAACGGAGCGAATTTCTTCGATGCATGCTCCTGGCTGCTTTCCCTCTTGCGCTGTCCAGAACCTCGTCATCTATAAGCACATTTTCCTTCACTCTTTTTTTTTTGCTTTATATCGCACGATCGTTTAGTAGCTGTCATTTTCATTGCCTTCTTCAATGTTTCCCACTTCACTCCTAGAATTTTATTGTCCTCGATTTGCAGTTCGCGTATCACCGACGCTGCACGTTCCGTAAAGATATCATCTTTCAGCAGCTTCTCATTAAGTTTCCAGTTTCCCCACACGAATTTGCTTTTCGTTCCTTTTCTTTTCTCAACATGGAAGACAACAAGACAACTGTCACTAAACGGCACTGGTTGTACGAAGTATTTGGCGCAGAATGGTATCAGTTCGGCAGATATGTACGCCCGATCCAAACGTGCGTGGCTCGTTCCCTGGAAATGGGCAAAACGAACGCCGGAACCACACCCGAGACATTCGCCAACATCTTCGAGATGTCAGCGATCCCTTAAGTCACTCAAACAGGCAGTACTCGCATCACTATGGGGAGTCGAACTGGTCTTGTCGCGTGCCATGCATACGCAGTTGAAATCGCCAAGACAGACGACCGGACGGTCTGTATTAAAATAGTTTCCACCTGTCTCAAAAAGTTTTCGCCTCCATTCCACGCTAGTGCGCGCGTAAATACAGATGACGCACCATTCCAGACCAGCAGATGTCATGTCACAGAGAATCCAACGACTGAAAATGCAAGCCTGAACCCTTTCCACAATCGCTCCCAGAGACTAGCGGATCAAAAGCATGCACCCTGCCGCAGTACCCACCGCATGACATACGCAAACATCTTGTCGGCTGCTGAACGGATGCACCATACTGTCGGTCTGGTCTTGACTCTCGATTTTGGTTTCTTGTACCACTACAATATCCAATTCCTGCTCTGTCACGGGTCGTAACAGCTGATTTTTCTTCCTGCTGGATGAAAGACCTCTGACATTGAGCATGGCTACGACGAGGTGTCTTTCAAAAGCCGCCATCGCTTAGCAAGACCTAACCTTTGTACGCACTAACCTTTGTACGCACAACGTCGCGCTGTGTAGTGTCGTGCCGCCATTATTAGGACTTGAGTTGTCGCGAGGAAGCGGCGACGATGCTTGCCCGCTGGTGACACGCTGCTTTTTCGCCTCGCCGGCGTCCCGCTGGCTTTGTAGCAGACGTTGCCTTTGCTCTGGGCTCTTTGCATCGACGTCGTCGCGGCGCCGTTTAGCAGCAGCAAAGTCGACCTCCATACTTTCCACGCTGCCTTTCAGCGGGGCATGGGATATCCTGCGGTTGCTCGGTAATCTCGTTCGTGACTGCCGACTCGGGTGGGCTGAGCGTTGGTTCAGCAGTCGGTGGCGTGTCGTTTTCCTTGTCGTCGCGCTTCAATGCAGCCGTTACGGTTTCGACCACTGGGTTGGAGGCGGCCTGCTCAGCTTCATCCTCGTCCATATGCAGGTCACTGTTTTCGCCGAGTGTTCCTCGCCCAACCGTGCGGGCGTACGACTTCATGCATTCATCCTCTTTGTTCCCGCACGCGTGGCACTGGCTACACTTGGATACCTTGCAGTCACGCCTGATGTGGCCTGTGTTGCGGCAGCGGACACAAATCGGCGTACGGCCAGGCACGACTACTAACACTGTCCCATTTCCGGTACGCATCTGATGGGGTAGGCGCTCGAGGCTTGCACCTTCTCGTAGAGCCAGCCGCACAACCCGAGTAGTCGAGTTAGCATTTTCAAAACTGCCTGTCATCCATCTATCGCTCGAGACTTCTTTCACTTCGCCGTACTCAGCGAACGCCCGCCTCAGAGTTTCGTTGCTCAGGTTGAAGGCGCACCAATGCACCTTCAGCCGCACTTCGTGCCTTTCAGGGTCAAAAACTACGCAAGTCTTCCCTTTAACAGTGATATGCCTTGTGTCGAGCAGATTTTCTTGGCCTCTTCGCTGCGGAAGTTTACTACCCACACGTGCGACATATAGTATGCTCCGATACCGAACACCTGTTCGACGACGCCGGATTCTTTCATCGGCTGGCGGAAATCTTCAATCCTGTAAGGCCTTCCAGCGGTGTCGCAGTGAAGCACAACCATTGTTTTCAGTCCTTCTCCGGTAGGCAGGGGCGGCAGAACAGTCCTGTAGTCTTTCAAACTGTCCAAAAACGATTTTCCGCAGCCAGCATCGGCCGCTATCGCAGCTCGCGAAGATCCAGGTATTCTGCGCACTTTCACCACCGTGGCCGGAAGCAACCACTCCGCCATGACGGCTTTTTTTCTTTATTGCATGGAAATAGTGCCGAAAAGAAAAGTCTAAGCACGCTTACGCCAAAAACACCAGGCCACCTTACCCCTGCATGACCCCTTCTTCCAAAACATCAAAAGTCTGGGAAGCACACACATGCGCCCAGTTAGGAGAGCCAGTTAGACGGCTCTTGCAGGGCAGCATATACTTCCCTCACCAAAGTGCATTGTTCAAGAAACAAAGATTTAGACGACCGTGGCGATTCGGCGTGGTGGTACATCATGCGGCTCTTCCGGAGACTAAATAGCCCCAGCAACATAAATAGATCATATGGCACAACACAGTTTTTCTCCACAGGCAAAGAACGGATACTGTAGGGTATGATGTCAATGTCCTTCTTAATTGTTCGTTCTAAAATGTTCCAGAAGAATATAGCATCAATGCACAGAACAAAACAATGGTCAAATGTCTCTGGTGTATTGATCTGGCGGCAATTCACCGTCCATGGCGCAAGGATCTCCTTATCATGAAGCCATGTCTTCATAGGCAGCGTGGATGTGTGCAATTCAAAGAAGAATGTTTTTGAGGCAGAAGAAATGCATATTCGCCGAACACGTTTTAAAACACTGATGTCAAGGAACTCCAGAAAAGGTTGCCGATAAAACGGTGCAGGGAACAAATACTCTCTGAGTGCGTGAGTCATCTGTCTTCTGGAGAGTCTGTGCAGGTAGTCTAAAGAAAAGCGCACAGAAAAGAAGTTGAAGGCGTCAGCAACTTCCTTAAGGGATCCCTATAAAGACTTTTCACGATTGTGTCCCGTCGTTGCGAATAGGAAAGGAAAATTAGCACTCATAAGCCCAATAAGCACAGCTACTAAAAAAAAGGTGGTTTGAATATTTGAAAAAGAAAAAAAAACGCGACACAAGCTGATGCACGAATAAGTGAACAAGGCCGATTCCACCAGACTCTAGAGAAAGAAATAGGTTATCGCGACGCATGGGTTCCCATTGGGAACGCCATACAAATGTAGCAAATATTCTGGGCATCACCTGCACTTTCATCCTCGCACAGTGGAGAACTTGCAACACATAGGCAAGTTCTGCAAATAAAAAAGTTGCAGACGAGCCCGAGCAAACACTGACAGTTCCCTACCCATCCAAGCCTGGGTTCGTCGCCTCATGGAGACTATCTGTGAATCCCAGTAGGCGCCACTGTTGCGAATGTGGTGAAGAGGAACCCCTAGGAAGTGAAAGGGCTCGCAGTCCCAGCTTTTGCCACCATAATGACTTGGCGTTGTACCCCAATAGCCCAACCAAAACCCCTTGAATTTATCTTGATTAAGAGCCGCACCTGATACCTTACAAAACTGTTCAGTCAACTGCAGTGCTTCAAGCACACTCTTTTTGTGAGAACAAAAGAGGGCGACATCATCTGCCTAGACTAAAATATTAATTTCACACTACGTCAGGGAGAAACCGCGGCAAGCTGTGCAGTTAATAATTCTGAGGCAAATGGGTTCAAGATATAGGGCAAACAACAAAAGCGATAATAGACAGCCTTGGCAAACAGATAATTTCAATGAAATAGGTGTGGTTAGCTTTTGGTTAACAATTAGCCCTGTATAGGACTCCTTTTAGCAGTCTTATGCCCCCAAGCAAAACGTCTGCAATGTTTGCATGTTCTAACACCGCAAACAAGAAATCGTGACGAACTTTATCGAAGGCCTTGGCAAGGTCAATCTGAATTAGAGCTATTTGTCCGATCTCATCTGATAGTGTCTCCACTACTGAACGTGCAATATGAATATGGGTTTGGATGCTGCGGCCTCTGACATCACAGACCTGATGCATGCATATTAAGTGAGCGACAACTAGCTGCAGACGATTGCAAAGAACCTTTGCAAAAAGTTTGTAATCTGCATTACAGAGGGAAATTGTACAATATCGCTCAACTGTTTTCTACCCATTGGAATCTGTGCTTTTTTTTTAATTAATGTAGTATGCCCAGAATAGAACTAATCCGCCACGACGGCTCGATGTTTAACCGTGAATAAAAGCGCAAAATAAATAAGCGCAAGGTATCGGACATAAGGAAGTTTAATATGGAGAGAATCGAGCATGCTCTAAAGAAACGGAGGTATTCTAAAACTGGTGAAGAGGAAACTAGGCATAGGGAAAACCAGATTTATGCGTTAAGAGACAAGGAGGGCAATATCATTAGCAATATGGATAAGATAGTTAAAGTAGCCGAATGAGGTGGAGCGCACATGGCAGGTTCTCTTAGATCGTGAATAGCAGGTTACCAATATTGCTCAAGTGAAAAGTATACATTGCTGTATCCTAACCTTACTCACCTACGGGGCAGAAACGTGGAGTCTAGCGAAAAGGGTTCATTTTTAGTTAAGGACAGCACAGCGAGCCATGGAAAGGAAAATTATAGATGTAACATTAAGAGACCGGAAACGGGCAGAGTGGGTGAGGGAACAAACGCGTGTTAATGACATCCTAGTCGAAATCAAGAGGAAGAAATGGGCTTGAACAAGGCATGTACTGAGAACGCAAGATAAGCGCTGGTCCTTAAGGGTAACGGAGTGGATTCCAAGAGAAGGCAAGCGTAGCGGGGGGCGGCCGAAGGTTAGGTTGGCGGATGAGATTAGGAAGTTTGCAGGCATAGGGTGGGCGCAGCTGGCAAAGGACAGGGCTAATTGGAGAGACGTGGGAGAGGTATAGCACTTCAGTAAAACACTCTCCGGGGCATGTTGGTTCATAGCTAACAAGAATAAAAGCGCAACAACACGACACAGAGAAGGAGGAAACCGACAGGATAGCGCCTGTCCTGTCGGTTTCCTCCTTCTTTGTGTCGTGTTGTTGCGCTTTTATTCTTGTGAGGTATAGCAGGGCTAGGCCATCAGCAATTTTTTTCTGTGTCGCGTTTAAATGTGCAATAAATTCATAAGTTGTTTGCTGCGTTTATCTGGAGTTGTTCGGAGAGGATTAAAAGAATGTTTCGATCTGTTCAAGATGGCGCTTTTGGTCTCGCACATTTGTTTGTCCACCAGCTTGTGTCACGTTTTATGTTTATGACGGATCAGAACGACACCTTTTTGCATTCCATGATACAAGTTCGTCTGAGCTGTGCGCTGCCAGATTGTATAGTGTCTACTGTGAGATTGTCGACTTATGGTGCTAGAGGTTACTTCAGAGAAGTTGTGGACTCTGTGCGATTCCTTAAGGTTCGGTTTTCACTGCAGTAGTGTAGCGCCGTAAAGAGGAAAAAACTGTACACAGATCTGATAGACATAATAATGCCCATGCCTCTGTACCGTAAAATAAATTCTGGAGGCCCAAGGTGTTACGTTTCGAAATATTCTGAGCTTCGAGACAGTCAGTTTCGGATAGACATCCGCTGGTCTGGGAAAATTCCTCCCGGCTGCCCCCACTGGTTCGCGGTGCTCTTACGTTTCCAATTCTTATGTGCATCGAGAGAGCGCCTTGAGAGGCTCGTCCGCTGCGCAGCAGAGTTCATCACGGACATTCACTCCAGCCACAGCGGCATGTTATCGCGGGTCGGAGGCGACGGCGTGTGCCGGTGCTCTGTGTGATTCACGGTGGACATGGCCGAAGTTCTTTACAGCGAGCCACGGCGCCTGTGTACGCGCCGCTCTGACCAGGCGTCTCCTCTTCCCCTTTCCGGAACTCTGTGCGCGAGTGCTGCTTCGACATTCTGTTCTCACGGAGAGCTGTGTTGCCGGTGTCTTGCTTTCGCCGCCATTTGAGTCGCGTTCCGTGCTCGTCATCACTGCTGCAGGAACAGCCTGGACGCCGGAAGTGGCGAGAGTGTGTCGGGGACGTCCTGGTGGGTGGTTCACAAAGAAAGTGCACGTGACCCAAACGATAGTGATTGGACGTTTTACATTAAACTAAATTCCCCTACTAGGGACCTGGGGACAGGAGACCCCTTTAAAACGAGCCGCAGTGCTCATTGTGAGGACCGAAATCTCTTTGATCACCATGTAAATAAATCTCTGTTAAGTCTCTCCATTGCTCGACTCGTCTCTGCATCAGCGTCAAACACGATGCCCGAGTGCCTCCTGCCTGATTTCTGACCCGGCTCTTCGCTACCCGTTGAGTCCGATATCAGAACAGACGCAACCCAACAAGGGCCAGATGTTCTTAAAAGAATGAAAAAGATGCCAGTTAAGGCAAGCACAGAAACATTGTTTTTCAAACTACACACGATTACTCTGCCGGTTAACATGTGGCTAAAACGGGACACAAGCTGGCGGACAAACAAATGTGCGAGACCAAGACTGCCATCTTGAACAGGTCGAAGCAAATTGGTTCTTATAACCCTATCCCAACTTGATTCGGCCACGACTTCGATATAGATTACGCTCACTCGTCATCTCTCCTTCAACGATGCGAGAGGGGGCAAAATAAAACACAACAACCTTTCCCGCAGTCGACAGGATTCGAACCTGTGCAAGGAGACCTCCCCCCCCCCCTCGGACCCAGTGACCTCGGAGGACCAGTCGTCCCTGCCCCGGCGCCAGGCCTGCTGCCTTGATGTCCAGGGCCCGATGACCATGACCCTCCCTCTTCCTGCGACGCGCCCCACGAAGGCGCAATGCTTCTACTTTATCGTGCCGGAGCCTGTTCCGGCGGATGACCTCATCGACGCCGTCGAGGCGATCGTCTGTGTTGGGGGGCTGCAGTACCTGCAGTACCTCGGCGGAACAAAGCTGCTTTGTGCCATGAGCTCAATGGCTCAGGTGACGAAAATAGCAGCGGCGGGGAGCATTCTCGTCGCTAGAAAGCAAGTGCCGCTGATGCAGATGGCCGCGCCAGTGGTGTACGTGACAGCGTTCCGTCTACCACGAACAGTCTCGGACGACGCCCTGGCTGCTGCCCTTGGCGCCTACGGGAAGGTGCGAGTGGTGTTGGAGCCCGTCTTCAAGAGCCGGGGCTGCATCCGGAACAGGTGCCGCACTGTAAACCTCGAGATTCAGCGGGCGCCGCTGAACTTCGTCACCGTCGCGGGCCGCCGTGCGATGCTGGAGTATCGTGGCATGAAGCGGGTGTGCTCGCGGTGCTGAGGAGAGGGTCGCTTGGGCGACGCCTGCACTGCCACGCGGTGCGCTCGTTGCGGCGCGTATGGCCGCGAGACGGAGACCTACCAGGCGGCTTGCAAGCGCTGCGGGGGACAGCACGCGACCTCTGACTGTGTGCAGCCCCACTCGTACGCCGCTGCCGGCTCCAGCACGGCTGCAGGCGAGGCATGTGCTAGCTGCGGCGAGCCCACTGCTCAACGAGAAGAGACCGCGGCGTGCTCCGCTGAAGAGGAGCCGAGTGACTCCTCGGCGCTCCAGATCGAGGCGGAGTCCGAAGGCGCGTACGACACTGAGAAGTCGGTCTCGCCGGACTCGAAGGCGCCGCTGCTCGAGTCGCCCCTGGCGGAGCCTCCGAGCCTGGAGGTCTCCCTCTTCGACGCGCCGATATAGTGTTCAGCGCCGACAGCGGCGCAGCAGCAGGACGCTGAGGCGGGTGCTGAGTCGCCCGCGACGTCTTCCTCCGACGCTGCCCCGCCCACGCCCGTCAAGGGCAGCGAGAGCAACGACAGCGTTAGCCTAGGGTAGCAGGCGCACATCCCGGTCGTCTGCCCCCGCGCACCCCGTGCGCCGCGAAGATGGTTCGGGCTGGCGTGCGCAAGGTCATGAACCTGGAAGAGTCTAAGCGCCAGCACTCGTGGTCTGTTGTAGGCGCTTCGTCATCGGCCGATCCGGCCCCAAAGAAGGTGAGGACGGCGGACGAGGAGATCGCCCTCGTGGACGTCTCCGAAGACGCCTAGTCTTATCATTAGACTAGCAACTCGGGCCGTACCGGCCCCCAAACTTCCTCCTTGCCCGCTCGTCGGTGGCCCGGGTGCCTCAATTCCGGCGCTCAGTTGGCGCCGTTTTTTATCGACGCGCTGGCTCTGTCGGCGCAGCTGACGAACGAAGGACGGGGCTTGTGCGGGGAAAAGTGTCTGTGCGCGTGTGACTGTGTGTTTCTTCCGCAGCCGCGAGCATCGGCCGGACGTACGTTTTCACCACGCAGGCGTTTGCACCGCGTGGCATCGACGTCCCGTCGCCACGGGGTCGCCAGCCATGACGCCAGCGGGGCCCACGACGCCTCCCAAGCGCCCATCTACTGCGCCGGTGTTTCACCGCACCCACAGTCGGTACCCGCAGAACTGTACCGTGAGTCCGTCACAGTTTTGTTTTGTTCTCTTGATTGGTTCTCTAGGTTTGTCGCATTGTTTTACTCTCCCGGTTCATGATGGCGGCGTTTCGTTTCGCTTTTTTTAACGTCCAGAGTTTTTGCTCTCCCAATAAGCAACGGGAGGTGCTTCCCGTTGCATTATCGTTCAGCATGGATGCTTTGTTTCTGCAGGAGTGCATTTTCCGCACCTCTGCATATGTCATTTCTTTTCGTTTGCGTTTTCGTTGTGATGCATTCTTTTCGTTGACGGACTCGAGGTGTTGCGGCGTGGGTGTTGGTTTCTTGAACTCGGCCTTTCGCGCAAGAGCGCATTGCACGTTCGGGCATGACGGTCGAGTGATAGTGGTTGACCTGCTCAGTGGGCGACGGACCCGTTTTGTCAAAGTTTAAGCGCCGGTCACGCTTTCGTTGACGAACGTGTTCTTCCGCTCGCTGACGTCCCACTTTCTCGCGCCGATGCCCCACGTTTTCCTGGGAGACTTTAGTTGCGTACTTGACTCGGCACGCGATATCCGGGGACCAAGAGAGGGAGCATCACTCTATTACGCCAAGGAATTGGGTAAACGTATTCGCCAGCTCTCCCTCTCAGATGCTTGGGTCGCGCTTCGTGGCGATCGCTTCGAGGGTACTCGCGTGAGTAGGCATAGTGCGAGCAGGATAGATCGGGTATACCTTCCTCCCACTCCAGTGCCGCGCTTAGTATCCAACGAGATGCTCCCTCTTCCGACTGGCTTGCGCGCTTTGAGCGATCACGTTCCCTTCTCGGTCGCCTTACGGGGCAAACCGGGTCGTGCCAATGTGTCCAGCGCGTGGCGCGTGGGCGTATCACTCCTGCACAATCCCCGCAGTATTGCAGATATCTGTGCTGAATTGGTCGTAGGCATTATAGCTTTGGAGGAGTGCTTCAGCCCTGTTTTGCTCCTGCCTTTTCACATAAGCAGATCAACAAAACTATAGCTCTATATTTCTAGCTTCGCGTTTCGATGTATAGCCTCTGCACCGTATACCCATGTAAAAGTTTGTTTCCCAATTCTGATCTTTCCAAGTTCTTAGACTTCTCGCTAGCAGACTACCTACACTAAATACCCTTCTACGTCTTCTTTGGAGTGCTGTGATTAGAATCAATTTGCAACGCTGCCGCTTAATTTTGCAGTAATTTGTTATCAAAAACGAAACCAAAGCGGCCCTCGTGCTTGCAAGTATGCTGGCCTGGAAGCAGTGTTGCAGAGCTAAAGCATGTTAGACGCAGAGTTAGCTATCTTGGATTCGAGGAACCGAAACTATGCGGTAATTTCGTCCCCTGACGTCATTCTCACATAGTTCCACCCGTATCCATCATATTGCACCGAGACGTCATCATTGACAAGCGGCTTGTGGTTGTTTCTACAATCCTATTGTAAATGGCGATGCAAGTGTCCATGCGAGATGTGATATTTTCTAGTTGCTGCCACAGATGGCGGTTTGATCTCAGGGTGGTGGAAGGCCCCACGAAATCTTCAAACGTGATGAGTAAGAGCTTACGCTCTTAAAAACCTATATTAAAGAGAACATGGCATGCGCAAGAGTGGGGCTATAGTTACACAGAGGTACATTGAAGGTGCGAGCATGGAGAAGAGCGGTAGTGAGTTACCGGAATACTGGCCTCCGTTCGCAGCGAAATACTCATCGTGGTATGTGCAGTGAGTCTGCATAAAGAAACCAGGCTCCTTTTGGGAAGGCAGCTGAAAAAAAAATCAGCAGAGGGCACTTTTTATACAGTGCCCAAGGAAAGTAACCTATGTCAGGGAACATTGCACGCATCAGAGAAGAGTAGAACAGTTCCAGAAAATGAAAAATTTATGAATGCAGCGAACAAATAATGCACACCCGGCGAAAGAGATTAAGAAGGAAAATAAGAAAAAGGAAGCGAAGGAAGGGGAAGTAAGAAGGAAACAATGAAAATATGAAAGAGAAAACGAACGAAGAAATAAATAAAAAGGGAACGGAAAACTAAAACGCTGAATGCAAAATGCTAGGAAAGAAGATATAAAACTTCAGGCAAAGGTTGACAGGAATAATGAATGAAGTGGGATAGAAAGGGGAAGCGAAAGTAAGAAATAAGAAGGGAATGAAAGGGAAACAGAGGAAAAAGCAGATGGCTACCCACGTAGCGAGTAATTGGCATGCGTGGTCTTCAGTGCGGCTATTTAGTCACGTAGGTGTATCCGTGCAGTTGAGTTTTCGGGCACAGCTCTTTTTTTTAAAAGATGGATTATTGGTGTCTTCAGTGCGAGCCCCGCAGTTGAGTGCACGGGCACGGGTATACCTTTCTAAAAGATGGAGCATGCTAAACAGCAGCCCACCCGGACCTTTTTATCTGTAAACAGGAAAAATTAAGCAAATACAGTCATATCAGAATTTGGCATATACATTATATTTGATGAATTCCAGGCACTTAAAAGAAAAGTGATTGAACTGAATGTTGTGTGCTTGCTTTAGCAGTTTCATGGCGATGACCGATGCTTAACTGACTTCAGGAGCACTTCCATTGTGCTTGCTTGTAAATTGGCATGGCGTTCACTTCTTCTGTGCTGGTGCTTTCTGCCGCTTTATTCGATGTTCGAATTTGTAGCGGCCGAGCCAATGCCGTTGCTTGACCTCTTGCCTTACATGCTCATATCTTCCGCCATACTTGCTGCTCACATGGAACGTAATCATTGCCAGTAAAATGGACCACCCTGAACACAGATCTTTTCACCTTGTCTGACTGGACACCACCTTATTATAGGCGTTCTTAGCAACTCCTGCTCGATTCCGAGTCGCAACGGTGAAAGTACCACCCCCCAAAGATTGGAAATGGCTTAACTTGGCTAATGCTTGAATTCAGCGAAAATCAAGCACGCTTGCTAAACGTCTGAGGCTCGTTCATGGAAGCTTGCGATAGCCGTTATACCCAGACGACCACGTGGCTGTGACGTGGTATCACATGGTCTATGACACCCCCATAGGATATCACGTGACTTAACATCACCCCATCGAATGTTCTTAAGGTCAAAGGTCAACCCAAATGCCACCAATGTCAAAGGTCGAACGTCAGAGGTCAATTCAAGGTCAAAAATTAAGGTCAACTAATTGTCTTCGGTCAAGGTCAGGGGTTCAAGGGTTCGACACCATACCTTTACCACATAGGCTCATACACGGCAAACGTAGTTGGACTGAAGGTTGTTCAAGGTTATTCTCCGGCCTACGCGACGACTGCTTTACCTAGCATAATGAAGCTTTTCGCTTCAAAACAATGCATCCAGAGTGTCCGGAGGCTGATCCAGCTCTAAAGCGGAATGGGGCCACACTGAAGGCTATAGAATACCAAGCAGAATTTATCTGTGTTTTAGGCACTTTTTTGATAGGATTCCCTTAAAAAATGAATCACGGTAGTCGCAAGACGGACAAAGTTGACGTGGCATTTCCGCCAGGTCGTAACATTTTCGGTTGCTTTCGTACTTCCTGCAGCGTCTCCTGCTGTCACATAGCCCTTCCAATTTGTTATTCCCTTGCGCTTTTCTTTAGACACGAGGGGAGATGAGCGAGACCGAATTTTTTGCATCTCAAGATCAGTATTTCTGCCATGTTGACCATTGTGATCGGGATTGCTAGCTCTGGCAGGAGACAAATTTTCTCAACATACGCAGTTCGAATGACAGGCGAGAAATTTCATTTCATTTCATTTTTATTTCCATGGAGACCACCTCTAGGGGGTTTTACATAAGGGTTAACACGAGGAAGCAAACATTTTTCATGATGACAGGTGGGATGTAATTTTTTCTAGGAAGGTTGATGGACAGGTTATGGCTGCAATTTCATGGGGACGGTCGTTCCAGTCGCTTGCTGTTCGGAGGAAAAATGACTTGGAAAATGGAGTCGTACGGGCACGTTGGCGTGAAACTCTCAGTGGATTACCAAAGCGGTAAGATGTGCGTGATGGCGGTGCGCAGATGTATGGCTGCTGTTCGAGCTGGGAATAATAAAATTTGTGAAACAGGCACAGGCTAGAACTACGGCGACGGCGGGAAAGACTGCATAATTGGGACTGTAGCTTGAGAGATGAAACACTAATATAGGATGAGTGTGAGTGGTGAATGAAACAGGCGGCTCTGTTTTGCACGGCCTCTAATGAATCAATGAGGTAAGCTTGCTGTGGATTCCAGATGGCGGATGCGTGCCCAAGTTTTGGCCATTTTGAGGGGCGTCGTGAAGATGACGTTTAAGAAAGCCCAGTTTTTTATTCGCAGATGATATTAGTTTGGTACGTGCTCGCTCCATGATAAGTCATTACTGATAGTGATGCCGAGGTAAGTATAGGACAAGTTCGACAGGAGAATAAGAAATCTTACAAGTAAATAAATGCGGGTTGCGACGACGATGGAAATACATGAGCTTGCACTTATTGGGATTAAGAATCATCAACCAGCGATTGCACCATGACTGAATGAGGTTAAGATAGTGCTGGAGAGATTCTTGATCAGCGGTATTAGTAATTGGGGCATAAATAGCGCAATCGTCGGTGAACAGACGGACATGACGTGATAAATTTTCTGGCAGATCGTTAATATAAATTAAAAATATGAGTGGGCCAAGGACAGTTCCCTGAGGAACGCCCGATGTTACCGGTAAACGGTTAGAGGAGTAGTTAATAGTAACGGACCTTGAACGATGTGTGAGGAATTCTTTTAACAATGCAATAATTTCTCGATGCAAGTTTAGCCTAGAAAGTCTTAAGAGTAGACGTTGATCAGGTACCGTATCGAATGCTTTGGCTAAGTCTAAAAAGATGGCGTCAGTTTGTAAGTTAGTATCAAGGTTGAAATGAAGATCGTGAAGAAAGATGGCAAGCTGTGTCTCGCACGATAAGCCTTGTCTAAATCCATGTTGGGAAGGAGTGAAAAAATTTATAGAGTCTAGATGCTGCATTATCTGGAAGTAGATGACGTGCTTCATGAGTTTACAAAGGATGCTAGTCAGGGAAATGGGGCGATAGTGGAGTGGAGAGTCTCTGTTACCTGATTTGAAAGCAGGAGCGAACTTCCCTATTTTCCAGTCTTCCGGGATGATACCTGTGGCGAGTGACTGAGAAAATAATAAGCTCGAAAACTTGAATGAAATGTCATTGGTGTTTTTCAGAAACTTTGTGTTAATTTCGTCGATTCCGGCTGACGATGGAATTCTTAATTTGTCCATTGCGTACGAAATTCTATTTGGATTAAAAATGATGGCTGGCATTGCCAGGTCAGTAATAGAAGGTAGTGAAAGGAATGGAACTTCAGGTTCTTTCGTGAATACTGATGAAAAGATGATGATTATGGATTTTTATGGCGCAAGGGCAGCTATGGCCAAAGAGCGCCATGTCACAAGGTATTTTTTCTTTTTCTCAAGGTGGGGTCAGAGACCCATTTCCCAAGCATTCCACCCTAAATAAGCCGAGCACCAGACCAGGGGAAAGCTTGTACCCATTGTATCACCGGTGGGTACCCGGCGGCACTGGGGATCGAACCCCGCACCTCCCGCATACGAGGCGGATGCTCAACCACTTGGCCACCGCTGCGGTCACTGATGAAAAGGTAGTATTAAATATATCGGCACACTGAGCATCACTAACCGTCTCCGTTATCGTTAGTAAGGGTGATGTCGTGCGATTGCTGGGGATTTATCAGGTTTCAAAATTTTCTCGGGTTACTTGTTATTTTGGGTAAGTCGTTGTGAAGAAAGAAACGTTTCGCGCTTTTCACTGCTGCCAAGTACGCATTTTCTGCGCTGCAGTATTTTTCCCTTGCAGAAGAGCTGGGTCTAAGTTTCGCTGCACGGTACAACCGCTGCTTTTTATTTTTTTAGTCTTTTGAGTGTTTTGTTGAACCAAGGATTCTGGGAATCAGTGTTGACAGTGCACTTTGGAATATATCTCCTCGTTAGATCACTTATTTTGCGTTTGAAGATTGACCAGCTTTTGTCGGCTGTACGCTGATGGAAGTGAAGTTCAAAAGTCGATAAGAGGGAGTTTAATTCATTATTTATTGCTACGTATCAGCCCTATCGTAAAGCTTTATTGTTTTTTTAAACATTTTCCTTTGGACGGGAGTATTGTTAAATGAGGCGTGAATAACTTTGTGGTCACTGATTTCTCTCAGCTAAGTAATAGAAGCTAAGGTCTCAGGATGACTGGTTAGAATGAGATCAAGAATGTATTGTGAAGTCTCTGTGATGCGTGTTGGATCAGTTACTAGCTGTGAAAGATTAAAATTGAGACATACGTCGGCAAAGTCTCGAGGCTCTTGAGAAACAGTAACGTGAGGTTGGTGCCAGTTTATAGATGGGTAGTTAAAGTTACCGAGAAGAATAATTCGTGCGCTTAGATACCTAGTTGTTAATTGTAGCAAAACACTGTTAAACACAGGGGGAAAGTCAGGGCTATTATGTGGCGGTCGATAGCAGACGCCAATAAGGGTTGTTAGTGGCGCAGTGCGGTAAATGAGCCACATAATTTAAAGGTGGGATGTGATGTTGACAAGCGAGAATGGTAGTTCTTGATTAACGGCGACTAACCCCCCCCCCCTTCCCCCCTCGAGTACCCTCGCGGTGGTTACGAAAGAGGCGAAAATTTGGCAAATCATGCAGAACTTCAGAATCGCTGATGTTTTCGTTGAGCCATGTTTCTGTAAGTACAAGTATGTTGCTTCAGGACGACGATACAAGGTTAAATACAAGGTCGCGTTTGGGAAGGAAGCTGCGTATATTTGTGAAAATGACGGAAAGGGAAAGGTTAGTTCGGAAGTTGGTTCTAGGATGACAAGCTGGTAGAGCGCACTGTGGAGACCGGCGCCGAAAAGATATCTGCTATGCGATTTCCTTCACTGTGTTTGTCGTTTCGTCGAAGAAGTAGCGCTTGGGGCCGATATGAAGCGTCTTATAGCGAAGCGAGAATTTATCAGTCGTTTTTCTTGCAAATGCAACCAAGTGGTTTCGAATATTTTGAACGCGGCGGGAATAATCTTCGCCGACACTGAAATTCGTTCCTTTAAATTTGGGCCCTTTGGATAGAACACTTTCTTTGGTCTTGGATTATATGATTTTAACAATGATAGGGCATTTATGGTTTGGGGTATGACGGCCAAGCCGGTGGGTGCGCTCTATTTCTTTGGAATCCAAGGCCATTTCCAGGTGTTCTAAGAAATGATCAACGATGATCTTTTCAGACTCGGCATATGTTTCACGGGGGGATGAATCAGGCAGACCGTGGACAATTAGATTGTTCCTGCGGTAGCGGTTTTCAGAATTGTCAAGACGAAGCTGTAAATCTTGAACCAAAAGAGCTGTCTGGCTAGCAGTTGACTGAATGAATTCAACGTCGGATTTAACTGTAGACAGAGTCTGGAAATGCACTTCGTGTTCAGTGAGGCGGGTATTGAAATCGGATATCGTTCTGTCGGTTGAGAGCATACGTCCTTTTATATCTTGCACGTCAAAGGTTAGTGCTGCCTGACCATCAGACAGCTTTTTCAATTCAGCCAGGACGACATCTAATTTTTCAGATCCAGGGATAGTTTCAATGTCACCAGCAAGAAGTAATAACGACGGTACACTATGACAACATTCGGCACAAAAAGCGGTCAAACACTTCAGGCTCGGCAGCTGTATCAGGAAATAATTACTAGATCTTTTATAAGATAGACTGACCGGTTCACTAACCTGCATGATGAAGAAAGCCAGATTCGATAACTGTGCCGTGGCACAGCTGCCGAGCCCACAGATAGTGCGCGCTGATTGCCGGTCCTTTATAGGTGGCTCGCCGATTGACGTTGCTGCCGATAGTGTTTCCCAGTCGAAGTCGAGGGTCCAGTTTTTCACGTGGGAGAATGGGCAGAGTCTGTGATGGTGCTGATGAAGCGGTGGCTATCTTCGACAGCGCTCCAAGAAAACTCGGCTGGGGACCGGGAGGTGTCCAGGAGGGTCCGGGAGGCGTCGAAGAACACGGTAAGCAGAAGGCAAGCGGAGATATGAAAGGGCACCTGCATGATGAAGAAAGCCAGATTCTATAACTGTGCCGTTGCACAGCTGCCGAGCCCACCCAAATTCATTGAGCCAACCAAATTCATTGAGCCCACCAAATTGATTGAGGTGCGTACGTTGTTAGGCCCACAAGGCTCGAAATCACCCAGAACCACTGCCATTCATCAAGATACATAAAAATATCATTAATTGGAAGTATAGAGCTATCAGAAAGCGCAAAGGGGAACGTTGGAAAAGTATAGAAACAGAACGAGTTCTCATCACCGCTCATCCTTTAGCTATGCTCTTCTGTGTAAGCCGCCAGAATTGTTTTCTTAACTGCCTGCTGCCATGAAATCACCGAAATGAGTCTCCTAAATAAAATATCTCTAAATTTCTAATGCATTAGTGTCGAGGAAACATTTACAGAGGTACCGCTTGCACCTTAACCCTTAACGTTTCTTAATTTAATATATAAGTCACACTCAGGCAAAAAGTTACAGCTTTTTGTGAAGAATCTTCCTGCATCTGCATCGCCTCTTGGAGCTGATAGTACTGAAGTACCCTTCCTAGGAATTCTATCTGTCCTGTGAGGTTAATCGCCACACAAGGAAGGCCATTTCATTTAATCCATTTTTATAGAAAACGCACCCTTTAGACCCATTAAATGTGACGCAGATTTTCTAATCGATTTTTTGGCGGTTTGTAAAGCAAGTAATGAGTTAAACTGACAGAAAATGTTTATGTTCTTTATTTTGAGACCCTATTACACTGTTTAAAGGATTAAATGAAACAAAACATGCGATTGAAAGCGCTAGGCTAGTCGAAAGTACTGCAGCGGTGTTACTAGAAGCCAATATCTGTTCGCACGTTTTGCACAAAGCAGTCGTGACAGAACCTGAACTTAGCATCAGTACAAAGCGTAGATACCCAATTGTAGATTACAGGGTTTTGCAGGAGTTTCGAGATAATGTTTTACATAAAGTAGGAATTCATAGGCTGTGAGAGCATAGCTTATGTAAAGCGTCGCCACAGCGCTCGGAGATCGTTGGATGAGAAGATCTTGAAGAAGTAAAGGTGCAGAAGCTGTTTGAATTAGTGAAACCTATAGATTCTTTCTAATAATTGCACAAGAAGAAGTGCATACAACATTTCTCATTCAGTTTTAACATTAAAAACGTCTTCGGTATGGCTGGACTGATTAGATCTGCCGCGCAACCAAACCAGGAGCTGTCTATGCATTTCTTCAAGATTGTGTCCATACCTCCGTCCTTCGCAAGCTAGGGCTTCTAAAAAATATAGTGGCGTACCAAATGTCCCCCTTCTAGCTCGTACTGCACGATTAAGGAGTTAAGGCGCCTACCTCACTTTGCACTGTTAGGACTCCAGTTATGGCCATCGCCCCAACTGCCGTCTCAACGACACCACTGCGGACACACATCGAGGGAACGTTTCATGACGCCAGCCAAATAACCTCGTCAATCTTCCTGAGTCATGTTGATTTTCTGATGATTTTCTTGCGCTTTTCTGCGCAATTTCCAAAAAAAAAGTACAAATACAAGTCAGCTCTGATTTTGTGCTTTTCTTCCTGCCTCACATCCTTCATGCAATCTTTTCAGCATGCGATACCACATGACCACATGGCAATGCTTTCAGCTTTGACATAGAATGAAAGCCGCCGCGCTTCCTACTTCCTTCATGAAGCAGTGTATTCCACGTTGTTGATTAAACATTTTTCGGTTGCTAGAGGGGGTGCTTCACCGATGCCCGGATAGCATGCATGAAACTTAACTGCCGTTCAAAAGCTCGCGTAATGTAATTTTTAATCAGTTCTTAAATATTCTCTTTCAAGAAAGCGCAAGAACACAATATCATTCAGTTCCCTTCCTACTACAGTACTTTTACTCCCCAAGTTTGGAAATACAATACATTATAAAGTGAGTTGAGCACGCTCCTATCTGTATCACGGCTGCACTGAATTCTGTCCAGGCGCCGCGAATACCAGCACCCCATCTTGCGTGGTTCTATAAAAAAAGACGCCATTCTCAGCCATTTTTCAGGAAGAACGGTAAGAAGAGGGAGAAAAGGACATAACAGCCGACTGCGCTAAGAAATATGCAAAAAACAATTGAAAATTGTTTTTTTTTGAGGAAAGGAAGTGGCGCAGTGACTGTCTCACATGTCTCGGTGCACACACGAACCAAACCATAAGAGAAAGGGACAAAGGAGGCGGTGAAAGAAGTCAAGGACAAAACAGGAAATGAAAGAAGAAATGAAGAGGTGAACTTTGGATGCGGCAGAAATGTGCAGCCACGCAGCAGCTGTGCTCCGTCTCATTTTACGCGCCTTTTTGTCCCGGTGTTATCTTATTCCATCATGCTTCTCGCTGAGTCCCAAGTTTACTCTGCGGTGCCTATATGAGATCGTTGGCATTTTTTTTCCAGCCTGTAAGCAAAGGTGCAATTAAGCCATGCCGAATGTCTTGTCTTCACTTTGTTTAAACTTTTGTTTCAGCTTTTTCCTCCTTGCTCTAATAAGTGCTCAGTATTTCAACTGACGACATCATGACACTAAGAGCTTGCTGGTGCGGCTCACATTACAATATCACAGGGAATGTAAAGTCCGTAAGACCAACACTGTTACCACTTCGAATTATTGATCAATTCACTCTCGCCCTACCATACGCTTGCCGTCTCGGTTAGCTAAGTTGGTAGAGCGACTGCTCCGGTGAAGCGGTGGTCCCGGGTTCGAAGCCCGGACCTTTACTAGCCGCGAACTTGCGATTTCGCCGTGGCGGTGCTCCGAGGAGGCACATGACGCCACAACGTGCGCCTCGCCGCGGCGCCGAACCGGTCAGGCCGGGCCGGCGGCGGCAGGTGCACTCGGCCCAAAATAGAGACGTGCTCTAAGTCTCCACCATTGCGGTCAGAGTGCGCCGAAGCCGCGGAACGCGTCGGCGTCAAGCGCAGTTGGAGTATAGGGACCCCAACCTAAAGTTTGCCGCGCGACGACAGCGCCGTGCTCCTCCCGTAGCGGCGGAATTCTGAAGCGTTGATAGGGCACGACGGCGCCGGGGCTCTCTGACTGGCCGTGTTCGCGTGCTGCGCGCGCTTTCTCCCTCCGCGTGCTCCTCGTGCCCGTCTCCTCGCGGGCGCGGCGGATGCGAGCACAGCCTGACGACTGCACAGTGCGCCGTTCATGTACATCGCTGGGCAGTTTTTACGCGGTGATCGAAGTGGCACCGTGGTTGCATAAAGGTGGGGAAGCGTCTTGCCTGACTTGTGGGCTTCTATGGAATGACGCATTTGCTTACTGACCTGTGTGCTGTCAACAGAAATTACCCAGGTGGCAGGAATCGTTCAATTCGAAGTACCGGTGCATTATCGCGCGCTGCAGTATTGATTAAAAATAGTACTACTTATCCATCACCGGCGGCAACAGGAAAGAGCGCTGGCGGGCACTTAATATATGTGCACTTACTCGGCCGACACCATGCAAAGTGGCAGCGCATACAACTGCGAAGGCGAAGATGGCAGACACGATTCCACATGTGAACTAACCTTGTGTCTCTGTCGTATACACGAGTAGCAGTGTGGCTCTGCAAATTACACTGCAGCTAGACTATTGTTGTCCGTAACGCGTTACAAGTAACGGCGTTACCGGTGACGCATCACTTTTTTCGGTAAATTAGTAACGTAGTCGTTACCATTTCGGAACTGTAACGGGTAACGTACTTACGTTAACATTTTTCGGTAACGAGAGGTGCCACGTCACTACTTACGTTTGTTCCAGTTGTGACCCACTCCGCCCATTTTTTTAGGAAAAAAGCGCAGAGCACCTAAAGTGATGTAAATAAACAAAATGCACAGGTGCTCCCGACAACCATTGTTGGAGTTTGCATGCATGCCAGAAAACAGCTGCCCTTGACAACGCACTCTACTAAAAAAAAAACGGAATAGCCATAAAGCACAAAACACCTGCACAAACGCGCATTCACACACTTGCCTTCACCTGCCTCCCCTTCCCAAACCACTCACACACACGCAACTTTCTACAGAGTGGAAGCATGCCGATCATTTTGGAACATCACATTTTTCAGAATTACTCTAAATTTGTTGAGAGTTCAGTGATGTTTTCTTTGTGAAGTTAGAATTGATGATGGAGTGTCATTTTGTGTTTAATGCCACATTCATAAGGTTGCTTCATCATGTAATACACAGTTAGAATCGAACAAATGTAACTCTACAGGCATCTTTAGGCTACTATAACATTGCTAAGCTCCTGCACATTTGTGCAAAGTATTCTCGTTAAATCAGGATATCGCGTAAAATCGTTGTTTAGGCTAGTTGTTATTTGGGAAATGTGAGCTTTATAAAATTGTTATCGTAAGTTCTTAAGGTGACGAAAACTTAACATTTATGGCCATGAAGTAACGTCAAAGTAACGTACGGTACTTTTTTTCGGTAACGGTAACGATTACGCGCTACCTTTTTTTGTAGGTAACGTAGGGCGGTAACGCGCTCCTTTTTTTAACGCAACCAGTAACGTATTTAGTTACTTTTTTTCGGTAACGCAAACAACACTGAGCTTGACCTCGGGCGGCCGCGCAATAGTATTACGTGCCCCGTCGATGCGCATCAAAACTGAGTTGTGCCAGCGGTTTGTGAGTTTAACGTCCTAATTCTGTACGCAGATTGTGCGCAAAGCCGTTTCCGAAGGACTCCGTAATAACAGGTATTATTTTTAGATATCCGTATGGTAAATACGCCATATGCTGTAAAGACGACCACATGGCAGAAGCGGCTAAGCAAGCGCGACACCGGTAGGAACGGTAATGCGTTACCATATTAGTCGCATCAGCCGTACGCCCATGCTAACACTCTCAAAGCTCAACAGAATGGGATTCATTAATGCGCACCTATATTGCGAAATACGCTTTCGTATTTCGCACAAATCTAAACGCGGCGCGATTTGATCTGTGACACTGGGGTGAGCAGCATAGCGCCAAATCCATTGTAACACCGCGCAAAGGGAAAAGAAAAAGGTAGCAGAAACATGTCACCAGCACGCACGGCGGAAGCAAGCAGATCGAGGCGAGCTAGCACTATTTGAAGACACGAAGAAAAAAAAACGCGAAGCGCATTCGTGCCGCAGCTTCGTTGGAAGGTAGGCTAAATTTCAGTTTTCACTTCGTACACCACGTGGTTATGCGCTCTGGGCACAAAACTAGGGCGTGACGAAAGCAGCGCCCTTTTCGACTGTTTGCTTGACGCCGCGCACACGAGTTGCTCCCTCTCGAAACCACGAAAGCGCGCGCAAAATTTTCGTAGCAGTGTCAAAGCGTGCGGAAAACCCTCGAGCGGGCGCGCTCTTCTCTCACAACGGCGTCCATGCACGAGCGGAGAGAGCATAGCGCGCGCGAAGCAAGGTCCTCTCTCAACGGCGCCGAAGCGCAAGCCAGAAAGAACGAGTGCGCGCGCGCGAAACCCGTTTCTTCACTTGCGGGCCAGGCAACGCACACAAGTCAGTGGCGAAGCTCGTCGTCCTGCCCGATCAATTAGGAGGAATCGCTCAGAGAGGGCGCTGTTCACTGGCGTCCGAAGCGCCCTCTGGCACAGGTTGTGTCCCCTATAGAGGGTCTCGCTTTAGCCATCGGGACGTCGCAGTGCGGCGCGTGCACGTTACGCCGGAGTTTAAACGCGCCTTAAAAGAGCCTGCGCCTAACCTCTAACCAACGCATTCGGTGTTGGCATCTATGGGAGCCACTGAAGCTCCCCACGCACTCACTGAATAATAAAAAAAACCTGTGCCAAGACTCGGAACCGAACCAGGGCCTTTGACGTTTTAAGGCGAAGACGCTACCACTCCGCCACGACGGCTCTATTTTTTTCTATTGCATTTAAATAGTGCCGAAAAGAAAAGTCTACGCATGCTTACGGCACAAAACACCAGGCCACCTCACCACTGCATGACCCCTTCTTCCAAAACATCAAAAGTCGGAGGCACACACATGCATCCAGATAGGAGAGCCAGCTAGGCGGCTCTTGCAGGGCAGCATGTACTCCCCGCACCAATGCGCATTGTTCACGAAACAAAGATTTCGAGGACCGTGGCGATTATGCGTGGCGGTCCATCATGCGGCTCTTCCAGAGACTAAATAGTCCCAGCAACAAAAATAGATCATATGGCACAACAGAGTTTTTCTCCACAGGCAAACAACGGATACTGTAGGGTATGATGTCAATGTCCTTCTTAATTGTTCGTTCTAAAATGTTCCAGAAGAATATAGCATCAATGCACAGAACAAAACAATGGTCAAATGTCTCAGGTGTATTGCACTGGCGGCAATTCACCGTCCATGGCGCAAGCATCCCCTTAGCATGAAGCCATGCTTTGACAGACAGCGTTAACGTGTGGAGCTTAACGAAGGAGGTTTTCGTGGCAAAATAAATGCACATTCACCTAACACGTTTTACAACAGTGGTGTCAAGGAACTCCAGAAAAGGTTGCCGATACAACGGTGCAGGGAACAAATACTTTGTAAGTGCCTGAGTCAACTGCCTTCCGAACAGGCTACACAGGCAGTCTAAAGAAAAGCGCACAGTGAGGAAATTGAAGGTGTCAGCAACGTCCTTAAGGAGTCCCCATAAAGGCTGCTCACGAGTTTGTCCCGTCGGTGCGAATAGGAAAGGCAAATGAGCACTGAGATGCCTAATAAGCATGGCTACTAAAGAAGGATGGTTTGATGATTTGAAAAAGAAAAACGCGAGACAAGTTGATGCGCGAATAAATGAACAAGGCCGATTCCACCAGACTCTAGACATAGAAATAGGTTATCGCGACGCATGGGTTTCCAATGGGAACGCCATACGAATGTAGCAAATATTCTGTGCATCACCTGCACTTTCTTCCTCGCACAGTGTAGAACCTGCAGCACATAGGCAAGTTTTGCAACTAAACAACACTGATAGTTCCCTGGATTCGTCGCCTTGTGGGGACTATCTGAGAATCCCAGTAGGCGCCACGGTTGCGAATTTGGTGAAGGGAAACTCCTAGGTAGTGAAGGGGCCCGCAGTCCAAGCTTTTGCCACCATAATGACGGCGTTGTACCCCAATGGCCCAACCAAAACCCCTTGAATTTATCTTGATTAAGAGCCGCACCTGATACCTTGCATAACTGTTCAGTCAACTGCAGTGCTTCAAGCACACTCTTTTTGTGAGAACAAAAGAGGGCGACATCATCTGCATACGCTAAAATCTTAATTTCACACTGCGTCAGGGAGAAACCGCGGATAGCTGTGCGGTTACTAATACTGAGGCAAAGGGGTTCAAGATGTAGGGCAAACAACAACGGCGATAATAGACAGCCTTGGCGAACAGATGATTTCAACGGAATAGGTTTGGTTAGCTTTTGGATAACAATTAGCCCTGTATAGGACTTCTTATAGCACAGTCTTATGCACCCAAGCAAAACGCCTGCAATGTTTGCATGTTCTAACACCGCAAACAAGAAATCGTGACGAACTTTATCAAAGGCCTTGGCAAGGTCAATATGAATTAGAGCTACTTGTCCGATCTCATCTGATACTGTCTCCACTACTGAACGTGCAATATGAATATGGGTTTGGAGTCTGCGGCCTCTGACACTGCAGACCTGATGCGTGCCTATTAAGTGAGCGACAACTAGCTGCAGACGATTGCAAAGAACCTTTGCCAAAAGTTTGTAATGTACATTACAGAGGGAAATTGGACGATATCCCTCAACTGTTTTCAACCGATTTGAATCTCTGCTTTCTGGAATTAATATAGTATGCCCAGAAAAGAAAGTAGGGGCAAGAAAAAACATCGTAAGAAGCCTGGAAAACCTCATCAAGACAGGCGCTAGGCAAGTGGAAAATGTTTTATAGAACTCGCTAGTAGTACCATCCGGCCCAGGAGATTTCTGAGCCGTCAGGTCGAAAATGGCAAATTTAATTTCGTGCAAAGTGGTAGGCCGCTCCACTACAGCACGCTGCTCATCGTTAAGTCAGGGCAAGGCTTCGAATAAGTGACTGTAATCTGATGACACGTTTGTGCCCGCACAACCACCAAACAGCTTCAGATAATAGTCAAAGAAAGCCTCAATAATACCAGGACCATCGCTGTATGTGCAACCACCATACTGAATTTCAAATATTTCTTTAACTAGAGCAGTCTGCCTTTCATCACTCAGGGTCCAACGACGTGGTTGCTTATCCAGAAATCTAATGGTCCTAGATCTTATCAATGCCCCTTTGTATATTTCGGTTTAATACTGCTGAAGCTCTGCTTTAACGGTAGTGATATCTTCTACATAGGCACCTGGGCTAATCCTCTCTAACTCATGTAGCTCAACTTAAGTACGGGCGAGCTCTCGAAGGTGATGTCATTAGCAATGTTTTTGTTTCTTGTTTAAATAAGTACCAAATTTGGAAAACTGAGAGGTCACCGCGTGACCACGTGTCCGTCAAGCAATTGGATGCAGTACGTTTGAAGATTCCATCTGAGAGCCGGGAGCTATTCAGCTTCCACAGCTTCCATCGAGGATAGAGTATGCGCTGACTGTACCTCCCTATCTGAAGAGACACCATGCAGTCATCACTGAAGAATATGGGCCGCACTCAGTAACCAAAAACGCTGGATAATATGTCTGCTGAAACATAAATCCTGTCAAGCCGAGCGCTAGAAGAGCGCTGAAAATGAGTGAAATGGATGTTATGTCCCTTATCATGCCCAACATCTACCAGGTTGTTTTCGCCTGCCAAATCAGTGAGTAAAGCAGCACCAGGGTCTTATCGCTTACTTAACACTGCTCGGTCTTCATCCCTACAAACACAATTGAAATCACCCGAAAGCATAATTTTACTATCCGTAAACAAATGGTCTACTAACAGGAAAAAGAGCCTTCTAACACTCTGCTTTACAGGGGCATAAACACAAACAATTTCCACCGTACACCCGAAATTGCGAGGTCACAGCAGATAAGTCGCCCGTCACCATCTGTGCTATACGACACTGCAGTAATCCCCAGTGTGTTGGCCAGGAATAGCATGCACCCACGTGGTAAGCCTCTCGAGTGACTAACGATAAGATTGAATTCTGACAAAAAAGGCTCGACACCAGCTTCAGTGTCCTCATCAGAGGACAGCTTGGTTTCCTGAATGGCTGCGACACTCACACCCCATTTTTTAAAAAGACGCCGTAAATGATGTTGCCTTCAACGATTACGCAAACCCCTAATGTTAAGAGCAACGACCTGAAATGCTGTGACGCCCGCCATTTTTGGTACTTGTCTTATTGAATGCCATCCCCTGTACTGAAGCGGCCGGCCTGCAAATCTGCGGCCTGTAGGGCAGACATCGCCCTGCGTTTTGGGCGACTCTTCCCAATGCCACCACACCAGTGCCTTCTGCACATCGCCATCGACACACACCTCATCATCTGCAGGACGCTTCAAATGTACGCTGTTGCCACCTTCTCTTCTGAAGCAGCCAAGGCTTCGGCCCATGAAGCCGAGTGGGCCACGTCACTCGCAACCACGCTGACAGCCGACAGGGCACCGAACACACTAGAAGTTGACACTTAAGGCGACACACAGCTGCACACCGGCGACGAACGGGCATCGCCGGCCTTGAAGGCATGTGGCACATTCCCTGGCTGAAGCGCCTCCACTGACTCTACAGCAGGGGCGTTCTGCTCTCATGATAGCTCGGTGACAGCTGGCTCCTGAGCAGCAAGCACAGCACTCAAAGTACCAGACCCGGGCAGGCCCGGGTCCGATGGCTTTGGGTCTGGAGACGGGGATTCCTGTTTGTCCGTACTTGCAGGCGGACCCTTGCCGTTATTCGGCGCAGAAGCCTTTGGTCCATATTCTGTTTGCAGCTCATGACTCAGCTCACCCGACGTTTCCACAACATCCGACACACCCATAATGTGCTCTGCCACCACTTCATCCTCATGTGCCCAGTTGCCCTGGCGTAACCTGTCAGCATAGACAATTGTCTGCTGTGTGCCCAAAGCGTCGGCACTGGGTGCATCGAGGCCACGGAGGAAGACTATATAGGCGTGGAAACTCCCCCGTCTGCGGTGACCAGAAAAGGTCACAAACCCGCGGCGCCACTATCCTGCTGGCGGCCTGGAAAGAAACTACTGAAATACAACGTCACGGAGTGCCCGCTGAAGCAAACATCCGTGTCGTCTGCTTGTCGTCTGCTTTGAGCGCGCGCTGCCGGAGAGCGAGGCGGAGCCGCCTGCTCGGGCGCTGCATTTTTTTTCCCGCGGCTTCGACGACGCGCCGCATGGCGCCGCCACTGCATGCGACCCAGTTGGCGAATACAATTTGTGACTTTATCTGGTCGGCTGAACTCGCTCGCGCTGACGAGGGTTTCACCTTCTATAGACCATATTCTTTTACCCTCGCACGCAGGCTGCCGCAGCGCTCTTACTCTCGACACCAGTCGCCAACTGTCGGCGCGCGCACACTGTTGGACTGCTGGCAGGTCGCGCCGGCGGCGCGTAGAATGCGTGTTTACATGTCCTTCGCTTCCTTCGCTATCACCTGACGTATGTGGATGCGTGCTGTGCATCACTACTCAGATTTCCCCAGGCCGTTCTATGGTTACCTGACACACATTGTTACACACATATCCGGGGGTAGTCAACCAGGTAGGGTGCGGATTCGAAACAGGTACTTACAAGCACATTTTGCGCTGGCGTGTCGTCTGTCGCCGTCTTTTACGTACGCTTCCATCTATGATAAGTTTATGCATCAAGGTGTATATTTATTGATTTGACTCGATGGTGCAGCGCGTGTTTTCTATCAGCAGTACGTCTTCGACACCCGTGCGCTGAGCTTGCTCTTGTTCCCGTTAAACACATTTCTTGCACGGGGATGTAAGCACGACCGCTACCAATTTGAGTATCTATTTCCACATCTATCTCAGAGGGATCGGCGGGTAAAGGGCCGACTGTAGTTTCTGTCGGTACCTGCTTGAACCACAGCAATATATGCACGATTTTATTAAATTATGTGACACTTGGCCTAGCGGCTACGCGACGCTGTGAAATCTGCGGCACATGCTGTGTGCTGCAGAATTAGTGAAAGCTGGCATCCCTGCCGATATTGATTCAGTCTTTCAATATTGATTCGCTTGATTCAATATTGATTCAATATACGTTTTTGTGCACCAGATAGCATAAATTATGACAAACTGTTTTCTGTTAGCCCTGCCAGTCAGTTGAGCTCACAACAATAAATTGCTGATGTAAATGGCACTCCACGTAGCTGGCGACAAGAAAGTCCTATTTCTGGTTTGTTCTTTATTACCGGCAGGAAGGATTAAGAGCGCATTAGAGCTGAAGTTGCATGCTGGCTGTGCACAAATGCTTGATACTGACCAAAAATTTTTTTCTTTGCGATGGAGCACCAAGACGGTAGCGATATAAGCGCGTGCTAAGCGCCGGCACAATTATCGTGAATGCTGAAATAAATGTCATCAATTTTTATCCTTTTGATAACGCCAAGACTTCCTGCACTACAACCACGCTCTGGAAGTATGCTGGGCAAGGTTTTTATATGGCCCGCAGGGGAGTAATTCACGGCTATATGCAGGTGCGGCCCGCGGAGCTGCGGCAGAGCCGCAGTCCCCAGTGAAACGCCCGCACCGCGGTGCGCCAGTCGGCGGAAAATGGCCGCGCCCGAGAGCGGCTCTTGAGTCTGGTCTATATAGACCAGAATCCAGAGCCGCTATAGGGCGCGGCCATTTTCCGCCAACTGGCGCGCCGCGTTGCGGGCGTTTCACTGGGGACTGCGGGTCCGCGGCAGCTTCGCGGGCCGCGCCTGCATATAGCCGTGAATTACTGCCCTGCGGGTGCTATAAAAACCTTGCCCAGCAGACTTCCACAGCGTGATTGTATTGCAAGAAGCCTTTGCGTTATCAAGAGAATAAAAATTGATGACATTTGGTTCGGAATTCACGATAAATGTGCTGGCGCTTAGCACGCGCTCGCGCGTATATCGCTACCGTCTTTGTGCTCCATCGCAGAACTTTTTTGGTCAGTATCAAGCATTATGTGTACGGCTAGCATGCAATTTCAGCTCTAATGGGCTCTTCATCCTTCCTGCCGTCCATAAAGCACCCACCACAAATAGGACTCTCTTCTCGCCAGCTACGTGGTGCAATTTATTGTTGTGAGCTCAACTCAGTGGCAGGGCTAACAGAAAACAGTTTTAGTCGTAATTTATGCTATGTGACTCACAAAAGCGTATTTTGAATCAATATTGAATCTAATATTGAAAGACTGAAAGCTGGCCTCCCTGCCGATATTGATTCACAGATTCTGCTGCCTGAAGTCGCGTTTATTTTATTCTGAAGCTCTCGGGGCATGTGACAGCGTCGCGTAGCCGCTTGGCCAACTGTCACAGAATGTAATAAAATCGTGCATATATGGCTGTGACTCAAGCAGGTACCAATTAACAGCAGAGAGATACTACGGTCAGCCCTGTGATACAGATGTGGAAAGAGCAACTTAAATTGATAGCGGTCGTGCTTACATCCCCGTGCACGAAAGGTGTTTAACGGGAACAAGAGCAAGCTCAGCGCACGGGTGTCGAAGACGTACTGCTGATCGAAAACACGCGCTTTGCCTGGAAAACCTTCGGACTTCAGCTGGCCGATACCGTTACAGCTTGCACATCACTGCACCATCGAGTCAAATCAATAAGTATACATCTTGATGCATAAAATTATCATAGATGGAAGCGTACGTAAAACACGGCGACAAACGATACGCCAGCGCAAAATGTGCTTCTAAGTACCTGTTTCAAATCCGCACCCTACCTGGTTGACTACCCTCGGATGTGTGTGTAACAACGTGTGTCAGATAACCGTAGACCGGCCTGGAGAAATCTGAGTAGTGATGCGCAGCACACACCCACATACGTTAGGTGATACGGTAGCCGCGGCTGACGAAAACGAAGCAGGGAGCGCGACCTTTCTCGCGGAGAACAGAACGCTTTCGGCAACCGGCCTGGTCAGCAACGTCGACAGCCCGTTCCGCCGGCTCACCAGCCGCGGCTACCAGGACATCCAATTAATGTGGATCACCTTCCACAATACAGCGCATCAGCGACGGAAGCGAAGAACACGTAAACACGCAGTCTACGCGCCGCCGGCGCCACCCGCCCGCAGTCCAACGTGCCGCTCGCGCCGACAGATGGCGACTGGTGTCGAGAGTAGGAGCGCTCCGGCAGCCTGCGTGCGAGGGTAAAAGAATCTGGCCTATAGTTTTGCTCCATGATCGAGTGTACGAAACTGACTCCGTACATGGACGACACGGTTACGATGAAGACACAGCGGAGGCCTGCCTGGGATCACAACTAAAGCTTGTACCACGAAAACCTCGCCACGAATGTTCAAGCTTTACCCATGAATAAAGGCGCATCTAGTGAATGCACTTTTCCGATGCAGAAGTCGCCGTGCTTTCACTGCGTATATCCTCGCCTAACAGAGCTAGGTCACAGCAATTTTTCTTTAACTGCGAAGTTTCTGAGAAAGCTGTACACCTTTCCTTTGTAGCCGTTTGGCAGCGCTTAGGTGGATGGCAATGAGTAAGTACTCTCTTCTTACAAATTTACTCCACCTTGGGGGCTTCCCCTAAACATTTTACCAGGAATGTAAAGTCTGTGTCACTTGCGTAGTGAAGAGTTTAAAAACAAGGGAGGGAAATAGTCTCAGAGTACAATGTTCTGAGCAAGGAGTGCAATAGGACGAGCGTGGGTTGCAGCACTATATATTGGTATAAAAGCGCAAATATGCAATACAAAATGAACTGTGCATTTAGCAATAGCTGCCCAAAACCACACAGCTAAAAATTGGGTGCCACGGTTTTATTTGCAATGGTTTAGAAGAGAGGTGAAACTGCAAAAAAAAGTTAGTACGAGACGAACAAAGAGAGCATGGAGGCCAGGGAGCGTGTGCAGGCATTGTTGCCAGATATCCGAAGGAGGGATAGAAGAAGAAACAGAGAGCATGAGTAGCGAAATATATTTGCACAACGCACTCATGCTATGTGCACCTTAATCATCATGGTGTCTTATGTATTATGTATCAGGTAGATTTGTATCAAAGCTCACTTTATATCTCGTCGTTCGCCGAGTACGAACGCTTGTTCCAGTCCTTTAGAGTTTTGTGGGACTGGGGTTCATGATCGGCGAGTTGAGCGAGGTCAGTTTTACTTTTCTTCATATCAATTACCTCTCACGTTTTATCCGAAAATAGCTCATCTGCAAAATAGGCGCAACGCAAAGGATCCCGTGTGCTGCGCGATGCAAGTGCGCGTTAAAAATCATCATGTGGTCGAAACGTGGACGCTCATAAAGCAAACAGCAACGACGCCGTGAAAGACGACGACGGGAGCATAATACATTAATAAACATTCTGATGACCGGACGCTGCCTTAAACACACCGGATGTAACAGGCATCAGCACTGTACAAAATCGTACAGGACTGCATACAAATCTTGCAAAACGCAAGATTTAGCTGTATTCCTGCATTATGCAGACACAGGTAGCACGCTGTAATTTGGTTTAGTGGAGAGCAAAAATTTAGGTAGTTAGCAAAATAGCTGCTAATTCGCTGTGTACTATGACTGGTTCGTATTAAAGGTCTCAGGAAGGAGCGCTGGGCGAACTTTTACTAGGGTCCACGGTGCTAAGCTCAGAAAAAACGCTTATTTTGATATCTAGGTAAAATTTTTCGTAGAGCCGTTGGCAATAGAATGCTTAATTGCTCAACATATGACCGTTTTTGGAGTTTGAAGGCACATATACGTTAGTAGGTAAAATATAATGAATCTTGAACACCTTTTTAGAGATGCATGTTTTCGGAATGCACATGATGAGTCAAACGGTGGTTTGAATAAAATTTTACCTCTAGAAAACTAACACAGGATGCTCATTTGAAAGTCTGCATCTCTAATTTTAGCGTGCACGCATGGCCTGCGTTTTGATCAGAGAAAACACAATTTTATTTTCCCGTTGAGGCCTAGGCGATTAACATGACGCCACTGAGATAAGTTTTGAAGCCATAAATTTTCGTCTAAGGAAAGTAATTTTAGTCGTTAGACGGTGCCTCTTGAATAACCACATCAAGAAAAAACTCAAAGTATGGCGTCAGACTTTCTGTCGTCTACCACTGGTATGTGAGTTTGACTCACATTACCCCCGGTGAAGGAAACTATTCCTTAGTAGATTCATTGCGAGCAACAACACTCTGGGATTGAAACCAAAGTAGAGAACAAGAAGGGGCAGGAAAGAAGTAGTTCGGGCAAGGGGAGAGCAGCCGTTAAAAACTTTTTTTGCTTCAGAATAACAAATCGGTAAAAACAAGACGACAGCATTTGGATGAAAACTGGTAACAAAAAGGCAAAGATAGAAAGAAGGGCTGAGCAACACGGGGCAAGGAAAACAGTTTCCTCAAAATAAGATGGCGCGAAAATATCAGGGATAAATCCTTTAGACCCACCACGGTGGCTCAGTGGTTAGGGCCCTCGACTACTGATCCGCAGTTCCCGGGTTCGAGCCCGACCGCGGTGGCTGCGTTTTTATGGAGTAAAAACGCTAAGGCGCCCGTGTGCTGTGCGAAGTCAGTGCACGTTAAAGATCCCCAGATGGTCGAAATTATTCCGGAGCCCTCCATTACGGCACCTCTTCTTCCTCTCTTCTTTCACTCCCTCCTTTATCCCTTCCCTTACGGCGCGGTTCAGGTGCCCAACGATATATGAGACAGATACTGCGCCATTTCCTTTCCCCCAAAAATACCAACCAATAAATCCTATAGGTTGCAAAAATAACGGCGGTGGTGAACATTAAGAGGACAGTCAAATTGATAACGACAGAGGGCTGCGACATACAGAAAAATAAGGAATAAAAAAGGTGTTACGAAGGCATGCAATCATTCGAATCGTATACCTTGCTGACGTGAAGTTAATCGATCTGTTTTCGGTCTCTCGGATATTAGGGGCTGCAGCGACGAAGGATGTGGTTCATGTAATAAAAAGGTAGGAATGTAAGGTATAAAGAGGAGATAAATCATTATTAGCGTTTCTCTGCTAGACCAACTCCGTTCCCGTAATAAACAGTAAAACACTGAGGTGTGATTACTCGCAACAAAACTATGCGTAATAGGCCAAATTTCGTGTATTCTAGTCTGGCCAGGCATGTGATGGTCTTATAACAACGGTACTACAAAGTGTAAGCAGAGAACTTAATCTCTACCTTGTTGCAGCAATGGAAAACTCGCTGTTTTCACAGAACCCTACGCATCCCTACAGTGATTATTAGTCCATGAAAATACTACATTTCGCAGTGCCCCTAATCGACCCGTGATTCGCGAAAAATTATGCACACCTGGTTTTCGCACTTAATATTGCTTCTTTCAGAGCACTGCAGCGGCAGGTAAGCGGTTCGAATGAGCAAATTTTGCTTATCGGGTGAACTTCAGAGTCCCCTGTAGTCTAAGATCAGTTCTGGCTTTGAAGTGCATCTGATTGATCTCATGATAGCATGGCGATGCTAGCGCGGGATTTCACTCCTTTTGCTGTGCGTCTGAAAGCCAGGCACCATAGTAAACAACCGCTGAGACGTAGCTTATTGTCCGATCATCTCACGCGCCAGACTAGGGCTTAGGTCACCTAACCTGACTCTACTGTATAAGGCGGAATCTCGTATAGAGCCAGAGCCGGGACACGCGCTTCGGGTGGCATGCCTCGGAAAAGACCAAGGTTAAGTGATATCAATAATGACAGTACGCATATCACGTACTGCAGGCTCATAAGCAATGTTCCAAATGGCAAAAAAACGCTGCACTTTATCATTAGCGCGAAAAGAGCCAGAAAGAAAAGCAATCTTGTAAACAGCGCCCGCTCTCCCAGTTCTCAGCGTTGCCATCGTTATGAATACAGACTGCTGGAAAAGTATGAGGCATGTATGAGGCGTGTATGTAGCTATAGGTAATCAGAACTTCGACCTTTAAACAGGCCGACAGGCTTATCTGCCGTTGATAAATTACCTCCGGGTAGAGGACGTCGAGACGGATATCAGAAATTTTCAAAGAACACCAGTAAGAAATGCGTTATCGCATCACCTGTAGCACAGAGATACTGGCGAGAACTTAGATAATTTCTCATTTTATTTCAGGCAATCCACACTGCTTTTACGTTTCATTTTTATGTTGCGGACATATAGATGTGGTTAGTCGCCGGTAGCTAATTTCAATTTACTTATATTTTAGAGCAGCGTTATGAATGTTGACTAGACGAATCATGTCGTACAAAACTCTAGAGTGCGCTGAAGTAGGACTTAGAGCAGAGCGTAATAACTGGTTGGGTGTAACAGATGCTGAAATACTTCATATCGGATAAATATGTATTGAATGAAATCATTGGCATGCAACGAAGTTCGTAGTCAAATTCGTAATGACTGCGTGCTATTTATTACTTAATTCTGCGTTACATTTTTGCCTGCCTAGCAGACCTTTGTTTAAATTATGTCAAGCATATAAAAGGGCAGTTACAAAAAAAACAGTTCAGAACTGGTCAAACTGGTTGGAGGGAAAAAATTTTTAAAGCTGCTGCGTTGCCGGTATCGTGAAAAGTGCCATTTATGCTACTTATAGCTTCATTTCAGGGCTGCAGACGTGAAGTGAAGCACCACTAAACCGAGCGCTTTGTTAGTATTCGACATGGCACCTGAGGCGGCACAGCATGATACGCGATAAACGAATATCTTGGGTACAGCTCTTTCACGTCATTTGGAGTATTCATCTGCATTCTTTCGTCCGCAGCGTCCTCCAGCCTCTTCCAACATGAAACCAGCTTGTTTTTTCGCGCTGGGTTCGACTGAGAACACTGGCTGTATGTGAATTTCACTGAAGTTTGGATGGGAAGAGACTGTTTTCGCTCGTAGGATGGGGTAACGCTGGAATATGCTTTTCCACGCTTGATTTTTTATAGGTATTTCATTCATGGCACATGAACAAGCGCTTCACGCGTTAAGACCGCACTGCTCCCAGTATCATTTTGGAAACAGCCGGCAGTCGGGAAAATGAGAGCCGAAAAATCATCGAGCAAATGAAAGTTTTTCTGCCTGCAAGCGCTGTTTTTTGAGGTTTCAATTTGCAACTGAACAGCAAATGAATTCAATTTCTCTTTATCTGGCGTGTTTAGATGGGTGCTGCTATCGTTGTTACGCTAGCGCATTTGACGTAGCGCTAACCCTCAGACCACGTATCAAACTGCAACAGAAAAGTGAAAGGAAAAACGTAGGCTACGGTCAGAAACTTGAAAAATGGGCTTGCAGACACTGAAATAGAGTTGTTACCGCCAAAATATCCACAGCTGGCATCATAGCAGGCTACAAACGAGGCTTACAAAGAATAGCGGGCATACACTAGCTCTCTTTCCGTTCCGGCCAAGTGGAGTCAGCGGCGCAAAAAGAACCAAGTGTAAAGCGGTTTATTGGCACGATGGAAGCGCCGGCTACGAATACCTTGGCACAGGCAATCTACGAGGCAGAGAGCAGAGCCGAGAGACCAGACACAAGCGGCAGTGTTCCATCCAGCACGAGCATCCAACCGGCGGCGCGAGCGCTTCGTCGTTGTTGGCTTCGGGGCTGGTTCATCTTCTTCATTCCAAGTGCTCCGGCGGAAAGACGGAGCCATCCTGGCGACTCAAGGAGAGGGAGACTACGAGGGGGCTATAATACGGCTTCAAGCGGCTGACGTAAACGACGTCGCGGCCACGGCGGCGATGGTCCGAAGAAGGTGTCACCGGTTCGATAATGTAGTTGACCGGTGACGTACGCTCCAAGATGCGGTAAGGGCCGATGTGCTTGGCCGAAAATTTGGACGTATTCGGAACAGTGAGCCAGACCAGTGAGCCAGTGGAGAAGTGAACCGCGGGCGTGTCTTGATCGGGAAGCATGGGTACGGAGACCTTGACGTTCGGCGGTGAAGGAGCGAGCCAACTGGCGGCACTGCTCAGCATGGCGGGTGATGTCAGAGAGGGAAGCATATTCCGAGCTGTCGGGGTTGTAGGGAAGGATTGTATCCAACATACAAGAAGGTTCACGTCCGAATAAAAGAAAGAATGGGGAAAAGCTGGTGGTTGCTTGAGAGGCGGTGTTATATGCATAGGTGACGAACGGAAGAACCTGATCCCAATTGGAGCTGTCGGAGTGAATGTGCATGGCGATCATGTCCCCAAGAGTACGGTTGAAGCGTTCGGTGAGGCCGTTGGTATGAGGGTGGTAAGCAGCAGTGGTGCGGTGGACTGTGTGGCACGCAGCGAGAAGCTCGTGAAGAACTTCCGACAAGAAAACACGGCCGCGGTCACTGAGAAGTTCGCGAGGAGCGCCGTGACGCAGGACAAAGTGATGAAGAAGGAAGAAGGCTACATCGCGAGCAGTAGCCGCAGGTAGGGCAGCGGTCTCAGCATACCGAGTGAGGTGGTCCACGGCGACTATGATCCAGTGATTCCCAGCGGTCGTGAAGGGAAGTGGCCCATATAGGTCGATGCCCACACGATCAAAAGGGCGAGCCGGACACGGTATTGGCTGTAACGGGGCAGTCGAAGGGCGAGGTGTCGACTTCCGCTGCTGACAGGCCGTGCAGGAGCGAACGTAGCGACGAACGAAGTTGTACATGCCCCGCCAATAGTACCTCTGGCGTAGTCTCTCGTACGTTTTCAGCTAGCCAGCGTGAGCGCTCTGAGGATCGGCATGGTGGTGTTCGCAAATCTCAGTGCGGAGATGTCGGGGAATCACGAGAAGCCACTTGCAGCCATGTGGACGATAGTTGTGCCGGTACAGAAGACCGTCGCGAAGGGCAAAATGGGAAGCCTGGCGACGAAGTGCTCGAGGGAAGGAGGCCGTAGAGGGTGCACGAAGTACGTCGAGCAACGATGAAATCCATGGATCTTGGCGTTGTTGATGGGGCATGTCCATGGTAGTGAGCGCTGCGAGTAGGGATGCAGATATTGGCGAAGAGGGCGCAGGAGAGGGCAGTGCGGAGCGGGACAAGGCGTCGGCGTCGGAGTGCTTGCGGCCCGATCGGTAAACTACGGTGATATCGAATTCCTGAAGACGGAGGGCCCAGCGGCCTAGGCGCCCTGAGGGATCTTTGAGTGAAGCCAACCAGCACAAAGCGTGATGATCGGTGACGACGGTGAACGGGCGGCCATATAAGTATGGGCGGAATTTTGTTAGAGCCCACACTACGGCGAGACACTCCTTTTCCGTCACTTTTTCCACTTTGCCCCACGTATAACTCTTCATTTTAAGTCATTTCGCATTCTTTGTCTATGTTGAACAAAGCTGGCGATGCTGCCGCAAGTTTTCCAAGAGAAGTATTAAACGCTGTCTTGCTCATATCTGAAGTGCTAACATGAAATGTTCTGGTTGAATGCACTTTGAGCGTGAAGCAATAAAAAAGCGGGTTATATCTGCTGAAAGCTCAAAAATAATAGAATAACGAGCTGAATGCTTAACCTATAAGAGGTGACAAGTGCCTTGAGAGGCGAGCCAAATCCGAGTAAACCGACATTACTGAAACCAAGCCCGCCCATCCTAAAGCTTGATGCCAAGCCCCGTGCCTTAACCCCCACTTTGCTTTAGAATGTTGGGACAGGAAGATAAAAAAACAGACAACAAATTTCTTTCACAGCAAGTAGACTGGTAGATAATGCAAATAAAAAAAACACAAAACATTGGGGACCTATATCAAAGGCTTACGGTGGAGGCTGCGATAATGGTTTGGTGAACTGGAACCAGAGATTGTGTCTCTATTAGGCTTACAATTAAAGTGCGAGTAGACGTGATGATAAGCTTAAAAGCGACCACGACTTCAAACTCTTTCGAATATTGCTTTCTCTAAGGAGTGGCTGCGGCGTGTGGACTGCGAACAGGAATTTTAAAACGTGGTTCGAGTGCTGGTATGTGGGTGAATATTACGGAAGCTCAAATTCTAGCAGTTTGACTTGGAATACAAAGTAGACAAGTTAATCTAAGCCTGCAGTGTGTGTTCGGACAATCAAGTTAAATAAATAAGATTCAAAATTATCGATTTTTCTGAACACACGACCCCTGCGTCTGATAATGAACTTTTTGAAGAGGTGGTTCTAGATACTTTCAAAATACACTGAATTCTGAAACAAAAAAATGGCAGTGGCTTAACTTGGCCAGCCCTGAAAATCAGCGAAAATTTTCTGCGCACATGGTTACTCATCACGTGGTTTCACATCACCCTGTCAGATGCTCTTAAGGTCAAAGGTCAACCCAAAGATCACCCAATGTCGAAGATCAAAGGTCAGGAGTAAAACCAGTCAAAAGACGGAACACAGCGAAGAGACGAGGCACACACACGACGACTTGACTAGCAACTGTGCTTTATAGAAGAAAACATTCTCCCAGGAAAAGTGGAAAATTTTGCGCAGCTCAGTTAACAACAATCTGCATCTAAAGGTAAGCTCTGATCTAACGCCGTTGGGAAAGGAAGCTCAGTTCCTTCTGCATGAGGTAGATAGAAGGACTGCTGATGCAATGCTCTCCTTCAAAACTAATGAGGAAAGCTTCGAGGATTTCGCGCTCAACTTTTCCCTTGCCTCTGCCGACAATGCTAACATTGCAAAATAGCGGGTAGCAACCGCATTCCCGGCAATGTCAAGGCAAGTTAGCGCCGTCAGTAGGGGACAGAGGGCAGTGGCCGAAACGCTCTTGCAAAAGATAAAGGTTCGAGACGTCAAAAGGGTTGACCCAAAGACAGTGGAAAAGAGAAATTTTGAAGTCATGCCTTATGTGCATAAAGTCGCCCACACCATCAAAAAGGTCGCCGGAAAGCAGGGCGTCAATGTTGTGTTTTCAGCTCCCTGCAAGCTTTCACGCCTGTGCTCACGTGTTGCATGTGGCAGGACTTATCGGCCGGTTTGTTCGACGCAGCATGAAAACCGCTACGTCAACTGTGCCACAGGTGTGGTTTACAGAATTCCGTTGACCTGCGAAAAAAAAAGTGTACATTGGGAAAACAGGCCGATGTATTATTGACAGACTAGGAGAACACCACAACTCTCTGTCCCCTACTGACGGCGCTAACTTGCCTCGACATTGCCGGGAATGCGGTTGCTACCCGCTATTTTCCAATGTTAGTATTGTCGGCAGAGGCAAGGGAAAAGTTGAGCGCGAAATCCTCGAAGCTTTCCTCATTAGTATTCAAGGAGATAATTGCATCAGCAGTCCTTCTATCTACCTCATGCAGAAGGAACTGAGCTTCCTTTCGCAACGGCGTTAGATCACAGCTTATCTTTAGATGTAGATTGTTAACTGAGCTGCGCAAACTTGGCCACTTTTCCTGGGAGACTGTTTTCTTCTATAAAGCACAGTTGCTAGTCCAGTCGTCGTGTGTGTGCCTCGTCTCTTCGCTGTGTTCCGTCTTTTGACTGGTTTTACTCCTGAACATGTACCAACTGATCCAGATTTCAACACTACATCAAAGGTCAATGTTCAAAAGGGAACTTTATCATGGCGCCCGTGTGCTGTGCGATGTTAGTGCACGTTAAAGATCCCCAGGTGCTCGAAATTTTTCCGGAGCCCTCCACTACGGCACCTCTCTCTTCCTTTCTTCTTTCACTCCCTCCTTTACCCTTCCCTTACGGCGCAGTTCAGGTGTCCAACGATATATGAGACAGATGCTGCGCCATTCCCTTTCCACAAAAAAACAATTATTATTATTATTTCAAGGGTCAAGGTCAGGGATCAAGGTTTCGACACCATAACTACCACATATGGTCATATGTGGCGAGCAAGCATGGCGAGCGTGCCGAACACGAGGAGCGGAGAGCTCACGTGTCACAAAACCGAGATGTAAAGGAAGACAGAGCAGCGGAGATCGGGTCATTAAAGCGTGTAGGTGGCAGCCGTCGCACGTTGGGTCCGTGCTGCAGTGGACCTCCCTTGGATCACCGACGCAAGCCTCCTGCGTTCATTGCAAGTGTGGAGGTGGCAGCCGATGGACTGAGGGTGTGTGCTGCCGAAAGGCACTCTTGGATAGCCTGCTTTAAGCCTCTGGCGTTTCGAGCCGCCATCGACTTGATCTGGCTACGATTCTCCTGCTGCTTCCAAGTTCTTCGGGCTCTTGACGGAAGACCACCGGCATCTCCCTGTGTTCATTTCCGCTCCTACCACCACCTGGCTCCCTTCCGCCGCTTTCTTCGGCGCAACGCCAGCGACTCATCGCACTACATCCACCGGCGTCCGCCCTGTCTGCAAGGCATCCCCGCTTCACCTGGGACGATCAGCACTGGGTGAACTCTTTCCTTTATTTCTGCAGTGTTGAGCGCGTGTTGAGGGTGTGTTCCTTGTTTTCGTTCCGTATCGGCTCTTTTCCTTTAAATTATAAATACGACTTCGTTTTGTTTTGTTTGATCTTTTTTTTCTTTTGTCTTGTTCGAACCTGCACGCGATAGCGTTCCTCTTTCGGAAGTCGGGGACGCGCTACCAATGCGCGACACCGTGAGCTTGAGGGAAGTATTCTGGTTTCTTGGCCTAAAGCTGGTTTCTGTGAACCATGTTTGTTGGATATATGAGGCCAGCGCTGGGAAGCCACGAAGCTGGTAAAGCGAGGAGTTGTGCTGACGTGCTTTTCAAATGCAGTTATGAAGTCCTGTGCATGCCTGATGAAGAGTAGTTTTTATAAGCAGGTGGACCACCTCAGAGCAGCAGCATTTCAGAGACACTTATTATTTTCGGTCGCTGAGAGCTTGCATCAGCAGCAAAAGGCCAAGAATACGAACTGATGGCGAAGCGGGTAGCAAGGTAGTGTTGGTGCCATATATCCACAAGCTGTCCCACTCCCTCAAAAAGGTAGCGCAAAAAGTGGGAAGGAAGGTGTGTATGGCTGCAGAAGAATTGTGAGTTGGGCGAGTTGGATGTAGCTCCTTTTGGCTCCTTTTGGTAAAATTCAGCGCGAACGGACGAAGAGACAGAAACGGGAAAAACAAGCGATCGTTTTGTCCTTTTTCTGTGTCCTTCTTCCGTTCGCGCTGAATTTTACCGCCAAAATGTATGTCTGCACCGGAAAGATTGCGCCGCATTTGCAAGGCCACCTATCCTGACAGCAGGGTTCAGAATAGCTGCACGAGTCGGCATAAAACCTCTTTGTGCCGTGCACTGAGGAAATAATCTCCAAGATCCTGCTTTCATGCGGCATGGCGTGCATTGGACAATCAGGCAGATGCCTTAATGAGCGGTTAAGCGAGCACCATGAGGGAGTCAGGAATGGCGGTTCCAGCAATTTGGCACGGTGCTGTCGTGCTCATAAATGCAAGCCTGGTTAGAAACCAAAGCGGTGGCCGAGTGGTTGAGCATCCGCCTCGCATGCGGGAGGTGCGGAGTTCGATCCCCAGTGCCGCCGGGTACCCACCGCTGACACAATGGGTACAAGCTTTCCCCTGGCCTGGTGCTCGGCTTATCATGAGTGAAATGCTTAGAAAATGTGTCTTTGACCCCACCATTAGTAATCGAAAATACGTTGTGCCATGGCAATCTTTGGCCATTGGTGCCCTTGCGCCATAAAAATTCATCATCATCCTCCGTAAGCCTAGTTCTAAAGAATGCGATGTGATTGGCAGAAATGCGGATCGATGAACAAGAGAATTTATCGAGGCCGCCGCAATCGAAAGAGCTGGACCTGAAAGGTGCGTCAAAAGTCTGTCAGTCTGTCATTGTCGCTGACTAAGAAAGATCAGGCATTTTTAGACTCGGGGAAGTATGCGAACCAGTGAAACGTGTTGCATTTGCTTTTTAAGGTCATTGTTCACAAATATATTGTCTCATCTGACACGGATCGTTTTTTCTTCGTGTATAAATTCTGTGTGGACCAAGTAAAGCCTCAGTGGAAGAAATAGCGCTTATGTTTGTCCCCTGAGTTCTTGCTGCGCTATGAAACGCAAATACTGTAACCACGAAATATTTAACAGTGAAAAGATGTGGGCTGTTATATAAAAGTGCACAAGTCTTCCTCTGTCACTAGACTGTTTTGACTGCTTTCTTTTCCGCTAAACGCTTTGTGTTCAGCTTAGTTAGTCTAATACAGTTAGCAGAGTCTGATAGAGGGTACTGTCACATAATGCACTTTAGGTGTCTATATGTGTTTCAGTTGATCTGCTTACCCTAATTCCAGTGTCCCAGCCTTTTGCATTGAGAGTTATGCAGGACGTTCATGTTTTGAATGTGAACGGCATGGCATGCAACCATTACTATCTACTGTGCCTGATTTAAGCACACACTACAATCGGCTCCTCATGCACATTTTCCTTTGTTGTTACTTGGAACATAAAATGACCTTCTCTCTTTAAACTACCATATTCTTCTGCTTTGTTGCGAAATAAGATACATTTTCTTTACACCGAAAAGTATACTGGAAACTCACTTTCATTGCAAGAGGAGCGCAGAAGTGCGCAGCATTGCCGCGAGGGGTTTATGGAAATTAACGCGTGGCATAGCTCGGATGGATAATAATAATAATTGGTTTTATGCGTTGCATATTGCAATCACTCAGTTCAGCCCCTGGGCGCGGCCGGGCAGCCACCAAACCACGTGACGTGACGTCACGACAGCCGGAGGAAAAGCTGGACCCCAATTCGCGCGGTCGCGCGCGGCCGCAGCCACCACCTGACTCCCGCTCCTCCCGATAGGGGCGCTGCGCTATGATTGACGTCAGGCCCATGTATAAAAGAGCTGCGCTCCTTCGCCGGGACAGTCTTATACCCCTGCCACACGGGCATTTCGAGGGCCCTCGAACCGATAGTCTATCGACTCAAAGGAGATCGAGCGCTGCTACACGGGCAGTTTCAATGGCGATCGAGTCAATAGCCTATCGAGTCAACGGAGCAGCACGGAACTCCATCGAGATATGCAACGCATTCTTGGCTTAACCAAGCTAAGCCTGGCCATTTTTTTTGTGGAAAGGAAATGGCGCAGTATCTGTCTCATATATCATTGGACACCTGAACCGCGCCGTAAGGGAAGGGCTAAAGGAGGGAGTGAAAGAAGAAAGGAAGAGAGAGGTGCCGTAGTGGAGGGCTCCGGAATAATTTCGCCCACCTGGGGATCTTTAACGTGCACTGACATTGCACAGCACACGGGCGCCTTAGCGTTTCGCCTCCATAAAAACGCAGCCGCCGCGGTCGGGTTCGAACCCGGGAACTCCGGATCAGTAGCCGAGCGCCCTAACCACTGAGCCACCGCGGCGGGTTCGGATGGAGCCATCTTTACTTTCGAGCCGAGTTCTTCCAGCCAACTATGCGGACGTTTTTGCTCTGCCGAGTTTTCAGAATTCGGGCTTATTGTTTGTACATGAAGTAAAAAATGCAGAGCTGTTCTTATTTCTGACACGAGAGCAGCTGAGAAAATCCTGCACACAGAAAGTACCCAGAATGACGAATTAGCACCTCTACAATTATTATAAACCTCTACACGCTGCTTTCAGCTTTCTCATATAGAGAGGAAGATGCTGTGAGCGAGTCAGTCAGTCAGTCGGTCGGTCGGTCGATCGGTCGGTCGGTCGGACATTAATGTAGGCTGAGAAAAAGAAAGAAAAATAATGTTGACGGGCCCGCAAGACAGACAGACAGACGGTCGGTGGGTCGGTCGGTCGGACAGCCCGTTGTTCAGTCGGTCGGTCAGTCGGTCGGACAGCCCGTTGTTCAGTCGGTCAGTCTTTCGGTTCATGATTCTGTTTGTCAGTCAGTGAGGCGGTGAGTGAGTGAACAGAGTGAAATAAATGTGAAACAGCAAAACAGTGAGTAAACAAAAAAGGAAAAATCTGCGTCCAGTCTAAAGGCACAAATTATGTGCAAATGTTTGCAGGCTCTTTACTGAAGAAAAGAAATTAATGCCGGACCTTGATCTCTCAGTGTATTTGCGAGTGTTCATTCTTGTTACGAGCGTTTGCAGGAATCTTGTCGTTCCGTTGCTCATCGATTCATTTCGCGTTTATTAGCAGCCTTTGTGGCCAAGGCAGCGGTAAAAAGACAGCTCCGTTGGGGCAAAATAAAAGCGCCTGGGGCAAAACTTGTACGATGAGCAGACCACTCTGGGAAGAAATTGTACAGCGCGCCTGGCTTGAGTGATGGAAAGCTCAGCAGCTGATGACGCTTTTTCGTTTCTTTCGCTACACGAGTACCGACAAGGGATTCTGATCAGGCGCACTCGTAATGCGTTTCTGCCAGCCGAACTCTGCTTATCGATGCAGGCACCATTTATAACCCTCTTTTGTCTCCTCTCCTCGATCCCAGGTGCACAGTATCAGGCCAGATTATTATACTCCTGTACAACCCGTGAGAAGTTGTCAAAAATATAGCCGAACTCAAGGCTTCATAATAAACATGTATATTTCAGCCTGGCGACCTAATAAAATTACTACTATCATTGCGCGACATGTAATAAATATTTTCCTACAGTCATTATTCACATTGTAAAAGCTCAACAATTAGAAATAAGAAACAGAACGCTGAGCTGCAAGCTCCGGGATATATATAAAGAGACCTAGTATTCTCGGTAATCTCAAAGGCAAACCATGCACTCGATCTTGCTGGGGGTATTCGTTCCCTACTCACAACATGGACACGATAGGATAAACTTTATTGCTCTATTTTCTATATACATCAGAGTTCAGAGGTCGTCTTCATCTTGCGATGTCTTCGCCCTCTTCAGCGGGTGGAGCCCCTATTCCAGGGCCCCATTGGATCTGGCAGCTTTCACAGCATGTTGTACCAGCCTTCGTTCGGAGGCTGGATTGTGGCTGGAAAGAGCTTCCTCCCACTTCTCTCGACACGGTTTTTTCTGGTTATGGAAAGTATAATTGTCCTTGCACTCCCACGTTGTGTGATACACCGTGGGTCTGTCTCCGCATTTGGGGCACGTGTCCCTGTACTGCGTTGGATACGTCTTATTTAATATGAAAAGTTTATCTAAGGTTTATGTTTGGAGCCTTCTCCATATGACCGCCTCTTCCTGAGTCAGGCTAGAGTGCGGTTCCGGATCTTTTCTTTACCCCCCTGCAGTATTTGGTGATTTCTGAGTAGGTGGGCATTACGTTTTCTGAGGCATCCTCCGGGCTGAGTGGATGAGGGGCTCGGTTCCTGTAAACTCAAGCGGTCTCTTCGGCCCTTAGGTTGCCCCATTCTTCCGCATGTCTGAGTACGCAGAAAATAACATGCCTTGCCTGGTCCTTTTTTGAAGTCACTTGTGCTAGGACCGGTCTTGCACATTTACCTATCCTTCCTTTCATACAATTCCTGCACGCCTCTTTAGAGTCTGTTAAGATGGTTAAAGATTGTAAGATCGATCCGGTTGCCTTCGGAGATCGCCAGAGCAACTGCGAGTTCCTCACCCTCATCAACCGTACCGTTTTTAATGGATGCGCTAGCAAATTCTGCGCCCTCCCAGTTGAGTGCTACCGCTGCCATTCTTACGTCTCTTCCTCTATATCTGGACGCGTCCACATATACTATGTTTTATTTGACCGCCAGTATCTTCTATGTATTTTGCTCTCGCCTTTCTCCTAGCCGGGTGTAGGTTTGGGGCCATGTTTTTGGGGAGCGAGCAGACTTTGATAGTGGCTCTTATGTTGTCGGGGATATCTGCTTCCTTTTCTAGAATTTTTTCTAAGTTCTCAACTTTGTCAGGATTCTTCTGCCGCTTCTTGATTGCACCAGCCTTTCCTTTTGCGTCTCTAGCTGTGCCTCTTCCAGATATTCGAATGTATTGTGAATGCCGAGTGCTAGTAACTTCTCGTTTGCTGCATGCATCGGCAGATGAAGGGTCGTTTTATACGCCTTCCGAATTATTGCGTTGACTTGGTTCCTGTCCCCTTGGGTTGTGTGGAAGTATGGGAGGGAGTAGGTCACCCTTATGATCAAACTGCTTACGAGTTTCAGGGTGTCGCCTTCTGTTGTGCCGCGTCTTCTCTGCGATACTCTGGTTATCATTCTTGCCACTTTCGTCGCAGCCAGCTTTAGCCGGTTGATTGCGAATCCGCATCTCCTGTTTGTTTGGATCCACATTCCGATGATTCTGACCTGTTCCCTCTCCGGAATGTGGCTTCCCTCGAGCAGGATTTCTACCTTCCCCGGGTATTTTTTCCTCTCTGGATTCTGAGGATCTCCGACTGTTCAGTGGTGCACACCAGACCTCTTTCTTTCACATACTCTTCCACACACGTCGCCGCTTCTTGTAAACTTCTCTCTTTTTGTCATAGCGTTCCCTGGGTGGCCCATATCGGGATGTCCGCATAGATTGCGAAGCCGATGTCTTCTATCTTTTCGAGCCTTCTTGCTAGTTCTATCATCGCTGCGTTGAAGAGTACCGGTGATATAACCGAGCCTTGCGGCGTGCCCTTGTTTGGCGTGTTCATTTTTTCTCCTCTGAGCTCCCATATTCCCACTATGGCTGCCCTGTTGCTTAGGGAGGCCCTGGCATAATCGTCGATCTTCTTTCTGCAGTTGGCGTTGTTGAGTCCATCTATGATGGCGGCGTGGCCAACATTATCAAAAACGTCTTTGGCGTCTAGGGCCATGATAACGTTTTCGCCATTGTACGGGACTTGCGCTAGGAGTTCTTCTTTGATCTGAAGGAGGACGTCCTGCGTGGACAGCTTCGCCCGGAAACCGAACATGCTGTCCGGGTAGGGCCCCTTCTCTTCTAGGTGTTGCTGTAGTCGGCGGGTGACTATTCGCTCAAAAAGTTTTCCCAGGCACGACGTTAGCGATATCGGCCTGAAGTTTTCTATTTGGGGCTTCTTACCGGGTTTGGGAATCATCATCACCGTGGCGTGTTTCCACTCCCCTGGTACCGTTCCTTTTACCCTTTGCTCGTTGATGAATTGGGTCAGTTGGTCGACCGCTTCATCGCTGAGGTTTCTTATCATGGAGTTTCTGATTCTGTCTGCACCGGCCGCGATGTTGCGCGTCGCCGCCTTGGCCGCTGCATAGACCTCTTCTCTTGTTATGTGTCTGTCGAAGTGCGGATTTTCTTCTCGGTATTCCTTGTCGTAGGCGTCCGGATTTTCGGTGCCGTATACCTTTTCCTCTATCCTTTTAAGGAGCTCGTGGTCGTCACCCTCGAAGGTGTGGATGATCCTCTGGATTGCCTTGTTGCCCTCCGACCTGGGTTTGGTCGGGTCGAGTAGGGCATTGATTATTCTCCATGTTTTGGCGGTACTGAGTGTGCCGTTCAGTTAGTCGCTAAAGTCGTCCCAGCTTCGGCTCGCGAGGAGGTTGGCATAACTTTCGGCTTCCTTCTGTAGTTCGCAGATCCTCTTCCTTATTTTTTTATTGTGTATCTGTGTCTTCCATTTTCTTGTTAGCCCTCTCCTGGCCTCTCACATGTGGAGTAGGTGGGAGTCAACTTCCGGTGCTTCTTTTCTTTTGAACTCTTGGGTGTGTCTGGCCTGGATCTCCTGTAGCTGCTCGCTCCACTCCTTGATCGAGGCGATGTCACCCTTTAGGTTTTGGATTCTTGCCTAAATTCGTGCCAGTCCACGATATTTGTGACTCCAATTTCACTTCTCATCTTCTGCGCCTCTATCGCGGTTCTGAGCAAATAGTGGTCGCTTCCTAGGCTTTCCAGGAGGTTATCCCATTCCGCGCCACGCGTGTTTTTGACGAAAGTTAGATCTGGACAGGAGTCCGGGTTCACGCCGTTGCCGGTCCGCGTGATCTGGCTCTCGTCCGTCAACAGTGTACGTCCCGTGCTTTCCGCTGCATCATCGAACTGCTTTCCCTTCTTGCTGTCTTGTATCCCCATCTCTCGGGTTCGAACCCGACCGCGGCGGCTGCGTTTTTATGGAGGAAAAACGCTAAGGCGCCCGTGTGCTGTGCGATGTCAGTGCACGTTAAAGATCCCCAGGTGGTCGAAATTATTCCGGAGCCCTCCACTACTGACCTATTTGTTCCTCTCTTCTTTCACTCCCTCCTTTATCCCATCCCTTACGGCGCGGTTCAGGTGTGCAACGATATATGAGACAGATACTGCGCCATTTCCTTTCCACCAAAAACCAATTATTATTATTATTATTATTATTATTATTATTATCCCCATCTCTGGCCATAGGCGTTAGTCCATAGGAGCTTTGTCGAAGTGAATTGTGTGGTGACTACGGCACTGCACCTGAGAGAAAAAAAAGCCGCCACCGTCTAGAAGACGTTGAATTAATGAGCGTTAGCTGTATGGTTTACAAGACGAAGAAAGTAAAGAAGAACGTGCCCGTTGTCCAGTTTCACCGCTCAAGATACGTCCCAAACGGAACTTGATTTGTTTGGGGGGTAAAAGTGGGCCTAGCGTTCGGCTTGCGGCGCGATATGGTAACGCTTCAATTAGTATTTGCATATATACAATGTTTACCTATTATGTAATTGTGGTTTTATTTCTAGACCACAACCCATAGGTTTTTATTTGCCTATCAAATTCGTACACAACTCTCGCCGGATGGGTGCCCCTTGCTATCGGAGTATATATGGCGGAACGAATGTATGTTTTATATCTGTTACCTGACTTAATATCTGCTGCGGGTCCTTGGATCCAAGATCTTTAGCTTATTTTTGGAATATTGCGGAGTGCTCGGCTTGAGGGCACGGGTCGGCCCGGTATTGCACTGCCTCCGGGATTGGCCCGGGCTTATTAGCACGCGCCTTTTCTTTCTATATTTACTCTCCTATCCTTTAACTCTCCTACTTTCAGCACGCGGCAGCGATCTTAGTTCGGCTTGAGCCAGTAGGCAGGCCCGTGCACCTTTCTTTCTTCCTGTCAGCAACAGCAGCAGTAGCAGCGAATATATACACATATAGCAGTCCTGTAACTGTACAGATTTCTTCCCGTTGGACATTTTTTAGTCGTGAGAGGGGAAATGGATGGGAGGGCACAACCAATTTTAATGGCCGCCGTCTTGGATTCTAGAAAGAGAGAGAGAGCGAGAGTAAACTTTATTGTTCCAATTGAGAGGTTTGGTTGCGTGCCCGGAGACTGCCGATGTCTTTCAGGCTGAGCGTGGTTGGCGCCCCTAGTCCAAGGCACCACTGTCCCTGGCCATCCAGCAAACAAAACATGCCGCCATTTCGTCCCCTGACGTCATTCTCACATAGTTGCAACCCTATACACCCCATTGCACCAAGACGTCATCACTGACACGTGGCAGATGGCTGTTTCTACAATGCTATTGTAGATGGCGCTACAAGTCTTTTTGCGAGATATGCTGTTTTCTAGTTGCTGGCACAGATGTCGCTGTGTTCTCATTGTGGTAGCAGTCCCCACGAAATCACCAAACGTGACGAGTAAGAGGTAACGCTCTTAAAAATAAACTGGTAGATTAATAGCAGCTTGAGTAAAACGGGCACTTAAGGATAATCCGCTGTCAGAACCACAGCGCCTGCAACAAATGAAGGCTGGATGAAGAGCACGGTCAACCCAACCTCGTGCACATCTTTCTCTCGCGGATGGCGTGTCTGCTGTCAGGCAGAAACAACCGCAGTCACTGGCAGGCGGCTGTCTTCGATCGACGAATACGAAACAAGATGGATGTACATACAAAAAGGAGCGCACTATTGCTAGGTGACGCAATCTCTCCATTCGAAACCAAGTGTGGCTGAGGGAGAGCAGCAGATGTTCCGAGATTCCCGCATTTCTTTACAAGGTGCTGTTTGGTTTTCCGGTGTTGATGTTGTGTGCGTTCTTTTATAATTTACAGAAGGAAAGGCCGTGTACTCCTTTCTTTTTTTCCTCCGGAGCCAGCAAGAAGTTAACAGGAAAAGACGGTCGATAAACGTGCCTTGGGGCTCGGGAATAAACCACACCATTCGATTTTAAGGAAGTGCGATGCATGGGCAAGGACTATTTTGAGTCACTTAATGGATGGAGGGTGTGGGAGCAACATTACGGATAAGTTGAGTACCGCAGCACAAAATCTTGTCTATGAGTCAGTTGCTGCATTTTCGTCTGCGCTGTGTTCTAACGGCGCGTAGGTTACATTAGAATACAGGAAATTTGCTACAAACCAATGGCGGCTACACTCTTTTTAAGCTACTTCTGACAGAGCGTGCCGGGAAAGGCAGCGCCGCTGGCAAATTTCGGCAAACTTCTGCAAATTGTTATTGTATAGAACAGAATTGAATCGTGGACGTGCAGCCGTATTTCCGTCGGAAAAGAATACAAAACAGGCTGTATGCTGTGCGATTTTTGGGCTCGCGAGAGCCCCGGATGAAATAAATTGATCCCTTGCCCTCAGCTATTGTTTTCCTAATGATCTACGTTTCGCTTCGTGACATTAAACCATAAAATTCAAAATTTATGAAAGTGGTAAGAACTGCAAAATTTGGATGATTTTCATAAGAGCGATCTATCTTTAAGCAATCTGAAAGGTCGTCGTTTTAATCAACACCAATGAGTGCACTGAGTTGATCTTATATTTTCCCTTTGGCTCTAGAGTAAATAAACAAGGCACACAGCAGAAAATCTAGTTTGCAGTTTGAAGTTTTGTGGTAACGCTCGCAGCTTCCGTAAAAGATTGAAACATTAAAAAAAATAGGACTATGTGGGTCCTCTTGCTTTAGTGGTAACCTTGCGAAAATGTTAGCTTGCAGACATTTTTATTGTCAGCGGAACCAGAGTCGGCTTGTTCAGGAAAGAGAGCAATGATATTTCAATTGCGTACGATCTCTTGCCCAGGCGTGAATTAAACGGCCTCCAATGTCAATTTTTGAGCACAGCGGTCAACTGCTGTGGCAGATCGTCATTATAGTCCTTCTTGATAAAGCAAATCCGTCTTTTGGCGTCGAACCCATCATGAAGATATTTTAGAACTTCTTTTATTCGAATAAAACACCAATGGAGAACTTCTCGACGATAGTAGAAACGTCAATGCCCAAAAATGCAAGCATGCCGAGGGTAGATCTGCGGATACAATGCTTGTTTTAGTGGAATATTAAATTATATTAAAAATTGTCTCAATAACTGTTTCTCGTTGCAAATTGTTTTCGTATAGAATTACTGGGCATCTTTTACTGCCCCGCTCTTATTTTTGGTGGGACCCCTTCTATTGTGGGGCATATATGCCAACCCTCTCACGCGAGGAAATGCTAGACGCGCTCGCTCACACATAGGCTTGCTTGCGTGAACTAGCCCCTCATCGAATGCGCGATTAGGTAAAACAATCCTTCCAGTCAACACAAATGGTGAGAGTTTCACATGGCCCCGCAGCGGTGGCTCAGTGGTTAGGGTGCTCGACTACTGATCCGGAGTTCCCGGGTTCGAACCCGACCGCGGCGGCTGCGTTTTTATGGAGGAAAAACGCTAAGGCGCCCGTGTGCTCTGCGATGTCAGTGCACGTTAAAGATCCCCAAGTGGTCGAAATTATTCCGGAGCCCTCCACTTCGGCACTTCTCTCTTCCTTTCTTCTTTCACTCCCTTCTTTACCCTTCCCTTACGGCGCGGCTCAGGTGTCCAACAATATATGAGAGAGATACTGCGCCATTTCCTTTCCCCCCGAAACCAATTATTATTATTATTATTCACATGTGCCACCTTTCCCACTAGTGACAGTTTTGGCGCATGACTGCGAAAATCGATGCTGATGATCGATATTTTGTAACAAAAATCTTCTGGCTACACGAAGCGCATAACGCAAGAAGTGTAAAGATAAAATGAAGGATGGGCTCCGCGAAAAATTCAATATAAGGTGCGTCTCTATTGGAAGGAAGGTTTTATTCCCCTCACCTACGAAGATCATCCCGCTTATATAAATTATTTCGAAATTCCGTGGATAAATTTGTCAGCATCAGGTAAAAAAGAGCATGTGCTCCTCCTTCGGCTTTTAATCTAGAGTAATCGGCGGTTAATTTATCTTCTTCTTCATCAGCCTGACTACACCAACTGCAGGGCAAAGTCCTCTCCCATGTCTCTCTAGTTAAGCCTCTCCTTTGCCAGCTGCGCCCACCCTATGCCTGCAAAATTCTTAATCTTATCCGCCTACCTGACTTTCTGCCGCCCTCTGCTACGCTTGCCTCCTCTTGGAATCCACTCCGTTACCCTTAGGGAGAATCGGTTATCCAGCCTTCGCATCACATGCCCTGGCCGCGAATATTTCTTCCTCTTGATTTCGACCAGGGTGTCATAAACCGGCGTTTGTTCCTTCACCAAGTCTGCCCGCTTCCGGTCTCTTAACGTTACACGTATCATTTTTCTTTCCACGGCTAGCTGCGTTGTCCTCAACTTAAGCTGAACCCTTTTCTTTAGCTTCCACGTTTCTGCCCCGTAGGTGAGTACCGGTAAGATACAGCTGTTGTACACTTTTCTCTTGAGAGATATTGGTAAACTGCCATTTATGATCTGAGAGAGCTTGCCATGTGCGCTGCACCCAATTCTTCTTCTAGTTATTTCCCTCTCATGATCCAGACTAGCTGTCACTACATGTCCTAAGAAGGCGCATTCCTTTACCACTTCCAGCACCTCGCTTATCCTTGTGAACTGCTCTTTCCTTGCTATACTCTTAAAAATTATTTTTGTTTTATGCGCGCTTCTAATCATTTTTTTCTGTTCAAAAAAGCATGTTTTGTTACCATGGCATTTGATGCAGCTTGATCTTCTCGATGCAATTGCGATGCGATTTCTTATCTAGTGCCGCGATTGCGCAGTAAATATCTGGGTTCGTAATTATACATTAATTTTGACCTGCTTGCGAAAGAGCATCGATGAATTCTCGGTGTATACAAAGTATAAGCCCCGCCACGGTGGCTCAGTGGTTAGGGCGCTCGACTACTGATCCGGAGTTCCCGGTTTCGAACCCGACCGCGGCGGCTACGTTTTTATGGAGGAAAAACGCTAATGCGCCCGTGTGCTGTGCGATGTCAGTGCACGTTAAAGATCCCCAGGTGGTCGAAATTATTCCGGAGCCCTCCACTACGGCACCTATTATTCCTTTCTTTCACTCCCTCCTTTATCCCTTCCCTTACGGCGCGGTTCAGGTGTCCAAAGATATATGAGACAGATACTGCGCCATTTCCTTTCCCCAAAAAACCAATTAAACTAAATACAAAGTATAATTATTGAATATGAGATTTCGTGCGGAGTACTACTGCTTCTTGAAATATTTGTGCATTCATTCAGTAATGCTCTTTGGGCGATATAGGCTTTGGAAATAAATTAACAGCGTATTCTGTCAGAAATATGACAGGATGAAGAGGTGAGGTTGACGGCAGGGTGCGGCCCACATTGCCAGCAGTCATTACACAAGTTCCCGACGCCAATCTTCAAAGAAGCGGCCAAATGAAAAATGCAAATTGGTTTTTTGGGCAAAGGAAGTGGCACAGTATCTGTCTCACACATCGGTGGACATCTGAACTTCGCCGTAAGGGGACGGATAAAATTTGAATGAAAAAAAGAATGGAAGAAAGAGTTGCCGTAGTGGAGGGCTCCGGAATAATTTCGACCACCTGGGTATCTTTAACGTGCACTGACACCGCACAGCACACGGACGCCTTTTGCGTTTCGCCTCCATCGAAACGCGGCCGCCGCGGTCGGGTTTAAACCCGGGCTTAGTAGACGAGCGCCATAACCACTGAGCCACCGCGGCGAGTCACGGTGGGCAGTTTTCTCTACTATTTGGTGGTCAGGTTGTGGTGACGCGGCAAGGTGATGTGACCTACATGGCCCACCTGCCTACTAGGTTTCTCTCTGGGCACTACATGCCATTGTCATTCATGCTGGGTGAACAGCGCAACAAAGGCGGGACAAAGCAAGACAAGCGCTTACTAGCAAATTAGTTTATTGAAGAACAAAAAGTTGTAATATGTACTGAACGTAAATAATAAAATAAATAAAAAACCGACAAAAGGGGGTAAACAACATAGGCCATGTGCAAGTCCAGATATTGAATTTCCTTGTCACTAAATGTCGCAGAAGGATTTCTGATGCACTTTACTCCTAGATTATGAATGTGATATGCTTCCATGATTTCTCGGGTCACCTTGTTCTTATGGTAGAACAGCACTGCTGTCTTCTTGTAAAGCCATTGTCATCCTCGTGAAGTTTTCGCTCACAACGCCGACGCCGACAACGCCGACACAGGATTTTTCGCACAACGGGAGGCTATCGCATTAATACCCTTTTTCACTGTAGGCTTAAAGAGATGACAGACAGCGCAGGCTATTTAGCCATCATATAAACTGCAAACGATCTGAAATACACTGGACAGGCTAGGCTAGCTTGTTACCTACACGGGGATCCAGCTGGCCAGGCAGCGCTTGAAAAGAGATTGTGGAAATAAAATAGAGTACCTGTCTGCAGTAATGACTGACGCTTGGCTGACTTGTGTAGCCCTTGTACATGCGGTGTAAATGATAACGTGACAGGAATCGAAGCTTTGTCAAGATATATTAATAATAGTCTATCGGCTACAGATGTCCCTTAGTATTGCGGAAACATTACTTGACGATGTTCGCGTTTTCGTGTCAGTGGGACATGGACGCAAAGCGTGTCCGCAAGCAGGTCTTGTGTCGTTCGATAAAGGGTAGCGGTAAAATAAAGGTTGTATGAGGTAGATTATGACGAAATGTCGCTTCGCGCCGAGTTTTGTTGATGTTTTACCAGCGCAAGAAGACGCGGACGAAGGAACACGGGCAAGACAAGCGGGCGCTGAAATGCAACCTTATTTTGGAAAGACTCAAAACCCTTACATATATATATACCCTCAGAGCCACAGCCTACCAGGAAAAAACATCGGGAAATTAAAACACGTGCCAATAACCAGGATAAAACGGCACGTACAAAGGGTCAAACTATACAGACGAACAGATACCAAGCCAACCCCAGATTGGGTGAAAAAAGAAGCAGCGCGAAAAAGTAGCGCGAAGGAATTTTTTCTCCATTTATTTCCACGTAAAAAACGAAAAGGAGCTAATAAAACGTGACACGAAAACACGCGCACTTAAAAGTGAAAAAAAAAACAAGACAATACACAATATGGAAGCACTAAGACCATGGACACGATGAAAAACATGATGCACATCAAAACCAACAAAGAAACACGGCTATACGAAACCCGAGGTGGATGACAGAGTGCTTTAAAAACACAAAAATACACCTGCAAGCAAGCATGTCTATAAAAGCGAAAAAAAAAAGAGAGAGGCGAAGTTAAAAACCCGCTGAAAAACTTTACATAAGCACTGACAGCCAACAATGAACACAGCTATACAATAAAATATCGAGGCAAATGACAAGAAGTGACAACACAGAAGATAAAATGTGAATACTACAGGCGGAAGACAAGGCATGTAATGGCCACTTGTCTGTAAAACTGTGAATACTCGACACGGATTCTAAATGTCCCTACGGGAAACATAGAGCATTAAGTCAGTCATTAAATGGAGCGTTGTTAACAGGTTAGCTTTGATTTGAAACTCTTTCGGAAAGACATCCCCCTCCTTCCCTCCTCTCGTGGCGCCGCGATGGCTGGGTGGTTATGGCGCTCGGCTGCTGGCGCGAAAGACGCGGGTTCGATCCCGGCCGCGTCGGTCGAATTTTGACGGAGGTTAGATTCTATAGGCCCGTGTACTGTGCGATGTTATTTCACATTAAACAACACCAGTTGGTAGAAATTTGCGGAGCTTTTCACTGCGGCGTCTCTCATAGCCTGAGTCGCTTTGGGACGTAAAACCCCTGTACACCATTAACCATCCTTCAATCCTCCCCTCCTATCTGTTTGTAAAGAAAATGCCTTGTTGCCTTCCAATTTTAAGATGTGATTGCGACTGCGCCTTCGAGGCCTTCCGCACAATTCCAGCCAGTCTTTCTGCGCAGGTTCGCACTTTCGCTCAAGATTTTGTGTGTACTTCCATCTGGATTGGGTGACGTCTCAGTTCGAGTTCAGAGAGAACTTCCTTGCTTTGCTATAAGCGGCTTTCTTCCGAATGGCTTTGCCACTGCACATTTCTGTCGGCCAGTATAGAGTCGCGCCGTGCTAATCAAGAGAAAATGATACATCTTTTCTAGCTTTGCTACTGCCTGCCTCCCAAGCTACGCATTCCATACGTTTGCGAGTAAGGCCCTGCTCGCAAGCCGGACGTCTGTTTCCCTGTTGGCAACGGACACAGGAAGTAACCTGCTTCTGTTCCTTTTTCCGTGCTTCGACAAAATCAACAAGCTTCCCAATCCTTGTTATGACTCGCCATCTTACCTGGCTCCTTATTAAGTGAATGATTTTGGCGGAAATATTTGGCTTCGCTGTCGCTAAATCTTTTCTTGACGTACTGAGCAGAACTTCCTCTCCCGTTGCAACAGAGTACTGCACAATACTACAGAAAATCCTGTGGTCACAAGAATTCTTGTCGTCCGATCCCAAAGCACCGCACGAAAATCAGATGAGACGCCAAAAAGTCTTCTGTTGTGTTTTTCGATAGGCTACCTATTTATTTTTAATTGTGCGCGGTCTTAACTTTATTTGCCTTTTCTTTCCGCTGTTTACTTGCGATGGCTGGATATAATTTATAAACGCGGGAGATAAATTCCCTTTACGTCCGAAGCAAAAAGCACTCGACACGACGAGTAGAAACCAACAGAATTAAGAGAATAATTGCATATTTGAACGGTTTAACTGATGGCTGAAGACGCGGCTGCATGATTTCAATCACTCCGCAGCGGTGGCGCAGTGGTCATGGCACTCGGCTGCTAACCCCAAAGGGGCGGGTTCGATCCCGGCCTTGGTGGTTGCAGTTAGGTGGAGCTGTGTGCTAACTCGGATGCTTTGCTCAGCATAGCTTTTAATTATAACTTAAACCAGGTTGTTCAGAAACCTACGCGCATTACAGCAAATACGAGTTCTCTTCTTGACCTGGTATTTATATCAGACCCTGTTAGTCAATTGGGCTTTTCGAGAGATGTCTTTCCCGGAATATCAGACCATGAAGCGGTGCTCTTTAAAAGCGAATTGATGCGACCAGTAATTGTTCATCAGGAAGGAAAAGCGTTTCGCGACTTTAACAATGCTCAGGATGAAAGCGTTCTAGATCAGCTTGAACTGACGTATGAATCCTTTGCTAAAAAATACACTGATGGGCGTACAAGTGTGAACGACTTGTGGTTAGAATTCAAAAGTACGGTTCATCAATGTATTAACAAGTACGTGCCGCTTAAACATAAGAAGCTGAAAATGGCGTGTCCCTGGATAACACGCGAGATCATACAGTTAAAACGTCGCGTGAAGCGCTTATCAAGGTCAAGCAATAAAGTTGGTGGTGCTTTGCCGGCTCTTCGGGCTGAACTGCGTTCAAAAATGAAATTTTCACGGTAGCACTTTTTTAATGTCAAGATGCACAATTTTCTAAAAACTGACCCCCAAAAGTTCTGAAGGCATCTGTCACAGAAAAAAGACCCGGTTAACAAACTTCTCCTTAACAGCACAGTTGTTACCGACTCCCTCTGCTTAGCGACTGCCTTCAATGAGCACTTTTCTTCTGTATTCCTGAGTAACAGCAACTCAGTCTCCGAATCTGGAGCTAGCCATTTCAATCTGCCAGACCTAATTCTTAACGAGGAGGGTATTGTTTCGGCTCTATTGCAGTTGAACAGAAAAAAATCCTCTGGACCAGACGATATTCCTAACGCTTTTCTGTACAGATATGCTGAGTGGTGCGCTAAATACCTTTTCATTATTTTTACTGAAAGTCTCAGGACAGGAGAAATTCCAAACGATTGGAAAACAGCAAAGGTGATACCCATTCACAAATCAGGAGACAAGCTTTGCGTGAAGAATTACAGGCCAATTTCTTTGTTATGTACGTCCAGTAAGGTGTTAGAACATTTTATTTTCAAGCACATAAGTTCATTCCTAGAGGGAAGCGGTTTTTTTATTGAAAGCCAGCACGGGTTTCGGCAAGGCTTGTCGACAGTGACGCAGCTTATTCATATCATAAATGAAATTATGATGTCACTAGACAATAATGGACAGGTAGATTTAATTTTCATTGACTTCGAAAAAGCGTTTGACCGGGTATCGCATGGCAATCTTTTCTTAAAAATAAGGTGGTGGTTAAATAATCGGCAAGTAGTACAATGGTTAGATTCCTACCTTACACAGCGGCATCAGTTTGTCCAGATATCTGAATCTCACTCCACAAAAGCGCCGGTACTTTCAGGAGTTCCCCAGGGCTCAGTCCTTGGGCCGCTTCTCTTCCTTATTTATTTGAACGACCTGTCCTTCAACTCACACATACGCTGTCGGTTCTTCGCCGACGACTGTGTTATATACCATAGTATCACATCAGTCGAAGACCAGACACTCCTAGCGGAATACTTAACAGCAGTTTCCAGCTGGTGTTGTACTTGGCAAATGGGTATAAACAGTTCAAAATGCGGAAAAATGACAGTAACACGAAAGAAACAACCGCTCCAAAGCACATACAAAATCAATGGCCTTCCGATCAACTCAGTGACTTAGGTGAAATATCTTGGGGTAACCATGACATCCAACCTGAACTGGAGCGTACACATTCAGTCCATTGTCTTAGCAGCGTCCAAAAAACTTCGATTATTAAAGCAACGCCTAAAGCATTGCACGAGAAAAACTAAACTGACAGCATACACATCACTTGTGCGTCCAGTGCTCGAATACGCCGACGCTGTATGGGATCCGCACACAAAAACGGATATAAAAAATTTTGAAGGCGTCCAGAGGAAAGCACTCCGGTTTATTTACCACGCTTATGGTCGGCAGGTTTCGGTGTATGATTTGCTCAACAGATCTGGGCTTCCCACTCTTGAATCCCGTCGCAAGCAGCACCGACTAAAAATGTTGTTCAATATCATACATAATAAAACAAAACTGAATTTTCAGAGTTACATGCAATACAACACAACACGCCCCACCCGTAACAAACACGAAAGGACTATCTTGATGCCACGATGTCGAACAAAAGCATATTCTTGTTCCTTCTTTCCACGCACCATTTCCGAATGAACCGACTGCCAAGCGATATCACCAACCTGGTATCTTCAGAATCCTTCTTGTCGGCTGTTTCGGCTCATGTATCGCAGTAGCGTGTATAGTACACAGTGTATTTCGGTTTCCTTGTTTTTATTCTGTTCACTTAGTCTGTTTGACGTCAGATGATTTGCCTGTACTTTTTTTTTTGGCTTCCCGTTGGTCTTATTGAATTTTGTCCTCGTACTGTAATCGCCCTTTGTCGCTTTTACTTTGTTGTTACCACCTTGTAATTTTTGTCCTTTGTGCACTCCTGCCTTGACCGCCAAAGGGCAGTCGGCAGTATTTATGAAATAAATAAATAATAAATAAATAAATAAATGCTAATGGCCCATGTGCTGCGCGATGTCAAGCAGGTTAAATATTCTCAGGTGGCCGAAATTATCCTGAGCCCTCCACTACAGCGCGCCTCATAGGCTGAGGAGGTTTGCGACGTGAAACGAAAAAGAAATGATACTAGTGAGTTGATTTCTGTTCAGTTAAGCCTGAAGATTTTGTTGGTGTTTTATGCCAAACATAGCTCCTCCCACTCTGCAATGCCGCTATTAGGTTCTTTACAATCATGAAAAAAAATTGAACGCGTTTTTGAAAAATAACGGTGGTTTAGCTTTGGTTAAACCGAGGGAGAAGCGGTAGTATCACGATGGTTGAGCGCGGCAAAGTCTTGTTATGACCCGATTTTGGTTGACCTTGACTTCACCTTGACGACCATGCTGTCCTTGACTTGGCCCTGTCTTGACCTTTCGCCTCGGCCTCCGACCTTTGCAATGACTTGACCTTTGGTCCGACCATTGAAAATTCACTGGGTCTCCAAACTTGTAGACTCAAGGCTTGACCTTGGCTGAGCATTGAAAATAATGGGAAGTACACGGCGATCTCAGCCCGTTACCTCTAGTAGTCAAGCTATCGCTTCATAAAGACCGTTATCTCGAAAACTGAATCAATGAATAACCAGGAGCACTTATGCTAGTTTTCGCAAAAGCTTTTCCGCAGAACAGACGTAGATTGCGAAGGTAAATGTGCATGGTGCACTCAGGGCGCTGATTTGAAGGAATAATTATCGTGCAAAGTGCACAACGTTTTGCAGCTTCAACAAAACAAACTACTTAATGCACAGCATTAAGGGAACTTTCAAAATTAATCTACTTTGATGTTGTCTTTGACTTTGTTTGATCGCACACCTTTCGAGCTTCCAGCACCAGAGGACTAAGAATGCATTTTCTGTGGATGTAGAGAAAAGGATTTCATTAAAGGCTTGGCTTCGCTTCGTACGACGCCACCATTGTGGATAAAAATTGGTTTACAGTGGGAAGGAAACCGTGCAGCATCTGTCTCACATCTCGGCGGGCATCTGAACTGCACCGTAAGGGAAGTGTTAAAGAAGGGACTAAAAGAAGAAATGAAGAAAGAGGTGCCGAAGTGGAGGGCTCTCGAATAATTTCGACCATCTGGGGATCTTTGTGTGTAAATATTTTGTATATTTTGTAAATTTTGTAATAGTTCTTGTGTAAATATTGTATATATTACCTCTCCCCCTATCCTCTCTTCCTCTTCGCTTACCTCTTTCATTTCTATTCTGCCTGCTATCCTTTACTTCCGCTGCCCCATCTCAGGTGCTTCAGTATCGATGGCAGATGCCGGAGATAGCAAAAATTTTTCCTTCCATTTTATTATTATTTTAATGAAGCCACTTACTACTACTACTACTACTACTACTATTACTACTACTACTACTACCTCATTGTGCACTGACATCGCACAGCACACGGGCGCCTTTGCCTTTCGCCTCCACCGAAACGCGGCTGCCGCAGTTGGGTTCGAACCCGGGTACACCGGATCAGTAGCCGAGCGCCCTAACCACTGAGCCACCGCGGTGGGTAACCCTTGAGGAACCGTGGATAAACGAGGCAATGTGGTCTATACGTGCTTTAAAATTCTTGATTTTCGGCACACCCGTTTTGTTATGGTGCTACGCCAGGAGCACTATGATTGGCTTGCTTCGCAGCTGCAACTTACGGCGGACACGACCCGAAGTTTAGGATTCTCGCGTTATGAAGTTCACTACGGCGAAAAGGCCTAACTTCTGTGGCCTATTTCGCCTCAAACAGGGTGTACAAAAATTCGGCAGCAATCAATTAAAAAGCGACAATACAGACAGCTTAACAGGTTAAGACTAAAAGCTAAATATCGATTCGCTATTTTCCACTTAGAGTAATGGACGGGCCTCATTTCGAGGCCAAGGTCCGGCCAGGCGCAAGGCTAGGCCCGATGCTTCGATTCCGAGGCAGGCGCCGCTGCTCAAAGTTTTCATAAGGCGAGTTCCATAATTCCATACATTTCAATATGGATTATATGCGCTCAGTATGGAGTATATGGAGTCGTTATGGACATTGTGGAAAGCGGTTATCAAAACTTGCCGACTCCATATGACGTCAGGGACATATTATAGACCTTATGTGGAAGTTTTTATGAAACGTTTTTGAACTTCATTGAAAGATGTAAGGATTTCCATAAATAATTCCGCATCATGGGGTCTCCAAATTCCCATAATTCGATACAAGCGATTAGTATCCCATATAAGCGACAAGTAACGCCTCATAATCACCGAACAGCGTATGGCGGCAACTTTAAAGCAAATCGAACGACGGGAAAAGATAATGCTCACCAGCAGCTCTGTGCCTCCACAATAGTACCGCGAATCTTTGCCGTGTTTGTTCCTTCTTCAAATTCACATTAAATATTAAGAGGGCGAGAACTTAGCCCTGGGGCACTCCTCTGTTGGAAGTGAAGTTACCAAAGGGCTTTCCGTGGACACGTACACTGAAGGATCGATTTGCTAAAAAAGCGTGAATGGAGAGGAAGAACTGGTGAGGGAGACCAAGAATTTGAAGGGAGGCAAGAACGGCACAGTGAAGGATGTTATCATATACCTTTGTTATGTCTGTAGCGATCACATTTCCTACAAGGTGACCCTGCGGAGAGTGCTCAACCACACCAGCAGCCAAAGTCGCAAGACCGTCGTCTGTTCCAATTTATGGGCGGAAACCAATTTGGGAGTCTGGGTAAACAGTCAAGGGATTCCAGGCACCACGACAAGCGTGCGCCGAGAATGTTTTCATAAAGGTTGCAGATAGTAGGCTTAAGGGAAATGGGACGAAAGGCCGAGAGAGATATTGGAGGCTGACCTGACTTTGGTATTGGAACAACAATACTATGCTTCCAGTCTCCCGCCATGACGCCAGAATGCCACACTTCGATAAAAGTATAAAGTAGGGTTTTCAAAGCCGTCCCTTCCCAGTTACGGAATAACAAGTTAGGTATGCCGTCATGCCCGGGGCTACTGGAAGATTTTAGGCGTTTAATGGAGGCCAGCAGCTCTGCCATGGTTAGGTCAGAAGTAATCCCATCGAAGGGCTGTGTAACGGATAAGTCAGGCGGAGACGTAGCGGTGCAGTCATGGTGTGGAAAAACTTACAGGCCGCTTGTTCTGCAAATGTGTCCTCATCCGCATTCAGCGCGAGGGGAAGGCTCTTTGTGTAATCTGCAACCTGAGAAGGGCGCTTCATGGCGTGAAACACTCTCCCAAGATTATGATTTCCCTGCGCAAAAGACAGGAGGCTCACCATGCAGCCCAGCATTGCCTGCCTAGCCGCTTTGCATAGTGCCGCGCACGTGCGGTAGCGCGGCGAGGAGTGGGAAGAGCCTATGGTTCATAGGGTTGACGAGTATCGTAAAGATCAGCCTGGCGACGAAGAGCCCACAGGATTCAGGAGGTGTATGTCCGGGTTTGGGTCGTCTTCATTTACAGTAGTGGTAATAGTGTGAGTCGTGAGAACAGCAGAGAGTAGACAGTGCTGAAGACGGGTTGAATGTAGATTAATGATTGTCTGCGCGTACAGAGCCCATTATGTTATGCGTACGCTGCGGCGTAATTTCCGTAGACGCGTAGGCGTGAGGGAGATAAAAATAAAGCTGTGATCACTACTCCAAGTATCTGGATTAACAGCCCAACGAGGGTTTCCGGGGCCTAACTACCAAGTCAAATCAGGCAAATACGGGCCACCTCGTGGGCGGGTAGAATATTCGGTTGGTTTAAAGTTTAAAGGAATGATCTGAACACCTCCCTTGGAAGTGTGCGCCCCTTGAGGAATCCGATGGGTATCTCCACGAAGTGTGTGCGCCGTTGTTGTCACCACCAACTAGAATAGGGATACCCGAGTTGGTAGACCGTAGAAAACGAACCCATCCAGATTGGGAGATGCGGAGCCAGGACGACTATAAAAAGAAACTAGGACAAGGGGCGTGCGTGCAGGTTTTACGAGAAAGGCGACAACCTCTTGCCGTGTGTTGCATCACCGTGAAAGGTCGAGCGGTGTGCGGAACTGAACTGTGCATAGAAATTGCAGATTTACCTGGGCTAAGGGAGGAGGTGTTGCAACGGCGATCAGGGATAGAGGGTGAATGGTATGCGCAGAAACCTTAAAGGCGTAGAAGTGAATAATGTTCTTGCAGTAGGAACGCCCATGCCTCCAGCTTTCCGTCGCGAAGGCGGATGTTCACTTCAGATGCCTTATTAGCGAATCCTCGACAGTTCCACTGCACCACCATAGAAGATGCGCTATCTATGTCGAGGCCGAAGACAGTCTACGATGACGGACGTCAACTGCTTAATTAGCGCAAATATCTTATCCACTGTCGGTGTAGTCATGACTAACAGGTGGTCGGCACATGATTGTGGCCCAAGCTTACTCGAAGTGATTCCTCTGATGATTGCTCCCGAGTTATTAGAATTCTTCGAGAGGAGTGAGAACAACGGTGTTCCCGGCGCTGTGTGAGTTCGTCTAGTCGGCTGCGAGCCTCCGCGATGGCATTGCCTAAAGCTGTGTCTTCAATTGTGGAATCCGCATGTGATGGATGCACTGGTCGTTTTGATGTACCATTTGATCCGGGAGGGTGTGTCGCCGCTTGTGCATATGAACGCTGGTGAGGAGACGCATGGTGAGCAGCGGGCTCATATAAAGCAGTTCAGGGAAGTCGTTGTCTTCACATCCGAGAGCTCCAAAGCCATTACTTGTAGGGGCATTTACTTTTGCAGGCGACTTGTGAAACTTCTTCGCTTGCTTCTTCCTTTACACGCGGGGAAGCGAATGCCATGGTCCGTCGTTTTGCATAGGGTACAAAGAATTGTAGGTTCATTCGTTAATTCTTATCGGCCACAGCTGCAGGATCAGGGCATGTATTTTGCATATGTCCATTTTTGTGGCAGTGCCAACAAAAATACGACGACGTGAGAAGGGCTGTGATTTGACCATCGCACTGTAGTAGCTAATGTACTTCGGGAGAGTAAGCGGGCCTTGCAGGATTAGCGGGTATGAGCCACGGCGCCACATAGGCTTTGCTAGCAGTACCACGTTAGTTGAGCAGCGAATGTTTGCGTGCACCTCCTCGGGAGGGCCTGTGCTGTCGACATCATAAACCATGCAGAGGAGGGTTTCAGGACGAGATGCAAAATATATTTGCACCGGGACACACTTGCTTTCGTATAGGGGGATCTGCGTAAATGCACACGTTTTCTGTTCGTCCATCAAGGATGGCAAGTTTACCGTAATGGTGTTCGATGGGCGATAGACGACAAACCCGCAGTAGTTCAAAGAGACAAGAGCATGGTCAATTGTGGCTAGAACATTCTTGGCGACCCGCCGCGGTGGCTCAGTTGTTAGGGCGCTCGACTACTGATCCGGAGTTCCCGGGTTCGAACCCAACCGCGGCGGATGCGTTTTTATGGAGGAAAAACGCTAAGGCGCCTGTGTGCTGTGCGATGTCGGTGCACGTTAAAGACCCCCAGGTGGTCGAAATTATTCCGGAGCCCTCCACTACGGCCACTCTTTCTTCCTTTCTTCTTTCACTCCCTCCTTTATCCCTTCCCTTACGGTGCAGTTCAGGTGTCCACTGATATATGAGAGATACTGCGCCATTTAGGTTAAATTAATAATTAATAATTGGTTTTTGGGGAAAGGAAATGGCGCAGTATCTGTCTCGTATATCGTTGGACACCTGAACCGCACCGTAAGGGAAGGGATAAAGGAGGGAGTGAAAGAACCCTTTAGGTTCCCCAAAAATCAATTATAGTTCTGGGCGAGGATGGCAGTCATATCAAAGCGCAATGTAGGCTTGATGGTAACGCGGAAGCGGAACGAGTTTGCAGCAGATGGAAGAGAGGCTTGACTCTCGGCAGGGATCTGTGGAGGTGGCAGGACCTCAGACGCTGGTGACGGCGCTTGGTGGGAATACTGAACCGGCGTGACGGGCACAGTTTCTTGTGGTAGTGTCACGGGCACGGAGGCGGTAGAGCATACCATGTCACAGACCAAAGTCGTTGCATCGGAAGACGGCGCAGGCTGGAGGCACGGAGGCGCTGACGACTGCGTGGACGTGGAGTCTGCGTCAGGTGGCAACACAGCGGTCACCCGCGTAGCTGTCTTCGACAGAGCAGAATCCATGCAGACGCATAGCGTGGCATCGCTTGGCAGCACCTAGCTAAGCTTGGCTTGAATCTGAGGGTTCCAGTTTGGTTTTTTCACTTGAAAATGAGCCCACCTTGCCGGGAATTTCTCCGCAGGGGCGTCGTTGGCATTCGTTCTCACGGAGGGCACTGTCCGACCCGCGCCACACGCGAAAAACAAGCTAAAAACCGAATACACAGAGCTAAAACCAGAAACGTTACCACCCACTAGGTTTCCATCTTCTTCTGCTTGAATGTAAAATATTTGCCTTTAAGCACGCAATTTTTTTCTTGATGAGATAATGAATCATGCCCCTCACCCCTGATTACAGGGTGAGGGGCGCCTGCCCCGCTCGTACAATCAACTAGAGATTGTGATTGGTCCCCTAGGTGCCACTTACGGATTCTTCATGTGTCCGTCGGGACTCTTGGCCCTGCCTTACCCTGCAGTTTTCCTTTTGAGCACTGCTGTAATGGAAGGTTAGTTGTTTAAAGACCGTTACATGATGTGCCCCTTTATTTTCTACCGCTTCTATGGAATGTGGTAAACGCCCTTAATTAGGTTTGAGCATAAGAACCTGGCACATTACATGGATCATTTAGCCGTGATAGGAACTGACCACAATCTGAAGTAAAGAGAACAGGTTGGTTTGTTTCAGATTTCGAGAGTTGGAACGGACACTTGAGCCCCGCCTTAAGGTTATAACGGGATAGTGTAATAGGTGAATTCCCATATACGCACAAGGTTGTTCTATAATTTACATTCAGAGATCCCTGGCAGTCCTCATACCCTTCCTGGCGCAGTGGTGCAGCGGTTAAGCAGCGCGCAACCGCCCTGCGATGGCAGGTGCTCGAAGCGGTGGGTCTTGTGCGTCGCAGGTTGGTCTTCCCGAGCGACCAATCGTTATTGTAACGCGACAGCGTTAATGAGCTACCCGCCGCGGTGGCTCATGGGTTAGAGCGCTCGGCTACTGATCCAGAATTTCAGGTTTCGAACCCGACCGCCGCGGCTGCGTTTTTTTTTGGAGCCAAAAAGCTAAGGCGCCCGTGTGCTGTGCGATATTAGTGCACGTTAAAGATCCCCAGGTGGTCGAAATAATTCCGGAGCCCTACACTACGGCACCTCTTTTTGCTTTCAGTCCCTCCTTTATCCCTTCCCTCAGGGCATGGTTCAGGTGTTCAACGATATATGAGACAGATACTGCGCCATTTGCTTTCCCCCAAAACCAAATATTATTATCACTAGTAGTTAAGGAGCTCCTCTAGCCGAAAAGCCGGTGTCGGCGTAGGCGGCGTTGTCTGTGAGCGAAAAGTCCTCCTCACACTCCTCCTCCTCCTCGAAATGTACGCCACTGCCCCAACAGATACAATGGCTCCAGCCCTCCTCCCCTTCATAGCAACAGCCACCACCACCCCCTTCGCTCATGCTATGCCCTCTCCCCCGCTACGCGGCGCGCGGCGAGCACTTTACCTTGTTTCTCTCCCACTCCCCCTCCCTTCAACCACAGCGAAGCGACCCTCCCCTCAGAAGAGACAGATAAATGCACGTGCTGTGTCCCCCTTTCCACTCCCAACAAGAATTGCACCTCGCGCTTCGGCAGCGCCTCCCGGTCGTGTCGTTTGAGCGCAGTTGGGTCGTGCGGGAATGCAGGAATCACGCGGTGAGCGGCGAACACGGAGCAAGTCTTCCTCTGTGGCGGCAAGCAACGCAGCGCACATTGAAAGCGCGCTAACCACGAAGCTTGTGGCTTGCTGCCCGTTCGTTCGGAGTCGAAGGCAATCTGAAGGTGGACAAGCTAGCTCGCGAGCTTACTATCCGAGCTGGTGCGTCAAACGCCCCAGACGGCCCGGAGATAACGGTAGAGCTCACGTACGCAGCTATCCTCAACCTCATCAAAGGCAGAAGACGCAAATATCCCCAGCCACATCCTCTGCTAACACAATATGAAGCGACATGTTGGAGAAGACTCCAAACAGGAGCCTTCCACAACCTTCACATTCTACATAAGATGTATCCGGAGCAGTATAGGGATACATGTCTGTGGTGCGGGGCAACCCCCACGCTGTATCATATCACATGGAATTGCATACACAATGTAGCTTTCCGAGGTGACAAAAAGCCAAATGCGGAGCAGTGGGAGGACCAGTAACCAGCAACCAGCTCAAGGTCCAATGAGACCTAGTGAGCCACGCATGCCGGATGGCCAGGGACAGTGGTGCCTTAGACTAGGGGCGACAACCACGCTCAGCCTGGAAGACATCGGCAATCTTCGGGCAAGCAGCAAGACTTCTTTTTTAGAGCAATAAAGTTTATTCACTCACTCACTCGGCGCGGAGGCTACGCTGGTGTTCTTGGCATTGGGTTTGTCGAGAACAATGTGCCGCCGAACTACGACTGCACCTCCAGTCCCGCGCGTTTCAGCAAGGCGCCTAGCAGCGCTTCTACGTGGTTCGCCGCTCCACGCGTCCGTTTCAAACTACGTAACAGAGATATTTGTCTAACGGGCAAGGCGTCGCGCCGAGCGGGCGATGCGTTCCGTGGACTCCCTCGCAATGCTGCAACACCCTGTTGCGTTCCACTCTTAAAAACGAAGCTTAAGCGTCCTCCAATTTCTAACTGCCACCTGCCACAGAATCCGCCCTCGAGTTTCTAACAGTAACTGCCACAGAATCCGCCGCGGTGGCTCAGTGGTTATGGCACTCGGTTACTGATCCGGAGTTCCGAACTCGACCTCTGCGGCTGCGTTTTTATGGAGAGAAAACGCTAAGGCGCCCGCGTGCTGTGCGGTGTCAGTGCACTTCAAGATCCAGAGGTGGTCGAAATTATTCCTGAGTCCACCAATACCGCACCCCTTTCTTCTTGTCTTTTTTCAATCTTTCCTTTATCCCTCCCTTTACGGAGCGGTTCAGGTGTCCAACGATATATGAGCCAGATACTACGCCATTTCCTTTTCCCCAAAACCAATTATTATTATTATTATTATTACTGCCACGGAAAATTGTTTTTCGAGGAATAGAAAAACCTGCCAAAGTGGCTCAGAGGTTATGGTGCTCGGCTACTGATCTGGAGTTCCCTGGATCGAACCCGACCGCGGCGGCTGAGTTTTTATGGAGGCAGACAGACAAACAGAAAACCTTTATTGAACAAGTGAGTTTTAGACCCAGCTGGGTCCCTGGGCCACGCGCGGTACCGCACTGCATCAAGTAGGTCATGCCGGGACATGACGTCGGCAGGGCAGCCGAAAAGGATATGGGAGAGTGTGGCGTGGGGGTCACCGCATAGGGAGCATGCAGGAGACGTGCCGCAATAGTGCGATAAAAGCTGAGGGGATGACAGAGAGCGGGTCTGGAGGCGTCTGAAGAAGATCTGTTCGGAGTGCGTAAGAGAGGGGTGGGGAGGAGAGTAAGTCCGACGGTCCAAACGGGGTATTTGCGTGAGCTCCACAAAGGTGTGCGCCCGCTCCCTCGAGAATCCTGGATCGAGACTGTCCTGAGCCCGGCAAATCAAACGTCGGACCAATTTATCGGCAGCCTCGTTTCCAGGGTTCCCAGAGTTAGTCGGCACCCACTGAAGCTCTACCTTGCGCGGTAAATTTTGGGTAGGGTTGTTCAACATTTGTCAGGCAGGGGCGTGAATCCGGCCCCGGGCAAAGATGGACAGAGCAATTTTGGAGCCGCTGAAGATGTATTAGGCGTCCGAATGCGCAAGGGCTAGCGCGATGGCGGTCTCCTCTGCCTCCTCAGGCGTAGAGCCCGAGAGAAGACGGTGAGTTAGGGGTTGAGGAAGGTTTGGATTGTAGGCAACTGCTACCGCTTCATGCGCTGTACATGCGGCGTCTACCCAAACGGCTTCGTGGCCTTGCCCATAATACTTATGGAGTGCATTAGCGCGAGCTACGCGGCGAGGGATGTGATATTGGGGATCGACGTTTCGAGGAAGGGGTTTCACAACGAGAGGTGTATGGATGTGTCGAGGGATGGCTATAAGGGTTGACTGTTTAGCGGGTATGTTGATGCAAAGGGAGGAGAGTATATGGCGGCCAGTGGCGCTCGTGGCAAGTCTAAGGTACTGTGTCTGAAGGTGCGCGTCAACTAGTTCCTGAATGGTGTTATCCATGCCTAGTGCAAGAAGTTTGGCTGTGCTAGTGCTACGAGGTAGGTTTAGGGCTGCCTTAGTCGCAAGGCGGATCATTGCATTCACGCGTTCGGTTTCCGTGCTGTTCAAATTGAGATATGGGGTTGCGTATATAGTGCGGCTAAGCGTAAATGCGTGCACTACTTTCCTGTTGTCCGCTTCGTCTAAACCCTTGTTAAGGCAGGACACTCGGCGTAGGAGGTGCAACATGGATTGCGTGGAGGCCTTGAGTCTTTTAAGGGTGTGCTCATTTCGTCCAGAATCCTGCAAGTGGAAGCCAAGAATGCGGAGGGCGGGTGTGATGTGGATAGGGGATCCCTTTTAATTTGATTTGGATGGGTGAGTTAGCGCCAGATTTTGGCCTAATTAGGAAGAGCGCGGACTTAGATGGGGAACATTCGAGCCCGATGGAATACGCGTGAGAGGAGATGGTGTCTGCTGCTAACTGAAGAGTTTCCTCAACTTCCCCGTCAGAGCCATGAGTGGTCCATGTTGTAATATCGTCAGCGTACAGGGTACGCTTTAGGTGTGGGATTAGAGCCAGTTGTGAGCAAGAGGGAGGAGAGCAACATTAAAGAATAGCGGAGAAGATCCGCCCCTTGAGGGGTTCCGAGCTCTCCGAGTGTATAAGGGGATGTGGTAATCTGATCTATGTGCAGGGAGGCAGTGCAGCACGAGAGAAATGCGCGAGCGTAGTTGTAGGTTTTAGGGCCTACCTGTACAGCCTGCAGTTCCCGTAAGATGGCATCGTGTCGAATTGTGTCAAATGCCTTGGTGAGGTCAACTGCCAGGATAGCCTTAGTGTAGTGGGTGATAGTATCACCAAGCACATCATGCGCAATTTGAAGTAGGGCGTCCTGCGCAGATAGATGCGCACGAAAGCCGAGCATACTGTGGGGGAAAAGGTGGTTCTCTTCCATGTACGTTGTTAGCCGAGCAAGAATTATGTGCTTGAAGACCTTGCCTAGACAGGATGTAGAGGAATGGGGCGGATGTTGTCTAGGGTGATAGGCTTCTGGGATTTTGGAATAAATATAATTTTTCCATGCTTCCACGAGGCAGGAAGAGTACCTGCCTCCCAACATTCGTTAAAGTAGTTGACTAAGTCAGAGATGGAAGCATCGTCCAGATTTCTGATAGCTGCATTGGTAATTTGATCATCTCCGGGAGCGGTATTCCGTAATTTCAATAGGGCGGCGCGAAATTCTGATTCGGTAATAAGGGCGTCAAGCTCGGGCTGGGGTGGGCCTGCATTATCAGGATACTTGCAAGGGAGACCGGGGGTTGTATAAGTGCATTTCACCTGGGCGAGGAAGGCGTCGGTGTCCTGTCGATGGTTGTGAACAAGGCGGTGAATGCTAAGGCGCGTCTGAGATTTGGATTGCGTGGAGTCTAGCATGTGCCGTAAGAGATGCCAAGCGCAGGTTGTGGAAAGATTGCCGCGGAGACCGTCACAAGCCTGAGCCTAGTTAGTTTTGAAAAGAGTGGCACTACATTGTTCTATTTGGGATTGAATCTGGGCAAGTTTGAGTTTTGGTCTTCCATTGTGCTTCTGAGCCTTCCTCTTTTGCGGTATGTTGTCCTGTGCTTGGAGGAGGTGGGCGAGCTTGCTGTCAATAACAGGGGTGTCTGGCGTAGAGTCGAGCGTTTGAGTGTGTTGGCGAATGTCTTTTTGCAACTAAATAATCCAGGTGTCTAGGTCGAAGGTGGCCTGTGTTGGCTGCGCTTGTCTAAATTTAAGGAGCGCGTCCCAATTAGTGTGCTTAACGGTAAATTTGCGCTGAGATCGGCGATAGTTTAGTGTTATTCGAATTAGGTGGTGATCGCTGCCTAGTGGGGAAAGCATTTTTTCCCACTGCAGGTGGTCCAGGTTTCTACCAAGCATGAGGTCTGGGCTAGTATCGGCAGTAGCACTGTTACCAATTCGCGTAGGTAAGCTGAAATTATTAAAGACGGTATGGTGGAGTGCCAGCGTCTCATTGTATATAACTGTGCCTCTTTGGTCGGTGCGCCGATAGCCCCAGTCCACGTGAGCGCAATTAAAATCTCCGGCAATAAGTAGGGGGTTTGATCCGGCCAACTGGGTTGCGGATTTGAGAAGTGAGGGGAGTAAGTTAATTGGGTGACGTGGGAGAAGGTATCAGGTAAGAAAGAACAGGCCTGATTTTGCAGGGGTGGGGAGCAAGACTTGAATAAGGCTGAATAATCTGTAGAGAATTAAGGCCCGTCGGAGGAGTAATGTTGTTGGGTAGTGAGGGGAAGGAGCGGTGTGGAGAGTGGGAATGTGGGAGGATAGTCCGTTGAGAGTCCAGGAGTGAGGCGAGTTAAGCGCTCCTCTACCTTGCCCATGATGCTACATATGACACTCTCCATTAGACGGGTAATGGTAGATTCAATCATAAGCTGGCACTGTACAGTGAACTGCGCAGTAATGCGCTCTGTGAGCCTGGCTTTCAAGTTTTGGGCGGAGGCCTGAAATTTGGCGTCTCGGTCTATTGGTTCGACTGGGCTCTCATCAGGCCTTCTTTAGGGGGAGGTTGGGCGGGTTGGGTGGGTGAAGGGGAGGGGGTTGGTGGATGGGAAGATACAGCAGAGGTGGCGGTTGAGAGGGCTGCCCTGAGCTGCTTTACCTCCTCTCGCAGAGCCCTCACGTCCGGGTCCTGAGAGGTCCTGGTGTTTGTCCCGGCAGCCTTGGAGGACCATGTTACAGTAGACGGGAGGGTCGTTTTCAGCGGAGGAAAGTCATTCTTGTTCGTTTTCAGCGGAGGAGAGTCATCCTTGTTAGGGGCTTTGCCTTCTGGGGCGATGGGTTGCGTGGTTAGGCGGTGCGATTTCTAGCCATGCACGAGCCGGTGCCCGTGAGGTGCTGGCCTCCACAGAGAATGCAGGTCGGGATGCAGGAGGGCACATCTTGCGGTTCATGCTTGTCTCCGCACCGCGGGCAGAGACCAGTCTTGGGGTGCTGGCACACGTCATACCTATGGCCCGGCCGACGACTGTTCGTGCACGCGTCTGGACTTGCCTTTTACGGCGTGCATCTGTACACTACACTCATGTAGCGTATGGTATGGGAGACTGGTCCGTGCGCAAAGGTGATCAGTACGGAATGCGTCCTTCCCATTCTGCAGGCTGCAATGATATCAGCGTACGGTTACGGGTCTGGAGGTCCCGTAGCATCTGCTCGTCCAGTAGGCAAGCCAGTAGGCTTGCGAGATGACTCCACGCACAGCAGCCGCCGGCGGTGCAATGTAGGCTGCGACAGGGTAAGCGGTCTCTTGGAGGACCACTTCACTGAGCTGGACGAGGTGAAGGGCGGTTGTCTCGTGCGGGGTAGCGACCGTGAAGGTTTTATTCGTAGGGTGGATCCTCAGGTTAATATCCCCGAGGTCACGGCCAGCAGCGCTGCCTTGCAGGGCTTGCAGGAGTGGCTGCGCCATGGTGCCTTTAAAGCGAGGCCTCCTCTTGGTCGGTAAACGACTCGTATAGTGCCGAGAGGGAGTGAAGCATGTAGTTTGCTTCAGTGTGCGGCTGCGTGCGTCGCGCGCAGCTGTTCGTGTTGAGGCCTGTATGTAGACTTGAAAGTCGCAGGGGTAGCGGACGCGGACGCCGTAGGCGTAGATGGAAAAGACTCTGCTTGTTGGGATATGGCCAGCGTTTCCGCGCTTGAGATTTCACCCTTGTACGCGCGTAGTATCGGGGTCCACTCACTAGGATGAAGGTATACCCTCTGCGCTTGCACCTCAATGGCTGCTGCGGGTAGGTGCGCTGCCGGTGAGTGAGGAGCGCAGCGCGCCGGCGAGGCTCGCCTCGATGAGGCGAGGCTTAGCGCAGCGGTACAGCTGGCGGAGACGTTTTCGCTTGTCAGTTCTTGTGAATCATCGGGCACATCCAAAAGATAACGGTTAGGGCCCGTGTACCTTCCTGGATCCGTTGAGGGTCTTGATGGGTCCTTGGGAAGATTTACCTGGGCACAGGAGCCAGAAATTGGTGGAGTCGATGCGAGACGTGTCCGCTCACTCAGGCCCCTAGCGGCGATCCCCTTATGGAGGCAAAAAGCTAAGGCGCCATTGTGTTGTGCGATGTCAGTGCACGTTAAATATCCCCAGGTGGTCGAAATTTTTCCGGTGTCCTCCACTACGGCACCTCTTCCTGCCTTTCTTCTTTCTCTCCCTAATATATACCTTCCCTTACGGCGCGTTTCAAGTGTCCGCTGATATATCGGACAGATACTGCGTCTTTTCCTTTCCCCCAACCCTATTATTATTATTAAATTTGAAGCAAGGAAAGGGTGCAGTAACTTTCTCAATTATATCGGTGGACTCCCGAACCGCGCCGTGGGGGATTTGACTTCTGTCTGCCTTTAAGGTCAAAACCGTCATAACCGCGAAATTGTTAGGAGGTTGCATAGTGAAGCTTTCGTTTTTTTATTCGAGAACTGTGCCATGAGGCATAAGTTGGAGAAAAAGGGAGGGGGAAGAAATGCACGGGATAGAAAGTTGAAAGAAGGAGTGAATACCAGTTGCGGTGAGGCAGTCGCAGAGATTGCTAATGAAACGGTTGTCCATAGTCCACTTCACGTAGTCACTTTCGTGGTTCCGCCGCAGGCCCACCTCCCTGATGAGCCGTTTTCTTAAGCAGCTGTCGCTGGGCACGTCCACAACAAGTGCCGCACATCACAAATGTCCGGTGCAGCGCTACAGTGAGGGTACCTGTCAGGTGCTTGCAGATCTTTGGCACGCCACTGTTGACGGACAGATGGTGTCAGAGCCGCCCCTGCCCTGAAGGTAATTTGGAAGCTTGCAGTAGGGACTCTAGGTGTGTTAGCTGTGCGATATACGTCCGAGGCCCAAACGTTCCGAGCGTTTTGCCAGCGCTGCGGGGAGGATCGTTCCATAGTGAACTCCGTTAGTGCTCGTTCGTACACGGCCGCTGCTGCACATTCGGCCCGCCGTGGTCACTCAGTGGTTAGGGGGCTCGGCTACTGATCCGGAGTACCCAGGTTCGAACCCGGCCGCGTTTCGATGGAGGCAAAACGCAAAGCCTCTCGTTTGCTGTGCGATTTCAATGCACGTTAATGATTCCCAGGTGGTCGAAACTACGCCGGATGTTAGTACGGCACCTTTCTTCTGCCTTTTGTCTCTGAGTGCCTTCTTTATCCCCTGCCTTACGGCGCGGTTCAGGCGTCCGTCAAGATGCGGAACAGGTACTGCGCCATTTCATTTTCGCAAAAATCAAATTCCAACTTTCACACTAGGTCTAGCGCTCGCAATATTCTGGCGTTTAATAGGCGCTGCAGAGTTCCCCGCGGAAAGCTTCATGCTTCCAGGCAGGGATGCCTGTGCCTCACGCAACGCATATCACTAACGAGCCTCCATCAGAGACCGGCCATCCGATAGGGCGGCGCCCTGATCTGTATCATGTCGTGTCGAGACAGCCTCGACTTCACTATTTGGATATTTGGAGTCGACGGATGACTACCAGACGGCGCCTATTGCGTCGCTTCCGACGCAAGCGCAGCGTGTTGCTGTTGCGCTGTTTGGAACACCGCCTGTGGAAACCTTGCAGACAGCGTCAATCGGCACGAACACTAACCAACGGGAAAGACTGAACTTTAGCTGTTTCGACATTGCAGCCCGGTGCTACCGACACGTCGTTATACCGTCTGCGGATGTGGCAAACATTTTAAAGTGAAAGCTTTGCTGGCCGCGAACTTGTGATTTCGGCGTAGCGGTGCTCCGAGCAGGCACATGGCGTCACAACGCGCGCCTCGCCGCGGAGCCGAACCGGTTTGGCCAGGCCGGCGGTGGCTGCTGGTACACTCGGCGCGAAATAGACATGCTCCAAGTCTCCGGCAGTGCGGTCAGACTGACCCGACGCCGCGGAACGCTTCGGCTGTCAAGCGCAGTTGGAGTATAGAGGGTCTCGCTTTGGCCGACGTGATGTCGCCGTGCTGCGCGCACGCGCCCGTTACGCCGAAGTATAAACGCGCCTTAACAGAGCCTGCGCTTAGCCGCTAACCAACGTATTCGGCGGCAGCATATATGGGACCCACTGAAACCCCTCGCACATTCAATTCATAAAAAATTGGCAGTGGCTTAGCTCGGCTATGCCTAGGATATACGCAGCGAGAGCTGAGTTTCCCTGGCAGAGCTTGTTGTAGGTCACTGTATATTTAGCAATGAGAGACATTTCTTATACACATGTATTATTCATTTTGCTTGGTAGTGACGAAGACTGCCAGGTAATCTTTGAGGCAGCATGCAGTCTTCACAATTTTGTGGATACAGTAGTTCCATTTGATAGAGCATCTTTAGTATACAAGCTCTATAGTAGCTCCCCATTGTGTACTCTGGACGTGAGGGTCCGAAGCTACAGTAAAGTCAAACAATTCTTTCATACAATGACTAAGAAAGTCCTGTTTTCTGTTGTAATCACACAAAGTGCTTGGGCCAAGCAGTGGACTGCAGTATTCTGAAATAAAATAATAAGGTCACACACAAATGTGAAACCGTGCCGTAAGCTGGTATACACGTGGAAACCACATCAGTCGTCTGCTATGAGATGTTCCCGGTGCCACGTAGACTGCTTGGATGGTAATACGGCTTTCCGGAAGACGAACAGAGCAGGCTTCCCTATTATTCACTGCGATAGAAGGGAGGGAGATATCTGACAGCGGTGATACCTTGTTTCACGTACACACATACAGCTGCGTTATTATTTGGTTGAAGCCAACTTCCAGGCGACAACCTCAGGATCGGAAAATCTTCTCTTGTCTATACCGCCGCTTAGCAGCGGCTGCACTCTCCTTCTCTGCATGCATGTCAAACGTTCTGATACAGACGCCCACTACATATCCGCCTTTTATTCGGAATCCTGCGCATACCATGCGGGATTCAGTTGATAGAGCGGCGTATGGTGATGGTGGTGGTAAAAAGCCTTTATTGAATGAAAGAGGTGAGGCTCTTTAAAGAGCGCCGCAATTACTGGAATCATTATTCCGGGACCCCATTGGTCGAAGCCGCCAGCTTAGCCCTCTTGACCAAAGACTTTGGGCCTGAAGGTCTGAACAGCCAAGCAGGGCCGCCTCCCATTCCTCTCTGGTACGGATGGGGTGGGGGCAGAGAGCTGAGTTGCGCTGGCAAGCTCAAACCATGTAGTAGGTGTGGCCACCTCCTCACAGTGTTCGCACCTGCCAGTGAACACGGGATCGAAGTGTTTTAGTACTGCCGGGCATAGCACTGTGTTCGTGTATAATCGGAGTAGAACGCGTTCGTTTGCTTTCCCCAGTCCCTTTGCAGGGGCCGGGTAGAGGCGATGCCTATCGTTATAATAGGCGACGAAGCAACGGCGAAGAAGGCGGCGCAGCAGGGGGTCTCTCTGATTACCATGGTATTGGCGCATGCGCACTGCGGCTCATCCGCGTGACGTCATGCTTGGCTTTGACGGTGGAGCGGGCGCACGGCTGCGGCGACGGCGAAGCGCACGCCACACTTTGCTCCTCTTCGGTTTTCATGGTAAGGGCGCATGCGCACAACTGTCCTCTCCCATGTACCGCGAAATGCTCGACTGGTAGCCTAGTGTAGCTCCCGCTACAAAAACAAAATACCTGTGCCGAGACTCGGAATCAAACCAGGGCCTTTGGAGTTTGAGGCGCAGACGCTACCACTTCGCCAATACGGCTCAAGCTTTAACCTTGAATAAAGGCGCATCTACTGAATGCACTCTTCCGGTGCAGAAGTCTCCTTGCTTTCGCTACGTATATCCTGTCCTAACAGAGCTAGGCCATCAGGAATTTTTCAAAAATTACTGATGCAAAATTTTATTACTGTCTGAAGTCCATAAATGTGACTGAAAGAATAGTGCACGGATTATGTAAAGCGACGTTTTAGACAACTACTCTTAATCGCCCGTTCGATGGTTGAGCCGCGTCACCACCATCGGTGTAACATAGCCAGCCAAATAGTAAATAAATAAATAAATGAATAAACATACATTGCCACGACTGGGATTCAAACCCGCGGTGCAGCTGAGAGGCATGATTTGTCGGGATTGCTGGTTCATACTGAATGAAAAGGGTAACTGCGCCAGGTGGTGGTGGTGTAAACTTTATTACATAAAGGGGAGTTTAGGACGCACAGGTCCTTGGGTCCCCGCACAGCTCCACTGCACTCAAACGTTCATGTCCCGGAGGCTCATGACGATTTCAGCCCGGCCTGTGACGATGGCTTGCTTGGCCGGGTCCTCAGAGCGCAGTAGGGTCTCCCGAGTCTCCCAAGTGGTAAGTTGCTTCAGGCCCCGCGGGTAAGGATCCGCCGTGCAGAGGAAAAGGGTATGATCGAGAGTGGCTTTGGGGTGGTGGCAGAGGGTACAGGAGGGGTTTGTGTGGACTTGGTGATAGCGCGAGCGTATTTAAGGGGAAGGTAAGGTGCGTGTTTGGAGCCGCCTCCAAAGTGTCAGATGATAATTGCCGAGGGAGGGATGGGGTGGGGGGTACAGCCGACGCTCGGCTTTGCAGGCCTGCGTCAGTTCACAGAAAGAATGCATGCGCTCCCGTGAGAACCCCAGATCGGAGGCCGACGGTGCCCGGCTGAGAGAACCTCGGGCTAAAGCGTTGGCAGCCTCGTTTCCGGGATTCCCGGAGTGGGCAGGCACCTATATGAGCTCCATGTGGCGGGGCGGGTGTGCGGCGAGGGAGTTCAATATGTGAAAAGTAGGGACATGAACTATGCGGCGGGCGAAATTTAGTATGGTAGTTTGAGTCCGATAGTATATACCGGGCATCCGTGCGCTTGATGGCTAGGTCAATAGAGGCCTCTTCAGCCTCCTCCGAAGTGGCAGTGGGGAATATGTGAAGGGTAGCAATCGGTTGTAGGGAGGGGTTCGTGATGGTTACAACCGCGTCCTCGCCTGTGCATGCGGTATCCACCCACACGGCATCCGGTTCCATGCCATAGTTATTGTGGAGCGCCCGTGCGCGAGCTCTGTGGCGGGGTTCGTGGTAGGTGGAGTGCATGTTGTTAGGGAGAGGTTTAATAAGTAGTTCGCGGTGAATGTGATGGGGGACCGGGAGCAGTGTGGGGTTCGTTGCTTGTATCCTGATGCCGAGGTTGGGTAGGATGTGTCTGCCGGTGGTGATTCTCGCGAGACGTATTTATTGTGTCTGTCGGTGGGCCTCGATAAGCTCACCTATCGTGTTGTGGAGGCCTAGCTGGAGGAGTTTTTCGGTTGAGGTATTTAGGGGTAGGTGTAATGCTGTCTTAAATGCTGTTCGGATCATGGCATCCAGGGTGGAGATTTCTGTGGCCTGGAGTTTCAGTTAGGGGAGCGTGAAGAGAAAGCGGCTGAGGACGAAGGCATGAATGAGACGACATAGGTCATGCTCCTTCATGCCCCGGTGGTGTCCAGAAACTCGGCGGATTAGGCGGGATATCGACACCGCCGTCTGCTTTAGTTTCTGGATGGTGAGTGTGTTTTTCTCGTTCTTCTGGATGTGGAGGCCCAGTAACCGGAGAGTGTGCACCTCCGGAATGTACCGGTTTTCCAGTTTCACGGTAATGGGGCCTGTGGGGCAGTTTCGGGTTGTGGGGTGGAGTATGAGGATCTCTGGCGTCTCCGGAGAGCCTGAGAGTTCGATACTCCGCGCATGTGTTTGGGTGAGGGGAGCTACCGACTGAAGAGTATTCTCTATGTCTCCATCACTGCCATGGGTGGTCCATAGGGTGATATCATCAGCAGAGTGTATGCCGAAGGTGAGGGATGGTTTGTAGTTTGCGGGCAAGGGGGATGAGTGTGACATTGAAGAGGAAAGGGGAGAGGACAGATCCCTGGGGGCTGCCAACCCCACTAATGGTGTATGGGCGGGATGTGTGGGGACCGAAGTGAATTTGGGCCGTTGGTTAGTAAGGAACGCTTGAATATAGGTGTACATACGTTCACCTGTGTTCAAGCGGGAGAGCGCCGCCATGATCGCTTTATGGTCTAGGCGATCAAAGGCCTTAGAGAGATCTAAGGCGAGGACAGCTTTTGTGTAGCCCGGAATGAGGGGTCAAAAATATCCTTTGTGAGCTGGAGCATGGCGTCCGGGGCCGACAGGTGGGGACGAAGCCCACCATGCTGTGCGGATAGAGGTCTTGCGCTGTCATGTGTTGGGTGAGTCGGGCGAGTGCGACATGCTCCAAAAGCTTGCACAGACATGTTGTTAGTGAAATGGGACGAAGATTTGCAGGTGTAAGGGGTTTGTGGGGCTTGGGTGTGAATAAGATTTTGGCGTGACGCTAGGAATGCGGAAGGGTACCCTCCTGGCAGCTTGTGTTGAAGTAACCCGTGAGCTGGGCAATCGACTGATCGTCCAAATTGCGGAGCATGCTATATGAGATACACTCAACTGCTGGAGTGGAGTTAGAGCGGAGAGTCAGGAGGGCCGCTCTGACTTCTTCCGTAATCTGCACGTCGAGATTGGCATTCGGGGTGCCGGCATAGGGGGGCAGAGGTTTGAGGTACCGGGAGATGTATGTGTGTTCCTAAGTATGTCGACGAGTGCGTCGGGAGAAAGGTCGTTCCTGTGTATAAGGCGTGTGACGTGGTGTTGTGTGGCTGTTTTGGATTGCGTGGGGTCAATTAAGTGACGGAGGAGTTGCCAACTGCGTTTGGAGGACAGATTGCCAGCCATACTGTCGCAAATCTGAACCCAGTTGGATCGGCAGAGCTCCTCAAAGTGCTCAGTAATTTGTGTTTGCTGTGCGGCTAGCCGCTTGTAAGGGTCCGATTGAGCTTTTGCCCTTTCCAGCGCTCCAGGATGCTAGGTGGGCCTCCCATAGGTGGGCCAGGCGAGTGTCGAAGGTGGCGGTATCTGGTGTGGTGTCAAGCGTTCGAGTATGTGCGGAGACATCGTTCATGAGTGATGTCACCCACTGGTCGATGTCTGTAATGGGGGCGTCAGGAAGGGCCGCCCGTGCGGCCCGGACCGCATCCCAGTTGGTGAGATTGTGTGTTAGGTGAAGGGTCGTTCTTTGTTTGTACGGTACTGTAACGGAGAGGATGTAATGATCGCTCCCTAATGTGTGATGTTTTGTGTTCCACGTAATACCCGAAAGGTTGCGGCTCAGTGTCGGCTGGTGTCCGCGCTGACACTGTTGCCAGTTCTCGTGGGAGTATTAAAGTTATGTATTGTGAGGCGGAGCTGCTATACCAAGGACCAGAGTCGCCTTCCTTGCACCGTGGTGGTGCGGCAGCCCGAGTCAGTATGCTGACTGTTGAATTCCCCTCCGATAATCAATGGATGCTTGCCTGCAATACGAAGGAGATCGCGCAGTAGCGTTTCCAATGAAGCCATCGGATGAGACGGTGTGTGATATATATTTGCAAAAAAATAGATGGTGTGGAGTGTGCATCTGGTATGATTTCTGTGACCACGCAGGGCGTCTCAGAGGTGATCTGATGCGTTTGGTGTGTAATGGAACGATGTATGAGTGTGGAAGCCCTGGGTGTATTCGTTGCGTCCGAGTGAGCGGATGTGTAGCTGGGAAGTGTTGCAGGGACATGTGTGTCCTGAAGGAGAAGGATGTGGGGCGAGGGAAGTGTGGGGAGGAGGATTTGGAGGGGTGCCCGTTTGCCCCAGAAGCGGCGGCAGTTACATTGCAGAATTGAAAAAGAATTAGGTGGTCGCCCCACCATACTCTAGCTTGGGTGGAGTGAGGGTAGGTTGTTGGATAGGGGTTCTGTGGGGTAGGTGGGCGGGATTGATGGGGGGATTCGGTAGGTGCAGCGAGAGAAGGACCTGCTCTATTGTTTGGAGGCGGGTGCCGTACCGTGCGAGGGTCATCTCAAGGGTATGCACCATGCGCGTAATTGCCGCTTCAATTTGTTCGAAGCGTTGGGACAGGTGGTCGACGGGGTGATTAAATTTTGCCTCTAGACGCGCGCTCATTTCGGCGAGATCAGCGTCCATTCGGGCCTCTAGGAATTGAAGGTCAGTTTGGGTGACGGGTAGTTGCTCTGTTGTGCGTTTTTCTTGTGTGGGGGTGAGGTGGGATCTGATTGTTTCCTTTTTTCAGTGGGTGTTTGAGGTAGCAGCGTGGGTTGCGTGGAAGAAACTATTGGCGGAAGCAGTAGAGGGGTAGGGTTAGGGCAAAAAGAAAGGAAAACACACGACAGTTTAACCTCGTACCTTGGTCCTATTTTTTGGCGCTAACTACGTCATGAAAAAGATTTAACTCGCCCAACTTTCGACCTTACTACTTAGGTGTCGTATTTCGTGTGTTCTTAAGGGTCGTGTGTGTGCTCCTTTAGAGCTGGGAGGACTTCATGAACTGGGACGTCCTTCTTACGTCTGCAGACCGGCATCGCAGCTTGCTGCGGTGACCCGGGCTGCCGACACCATGGCCCGACATGACCAACCTGATGCAGTTCCGCACGGTGCAGTGGCCCAGAGACCCAGCGGGGCCTAAATCTGGCTTGCGAAATAAAATATTTCTGTCTGTCTGTGTGCGTTCCTTTCTCTTTGTCTTAACTTCCATTTTCACTCGGTAAAGACAACTGTGCTCTCCTTGAACCAGAGAGCGAAGGTCGGCTACAAGTCCGACCAGTGTAACTCCAAGGTCGAATAGAAGCACCCTATGTCTAACGCAGATATCAATGCGCCTACGGCGGCGTCGTCGGTGGCGTCAACTAAGCGCGCCAAGGCACATCCACCAAACTACCCTGTCATGGATGTGGTGGAGGTGGGATGGGAGCTCGGGGCCGTGTAACTATCATGTCCAATCTCGTTGTTTACGGTGTCAGCGAGCGCCGCTTTCACACCTGCTGGGCTGTGGTGGCACTTATGCAGCACTGTTATTTCTATCTGGCCGTCTTGTTTTGCGTTAGCGGCGAACTGCACAGGGTCTTTTTAGTGTGTGTTAGTTTACTGAGTTTTGTGCTACCTGGAGTTCGCTATAATGTATGCGCATATGTAAATCCTCGCTGAACCTAGCCCGTGCACGATTAGGCATACGGAAATCGTAGCGGTATTTCTAATCTATACCGTTTCTGGAGCACGGAGCGACGCAGCTTGCTGCTTCTGTGAGTCTGCTCGTAAAAGTTATGGCAAAAATGCTTTAATGACACTTTTAGAAGGCTTTGAGGGCGGTATCTTTATTTTGGAACTCTGTTCGTGAAGGCTGCTGCCGTAGCTCTTCTAACGAGGTCCTTCTGGTCTCTACCTTCGAACCTGGACAGGGCTGTCTCTCCAACTCTCCTGCGTTCACTTTTCTATGACATCTGTGCAACTGCTTCTCTGAAAGGTTCATACCAGGTGAGACTGATGGCTAACATCCTGGTTAGACTGATGGCTAACCTTGCCACGGAAATCATAGAACTCAGGGAATCCTTCAATGACTGCTGGCATACGGGATCCATCCCGCAGGCATAGAACACGGCCGACCTAGGCTCCATCCCAATTACAAGGGAAGAAATCAATGTAAAGAACGTGCGCCCAACATTTCCGACGTCGTGCGTGGGCAAAAGTATGGAGAAGACAGCTCGCACGTGTGTTTCCATCTACATGGAGCAAAATGAGCTGTTTCCGGACACCGGGTTTTGGTTCCGTGCACATCTATTTACACAGAACGAATGCTTAAAAACTCAAACATGAAGCCGTAGACCTACACAATCAACGCAGCGAGAGGGCTATTGTCACATATAATAGGGAGTCTGAAATAAAATTATGAAGGAAAGATGTGTGAAGAAGGCGACGTGGATTAACCGAAGACTAAAGAAGATGAAGAAGAAGCATTCGGTAAGGTGGGGAGAGTTGATTGGTGGAGAAGCATTCGGTGAGGTGAAGAGAGATGACTGGTGGAGAAGAGAAGGAGAAGACGACGAAAAGGCTTACGTGGACTAACGCCAAGGCAGAGGTTGTTCGAAACAAAAGGAAGGCGTTCGTTCGTTCGTGGGTGCTGTTGCTTCGTCACCGCCTGCCTGCTTCGTTTCCTGTTGGTGCCGGGTGTTTCTTTTGGTGAGGCCATTCCACGTTCGCGGGGTTTTTGCCAGGGTTCCGTGTAGCGGTGCTGACTCGGGGAGTGTAAATTTGCCGGCGCGCTGTGTGTAGGTATCTCTTTCACCTTCCCGGGAGGAGGCTCGGCAGCCTTGTTTCACCAGCTTGCCGGCCGAAAGCTTGCCTTCGAATTTATTTCTGAAAAATGGTGCCGATTCAATTCCGGTGGCGCTTGCAGCGACTGGAGATGATATTATCAAAATGAAGAATCCGAAAGCAACACAGGGAAAACTGAAAAGTCGAACCAGTCACTATCTGGACATCTCTGAAGTGCGACCTTTTGGAAGGCGTGGCATTGTTTGTAAGTCGGCAAACATAGAGTGCGCGTCGGATCTGCTTCGGTGTAATACCTTCACTTCTCTGTCGGTTAAAGCCTTCATTCCTGAGAAAGTTGCGTGCACTACAAGCATTGTCTGCAGAGTGCACCCGTCGTCTTCAATTCAAAAAATTCTGGAGGAGTTGCGGGAAGCCGGGGCGAGAATTATTTTTGTATACCGCTGCTCTCGCGAGATGGCTGGAGTGCGTGTTGCAACGGAGTCAGTCATAACAACTTATGCTGGTCGCACATGCCCTTCGGAGTTGAAAATGTGGGCAATTATCTACCGCGTGGAGCTGCTGCCTCCTCGACCCCTGCAATGCACCAGCTTTTGGAGATTTTGACATAGTCGTAGAGCCTGTAAGTCGCCGACCATATGCCGGGTGTGTGGCAAAGGTCACTCTTTCGATAGTAGCACCGCTGAACAACCAAGCTGTTGTCTATGCAGTAACAGTCACAGCGCTGATGATGCCACTTGTGAAGCCGGTCACAGGAGCAAAGTTTATTAGAATTAGATGAGCAGAATCGCTGCTCACGGGCAGACGCTTATGCACTCTTTAACAGCAAAAACATTCATATGCCAGCCTTGTGCGTTCCTCTACTCCCGAAATCGAGGCCACATTGTCTGCCTCAATAGCGTCAACCGTCGAAAAAGCACTCTCAATTGTGGTCGGGCGCATGATCAGTATCTTCACACAGGCGTTGTTTGATATTGGTGCCAATCAGGCTATTTCTCAACCTCAGCTTGTAGTTCCACCAGCATCAACATGACAGCAAGTCTGCTGAAAGTTTCCTTGCCACGTCATCACCCAACGTGCCGCCTCTCGACAGTGTCTCTATAAGTCTTTCTCGCAACACTGTTTACACTAATGATGTAGAAATGTCTTGTCCTAAGCAGAAGCGTCGTGCTTCAGCCTCTGCTTCTAAGTCCTCCGTTCCCCAGCTCAAGACAAAAAAGGGCCTTCTAGTAGGTCTTCCAAGTCAGATATTCTACAATAAGCTGTTTGAGCCTCTATTCTCGAGAGCAATCATGGCGGGTCTAAAGGTCCTCCAATAGAATTGCCTCTCTATTGCATCTTCTGTTCCTGATTTAAAAATTCTTCTATCTTCTGATCACCGTGATATTGTGCTCTTGCACGAAATTCGGCTTTCCCCTGTGAAGTCAGTTTTTTAGTTAGTTTTCGTGCCTTCCGTGCGGACCGCATAAATGCTAGAGGCGGCGGATTGGTGACCCTGATTTCGTCAAAATTGTGTCACCGGTAATTATTACTAAAAAAGTAATGGATTCTGATTGCGAGCTTCTAGCTATCGATCTCACTTTGCCGCACTGCTCTAGTGTGACAGTTGCAAACGTCTATTTTCCAATTGGAATATGCATAACAGACCACCTAGACAGCTTACTTGCAAACTCTAGCAGAATAATCACCGCTGGGGACTTCAACTCACATCACGTCGTCTGGGGTTCCTATACTGATTTACATGGACATATGCTATGGGTATGGATGTCAGCAAATTATTTGCGGTGTTGCAATTCTCAGGCCGTAACCTTCATCCACAGACACTCGCGCTAAGTTCTCGATTTGCCCTTGGCAGCAAGGGAAGTAGGTGTAGGGGCATGGTCCACAATTGACTGTGGCACATCTGGTGACCACCTGCCAATTACTTTTACCATATTGATGAGCCCACTCTGAGATCATGGTTTTCCCGAAAATTAGTTAATCTTGCAGCCTACAATTCATCTTTGAACGCCTCCCTTATATCTGCTCCTTGTTCATGTAGGACCGACAGGGCTCGTCGAGTGTTTTCTTCAGTTTTGAAGGCTACGGAGAGCTCCCAGTTGACTGTGCGTTCTGCTATTTGCAATAAATCACCATCCCCATTGTGGAATGATGCGTGTGAGACAGCTTTTCGTCGTTGGAAAGCAGCGTGGAGGACCCTTTGGCATAATCAGTGCCCGGCAAATCGGATCAACTACAAATTTTTCTCGGCCTCGTTGAAAAGGACCATAGCAAAGGCAGAGGGTGACTACAGTCAAAATTTGAACACATATATATATATATCAAACACAAAAAATAGGAAGGCTTTGTTTCGTTTTGTTTTTTATTTATTCATTTCAACACCCTAAAGGCCCAATGTGGGCATTACATAGGAGGTGATTCTTCAAAGAAAACTGGACCAATATACAAAGCAGCATATAAACGACTGAAGACTGGAATAAACAAGTCAAGAAGCCAGGTACAAGTTAATATGAGGGGGAATGGCTAGGAACAGGTACTGAAAAAAATGCACATGTAGCAAATCCCCAAAAGAAAACAAAAATCGCACCTTCAGAAGTTACAAAACAGGGCATCTAGCATTTAATAGAAGGTTACAGCCGACACGCACACACTGTAGCAAAAGTAAACAAAAACGCACATCATTCTACTTTGGAATTTTCAAAGTATGACAAAAGAGCTGTTCGAAATGATGTTCTAGCGATAGCCACAATGCTAGAAGGAAGCGAATTCCACTCTTCAATAGCTATTACGAAAGGTGAGTATTTGTGTCGTTCTGTCCGAGCGAAAATGGGTTTAGTCTTCTTTATATGATCCACACGAGCCGATGTGTGTGGCGCCGGGAGAAGATGTGAACTTGCAAATGGTGTGTTGCTGTGGTAAAGATTATGGAATAAAGATAAACGGCTGAATTTTCTGCGCATGACCGAAGGCAGGAGATGGAGCGATATTTTCAGTGCTATTACACTTTGATACCGAGAGTAACGGGAAGGATGAATCGAGCAGCCTTGTTTTGCACAGATTCCAACATGTTAATAAGACAGCTATAATGAGGGTTCCAGATCACCGACGCGTATTCTATTGCAGGCCTGATTAGCATGTTGTATGCGTGTAGCTTTGTCCTGGCTGGCTTGGTGTAGTCGGCGTTTAAGAAGACCAAGTTTTTTTAAGGCTTTGGCAGTGATCAGTTCAATATGAGAGCTCCAGGATAAATTAGAGCTAAAATTAGAACCGTGGTATTTTACCGACGCTGCAGTTTCAATGATAGTATTATTATTTGTGTAGGCATTAGGACTCGTGTTAACAGCGGCAGTAAATCTGAGATGTTTAGTTTTGTCTGCGTTAATTACCATTTTCCACCTGCCGCACCAATCAGTTAGCTCATCAAGATCAGCCTGGAGAGCAATGATGTCGCAAGGGCTCGAAATTACTCGGTAAATTACACAGTCATCTGCAATTAATCGTATTGTTGATGTTATGTTCGACGTGATGTCATTAATATATATTAAGAAAAACAGTGGACCCAGCACCGAACACTGGGGTACTCCTGAAGCAGCACCGGTATGTCTTGATGAGAAGCTCCCTAACTTAACTGACTGAAAGCAGTTTGTTAAAAATGCGTTGATCCACTGCGTAGTACGTTGATCCAGGTTCATTTTCGTTCTCAGCGCAACACGAACGGGACACAAGACGAAGGACTAGCACAAACAGGTGCAGGTTGCGTATCTACATCATTAGGCGGCTGTGAGGCACGCGATCAAAGGCTTTAGAGAAATCAATAAAGATGGAGTTAATGTAGAGGGAAGAGTCGATTGCTTGATGAAGGTTCTTTATTAACTCAAATAACTGTGTCTGACACGATAAATGTTGGCGGAAGCCATGTTGGTTGTTATGAAGCAAGTTGTTCTGGTTAAGATGAGTCATAATGTTAGTGTATATTATGTGTTCGAGTATCTTGCAACATATCGAGGTTAGAGAAATTGGCCTGCAATTGTTAGAAACGGATCTGTCTCCAGATTTAAATACCGGGATGACATAAGCGGACTTCCAAACTTTTGGCACAGATGTATCGAGTGACTGTTGGAAAATGAGAGATAGCAGGCAAGCTGTGTGCTGGCAGGTAATTTTTAACAGTTTCGCGTTGATACCATCGGGTCCTGGGCTAGTGTGGTGCGGGTGGCGTTCAATGGCACGAGCCACGCCAAGCGCAGGAATGGGTGAAAAGGGAATCTGGATGGAACAGAATGTGAACTCCTCAATATGCAGTTAACCAGCTCGGTGGTGCTCTCTCCACATGAGGCGAAAGATGAGTTAAAGCGAACTGCTCAAGGGCTTGCTTCACGTTTTCAGAAGCATAGAAGCGTAGAGTACCTCTGACTTCTTATGGAGGCCAACGAATGAACGCCGTGAGCGGACGCACTTCACCTCGGCTCCGTGGATTTTTACTCGGGACGGCGAATTTTCGACCTGAAATGGACTGATACCACCCACATTCGGTCAGTGAAGGTGTTCGGCACCCGTTCCCACCATTTTCTGTGCAATTCCGACCACTTTTGCCCGAAAAAGACTCTAACGCTCCGAGCCAGGCGCGGAACGCTAGGCCTCGCGTTGTGCGTAGCACAACAAGGGCGGTCCTCCAGCCCATGCCTCGCTCCGCGCCACGCTGCGCGTTGCTGAAAATGAGCTCGGAGGCGTCCCTGCTACCCACAACAAATGAAGGCTTGGATTCCGACATGGACTTAACCGACTCTCAAGACCGAACGGAAAACGGTCCGACGAGCAGTTCGTCCCCGGCCTCACCACCGCCTACTACCCCTCTGCCCAACGGCTGGAAGATAGCCTTGAGCAGACATCAAGAAAGGAAGCTTAGCAAAGCAAACCGGACTGAAACCAACAGCCAAGTGGAGGGCAGCACCGACTCCCAGGACCCCCCACCAAATCACAAACATCCTACGCCAAAGAAACGCGGCCTTCGAGTCCGCCTCCCGCCTCTACCGCAAACGGGCATCAAAATCGCGATTCGACCTCCCCGAGGAGACGCTTTAAAGAACTTCTCAAATCTCGATCTTGCCCAAGCAGTAAGCAACGCCTGTCCAGAACCGCAGCAGGTGGAAGGAAGGTACCTCCTCCGCTCCACTACAGATCAAATATCGTCGTAGCGAGCACTCCGCACGCAGAAGATGCCAACGAACTTCGAGAAATCAAGACACTGTCCCTTGGAGACCTCACTCATGACGTGAACGCCTACATACCTTTCACAGAGCACGACAGACGGGGCGTAATCCACGGAATTCCGAACCACGTGACACCGGAAGCTCTTCAGACGGGCCTATACATCCGCTCACGCGGGACCACCGTACTTGACGTACGACGCATGGGAAAAACATCGTCGATGCTGATCACTTTCAATGGCCCGACCACCCCCAAAGTTGTGTACTTCAAGAGCGCGGAGTTTCGTTGCCATCTGTACCGCCCAGCACTACAATTCTGCTATGTGTGCATGCAGCCGGGTCATTGCTCCGATGTGTGCCCCACACCAGACCTGGCGGCCTGCAGGAAATGAGGGTCCAAAATCCTCCTGACGGACATCAGTGACTGCCGAAGTGTGCTCTGTGCGGAGGAACACACGAAACCGGCAGCAAGGAGTGCCCCAATTGGTTGAAACCACTCAAGCAAAAGCCACCATCCATCCGATCCTCCACCCCACCCATCAAGGAACAACACCGGTCCAGGAAAGACAACCAGGCCCGAACTCGGACGCCGCGCTGGTTCAGCACGGACGACGAGTCATCCAGCCAAAGCTGCAGCAGTAGGAGGAGATCGAGATCCGTCTCCACCAACCGGTCAACCTCCCCTCCCCCTGCACCGAAGCAAAAAAAGAAATTAGCCGGCCACACAAGGGGCGAGCCAAGACCACAGACAAAAAATGGCCAGGCTTAGGTTGGTTAAGCCAAGAATGCGTTGCATGTCCCGGCGAAGGAGCGCAGCTCTTTTATACATATGCCGTGACGTCAATCATAGCGCAGCGCCCCTAGCGGGAGGAGCGGGAGTCAGGTGGTGGCTGCGGCCGCGCGCGACCGCGCCAGTTGGGGCGAGCTTTTCCTCCGTGACGTCACGCGCCGGTGCAGCGCCCCTAGCGGGAGGAGCGGGAATCACGTGGTGGCTGTGGCCGCGCGCGACCGCGCGAGTTGGGGCCCAGCTTTTCCTCCATGACGTCACGCGCCGGCGCAGCGCCCCTAGCGGGAGGAGCGGGAGTCAGGTGGTGGCTGCGGCCGCGCGCGACCGCGCGAGTTGGGGCCCAGCTTTTCCTCCGGCTGTCGTGACGTCACATCACGTGGTCGCGCTAAAGGTCAATGGTGGCTTCCCGGCCGCGCCCAAGGGCTGAACTGAGTGATTGCAATATGCAACGCATAAAAGGTGAGCTGGGCAGAGCTCGTTAAGAACTCTCCCACTGTTCCTTCAAACACACCCACTCAGACTGCGCAAAAATGGCACACACTATCGACAAGCTACGCTCCCAGGTAGCGGAGCTAGCCCGCAAGTGCACTCCTCTCACCACCCCCCACGTTCAACCTACCCCACCGCCTGCGCCCCGGGACGTTGAGACTTCCCCCAAACCACTGCTACCACCAGTGGCGACACCAACTCCCACACCTCGCCAACCGTCAACCACCCCCTACCCAACACATATGAAGAAATAGAGGGACGTCCCTTGAATAACATAATGAACAACATAAACCCCCTTCTCACAACATTCACCTCCCAGCTCTCAGCCGAAATCGCACAAATAGGCGCGCGCCTGGACGCACATAATGCCCAATTTTTTACCCTACAAGCACTGATAAACACCAAAGCCCCTAGCAGAAAACGTGTTACCAGCTCTGACCACCCTCGAGCAAGAACCTACAGGTCCGCGACCGCGGCGGTCGCTATGAGTAGCGATAACGAATCTGTCAGGAGCTTTACCAGCCACCAGGATGGCTCCGCTCTCTAAATCTGGCACTCCTGACCGCCTTGAGATCTGGCAATGGAATTGCCGAAGTTTCAGGAGAAAACAAAGCCTCTTGAAACATTACAGCAATGTCACCTCCCCATTCGACCCGATATAATCTGCCTGCAAGAGGTAGGAGCCGACCTGGCACCGACTCTCCCAGGATATTACACATTCCACAACGCGAGCTCGCCAAAAGTTGCCACCCTTGTTTCTAAGGACATCACGGTGGTCGAACACTCCTTGAGAGAACAGGAGATCAACTACAACATGATCGAGGTCATTCCCAACAAGAGGGGCCGCAAGAGCACCTTCGTTCTGAACGTGTATCACCGCCCACGAGCAACCAAGGCCGATTTCTCTGACTTACTTCAAGAGGCAGATCAGCTAGCTGTTTCGAAACAGCTTATCGCACTCGGTGACTTTAACGCCCCCGCAGGGAATGAAGATGCAGCGATGGCGTAGAGGTAGAACATCCGCCTCGCGTGCAAGGGGACCGGGGTTCAAATCCTGGTGCCGCGCAAGTCTCCACCGGGTTTAAAAAAAAAATCCGCGTGTCGATCGAATTGCATAACCAGGCCTGGAGTGCGGCCTGATCTAGGTGACCAGAACCGACAACGCACTCTCTCACTAGAGCAGGATTTGGCCACCCTGGTGTAGTACTTGGCCACAACCTTCTATGATCAAACCAATTAACCCTTGGCCCTCAGTCCCCAGCGGCTGCAGAGCAACTGACCACGGTGGCGGTCAGACCTGTGACGCAGCGGAGGGTGCTAAGAATCTCTGGCTCCGGACAGGCCGCCATTGGAATCGGAACCTGGCAACGTTTAACGCTAGAACTTTAGCTAGTGAGGCTTGACTAGCAGTGCTGTTTGAGGAACTAGCGGGAATCAAATGGATTGTGATAGCGTTTAGCGAAGTTAGGAGGACAGGTGAGGCGTATACAGTACTAAAGGACGGACACATACTGTGTTATCGCGGGTTAGAGGATAGACGAGAACTAGGTGCGGGATTCCTCATTAATAAGGATATAGCTGGCAACGTAGAGGAGCTCTAAAGTATTAACGGGAGGGTAGCAGCTATAGAAATTAGGCTGAATAGGAGGTACGAGCTGAAAATGGTGCAGGCCTACGCTCCCACATCCAGCCATGATGACCAGACCGTTGAAAGTTTCTATGAGGACGTAGAATCGGCAATGAATAAAGTAAAATCGCAGTACACTGTACTGATGGGCGACTTCAATGCGAAGGTGGGCAAGAAGCAGGCTGACGACCACGCGGTAGGTGACTATGGATAGGCTCTAGAAATAGCAAGGGAGAGTTATTAGTCGAATTCGCGGATAGAAATAATTTACGGATCATGAATACCTTCTTCCGCAAACGAGAAAACAGGAAGTGGACCTGGAAGAGCCCCAATGGTGAGAATAAAAATGAAATCGTTTTCATACTATGCGCTAAACCTGGCATCATTCAGGATGTGGCCGTCCTCGGAAAGGTGCGTTGTAGCGACCACAGAATGGTAAGGTCTAGAATTAGCTTAGACTTGAAGAGGGAACGGAAGAAGCTAGTGAAGAAGAAGACCATTAACGAGTTAGCCGTAAGAGGGAAAGCACAGGAGTTTAGGATAGCGCTGCAAAACAGATATTCGGCTTTAACTGATGAAGATGATCTTGATGTTCATTCAATGCACGATAATCTGACATCAATAATTACGGAGTGCGCAGTAGAAGTAGGCGGTAGGACAGTTCGAAAAGATACCGGGAAGCTATCTCAGGTGACGAAAGATCTGATTAAGAAGCGCCAGAAAATGAAGGCATCTAACACTACCGATAGAATAGAACTAACGGAGTTTTCAAAGTTAATAAATAAGCGCAAGGTAGCCGACATAAGGAAGTTTAATATGGAGAGAATCGAGCATGCTATAAAGAACGGAGGTAGCCTAAAAACAGTGAAGAGGAAACTAGGCATAGGTAAAAACCAGATGAATGCATTAAGAGACAAGCAGGGCAATGTTATTAGCAATATGCATAAGATAGTTAACGTAGCCGAAGAGTTCTACACAGACCTGTACAGTAGCCAGTGTAATCAGAGCGTTAATGAGAAAGACAGCAGTGCACAGCAATGCGTCTTCCCGCCAGTGACGAAAGATGAAGTAAAGAAAGCATTAGAAGCAATGAAAAGGGGAAAAGCAGGTGGGGAGGATCAGGTAACAGCAGATTTGTTGAAGGATGGAGGGGACATCGTGCTAGAAAAACTAGCTACCCTGTATACGCAATGCCTTATGACCTCGACTGTACCAGAAGCTTGGAAGAATGCAAACATTATCTTAATTCATAAGAAGGGAGAAGCCAAGGACTTGAAAAATTACAGGCCGATCAGCTTAGTATCCGTTGCCTACAAAGTATTTACCAAGGTAATCGCTAATAGAGTCAGGGCAACGTTAGACTTTAATCAACCAAATGATCAGGCAGGCTTTCGTAAAGGATATTCCACAATAGATCATATTCACACTATCAATCAGGTGATAGAGAAATGCGCAGAATATAACCAACCTCTATATATAGCTTTCATTGATTACGAGAAAGCATTCGACTCAGTGGAAAGCTCAGCAGTCATACAGGCATTGCGTAATCAGGGGGTAGAAGAGCCTTATGTCAAAATACTGGAAGATATATATAGCAACTGCACAGCTACTATAGTCCTCCATAAAGTCAGCAATAAAATTAAAATAAAGAAGAGCGTCAGGCAAGGAGACACAATCTCGCCAATGCTGTTCACCGCATGTTTACAGGAGGTATTTCGAGGCCTGAATTGGGAACAGTTGGAATAAGAATAAATGGAGAATACCTAAATAATCTGCAATTTGCTGATGACATTACCTTGCTGAGTCACTCAGGAGGTGAACTGCAAATCATGATCAACGAGTTAGACAGGCAGAGCAGATCGATGGGTCTAAAAATTAACATGCAGAAAACCAAGGTAATGTTCAACAGCCTAGCAAAGGAACAACAGTTCACAATTGGCAGCGAGAGCCTAGAAATTGTGACGGAATACGTCTACTTAGGGCAGGTAGTCACAGCTGATCCGGATCATGAGAGGGAGATAACTAGAAGGATAAGAATGGGGTGGAGCGCATATGGCAAATTCTCGCAGGTCATGAGTGGCAGTTTACCAATTTCCCTCAAGAGGAATGTGTACAACCGCATAATTTTACCGGTACTCACATACGGGGCAGAAACGTGGAGGCTAACGAAAAGAGTTCAGCTTAAGTTAAGGACAACGCAGCGAGTCATGGAAACAAAAATAATAGGTGTAACGTGAAGAGATCGGAAGCGGCCAGAGTGGGTGAGAGAACAAACACGGGTTAATGACATCCTAGTCGAAATCAAGAGAAAGAAATTGGCTTGGGCAGGGCATGTAATGCGAAGGCAAGATAACCGCTGGTCCTTAAGGGTAACGGATTGAAGAAGGAAACCAGCGCAAAAGACGAAGACACAGGAACAAGGAACACAGGACACCGCTGGACTATCGATCCTTGTTCCTGTGTCTTCGTCTTTTGCGCTGGTTTCCTTCTTCAATCATGTACCGACTCGCCCAGCTCTCCACTCTACTAAAGGGTAACAAAGTGGATTCCAAGAGAAAGTAAGCGTAGCAGGGGGCGGCAGAAGGTTAGGTGGGCGGATGAGATTAAGAAGTTTGCAGGCAAAGGGTGGATGCAGCTGGCAAAGGATAGGGTTAATTGGAGAGACATGGGAGAGGCCTTTGCCCTGCAGTGGGTGTAGTAAGGCTGATGATGATGATGATGATGATTATTATGATGATGACAGAGAATGAGGCAGATCAGCTAGCGGTTTCGCATCAGCTTATCGCACTAGGTGACTTTAACGCCCCCCACAGGAAATGGGGCTTCAAAACGAACTCGCTTCGTGGTGTGAGCGTGGTACGAGCTCGGGATGCCCTGTGCCTGGAAATACTTACTGACCCTTTATACCCAACTCGCGAAGGAAACAGCGTCACGCGCGATTCATGCCCTGACCTTACAATTGTCAAGAACATCCATAACCCTACGTGGACAAATCTCGGAGAAAGCTTAAGTAGCGACCACTACATCGTAAGCACGCAAACATTCGTCGCACCCTGGAAACAGCCAAAATCATGAACTGGACTAAATACCGTGCACAGACCGTTCCGGAAGACCCCATTCAATCAATCAGTGAATGGAGTGAACAGATTCGGAAAGCACACAAGGAGGCCACCACCGAAGGGCAATGCACACCCGATAATCCGGCGGTCGATCGTCACCTTCTGAAGTTGTGGCAGACCCGACGGACTCTAGTTCGCAGATGGAAACGCCAACGCCTCAATCGTCCCTTGCGACTCCGCATATCATAGATCATGGCAGAAGCACAAGAGTGTGCACAACACCTCTCTCAACAGAATTGGCAGGAATTTTGCGAGTCACTACGCGGCACGCTGGGGACCTCCCGCACCTGAGCGATCCTCCGCAGCCTCGTCGATCCGCAAACATCGTGGTCTGCCACTAACCGTACACTCAAGAAAATCGCCCATCTGTACCCCGGAGACGACGCGGCCCTCCTCACCGCCCTCAAAACCAAATACATCGGCGCCCCCCATCCTCCCAGCAAAATCTCGTACACGGGAGGCCCAAATGAGAGGCTCGACGCCCCCATCACCACTGCCGAGGTTTACGCCGCGGCTCGATCTGCCACACGCAACACGGCAGCTGGCGCGGACAAGATCACAAATGGGATAATTCGAAACCTGGGCAAGTCGCAGATCGAGGTCCTCACTACCTACATAAATGACACCCTATGGGAAGCGGGATAACTCCCTGCAGAGTGGACACACTCCGAAATCGTGACTATCCCAAAACCAGGCAAACCACTAAGCCTGGAAGCATTACGACCCATCTCCCTCACCTCTTGCCTGGGCAAACTATACGAACGCGTTATCCAGACCCGCCTCCAAAACTACATAGAGCACAAGAACCTCTTTCCACCCACTATGGTCGGCTTCAGAAAAGGTCTTTCTACGCAAGACGCTTTCCTCCTTCTCAAGGAAGAAGTACTCAGTAACGTCCCGAGAGGCGGCGAGCACCTAATTATGGCACTTGATCTGAAAGGCGCTTTCGACAACGTTTCTCACGACGCCATCTTGAAAGAGCTCAACGCCCTCGATTGCGGACCCAAGACCTTCAACTACATCAAAAACATTCTCAGCAACCGCACGGCCACGATTGGCATGGGAGATGTCCGCTCCGGCACAGAGCAGACACCCAACAAAGGCACTCCCCAAGGTTCTATCATCTCTCCTCTCCTCTTCAATATAGCTATGATCGGCATGGCAAAAGCACTCGAGGCTATTGAAGGCATCGGCTATACTATCTACGCTGATGATATTACCATCTGGTTCACCTGGGGTTCCCTTGCCGACAAAGAAAACACCCTACAAGAGGCAGTCAATTGCGTAGAAAGACAAGCAGCAAATTGCGGCTTCCGCTGCGCACCCGACAAATCCGAAATTATCCGCATTCAGTGCTATGCCTACAAATCTCCCCCCGACATCGAGGTTTACCTCAAAGGCACGAGAATAAAGGAAGTCCCTCTTATCCGCATCCTGGGCCTTTGGCTTCAGAGCGACAGGAAAGCCAACCACACGTTACAGCGTCTCCGGACAACTGCCCTCCAGATCTCCCGCATGATTCGGCGCATCACTCGCAACCGAAAAGGCATGAGAGAGGGGGATAAAATTCGACCGATACAGGCTCTAGTTATGAGCCGCCTGTCATATGGTCTCCCATTCCTACCACTTCTGGGGAATGAGCGAGACAAAGCAGATGCCATCATCCGTACCGCCTACAAACATGCGTTAGGCCTCCCGATGTACACGGCCAACTGCCACCTCGAGGACCTGGGACTGACCAACACAATAGAAAAAATTCGAGAAGCCGTCCTAGCATCGCAAAAGGAACGCCTCCTCACCACCAAAGCTGGACGCGCAATCTTGGAAAGAGTGGGTTCCCCGGCTGACATACGCGCCGTCCAGGACAACCGAGACCTACCCTCAACTCTGCGAACTCGCGTGTATGTAGCTCCACTCCCGAAGAACATGCACTCGGACTCACTAAAGGGACGACGAAAGGCGCGAGTGGACTATCTGCGCCGCACACATCGACAGGCACAAAATGCTGTATACGTGGACGCAGCCATGTACCCCGATTCAACAAACGCGGTGGCGGTCGTCTTGGACACCAATTTCAAGGAAATCGCCAGCGCCTCCCTACGAAACTGCTCCCCCACAGTAGCAGAAACTGCTGCAATTGCCCTCACAATCCAGCACGGCGATGCTACGGGAAATGAGTTAAAAATTATTACCGACTCCCAGTCCGCGTGTCGCCTCTTCCTCTCTGGCAGACTTCCACACTCCGTCGCTCCAATTCTGAATACCCCACAAGTTCAAAATTCCACATTCAAGCGCCAAATCACTTGGACTCCTGGGCACGAGGGGCTCGAGGGAAACGAGGCCGCGGACAGTCTAGCTCGAGGATATACTATCCAAGCGACTAACCTCTCCGACCTCACCCCTCTCCCCTCTACGTACGGCGAACGCCTCTTCCTCCTCCGAACACAAAGACAAGTCTATCACCCACCACACCTTAAGCTAGCGGCGGCAGAGGCGAGGGAATGGCGACAACTACAGACGAACACCTTTCCTAACCTACACAAGTACCACATCATCTTCCCCGACAGATATGACAGCAACTGTCCCTGGTGTGGCGGAATTCCAACATATCATGTAACATGGGGCTGCTCCGGTCCCAAGCACCCCGAACTAGGCTAACATCACTCCGAGGAACAGTGGGAGTCTGCTCTGCTCAGCTCTGACTTGGCGACGCAGCGAAAGCTGATATCCCAAGCAAGAGCAACTGCGGTGGACATTGGGGTCCTGAAATAAGGACTCCACCCAAAATCTGTATTTTCGCCTCTCTATCCTATCTTTTTGGAATAAATGTTTTCTACTACTACTACTAGAGTACCTCTGTTCGCCCCCTACCCCTGCTCAGACTATGTTGTGGTTGACAAATCAGAATTAACAACTGCAGTTTCTTTAATGCAATCATCAGCTCCGTTTTGGGATGGTGTTACGATCGGTATGTTGAAAATATTAGCGCAAGAATTCACTCTGGACCTCCTCGATCTGGTTAACACATCATTGGAAACTGCATGGTTGCCGCACTCCTGGAAGGTGGCGAAAATAATATTGCTCTTAAAGGATTCAAAAGAAAGCTTCCACATTGATGATATTCGGCAGATAGCTCTAACTTCCAATTTGGTAAAGCTCATAGAAAGAATTGTGCACAGCCGCGTATCCGCGCATGTTTCCGTATTGAACGCTTTGAGCTCTGCCCAGATTGGCTTTCGCCGGGGATGTTCCATTTGGTCTGCTCATGTCGATTTAGAGAGCAGAATCCGCCTTGCTATGCGTAAGAACGAAGTATCAGCATTAGTGACGCTTGACATTGAGAAAGCGTATGAGAGTGTTGAATATTCAATCCTTCTCTCTAAATTGGCATTATTACACCCGACGTACTAAATTTGTACATAAATCCAAGAATTTTAACAGGACGGCAGTTCTTTCGCTATGACGGTTCCTGCACCTCAGACAACTATGCCCACACCAGAGGCGTTCCACAAGGTTCTGTACTTTCGCCACTTCTATTCAATCTGCTGATGTGCGACATTCCAGTGCACCCCGATGTTACAGTATAGGTTTATGCAGACGACATAGACTCCTTTGCTTCTGCGGCAGACATTCGTGCCCTATATCGATCTCTCCAGGACTACCTCAATGCGCTCGAGGTTTGGCCGGCTACATTAAAATCGGTATTAAATGAGCACAAAAGCAGTGTGCTCGTTTTTAAAACCAACATGCCTCTATATAAATCGATACACTATCGCTCGGACAGCATACCTCAGGTAGAATCATTGATGTATCTTGGCGTAATTTATGATGCCAATTTGGATTGGCGGCACCACATCAAGACTAACGTTGAGAAACGTGAGCGTGCACTAGGTAGACTACTACGAATAAGTAATAGGAAATTTTGGCATGCGCCGGTTCACGCTTGTACTTTCTACAAAGCCTCTGTCAGAACAATTTTGGAATTTGGCTGCATACGTTTTTCTGGCTCCTCTAAATATAAGCTTCTTCCGTTGCTGCTGTTAGAAATGCGGGCACTGCGTATCTGCCTTGGTCTCCCTCAATACGTTTCCACCGCAGTTCTGTACTTGGATGCCCGTATTTCCGACCTTAAATACCGTTTTCACCTTTTATCTGTCAGGACGTTTTTGCGGGCATTTGAGTCGGCTCCTTGTGTGGCTGCACCTATTTTCGTCTCGCACCCAGCCCCTTTTCTCACTCCTCATTGGCCAAGGCTCCGTCTCTCTCAAGTTGTATTTACTCAGAACCCTATATCCAACATTGGAGAGAATCTCAATTTTGTGTGCAGGTTGGGCAACGTCCCCTGTGGATATTACAAACTGGAAGCAGCAGACTTTTTGGCACCATCAGCTCTAAATACACCAGTTGCCTGTAGCGTCCCTAATCTTTTTGTTTTCGACATAACTGGATTTCACGTTTTCAGTTTATAACCGCCACGTGCAACGATCCCTTACTCTCTACTGTTGACTGCCAACATCTCTGGTACCCACGGAAGGCTCGTGCGTGTAAAACCCGGAGTATCACGTAGCGATGACACTCATGCGGTGCAGGATTCCCCGTTTAAATCTTTACTTATGAAGATGCGAGTTCAGTCCTACAAACCTTTGTGCAGCTTGTGGTGAAGTCGAGAAATTGGAGCATTTCTTAGTCTCTTGCCGTAGATATCAACAACAGAGGAGATCACACCTAGAAATTCCCATTACGACTTTGGGTTTCACTTTGTCGGTTCCCCTCCTCCTCTCTTTCGGCGCGAGCGCCAGGGGTGTTGCATTGCATCAAGTATGCGACTACCTCCACAGTTATATAACAGCTACAGGCAGATTCCCTTGCTAATTGTTTCCAAAATTTCTGCTTTCAAAAGAGCATCTGGGTATCTTCATATATTTAATTACTTAATTATCCGATATTCTCTCCGATATTTTGTTTCTTCCTTTTCTTTTAAATTACTCTGAAACTTCACTCAAGCCAAAATAATTAGCTTGACACCAGTTTACTCTATTATATGGGGTCTCCCCACTGAACCCTGACCAATGACCCATCGTGGCTATGTGCCATGTCACCAAGGCAACAACAACAACAACGCCACTATAAAAGGCTATAAAAGGGCGAGGGAGAGCGAGGCATGAGGGGAGGAACAGAGAAGCTGAGGCTCCGGTGGGTCAGAGACGCTTCGGCTGGAAGAGAGCGACGCCGGCTACAGCTCCGGTGAGCTCGCGTTCTACGGCTTCGCATTGTGGACTTCCTGCCGTTCCTGAGCCCGTTCCGGGGAGTTAACTGAGGACGCTACCACTTGCTACGACCAGGGGTGTCTCTAGCGCTGTTGCCACCCATCCGGGCGGTGCCCCCAACGCCAACAACACCGGAATCAACTCCACAGGCGCTTGGGCCGGGTGCTTGTACGACGCAACGCAACCAACGACGCCACTAGCGACGCCATCCCAAGAACATCGAACGCCACCTCGACGCCGGCTACTGGACCCATACTACGCCGCTGTCGCACCGAACTAACCGTGAGCACGGACGCCGACCACCAATAGTAGAACGCTAGTAGTAGACGCTGGTGGCAGTGTTCCCGGGTCGTGTGTATTTATAGTCTTTGTGTGTTGTGTTACTTTTGTTAGTTTTGCATGCTAGTGTGTGTGTCATGTAGGGTGTATTAAATGTGCGTCTGTGTGGGATCACCTGTCTCATAGTCCATTCTTTCGGTCCGAGTGTTCTCCGAGAAGATCCGTGACAAAGATAAGCGGCGAGCCTCCCGAGGATTCATTTCCTTTTTTCTTTTTGCTTTGCCTCGGATCTTTCCGATTTCTCAGCTGCAGAAAGGATAGTTAAAACTTTAGAACTGGCGCTCCCGCTGGGGTTAAGCAAGAGAGAGGCGATGCGTCTCTATGAGGAGGAGGCAAAGAGGAAGAAAGAAGAGGCAGATAGGCCGAGAAAGGAAAGGGCGCAAGGTTAAGAGAGCTCGCGAGTCAGAAGAGTGGGAGGCGAAAAGGGCTCACGAGGCAAAAGAGCGAGAAGCTAGAAGAGCTCGCGAGGCAGCAGAAGAGGAGAAAAGAAGGCTAGAACGGGAGGAGTTTATTTTGTGGAAACAGGCGCATGTCGTGGGAGGATATGAGGAGATCACGGACAATGATCAGCGTTCCTTAGCGGGTACAGAATCCCCTAGACCGGCTAGAATTTGTCCAAGAAAGCTAATGGCTCCTTTTGATAACAAAAGAGATGATTTGGGCGCATATATGCAACGATTCGAGCGGATAGCTTTGGGGCAAGGCTGGGAGCGCAGTGAATGGGCCACGGCATTAAGCATGTGTTTAGTCGGAGATGAGCTGAATGTGTTTGGACGGATGCCTGCTGCTGCTTATTCCATGGACTACGAGAAAGTCAAAAAGGCAGTCCTCTAAAGATTCAGGCTTACGGCAGAGGGTTTTCGTGCGAGATTCCGCACCGCGAAACCTGAAGATTCTGAAAGCGCTATGCAGCTTTCCTGCAGGCTGGCCAACTATTTTGGTAGGTCGCTTGATATGTGAAACACAGAAAATAGTTTTGAAGGGGTGCGTGACAAGCTGGTCACAGAGCAATTTTTAGCATGTTGCAGATGAAATCCTGCAACGTGCCTAATAGCGATATTCCTGAAAGAATATTTTGTTAATTTTTATAGTTAGCTGACACTGCAGACCAATTACTAGCGGAATTGAAGGGCAGAGAAATTTCAATAAGACAAAGGAGGAAACCCAAAAGGTCCTAGAGACAGATGCGACCAAAACCAAGAGCATATGGCAGTGAATCTAAGCCGCCAGTAAGGTGTTTCCTCTGCGGCAATGTGGGACACCACGCTGTGGACTGTCGGACTAGTAGCGTTGTCCGCCGAAGGCAATTACCACCAATGTAAAAACAATTGCAACACATAATAATGTGGGTACCGGGACCCACAGTCATCGCGGGGAATGTCGAGGTGGATAGGAGAGCTCGATAGCTTACAAACCGAGCCTCCAACCAAACCAGCCTCGAGCAGCCTAACGCGGAACCAGTGCCCTTAGGATACTGAGAAATTCTGAAATACTATAAGGGGTCAGGATTAGATATCCTCACCTCACAAAAACCTCCACCAGCAGGAAGCGATCTATTGGAGACAGCTACAAACGGGAACTTTCGAAATCTAAACATGCTAAGCAAGATCCACAAAGGCTTATATAGCAGCAAATGCCCGTGGTGCGAGGACAAAGCCATGTTAATTCATATAACGTGGAGTGAAAAGAGAACAAATGCGGCTCCAATAAACAGAATCCTGAGTGCGGAGCAGTGGGAGAGGATGCTTTCCAGCGAGGATCCTGCGGTCCAGGCAGGACTCATCCGGAAAGCCTACCTGGCGGCAAGACTCAGTGAGACCCTGGGCTAAAGGCTCCAACCCTGCCACAAGAGCCACAGACCGCATCAAAAGATGTGAAGAGTGCCTTTACACCGAGACCCACTCATATATTTCTATGAATAAAGTTACTACTACTACTACTACTACTAGTAGAGTTGCCCAAAAGACACAGGTTGTGTGTCAAGGTTGTAAGAGGAAGAGTCATACTCTAGATGTGCGCCGATACAGAATGCAGGACCGAGCTGCATGCGTTGTCGACTCTCGGACAGAACTTATCACACCTTCTGAAGTTCCACTGCTGAAAGGAGAGCAAACGCCGCTGGGAAATGAAGCGGTGAATGGAACATCCAAGTCCAAAGGAGCTATGCCGGTGGTGGTTGGACAAATAGGGGACCGTCCTTTATTGGTGCTTAGAGACAGCGGAGCCAACACAGTTTTGGCTTGGAGAAGCCTGGTGAAGGACGAGGATCTTGCAGGGGAAGCGTCGGTCGTCACTCTCGTAGACAGCACAGTAAGGTACCTTCCTGAAGACAGGATTCTAGTGTCCACGCCATATTATACTGAACAGGTTGTGGCAAAATGCGCAGACCAACCCATCTACTATCTCATCTTGGGAAACGTCACGGGTGCAAGAAGTGTCAAAGACCCCGATCCCAAGTGGAGCATACTCGACGTTGAACACCCAAGAAAGGAAAGGGTGCAGTCAGTTTCTCGTCAGTAGTGGTGACAGAAGCTCAAGCGACAGCCCGAGCAACGCAGCTTCCGCTTTCTATTCCTGTTACGATGTGCCTGAGCGTAACACCGGGAGAAATTGAAATCAGGCAAAGAGAAGACCCGATCTTGAAGGCCTGCTTCGAAAGAGTCGGGGAATTAAGGAAAAGAAAGAAGAGTCGTACGTCATTCGAATATCAATTGGTAAATGGTCTTCTGCACAGGGAATGCATATTTAGTTCAGGAAGGCGGGTCCAACAGCCGGTGTTACCGTATGATACGAGAGAGACCGTGTTACGTTTAGGACATGATGCCATTATGGTCTGACATCAGGGTGTTCGAAAAACGGTGACTAGGTTCACCGAGCCGCTCTTTTGGCCAGGGGACCAGAGTGACGTTAAGCGCTTTGTTCGCTTATGTGACGTGTGCCAGCGCACAGTTCCGAATGAAAGAGTTGGTCCCGTACCTCTGGGCAAGATGCCAGCCATCGACGTACCGTTTCAAAGAGTGGCTGTTGACATTGTGGGGCCTATCTATCCAGTTTCCGCCAGAGGCAATAGATTTGTGCTTACTCTGGTTGACGTGGGCGCTCATTATCCTGACGCTATTCCCTTGAAGGCTATTGACAGTATCCGAGTGGCGGAGGGTCTTGTAGAAATGTTTTCGCGCTATGTGTTCCCGAGGGAAGTGTTGAGTGACCGGGGCTGGAACTTAAAATCGGAACTAAAAAGGAGGTTAACCGCCTTTTGTCAGTAAGGCAATTACTGACAATGCCTTATCATCGAATATGTAATGGGCTTGTAGAGCGGTTTAACGGCACCCTCTAAAGTATGATCAAGAAAAGGTGCCAGGAGAGACCTACTGATTGGGATAGATATCTTCCATCTTTTTTGTTCGCTTACTGCGATGTACCGCAAAAGAATCTTGGTTTTTCGCCCTCCGAGAAGTTGTATGAGAGAACCATTAGTTCAGTTCAGTTCAGTTTATTTTCCTTAAAGACCCCCGTTTTCAGGGTATTGCATAAGGGGTGGATACAAGATTTAGATTAACACTAGTTCAAGGAACGTTCAAGTTCAAGCACGCATATAAATATACACATACATAGTATACATATTCAAGTATATTCACACATGTATTTACACATATCAAAGCCTATATATGTAGACAAACATACACGTATGTAAATACAAACAACACATATAAGAAAAAATCATGTACAATGTAATTGGAGATGGTCAGTAACATGTTGTAAAAATACGGATGGGCAGATTATGTCGACAATGGCAGCGGAGAGGCCGTTCCAGTCTGCCGCCATGCGAAGAAAAAACGAGGCTAAAAATGTTGATGTTCGTGAGCGTGGTAGTGAAACTTGCAGCGAGTGGCTCGTCCGGTATGATATGCGCGCTGCGGTCGTGATATATGGTGCTTGATGAAAGATAGAACTGTAAAAGAATTTGTGGTAAATACAGAGGGAAGCGATGCGCCGACGTAAAACGAGGTCCGGAAGCCCAGATAGTGATTTCAGTGACGTGACGCTTACGTCATATGAGTACGACGAATGGATGAATCGAGCGGAGCGGTTTTGTACCGCTTCAAGAGCGTCGATGAGATATGCTTGATGCGGATTCCAGACTGCTGAGGCGTATTCTAGTTTCGGTCGTACAAGTGATGTGTAGGCAAGTAATGTTACGTGATTTGGGGCTTTCCGCAAATGACGTATTAGGAAACCTAAAGTTTTGTTAGAAGCTGGAATGATGGTATGCACATGCGTACGCCAGGTGAGATCGTCTGGTACAGTGACACCGAGGTATTTAAAAGTGTCAGTTGATTCAAGAGTGACATTATTAATTGTGTACGCAAACGTCCGAGGGTTATGGCTGTGGGTGAACGACATGCTTTTGCATTTGTTAACGTTTAGTGTAATTAACCAAGTGGTACACCATTCTGAAATATTAGTAAGGTCACTTTGTAGGGTTATCTGATCCGAAGTGTTAAGTACGGTGCGGTAGATAACACAGTCATCCACGAACATGCACATATTACAGGATACATGCAAAGGTAAGTCGTTGATATAGATTAAGAATAGGAGCTGGCCAAGAACCGATCCCTGGGGGACGCCTGACGTTACTGGAACCGGTGTGGATAGGCGATTATTTATAACAACGTACTGCGATCGATTAATAAGAAATTCTGCAATTCATGATAAGACAGTAGGATGTAAATTTAACGAGGAAAGTTTCGCAAGTAATCGTTGGTGAGGCACTTTATCAAACGCTTTAGCATAATCAAGATCACGTCAGTATGTATGTTACTATCCAGGTTAGTGTGGATGACATGTAGAAAAACTGCAAGCTGTGTTTCACTTGACAACCCCTTTCGGAAGCCATGTTGTGAAGGATGGAAAAAGTGATTACTGTCAAGGAAGTTTATTATGTGGGAGTAGATCACATGCTCCATGATTTTACAGGGGACGCTTGTTAGAGAGATAGGGCGGTAATTTAGTAGGGAATTTCTGCTACCTGACTTGAAAACAGGAACGACCTTCCCTGTCCTCCAGTCGTCTGGAATGACTCCTGAAGAAAGTGACTGTGAAAAAATTAGGGTGAGATAAAGTGAGACGTTGTGTTTGGTGTTTTTCAAGATTTTGGTATTAATTTCGTCCATTCCTGCAGAAGATGATATTTTAATATTTTCTATTATGTATGAAATTCCAGTTTCAAAAAATTTATCGCTGGCATATCACAATGAAAGTCAAGCAAAGGTAAACATGGGGGTGCGGTCCCTTCATCAGAAAAGACAGTAGCGAACGTGGTGTTGAACAAGTTCGCACAGTCTACGTCCGTAATCCTTTCATTCAGGTCACTGGTGAGTACAATTTCTCGCGGTTCGTCGTCTTTCAGTGTTTTCCAAAACTGTTTGGGATTAGTTTTTAGTAGCTTGGGCAATTTTAAGTGGTAAAAAGAGTGCTTTGCTTGATGTAGAGTAGAAAAGTAGTATTTATCTGCTTCATAATATTTCTCCCATGCATTTGTTTGATCTCTAACCTTTGCAACCCGGAACAGCCGTTTCTTTTTATTTTCAAGCCTTTTTAATGTTTTCGTAAACCATGGTTTGTGAGGACTGGCTCTGAAACTTACTTTAGTAACAAATTTATCGGTTAATTCCTTCAGCTTTTCTTTAAAACGTGTCCAATTGGCGTCAACATTATGGTGGTGGAAAGTTGTCTTAAATGTGGAAAAAATAGTGCAAAGGCCCTCATTTATCGCTTCATAATCGCCTTTGTCATACAACTGTATCGTTTTCTTGTACATTTCGCACTTTGTTAGTCGAAAAGAAAAGCCAGCATGAATTACTTTGTGGTCGTTTATTTCCTTGAGATAATAGATGTACGAAAGGCTTTCGGGGTTGTTGGTTAATATTAGATCTAAGATTTTGGATGTATCCTGTGAAACACGTGTTGCTTCAGAAACCAGCTGGGTCATGCTAAAATTGAGGCAGATATCGAGGAAGTTCCTGGCTTCGGTTAGTCCTGTCGAAGAACACAAATTGTCAGTGTGCCAGTCTATTTGCGGGAAGTTAAAATTGCCAAATAGTAGTATGTGTGCATTTGGGTGAGCAGCAATAAGCTGACACATGGTTTGGTTAAGCTGGTCGCAAAATTCGGAAGTAGTGTGGGGAGGTCTGTAACAAACGCCTAGTAGTACGGTGTGTGGGCGTGATTGGATAGTCACCCATAATATCTCCAGCTGTGACCGAATATTGATGACTGCACACGAAAATCGTTCGTGGAATGCAATCAGTACACCACCACCGCGCGTAGATGCACGGTGATTGGGGTACACACGAAAGTTCGGGATGTCCGATAGCACTTCGGTATCGCTCACGTCGTGAGTGAGCCACGTCTCGGTAAGTATTAGTACATTACTGCTAGAGGACAATACAATGCTAGATATACGTTCACGTTTTTGAAGAAAACTGCGGATGTTAGTGTAAATTGCAGAAAGTGAAAGAGCATCGCTAGAGACAGCATATGCTCGGTTCTTTTCTTTCTTTTTTTGGTGCTTCGTCTGCTATGATAATTCTTTGATGATGTTAGTACTGTCGTCAAAGACGTAACGCTTCTGGTTCATATACAGAGTTTTGAAACGGACGGAAAATGGCTTGTTCTTGCTTTTCGCAAAAGCAATTAGTTGTTTAAGCGTATTTTGGACTGGGCGCGAGAAATCCTCACCGATGCCATAGCTTGTCCCTTTAAAGGTGAATTCACACGACGGACCGAATCGCAGATTTCGCGGACGAACCGCGCATACGTAGGCTTGACGTCACGAATTCAGGCCAACCAACTCATGTCCACGGATGACGCGGACGGAAAATGCAAGGCGCTTTTTCGCTTTGGGATTCTGGCGGGAAACAAATACGAATTCAGAATGAAACGCCACGTTGTCTGGCCACCTTGTTACTTTTCGTGCATTTTTTGCGACATGCGAAACGTGCGCATGTCTATTGTCGCGTCTTCGTCGTTCTCTGCCCAACGTGCGCACCATGAGTGTGTGACGACGTTGCGCTTTTCTTAAATAATCCCGTAAAGCAGTTCCCAACGCTTTGGGACATTGCCCGCAATGATTTTCCAACACCGAGTTGAAGCAGGCGTTGTGGGATAAATTAGCTGAACAAATGACTGAACAATGGCCAGCCTACGCTCCCTACAATACAGGTATGTGATATTTTGTAAATTCCGAAATGCACCTCGCCTATTGTTTTTTCGTGTTTTCTTGTAGCCTTGCTTATTTCGTCATAATTCACGATGTGACGATAAATTAACTGCTGCGAAAAAAAAACACGCAGCATGATTGACACGCAGTGCACTGTGTGAAAGTCCGGTGTACATTTGTTTGATATGGATAATAATTTTTGGCAGCAGCGGCGGAGCGTGTCGGACGTGGTATAATCCGTTCTTCGCTGTGTTTTACAGTCGCAGATGCTGCAGTGTTTCCGCGGTGCTTCGGACAAGAATCTCACCGTGGCCGGTTTTCCTTGGGAAGACTGAATTCAAACACCGTTCTCAAGCATCGTTTCCATATCAGCGAGACGGAGCCAATCAACGGGAGCCGACGGCTGTAACGAAAGCTGTGGAAACTTTTGCAACGGGGGGCGTACTTCGCCAGGCACTTTGGCAGCAGCGGCGGAGCGGGTCGGACGTGGAATAATTCGTTCTTCGCTGTGTTTTACAGTCGCAGATGCTGCAGTGTTTCAGCGGTGCTTCGGACAAGAATCTCACCGTGGCCGGTTTTCCTTGGGAAGACTGAATTCAAACACCGTTCTCAAGCATCGTTTCTATATCAGCGAGACGGAGCCAATCAACGGGAGCCGATGGCTGTGACGAAAGCTGTGGAAACTTTTGCAACGGGGGGCGTACTTCGCCAGGCACTTTGGCAGCAGCGGCGGAGCGGGTCGGACGTGGAATAATCCGTTCTTCGCTGTGTTTTACAGGTTGGTCAAACCTCTTCATATTAAGTTCGTGCATGTTGCTTAGCTATCTGCCGCTGCTGCCAACTTGCTAGTCGATATTGGTCACCATGAATCGGTGTTGCAAATGTCGCGAAAAGCTAAAGAATGACGATAACGCTATCACATGCAGTGAGTGTGAATTTCGTTTTCATGGCGCGATTTGTTCAGGCATGAGTGAAACGACATTTGCTTCAAAACGAGGGTCGACTAAGAAGGCTTGGAAGTGTGAAGCGTGTAAACGAGGAAAGGGTGATGCCTCAAACGGTGACTCTAATACGGATCCCGACCTGAAAGTTCTAATTGTGGAAATGAACAGGAAATTGACTTCCCTTCTCCCTCTTACCGAAAAGCAAGATGCAGTAGAGAGCTCAATCCAGATGCTGCATGAAGAGTTTGCCACTATAAAATAGCGTCTTGATACGCAGGATAAGGAAATCAAAGGAATTAAAGGCAGAATTGGCAAGCTGGAGAGAGATGCTGGCTCAAAAGATATAACTCAGTTACAACTCAGTGTCCATGACTTAGAATGGCGCAGCAGGCGCTTGAACATTGAGATTCATGGCATTCCTGAGGCGGCAGGAGAGGACCTCTTGTCAAAAGTCAACGAAGTGGCTGACAAAATTGGCATGAACCATCTCACTGAGGCGGACACCCTCGCACTTCATAGGATGTCGGCGAAACCAGGAAAGACAAAAGGTGTGATCGCCCGTTTTGTTAGGCAGGATCTTCGAGACGCTTGGCTGCAGAAAAGGGTGGTTCTTAAGGAAAAAGGCGAATCAGTGTACATCACAGAAAACATGGCCAACTATTCGAGAGTGTTGTTGCAAGCCACAAAAGAGTGGGCTAAACAGGCTGGCTTTGCATATGTGTGGCACGTCGACGGGAAAATTTTGGTGCGTAGAAGGAGTGGCGATGGCGCTAAGGTTATCAAGAGCGTAAGTGACCTCTCCACACTTGTTAGCTAAATGCCTTTTCGTGTAGTCGGAAACCCGTGACCCTTATCTTGAAATGGCGCACCTAGGGCACGTTACCTTAGAAGAACTCTTAAGAGAGCTTGGTGGTCAGACACAAGGTTATCTTCGTTGTTTTCACTTAAATGCACAGTCTGTATTCAACAAGGTTGCTGAACTAGAATCCTTGTTAAAAAAGCTTGAGAATTGTTTTGATGTTCTGATGATAACAGAGACATGGCAAACAAGCAGTTGTGACACTTTTAACCTTCCTAATATGACAACTTTTTCTGTTATTAGAACTACTCGTCGCGGTGGTGGTGTGTCTGTGCTAGTAGGCTCTCAGTTACAGCCTGCCTTGCTTTCAGAATTCTCTTGTCACAGATAATTTTGAGATTATTTGTCTGCAAATCAAAGACGCTGTAATTGCAACTTGTTATCGCCCTCCGGATGGTTCTCTCCTTGAATTTTTTCTGTTTTTAGATAATTGTCATTTGTTAACCAAAACAGATACAATGTGATACTTGCCAGTGATTTCAATGTTGATATGAGTAGCAATAGTATGAAGAAAACAGATTTTGAAAATGTATTGCTATCTAATGGCTGTATAAACCATATTGTTTCTCCCACACGACTAACGTCGTCCACGCAAACAATTCTAGATTTAGTAATAACAAATTATGATGCTAACCTTGTCAGTTCCTGTGTTCTTACTTACCTTATTAGTGATCACTTGCCTGTGTTTTGTAGCATAAAATTTAGTACTCGGGGAAACTTCCACCATAAAGTGTTTATTCTTTTTCAGCCTGTTGCACCTACCCTCTTAGAAGCTTTTTATCATGAGTTGGAAACAGTTTGTTGAGACAACGTCCTTCAGGCAACAAATGCGAACGTAGCTTATGATGCCTTTATGACTTTGTTTCTTTCGGTATACCAACGTCACTTCGTATTCCAACGCCACACGGGTAATAAGAGATGTCGAAAACCTTGGGTGACAAAGTACCTATTGAAGAAGATTGAAAAGAAAGAACGTCTGTTTAAAACATTTATGCGAACTCGTACAGCATCTGATCTCGCTACGTTCAAAAAATTTCGTAATGACTTGACTAAGCAGCTATGAAAAGCAAGAGAACTCTACTATCAGAATATGTTCGGTTCCAACGTAAAGCGCACTGACTTAATGTGGAATAACTTAAATGCACTGATGGGTCGGAGCGAGAAAAAACAGATAGTTGAAGAAGTTTTTCACGAAGGACAATTATGAAAAGGAGAAGAAATGGTAAATATTTTTAATGACTACTTTGTTAACAGAGATTTTACTAAAAACCAGACAACATCATACAAAACTTTAGGGCAGAAAAACTCTAGCACAATATTTTTTGAACCAACAGATGCAAATGAAGTGTGTTCTCTTTTTTTGAGTTTAAATAATTCTCATAGTGTTGATGCAGATGGTATACAAATTAGACCTGTCAAGTATGTGATACGTATAATCAGCCCCATTCTAGCGCATATTTTTAATCTCTGCATTTCTACAGCTGTTTTTCCAACAAAAATGCAAGTCGCCCGTGTGATAGCCTTATATAAGAAAGGTGATAAAAATGATGTATCTGACTACAGACCGGTGTCAATTCTTCCTGCCTTTTCGAAAGGTCTCGAGAAAATCATCCTAGATCGAATATCGCGCTTCTGCAACAAGCATAATATAATAACTACTTCGCAATATGGCTTTAGAAGGGACAGGTCTACAGAGCTGGCGCTGTTGGACCATAAGGAATATATTCTAAAACATTTTGAAGAGAAATGTATTGTTATCGGTATTTTTGTTGATTTTAGCCAAGCTTTCGATTATATTAGTCATACTATCCTTTTTGAAAAACTGCATCATTATGGTATCCGGGGACATGTTTTGGCCCTGCTCCAAAGTTATCTATCAAATAGATTTCAATATGTCGACATAAATGGTTTCATTTCTCACAGAAAAAAAATAATTTCAGGAGTCCCACAGGGTAGCATTTTAGGCCCTGTCCTATTTAATTTGTACATTAACGATATTGTACACATCTGCTCAGATACCAAGTTCGTTATATATGCCGACGACACGAGTGCTTTGGTGCCATCACGTTCTGAAGCTGAAGGAATTACTAAAGCAAATATTTTTCTGCGCAAATTGGACTCGTGGATTTCCAGCAATCAATTAAAACTTAACGCAAACAAAACAAAGGTGGTAATTTTTCGACCAAAAAGTAAACAAATTTCGTTACAAGGAACCGTAATGTTTAGATCCGCAGCCATTGATGTGGTAGATACTGTCAAGGTGTTAGGGGTATATTTTACTTCAACTTTACAATGCAATGATGATGTAAACCGTCTAATCAGCAAACTGAGCTGCATAACTGGAATTTTAAATCGCAACCGCTATACTCTTCCAAAAAAAGTTAAACTAATGGTCTATAATGCTCTCTTTGTTTCCCACCTAAACTACTCTCATTTAGTCTGGGGAACATCAACAAAAACTAATCTGTTGAAGCTTGAAAGGCTACAGAAAAAAATAGTACGAATAATTGAAAACGTTGAATACACAGCGCCTTCTTCAGATATCTTTGCTTCGATTAATTTATTGAAAGTAAGAAATAATTACGAATACAAATTATGCAGGCAGTACCGTTTAAGTGTCCAACGAGAGAGTACAGTTTTTACTGAAATGGCAGAACTAAAACCCAATTATCCCATCTACAGCACCAGAACTCCAGAACGATGGAAAGTTCCAAAATGTCGTACTGCCTATGGACAACAAACACTCCGGTATAACCTTCCGCGATTATTGAATGCTGCAGAAATAGAAGGCGCTGATGTATCCAATATGTCTCTTCCAAATATGTACAAATATTTTGCTACTCATACTCTTTTTTGTGAATGAACGCACAGGTCTATATTTATGTTCAATTACATTGCATTGTTTACTTTTAAAAAAAAAATGTTTTTCCAGGAGTCCAAACCCAGTGTTCTATTCAAACTCTTATATAGGCTTATTTTATTTTGTGATGCGATATAGTGCTGTTTATTTTTTTTTTCCTCTTTGCAACAAAAAAAATGTGACTGTCTATTGTCCCGCTCTGCTGCTGTATGCACTGTAAGGGGGCGGAGGATTTTTCAAGCCACAAATGTACGGCTTTTCCCTCCGCCTCCTTCCGCTTCTTTGTGGAGAATAAAACTTGTATGTATGTGTATTGTTCTTTCATTTCACGCAGAATCATTTAAGACCTTCTTTAATAACAACAGGCGCACGTACCGCCTAGAGAAGAAAAAAATGCTCCCCACAAAAAGTGGCCAGGCAGCCGACGAGGCGTACACTGGGAAGTGGAAATTTTTCAGGACCCTGCAATTCTTAGATGGCGTGCGAATGCCGACTCACCGCTCAATCAACGGGCAGTACGAAGGCAATGCAGCGAGCGCAGAAGTGGTAAGATATTTTGTTTTACGCCTCGCATATCTGACCCTCACAATATTAGTAGTATATTATTGGCAGTTTTCCTGTCAAAAGCTTGGAAAATGCGAAAACCTGTGACCCGTTTGTTTGGCGCAGCGCATGTGCGCATGACCTCCAGTAAAAATAGCAGATTAAGCCTGCAGAGCGGACAAGGATAGAGAAATGAGGGGCTCGTTATGGAACAAATACGAAAGCCAGCCGCTTTCGGAGACCAGGCAAGCATAGGGGAATATTGCTTGCTTTTTGTTTGCAGACCTTATAAATGGAAAATTAAGTATCCTAATGCTATCGCTCAAGAATATTTCCACTCATTTTTAAGGCATAATATAATTATAGTTACTATCCCACTTGTCAACCCCACAAACAAAAAAAAATTGAAACATTCGCCTTGTTTTTCCTGGCTTTATATGGCTGTTGGCTTCCTTGATATTATGCTTGCAGTAAGAACTGCACGTTTGGGGCAAGAGTTCAGTATGTACTTATGTTTTTAAGTTCGAATAGGAGGTTCGAGAAAAAATTTTCCTGCAATAACTGTACTTGCTACTTTTCCGTAACAATTACAATAACTTTCAAGACCTCCGACCATGTGTAATGAACACACTGAAAGCAGTAATTAGGACCATTATTATTTTTTATCATTTCAGTCTCCAGAGCAAGACACAAATGAAGATGTAGGGGGAACTGCAGCAGAGTCTGGCCTACTTGAAACCCAGGCAGCACCATCCCCACCCTCTCCAGGTCAGCAACCAGGCAAGAAGAGGAGGAGAAATGAACGGACTCAAGAGTCGAGTGCTCGCTGGAGCGACCGCCAGCAAATACTGAAAAAATTGGCCAGTTCATTTTAAGTGCATGTGCAGCCAGAGGATCCAGCAGACCAATTCGGAAAACTGGTTGCTGCACATATTAAATCTGTGCCCAGAGAGAAAGTGCTGTCCTGTCAGGCAGAGATTTTGAAGGTCAGAGAGATTTTCAAGTGATATGAGTGAGTCGGGAATAAAAACTTTTTAAACATTTTTTTTGAACACTGTTTCACTGTTGTCAATACTTGCTCACGTCTATGTGGGCAGCCTCACGCTGCCATGGCACAGCACCTTCGTTGCCAAAGAAGTTGCACAATTTTTGTCGTACTGCTGCACCGATGGCATTACTCTGTCCACGAGTTGAAGGCTGCATGGAAAGTTCTGAGGTGTTGCCAAGCTTGAGATGTGCATCTCCATCACTTATACCATCCATTCCCAAAAAGTTGTGTAGCACACACGCCGCGTCCACAATCGCTGTAGAACGTTCTGGCTTGGCATTGATCACGGTGTGGAGGCAGCGAAACCGATTGGCAAGTATTCCAAAGGCATTCTCAACAACGCGTCGTGCACAGGACAACCTGAAAAGCAAAAATACAAATCAGTCTACAAAGCACGCACACAAAAGTGCAAGAACAGGCACGGACAGTGCCTAAAACAATGAAAAGGGGAGGACGAGATGATGTACTATCAAACATCTGGATCAAGTGACTGCAGGAATCACAATTTTAAAGCTCGAAATGTTGTATTCAGTATTTACCTGTAGTTGAATATCTTCTTGTCCTCAGTGAGCATTCTGTCGCTGAACGGCTTCATGAGATTCCTGCCTATTGGAAATGCATCATCACCAACTAATACAGGTGGCACCACAATGTCAGGTTAACTTGCCACTTTCACGCGGTCTGGGAGGCCGGCTGTTTCGTTGGCGATATCTTTCTGCAGAGGTGTTGTTTGCCAGACCCCCGCGTCTCCTTGCGATCCTGGTGCACCAACATCAGTGTAGATAAACCTTTTGTTGGCGTCCACCACAGCAAACAGGATTATGCTGAACGTCTTCTTATAGTTATAGTAGACCGAGCCCGACTTGGCAGGTTTGGTAATGGTGACATGCTTGCCGTCAGTTGCTCCGGCACAGTTGGGGAAGTTCCATTGACGTCCAAAGTCGTGCATTACTTCTGTCCACGCTTCCTCTGTTTTTGGCGTTTTTATGTACTCCGCTCTCAGTTCATGGCATATAGCCATGCAGGTTTCATGAATGATATCATTCACGCTTGAATGGCCGAGCCGGAACTGGCAACTCAGTGAATGATGGCTCTCTCCTGGGAAGACAGAGCATAATGCAATGTAAATTCGATAGCAAATTAAAAGAAGTGCACAAAAATGTTTAATTTGGGATTTGTTTCACAAGAGCACCAGAATATAGCAACCCTTGTGATGTTTGTTACTCTAGCGTAACGAAGCTTATCGGGTGACTAAGTCCCCATTCCTTTGCATCTCGTGGATGTCAAGATGTTAACAATCAAAGCAAACGAATATGTCGCAACAACACATTTCATAAGTTCTCGTGTTACATGGTGCCGCTAACTTGAAGACCCGTAGACTGGTAAAATAGTATCGAGCGGCAGTAAAGCACCAATTATTAGACATGCGGAGCCCCCACCAGCTTCATTTTATCTTTATCGTCAAATGCACTTCTGAAGCAATTCCGGGAATAAGATTCCCACACTAACACGTTCCCTTCAGCTGCCCCCAAAGAAAGAAAAAACTTCCTCTTCACTGCCGCTACAAGCACCTACACAGAAAAGTACGACACTCACCTGAGGCAAGGTACCGTAGTGTCACCTGCAGCCTTGTCTTCGCAGGAATGGCTATCCTCATGACAGTATCTTGCCTTTCAATCCGTGGACCCACGCATGCCAACAGCTGCAGGAATTGTTCTTCGTTTACTCGGAGCAGCCGGCGGTATTCGGCTCGATCTGCTTCCAAAAGCTTCTCGTACAACTGGTTTTGCAACCCGAGCTCCTTTTTGGCAATCCAGTTCCTTTGCCAGCAACTTCGTTTTGCGCAGTAATTATCACAATCACCATCGAGCTGGTCTAATTCGATTACCACTGCAGCGATCGCTGCCAACTGCCGCTTCCGCTGCACCTCCATTTTGACAGACAGAATAAACTTGTACGCTATCAGAGACCCGAAAATAGAGATGCCGAGGATAAGGACAAATTATGGTCGTCAAGCACTTTCTTTTCAAGTTATCAGAATTCTCAATAGAAGAGATATAAATATTAATTACAGTAAACCCTTCTCCACTTTCAAAAACGAATGTAAGGGAGCTCTTCTCTGCAGCGATGTCACCTATAGCAATCGCTAAAATTTCTTATGCGAGCAAGTTGTGGTCTATTTTTTTCTTTTTTTTTACTGATTCTGTGTTCGCCTCTCTGTACTCTTTTTTGTGTTTATATGTACATAATGTCTTGTTTTTTAGTAGGCTAGAACAAGCCTTAAGTAGAACTTTGTTATTTGATGTAGTGTTTCATGTATGTCTTGGTCCTTGTTTCTTATTTATATACTCATCGTACATTTATTACGCAAATTTTTTGTCACGCGCTTCTGTCTTTTTTTTTCCGTATGTATTTTCCTCTGTATAACGCTTACATCTGGCCTACTTTTTTTTACCGGCCCGCCGGACTGTTATAATTTGTAATTTGTATGTTTGTTTGTCATGTAGTAGGGGGCTGAGGCCCTGTCAGGCAACATTGTGCCTTTAGCCTCAGCCCCTTCTTAGGCAAACGTCTAAGCAACAAATAAAAAGAAAGAAAGAAAGAAAGACTACTCTCGAACCAGGTCTCAGCTGCCGTTCGCTGTAAACCTGGTGTCGAGAGATTGGCTGCTCTTTCCGTTTCCGTCCGCTCTGTCGTCTGCTATTCACGTCCGTCGTGTGAATGCTTTTAGCCCGCGGACGGAACATGACGTCACGGATTCGTTCGGCGAGGTCTGCGATTCGGTCCGTCGTGCGGATCCACCTTAAGCATCCGGCCATTTGACAATATTGCAGCTTTGGTCTTGTGTGATGCAAGCTTTACTATTATGGGCCGGCAGCGACCAGCTGAGGGAAGGCCGAGGCGATGCGCACGCTCTATATCCTTTGGTTCCAAGGTTAACTGTAAATTATCCCGTCAAAGGTTTGCGACCAACTGCTCTGTCTCTGCGAATGTTTCCGAGGAGGAGGGGTCGGGGATGCCGTAGAAGATTAGGCTGTTCCGCCTCGAACGGTTCTCGGCGTCATCCATACGAGGTTCCAGCTCCGAAATTCGAGAGGCAGTGCGTTCTGTGTCAATGCGCATGATTTCAATTTCTTTCCGCAGTGGTACCAAGGCATGATAACGATTTTCGAGATCTGTTAGTCTTTCGTTCAATTTTCCTATTGTTTTGTCAGTAATGCCGAGTTGCGCTTTCAGGCCTTGTATTTCTGCAATTACCTTCGCTTGGCCGCTAGTCAGACTACGCAATTCCGCGAGAAGGGCTTCAGTAGAAGGGCCAGGGTTAGATTGAATATCTCCAGCTTGGAGTAGTAGCGAGTGCATTACATCAGCACATTCAGCAATAATAGTAACACAGTACCGTGGGCTCGGTAGCTGTACCAGGCAATAATTACTCGTTTTTTTTGCAAGCTTAAGGTAAGGTTCACCAACCTGCATAGCGAGAGTGAACTGAATAGTGGTCCGTGCACTGGCACAGTCACCAAGCCCACAGGATTGCTCCGAAGGTACTTGTTCCTTTATAGCTGGTAGACTCGTTGCTATCGACGATGATGCGGCAGCCCGAGCTTTGGAGAGTTCCGCTGTCAAGTGTGCCCCATGCGGCTTAGGCAGGAACTGCAGCCTGCCGACAGGTAGGAGCCGGGCAGTGGGTCCGTAGCTTCCAGGATCGGTGATTCCGCATTCCGATGTGGTTTGCGATGCCGCATGCGCAAGCGCAGGCAGCAGCAGGCGCACAACGTAGTAAACCATCTGCATAGCGAGAGTGAACTGATTAGTGGTCCATGCACTGGCATAGTCACCAAGCCCACAGGATTGCGCCGAAGGCGCTTGTTCCTTTTTAGCTGGTAGACTCGTTGCTATCGACGATGATGCGGCAGCCCAAGCTTTGGAGAGTTCCGCTGTCCAGTGTGCCCCATGCGGCTTAGGCAGGAACTGCAGCCTGCCGACAGGTAGGAGCCGGGCAGTGGGTCCGTAGCTTCAAGGATCGGTGATTCCGCATTCCGATGTGGTTTGCGATGCCGCATGCGCAAGCGCAGGCAGCAACAGGCGCACAACGCAGTAAACCATCTGCATAGCGAGAGTGAACTGATTAGTGGTCCGTGCACAGGCACAGTCACCAAGCCCACTTACAATACTCACTCAAGAGGTCCACTTACAATACTCAAGGAGCTGTGGGCTAATAAGGAGATTGCATCAGATCTCAAGACAACATACACCTACGTACTTGAGTTGCGGGACGAATTGGAGGAAACATGCAGGTTGCACATCAAGGCCTGGAAAGGTCGCGCGAACGCTATAAAAGATATTATGACAAGAAAGCCATTCACAGGAATCCGAATCCGGACGACAGGGTTCTCGTCCAGCTACCCACGCATCATAATAAGTTACTGCTGCAGTGGAAGGGCCTTTACTTTGTGACGCAGAAGAAAAATGACATGATTATGAGTTATTAGTAAACACTAAGGGTTTCCATCTAAATATGTTGAAAAAATACGAAGGAAGAGGTGCCGTACGATATGGCTCCAAGGTAGCTAGTTAGGTAGTGGCAAAGGAGACGGGTGATGTTGCCGAGGTGCCCACGTGCAGTGGGAAGAAAAATGCAGGAGGGAATAAGGTACTAATGAAGCCCAGTGTAAATGAAGTCTGACGATCACAGCTCTACTCCAAATCAAGGGAGATGTTTTCGGATAGGTCAGGCAAAACGAAGATCATATGTTACAAATTAGACCTGTATACAGATAGAGCCAAATAAACAGCTCTAGGTATTTCTGGAATGTATCTTCTTGTTGTTGCTGTGCTAATTTATCTCTGGTATTTATCTTGTTTTTTTGTTGTTATGTGATTATACAGGATAGTGTGTTGTGGACATCAACATGTTTATTAAGGATTCTGTACGAAAAACGGCAGCGGTGTGTTAATGTTCCGAAAATGCAGTTGAGTTTGCTGTGTTAGTGATGGTGTGCCTTTGGTGTGTGCTGGACATCTGCGGTGTGTTGTGTGCTCGGTCCGGTATCGCCACAGAAGATAGTCAGTTGGCTGGATGGCTTGAAGATGAGGATGACGTGAGTAATTTTTCATTGAAAAACTCTTCAGAGAGGAGGTCCTTGTCACATATAATAGGGAGTCGTACATAAAATTTTGAAGAAAAGAGGTGTGAAGAAGACGACGTACATTAACCGAAGACTAAAGATGATGGAGAAGAAGCATTCGATGAGGTGGAGAGAGATGATTGTGGAGAAGAGAAGGAGAAGACGACGACAAGGCTTACGTGAACTAACGCCAAGGCTATGCCACTCCCTCGTAGTGGGTATGTGCCAGCAACGTCTGAGGCCTTCCTTCCTTCCTATAAAAGGGCGAGGGAGAGCGAGGCACGGGGGGGGGGGGAGGGGGAATTTCACAAAAGCGGCGGCTCCGGTGCGTCAGGGACGCTTCGGCTGGAAGAGAGCGACGCCGGCTACTGCTCCGGTGAGCTCGCGTTCCACGGCTTCGCATCGTGAACTTCCTGCCGTTCCTGAGCCTGTTCCGGGGAGTTAACAGAGGACGCTATCACCTGCTACGGCCAGGGGTGTCTCCAGCGCTGATTCCACCCATCCGGGCGGTGTCCCCAACGCAAACAACACCGGCATCAACTCCACGGGCGTTTTGACCGGGAGCTTGTACGACACCGCCAACGACACCGCTAGCGACGCCAGCACAAGCATGTCGAACGCTACCTCGACGCTGGCTACTGGACCCATACAACGCCGCAGCCGCATCGAACCAATCGTGAGCATGACAGCCGACCACTAACAGTAACACGCTAGGAGTAGACACTGGTAGCAGTGTTCCCGGGTCGTGTGTATTTATAGCCTTTGTATTTTGTGTTAGTTTTATTAGTTTTGTGTGCTAGTGTGTGTGTCACGTAGGCTGTATTAAATGTGCGTCTGTGTGGTACACCTGTCGACTTGTCCATTCTTTCGGTCCGAGTGTTCTCCGGGGAGATCCGTGACAGCTATTCTAGTACTCGACTTTAAGGGAGCGTCCGACAACGTCAAACGCTCCATAATCTGCGAGAACATGCAACAGATCAGCATTTCAAATATATTATTTAAAGTTTCCATCGACTAAAATATAAATCGGATCAATATTGGAAATTTAGAGTGATATATAATTTGATGATTCCAATTGGTAATGCTAAGGTAGTGTACCAGCGTTCAAAAACAATATGCTCTATACTTTAACTCAGTAATTGAATTCCCTTTTCACTTGCACGCAAACAGATTGTAGAGAGGATTCAAGCATCAGCTGCTGCACATTTGTAGGGGACGAAACTCAGAACAGCGAAAATCGGTTTTGCTGTGTTCACGATGCGGAGATGTGCTGTCGAATTACTCAGAAAAGAGGGTAGCTCGCTTCGTCGCTCGCTTCGCTTGTGAGTTGCTGATAATGGCTGGTGCACAGCCTTCGTCCACATAACACTTCTCTCCTTCGCGAACAACTTAAAATACCGGTCACCATAACTTACTTCTGAAAGCAAATTTAGCAGACATAGCAAGAGATAATGTGGTGTTTCTTATGAGATACATATGAAGGTAGCCTCGGTTCTGATGGCTGTTGGATTCCTTCATATGTTCTCCTAGCAAAACGTTCTATGTTGCATGCGTCAATGCAGAAAAGGTAAGTTCAATTGCATTCATTCTATAGAGCGACATAACAGGCTTTCTAATCAGGACAGTCTGCCCCGGACAAAAAAACATTTGCACTCGAGCTGTGGCAAACAGTTGCTCTACTTATTGAGTGCGTCAGGCTTAAACAAAAGTGTTTTTCTAAGCGCGGATTAAAATGATCAAACATTGTTGATACGTAGCAACGAGTACATTGTTCTTAAAGCGAAATTCATGGTAAAATAAGAATGCTGATTTTGCGAAAGTGATACAATAAATGAAGCCAAAAACTCGATGAAAAACGAAAACCAGACGAAAAAAGTTGTGCTCCATAAAAAAAATTACCTTCTCATCAATGCTTTGCTTAAGCAGTTTTTCTTAGACCTCGAATAGCCTTGGTTCGCAGAATATTGAGCACTGCACGTTAGTTGTCGCTGTCTGCTAGGTGTTGCATTATAAGCCCAATGAGGCTTTGGCTGGCTTGAGCTCGTAAAGCGTTTTCCGTAGTGTGAAATAAATTGATTGATTGTTTGATTGACCAAATAATTGATTGATTAATTTAGTGATTGATTGATTGATTGAAGATTTTCATGCTTTTTCAATTTGTCTTCTGACAAATGCGCCAGCTCTCGCTCATTGACGAGCCACACAGATTTGCCTCCTGTAACATGTAAAAAGTGAGCAAAAAAATTGATGTTAATGTAATTATGAAGCATCGTTGTTGTAAAGGTACATTTCATAAGCTGCTTCTTTGGTGTATGTATATGTTTCGTTTCGTCGCTTGTGAGCAGTAAACACTGCTATAATTGGGCAAGACCGGAGCGGTGGCCTAGTCGCTTGTGCACCTGCCTCGCATTCGGGAGGGGCGGGGCTCGATCACCAGTTCCTCTGGGTACCCACCGGTGATACAATAGGTACAAGCTTCCTCTGGCCTGCTGCTCGGCTTAATCAGGGTGAAATGCTTGGGAAACGGGTCTTTGACCACAACTTGAGCAGTCATAAAACTCCTTGTGCCATGGCGCGCTTTGGCCGCAGATGAACTTGCGCCATAAAAATTCACTATCATCGATAATTGGGCATGTTGTGATTTTGTGCAAGTTTTGCAGTGAGCATGGTGAGGTACAAGCAAACATTTAGCTTAACTTTTCCGTTTCTCCATTGCGTCCCTAAAATTCTGTTTCCGATTTAGGTGTAGAGAACACACCTTCGGTTTTAACATCCTCAGCCCCCTCCCTCTCTCTATGAAACGTAGCCGCCACAGTATTCCACCAAAGATTAGATTGTAAAAATTTTAGGCAAATGATAAATCTGAGCACTCAGGCTTCAAAATAGTGCCGGCAAGAGATTGAAGAACTGTACCTCCGCTGTCAAAATCACGGTACTTCCCTCGCACTGAGCGTTCGCAAACCATCTTGAGCGGCGCCCAGAGTGACTTCCCGCTATGTATTGTGGCCGAATATCCTTATATTGTGTCCGGCCCGGATTCGTATTTCTGCAGTAGTACTCATTTGCTTTCGCAATCGCGTACTTCCTTTGCATGCGTACACACGCCTTGGACGCGTATGAGTGATCTCCCAGATGCTGTCTCCAGGCGCGCATGTAGCCTCCTTCATTCCCGGGTCTTATTTCTTCCACGGAATTTTACGAGTGCAATCTAGGTGCCCAGTAAAGACGGAAGCTCTGCCACGCCTCATTCCTGCTTCTCTGTGATACATTTCGCTCCTGTCCACTCAGCCTTTCTGGTTTATGTGGTTGCGGTGTTGCCGGAAAGAGGATTCCTTAGCCGAGCTATGTTCCTTTGCAAGTGAATCTTGGCTTTCCTAACGGCCTGTTTATTATATATATATCGAGATTTTGCTCTCTACTTGTTCGGTTAAGAGGTGGTAGCGGTCTCAATGTTTTCAGGAAGAGCAGGGATGATTTGCACGAAGCAATTCCGGAGGTGCAACTTTCGCGGGAACAGAATCCCTCCAGAAAAAATGTGCAGAGTAAGAGTGAAGATTATCTCCCCTCTCTCCGTTAATGATATCAACTTCCTTTCCTGCGGCCGGTGGGAGAGGGTGAGATAGAGAATTGGTCTGGCTCCTAAGGGAACGAAGGTGTCTGCTGACGTGTTCACAGGGAAAACTGTGACGTAGCTATCATTCCTAGCCACAATACGAAATAAAGTTTTTTGGCAGGAACAGCGCTGCACGAGAGACAAAGAAGAGACACGAAGAAGATAATGCACCAACCAGCCCAACTTCTAACCTTGCTAACGAACGGGCTGTTTATTTAGATGTTATAATTATTTCGCACATTGAAGGTAACGAGGCGATGTGGAGAGAAAATGAGTAAAAAGGAGACAGAAAAATTATTTAAGAACCAATCCGGATTTTAAAATTGCGGCGAAACAAAGTAAAAATAAAAAGAAATTACTCAGGGGCGCATCTGGATACTACAGAAATAAATATTGGCAGCAATAAATCCAGAAAAAAAAATTGTATAATCTTATGTAGGGAAACGGCACTTTTTGCGTTTCCTTCTACGTAGTGTTGGGCGATCTCAATGCAAGTTAATCGTAGCCAGACGCTTTCTATTCACCCGGTACCGTCTAATACGGCATCACGTATACCTGTGTTGCAGCTTATGCAGATTAACCACAAAGTACGCTAACATAGCCAGATCATGAAACGATACAAAGGAGCACATTTCATCACAACGGGATGTAAGATTTTTGTTAACGTAACAATAGAAGCAAATTATTAGAACACCGTTCGCGCTTCGCCTCGATTTACTAATTTGTAACCTGCTCTGAAGAGCCCTTATAGAGTAGGCATCCCTAATATCGCTAAAGTGTCAACTCTTAACTGCATTAAAGATAAACCCGATTTTTCAGTTCGCCATCGTTCGATATGCTGTTATTGTGTGGGACACGTGGCAGCAGCAGGGGACGTATTCTAGATCACCGTTTTAGGAAACAGAAACCCAGAACTATAAGTAAAATTTGAGTCAATATCTAGATAATACAGTATTTATCACTTTCCCTTTGGTATTCCGCGGCAAGCTTGCACGCGGTCAATACAGTCCACTACCTCAAGCATGTATCGCTGCCTTGTATCTCAAAGAGGTCCTTCGATGGCGCATTTTGAACAACCAAAATGATTTTCGGCACATAAGGGAAACTCGTGGGGTATCCGACTTTGAGACACGATTTTCCTCTCCTTTTGAAAAAGCTGCGAACTTCGTTTGGGAACGAGGCTTGCTAACAAGGCGGCTCCGACTCAGTGTGAATCTGGAAGCAATATCTGCAGTGTTATAGAGACCACTGCGTAGATAATTGACCGTTGACCATTGAGATGATATTTAAAAACACATGCTTGTAAAACATTATTACATAACAGACAAGTGAATTGTATGGCATGCGCCGTACAATTCACTTGTCTGATTCATCAAGAGAATGCTGCCCGTGGGGAGGAGAAATGCATACGTCAAGGCGGACGTAAAACCCACTCAACCTCTTCGCGCGGTGACTAACCAGGCAGAAGGGAGATATCGTGAGTGCACAAATGAGTTTCGCACAAGCAAATTAATTGATTACGGTAGGCGCTCTTAGAACAGCGTAGAAATGCTTTAGGTGGCAAGGCGAACGTACCCTGTGTTTGTTTTCTTTATTTTCTCATCTGCATATCGTAGCAGAAATAAAGGTGCTCGCAACATGCAACGTTCGCTGTCCAGATTTAAATTTGTAAAGCGCATTCTGGTCTGCTGAGTTAAGCCCATTAGGCAAAGAGGCACTGAATGTCTCAAAATAATAAAAAAAAGTAGAGCCCCTCCAAAGGCATTCTATCTTCAGCTACCAAAGTTTATTTAACCTACGAAACGCTGTATTAAGTTATTGTTTATCTATTGTTCGCCGTTTATTAGGTATTTTCTGTAAACTTCAGGTAAGAGTGGCAGATAGTTAATAATTGGAATTCCACACAAAGCACGAAAATAGCAAAAAAGAAATGATTCGGAAATAAACAAAGCGAACCTCTCTTTTTCGATAAAAAAAAGTAGGGACAGAGATACTAATTGCGTAGCCGACTAAGCAATCGTGAAGACTGAAAAACTGCCGCGGAAAGCAAATAATATCCAGCAGCTCCAGGGCAAAACAGGAAGGTTAACAAACCACATTCCTCGTTGGTTACGTTACGCTGTTACAGCACTAACGAAATTTTCGACTATGAAGTGCTTCATTTCTGAAAAATAAAACTCTTACGAGTATTGCGGGTCTGTATCTCACCGGCGGCATGGTTGTTGTTTCTGGTGCTTTTAAAGTAATTTTCTTTAAGCGACAGATTAATCGAACAATTATTCTCCAGTTGATTGGCGCTAGCAATTAAAAAAAAAAAACTTTCCCCGTGCACCTTGGTTTCGGTGACTGTTGGCTTCCGTTTGTTGTTGGCTATATATATATATATATATATATATATATATATATATATATATATATATATATATATATATATATATATATATAGTTAGGTAGTTTGTAGAGCAACGGACGCTATATTCGGAGGTCGTGCGTTCGGATCCCACCTGAAGCATGGTTGTTTTTTCTGCTGCTTTATAAGTAATATTTTTGAGCGATAGATTAATCAAAGTGTTATTCTCCCTCTAATCAGCACTACAAATAAAAAAACATTCCCTTACGCACGTTAGTTTCGGTGACTACGTTTCTTTCATAACTTTGTCAAACGAGCCCGTTATTTCTTTTACCTTGCCTATATATATATATATATATATATATATATATATATATATATATATATATATATATATATAGGTATTTTGTTGCTAGAGGCAAAATGCAATGTTGTGAAACGCTTCAGTTAGCCATAGATTTATTTTGAGTCGAGGTTTCGGACAGAGCCTGTCCTTTCTCAGGACTGCAGTTACAGGGATCTTCATCTTCTTAAGGAGTTGGCATTGGGACGCATGTACGCCCCATGAACAAAACAAACAAACGGAAGCTGGAAAGAAGATGGGCACGAAGGAAAGAATTCTAGAAAAGAGAGAGAGAGAGAAAGGGAAAAAGTGGGAACAAGTAAAAACGAAAAACGCACTGTCCCCCGCCGCCCACACCGCAGCCGCGGGGAGCCGACCCGGGACGATAAAAAAGGAAAGAAAAACGAGGACCGGGAGGGGATAATGGCCACCCCTCAAGGCAACAGAGCGGCAGCGGCAAAACAAAGAAGGAATCCCCTACCCCTCGTGTTTTAGAAATACTGGTGAAAATCGTGCTCGAAGATAACTTCAAATTTATCTCTATTTGCAAATTAACGGCACAGGCATTTGTACAAGGATGGCACCCACCTACGCCAAAATCTTCATGCATAGTATTGAATCAAAATTTCTGCAAGATTGCCCCATTAAGCCCACCCTATACAAACGAGGAGCGGGAGGGGATAATGGCCACCCCTCAAGGCAACAGCGCGGCGGCGCGAAACAGGAAGGAGGATTCTCCTACCCCACGTGTTTTAGAAATACTGGCGAAAATCGTACTCGAAGATAACTTCGAATTTAACTCTATTTTCAAATTAACGGCACAGCCATTTGTACAAGGATGGCACACCCACCTACGCCCAAATCTTCATGCATAGTATTGAATCCAAATTTCTGCAAGATTGCCCCATTTAGCCCACCCTATACAAACGAGGAGCGGGAGGGGATAATGGCCACCCCTCAAGGCAATAGCGCAGCGGCGCAAAACAGGAAGGAGGATTCTCCTACCCCACGTGTTTTAGAAATACTGGCGAAAATCGTACTCGAAGATAACTTTGAATTTAACTCTATTTGCAAATTAACGGCACAGCCATTTGTACAAGGATGGCACCCACCTACGCCCAAACCTTCATGCATAGTATTGAATCCAAATTTCTGCAAGATTGCCCCATTTAGCCCACCCTATACAAACGAGGAGCGGGAATGGATAATGGCCACCCCTCAAGGCAACAGCGCGGCGGCGCAAAACAGGAAGGAGGATTCTCCTACCCCACGTGTTTTAGAAATACTGGCGAAAATCGTACTCGAAGATAACTTTGAATTTAACTCTATTTGCAAATTAACGGCACAGCCATTTTGTACAAGGATGGCACCCACCTACGCCAAAATCTTCATGCATAGTATTGAATACAAATTTCTGCAAGATTGCCCCATTAAGCTCACCCTATACAAACGAGGAGCGGGAGGGGATAATGGTCACCCCTCAAGGCAACAGCGTGGCGGCGCAAAACAGGAAGGAGGATTCTCCTACCCCACGTGTTTTAGAAATACTGGCGAAAATCGTACTCGAAGAAAACTTCGTACTTAACTCTATTTGCAAATTAACGGCACAGTCATTTGTACAAGGATGGCACCCACCTACGCCAAAATCTTCATGCATAGTATTGAATCCAAATTTCTGCAAGATTGCCCCATTAAGCCCACCCTATACAAACGAGGAGCGGGAAGGGATAACGGCCACCCCTCAAGGCCACAGAGCGGCACCGGCAAAACAAAGGAGGAATCCCCTACCCCACGTGTTTTAGAAATACTGGTGAAAATCGTACTCGAAGATAACTTCGAATTTAACTCTATTTGCAAATCAACGGCACAGCCATTTGTACAAGGATGGCACCCACCTACGCCAAAATCTTCGAGCATAGTATTGAATCCAAATTTCTGCAAGATAACCCCATTAAGCCCACCCTGTACAAACGAGGAGCGGGAGGGGATAATGGCCACCCCTCAAGGCAACAGAGCGGCGCCGGCAAAACAGGAAGGAGGATTCTCCTACCCCACGTGTTTTAGAAATACTGGCGAAAATCGTATTCGAAGATAACTTCGAATTTAACTCTATTTGCAAATTAACGGCACAGCCATTTGTACAAGGATGGCACCCACCTACGCCAAAATCTTCATGCATAGTATTGAATCCAAATTTCTGCAAGATTGCCCCATTTAGCTCACCCTATACAAACGAGGAGCGGGAGGGGATAATGGCCACCCCTCAAGGCAACAGCGCGGCGGCGCAAAACAGGAAGGAGGATTCTCCTACCCCACGTGTTTTAGAAATACTGGCGAAAATCGTACTCGAAGATAACTTTGAATTTAACTCTATTTGCAAATTAACGGCACAGCCATTTTGTACAAGGATGGCACCCACCTACGCCAAAATCTTCATGCATAGTATTGAATACAAATTTCTGCAAGATTGCCCCATTAAGCCCACCCTGTACAAACGAGGAGCGGGAGGGGATAATGGCCACCCCTCAAGGCAACAGAGCGGCGCCGGCAAAACAGGAAGGAGGATTCTCCTACCCCACGTGTTTTAGAAATACTGGCGAAAATCGTATTCGAAGATAACTTCGAATTTAACTCTATTTGCAAATTAACGGCACAGCCATTTGTACAAGGATGGCACCCACCTACGCCAAAATCTTCATGCATAGTATTGAATCCAAATTTCTGCAAGATTGCCCCATTTAGCTCACCCTATACAAACGAGGAGCGGGAGGGGATAATGGCCACCCCTCAAGGCAACTGAGCGGCGCCGGCAAAACAAAGGAGGAATCGCCTACCCCACATGTTTTATAAATACTGGTAAAAATCGTACTCGAAGATAACTTCGAACGTTACTGGAACCGGTGTGGATAGGCGATTATTTATAACAACGTACTGCGATCGATTAATAAGAAATTCTGCAATCCATGATAAGACAGTAGGATGTAAATTTAACGAGGAAAGTTTCGCAAGTAATCGTTGGTGAGGCACTTTATCAAACGCTTTAGCATAATCAAGATCACGTCAGTATGTATGTTACTATCCAGGTTAGTGTGGATGACATGTAGAAAAACTGCAAGCTGTGTGTCACTTGACAACCCCTTTCGGAAGCCATGTTGTGAAGGATGGAAAAAGTGATTACTGTCAAGGAAGTTTATTATGTGGGAGTAGATCACATGCTCCATGATTTTACAGGGGACGCTTGTTAGAGAGATAGGGCGGTAATTTAGTAGGGAATTTCTGCTACCTGACTTGAAAACAGGAACGACCTTCCCTGTCCTCCAGTCGTCTGGAATGACTCCTGAAGAAAGTGACTGAAAAAATTAGGGTGAGATAAAGTGAGACGTTGTGTTTGGTGTTTTTCAAGATTTTGGTATTAATTTCGTCCATTCCTGCAGAAGATGATATTTTAATATTTTCTATTATGTATGAAATTCCAGTTTCAAAAAATTTATCGCTGGCATATCACAATGAAAGTCAAGCAAAGGTAAACATGGGGGTGCGGTCCCTTCATCAGAAAAGACAGTAGCGAACGTGGTGTTGAACAAGTTCGCACAGTCTACGTCCGTAATCCTTTCATTCAGGTCACTGGTGAGTACGATTTCTCGCGGTTCGTCGTCTTTCAGTGTTTTCCAAAACTGTTTGGGATTAGTTTTTAGTAGCTTGGGCAATTTTAAGTGGTAAAAAGAGTGCTTTGCTTGATGTAGAGTAGAAAAGTAGTATTTATCTGCTTCATAATATTTCTCCCATGCATTTGTTTGATCTCTAACCTTTGCAACCCGGAACAGACGTTTCTTTTTATTTTCAAGCCTTTTTAATGTTTTCGTAAACCATGGTTTGTGAGGACTGGCTCTGAAACTTACTTTAGTAACAAATTTATCGGTTAATTCCTTCAGCTTTTCTTTAAAACGTGTCCAATTGGCGTCAACATTATGGTGGTGGAAAGTTGCCTTAAATGTGGAAAAAATAGTGCAAAGGCCCTCATTTATCGCTTCATAATCGCCTTTGTCATACAACTGTATCGTTTTCTTGTACATTTCGCACTTTGTTAGTCGAAAAGAAAAGCCAGCATGAATTACTTTGTGGTCGTTTATTTCCTTGAGATAATAGATGTACGAAAGGCTTTCGGGGTTGTTGGTTAATATTAGATCTAAGATTTTGGATGTATCCTGTGAAACACGTGTTGCTTCAGAAACCAGCTGGGTCATGCTAAAATTGAGGCAGATATCGAGGAAGTTCCTGGCTTCGGTTAGTCCTGTCGAAGAACACAAATTGTCAGTGTGCCAGTCTATTTGCGGGAAGTTAAAATTGCCAAATAGTAGTATGTGTGCATTTGGGTGAGCAGCAATAAGCTGACACATGGTTTGGTTAAGCTGGTCGCAAAATTCGGAAGTAGTGTGGGGAGGTCTGTAACAAACGCCTAGTAGTACGGTGTGTGGGCGTGATTGGATAGTCACCCATAATATCTCCAGCTGTGACCGAATATTGATGACTGCACACGAAAATCGTTCGTGGAATGCAATCAGTATACCACCACCGCGCGTAGATGCACGGTCATTGGGGTACACACGAAAGTTCGGGATGTCCGATAGCACTTCGGTATCGCTCACGTCGTGAGTGAGCCACGTCTCGGTAAGTATTAGTACATTACTGCTAGAGGACAATACAATGCTAGATATACGTTCACGTTTTTGAAGAAAACTGCGGATGTTAGTGTAAATTGCAGAAAGTGAAAGAGCATCGCTAGAGACAGCATATGCTCGGTTCTTTTCTTTCTTTTTTTGGTGCTTCGTCTGCTATGATAATTCTTTGATGATGTTAGTACTGTCGTCAAAGACGTAACGCTTCTGGTTCATATACAGAGTTTTGAAACGGACGGAAAATGGCTTGTTCTTGCTTTTCGCAAAAGCAATTAGTTGTTTAAGCGCATTTTGGACGGGGCGCGAGAAATCCTCACCGATGCCATAGCTTGTCCCTTTAAAGGTGAATTCACACGACGGACCGAATCGCAGATTTCGCGGACGAACCGCGCATACGTAGGCTTGACGTCACGAATTCAGGCCAACCAACTCATGTCCACGGATGACGCGGACGGAAAATGCAAGGCGCTTTTTCGCTTTGGGATTCTGGCGGGAAACAAATACGAATTCAGAATGAAACGCCACGTTGTCTGGCCACCTTGTTACTTTTCGTGCATTTTTTGCGACATGCGAAACGTGTGCTTGTGTGCGCATGTCTATTGTCGCGTCTTCGTCGTTCTCTGCCCAACGTGCGCACCATGAGTGTGTGACGACGTTGCGCTTTTCTTAAATAATCCCGTAAAGCAGTTCCCAACGCTTTGGGACATTGCCCGCAATGACTTTCCAACACCGAGTTGAAGCAGGCGTTGTGGGATAAATTAGCTGAACAAATGACTGAACAATGGCCAGCCTACGCTCCCTACCATACAGGTATGTGATATTTTGTAAATTCCGAAATGCACCTCGCCTATTGTTTTTTCGTGTTTTCTTGTAGCCTTGCTTATTTCGTCATAATTCACGATGTGACGATAAAGTAACTGCTGCGAAAAAAAAACACGCAGCATGATTGACACGCAGTGCACTGTGTGAAAGTCCGGTGTACATTTGTTTGATATGGATAATAATTTTTGGCAGCAGCGGCGGAGCGTGTCGGACGTGGTATAATCCGTTCTTCGCTGTGTTTTACAGTCGCAGATGCTGCAGTGTTTCCGCGGTGCTTCGGACAAGAATCTCACCGTGGCCGGTTTTCCTTGGGAAGACTGAATTCAAACACCGTTCTCAAGCATCGTTTCCATATCAGCGAGACGGAGCCAATCAACGGGAGCCGACGGCTGTAACGAAAGCTGTGGAAACTTTTGCAACGGGGGGCGTACTTCGCCAGGCACTTTGGCAGCAGCGGCGGAGCGGGTCGGACGTGGAATAATTCGTTCTTCGCTGTGTTTTACAGTCGCAGATGCTGCAGTGTTTCAGCGGTGCTTCGGACAAGAATCTCACCGTGGCCGGTTTTCCTTGGGAAGACTGAATTCAAACACCGTTCTCAAGCATCGTTTCCATATCAGCGAGACGGAGCCAATCAACGGGAGCCGATGGCTGTGACGAAAGCTGTGGAAACTTTTGCAACGGGGGGCGTACTTCGCCAGGCACTTTGGCAGCAGCGGCGGAGCGGGTCGGACGTGGAATAATCCGTTCTTCGCTGTGTTTTACAGGTTGGTCAAACCTCTTCATATTAAGTTCGTGCATGTTGCTTAGCTATCTGCCGCTGCTGCCAACTTGCTAGTCGATATTGGTCACCATGAATCGGTGTTGCAAATGTCGCGAAAAGCTAATGAATGACGATAACGCTATCACATGCAGTGAGTGTGAATTTCGTTTTCATGGCGCGATATGTTCAGGCATGAGTGAAACGACATTTGCTTCAAAACGAGGGTCGACTAAGAAGGCTTGGAAGTGTGAAGCGTGTAAACGAGGAAAGGGTGATGCCTCAAACGGTGACTCTAAAGGCGGAACCGCATGGCGCGTTTTCCGCGAGCGAAAAACGCGACGCGCGGTGGACGCCCGCGTTGCCGTCAACGCGCGAGCACCCGAGGGGAGCGGCGCCTTCGCGGCGCGTTTTCCGGGTTGCCAGACAACGTAGCTCCCAACGACATCAATTGTCCCTGCTACCGCATATGTATTATGCCCTTAAACTTACACAACACTGCAATAGAAATAATCTAAGTGTAATTACACAACATTTTTTTTCCGAAGTATATTTATCAAGCTTAATTTCAAGCAGGAAGAGTGTGTGCGAAACTGCGACTATGTACTTTCTGCATGCCAAGAGGCCGCTGCTTGTTTACAACTCGACATAGAAAATGGAGTGTCGGGCGCTTACTACAGAGCAGAAGAGGCGGTCGCGTATATCCCACAGGACGCGGCGCCTCTCCACTTCCGTGATAAGGGCCTCGTTGAAGACTGCTTTCTCCATTTTCGATGAACACGATGCGCGCACGAAACAGTAGCACGTGTTTTTCACGTGCGCGCCGGTTCTGCAGAGCGAAAAAAAAAAATGCGCCGAAGAGGTTCCGTCGAGATGCGCAGAGAGTAGGGCCATCTAGTGGCAAAACCAAAAACCAAAAATGCCACGTGACCAAATACCACGTGACTTACTTGAAATCTGATTGGCGGACGCGCCCCGGACGCGCCGCGCGAGGCGTTTTTTTCTCCTCCGAGTAGGAGCACGCGGCGGCGCGATTTCGTGACGGATCATACTGGGCACGCGTCAAAATGACGCGCGCGTCCCACCATCCGCGCGTCAATCGCGCCTGAAATCGCGCCATGCGGTTCCGCCTTAATACGGATCCCGACCTGAAAGTTCTAATTGTGGAAATGAACAGGAAATTGACTGCCCTTCTCCCTCTTACCGAAAAGCAAGATGCAGTAGAGAGCTCAATCCAGATGCTGCATGAAGAGTTTGCCACTATAAAATAGCGTCTTGATACGCAGGATAAGGAAATGAAAGGAATTAAAGGCAGAATTGGCAAGCTGGAGAGAGATGCTGGCTCAAAAGATATAACTCAGTTACAACTCAGTGTCCATGACTTAGAATGGCGCAGCAGGCGCTTGAACATTGAGATTCATGGCATTCCTGAGGCGGCAGGAGAGGACCTCTTGTCAAAAGTCAACGAAGTGGCAGACAAAATTGGCATGAACCATCTCACTGAGGCGGACACCCTCGCACTTCATAGGATGTCGGCGAAACCAGGAAAGACAAAAGGTGTGATCGCCCGTTTTGTTAGGCAGGATCTTCGAGACGCTTGGCTGCAGAAAAGGGTGGTTCTTAAGGAAAAAGGCGACTCAGTGTACATCACAGAAAACATGGCCAACTATTCGAGAGTGTTGTTGCAAGCCACAAAAGAGTGGGCTAAACAGGCTGGCTTTGCATATGTGTGGCACGTCGACGGGAAAATTTTGGTGCGTAGAAGGAGTGGCGATGGCGCTAAGGTTATCAAGAGCGTAAGTGACCTCTCCACACTTGTTAGCTAAATGCCTTTTCGTGTAGTCGGAAACCCGTGACCCTTATCTTGAAATGGCGCACCTAGGGCACGTTACCTTCGATTAATTTATTGAAAGTAAGAAATAATTACGAATACAAATTATGCAGGCAGTACCGTTTAAGTGTCCAACGAGAGAGTACAGTTTTTACTGAAATGGCAGAACTAAAACCCAATTATCCCATCTACAGCACCAGAACTCCAGAACGATGGAAAGTTCCAAAATGTCGTACTGCCTATGGACAACAAACACTCCGGTATAACCTTCCGCGATTATTGAATGCTGCAGAAAAAGAAGGCGCTGATGTATCCAATATGTCTCTTCCAAATATGTACAAATATTTTGCTACTCATACTCTTTTTTGTGAATGAACGCACAGGTCTATATTTATGTTCAATTACATTGCATTGTTTACTTTTCAAAAAAAAATGTTTTTCCAGGAGTCCAAACCCAGTGTTCTATTGAAACTCTTATTTAGGCTTATTTTATTTTGTGATGCGATATAGTGCTGTTTATTTTTTTTTTTCCTCTTTGCAACAAAAAAAATGTGACTGTCTATTGTCCCGCTCTGCTGCTGTATGCACTGTAAGGGGGCGGAGGATTTTTCAAGCCACAAATGTACGGCTTTTCCCTCCGCCTCCTTCCGCTTCTTTGTGGAGAATAAAACTTGTATGTATGTGTATTGTTCTTTCATTTCACGCAGAATCATTTAAGACCTTCTTTAATAACAACAGGCGCACGTACCGCCTAGAGAAGAAAAAAATGCTCCCCACAAAAAGTGGCCAGGCAGCCGACGAGGCGTACACTGGGAAGTGGAAATTTTTCAGGACCCTGCAATTCTTAGATGGCGTGCGAATGCCGACTCACCGCTCAATCAACGGGCAGTACGAAGGCAATGCAGCGAGCGCAGAAGTGGTAAGATATTTTGTTTTACGCCTCGCATATCTGACCCTCACAATATTAGTAGTATATTATTGGCAGTTTTCCTGTCAAAAGCTTGGAAAATGCGAAAACCTGTGACCCGTTTGTTTGGCGCAGCGCATGTGCGCATGACCTCCAGTAAAAATAGCAGATTAAGCCTGCAGAGCTGACAAGGATAGAGAAATGAGGGGCTCGTTATGGAACAAATACGAAAGCCAGCCGCTTTCGGAGACCAGGCAAGCATAGGGGAATATTGCTTGCTTTTTGTTTGCAGACCTTATAAATGGGAAATTAAGTATCCTAATGTTATCGCTCAAGAATATTTCCACTCATTTTTAAGGCATAATATAATTATAGTTACTATCCCACTTGTCAACCCCAAAAACAAAAAAAAATTGAAACATTCGCCTTGTTTTTCCTGGCTTTATATGGCTGTTGGCTTCCTTGATATTATGCTTGCAGTAAGAACTGCACGTTTGGGGCAAGAGTTCAGTATGTACTTATGTTTTTAAGTTCGAATAGGAGGTTCGAGAAAAAATTTTCCTGCAATAACTGTACTTGCTACTTTTCCGTAACAATTACAATAACTTTCAAGACCTCCGACCATGTGTAATGAACACACTGAAAGCAGTAATTAGGACCATTATTATTTTTTATCATATCAGTCTCCAGAGCAAGACACAAATGAAGATGTAGGGGGAACTGCAGCAGAGTCTGGCCTACTTGAAACCCAGGCAGCACCATCCCCACCCTCTCCAGGTCAGCAACCAGGCAAGAAGAGGAGGAGAAATGAACGGACTCAAGAGTCGAGTGCTCGCTGGAGCGACCGCCAGCAAATACCGAAAAAATTGGCCAGTTCATTTTAAGTGCATGTGCAGCCAGAGGATCCAGCAGACCAATTCGGAAAACTGGTTGCTGCACATATTAAATCTGTGCCCAGAGAGAAAGTGCTGTCCTGTCAGGCAGAGATTTTGAAGGTCAGAGAGATTTTCAAGTGATATGAGTGAGTCGGGAATAAAAACTTTTTTAAACATTTTATTTGAACACTGTTTCACTGTTGTCAATACTTGCTCACGTCTATGTGGGCAGCCTCACGCTGCCATGGCACAGCACCTTCGTTGCCAAAGAAGTTGCACAATTTTTGTCGTACTGCTGCACCGATGGCATTACTCTGTCCACGAGTTGAAGGCTGCATGGAAAGTTCTGAGGTGTTGCCAAGCTTGAGATGTGCATCTCCATCACTTATACCATCCATTCCCAAAAAGTTGTGTAGCACACACGCCGCGTCCACAATCGCTGTAGCACGTTCTGGCTTGGCATTGATCACGGTGTGGAGGCAGCGAAACCGATTGGCAAGTATTCCAAAGGCATTCTCAACAACGCGTCGTGCACAGGACAACCTGAAAAGCAAAAATACAAATCAGTCTACAAAGCACGCACACAAAAGTGCAAGAACAGGCACGGACAGTGCCTAAAACAATGAAAAGGGGAGGACGAGATGATGTACTATCAAACATCTGGATCAAGTGACTGCAGGAATCACAGTTTTAAAGCTCGAAATGTTATATTCAGTATTTACCTGTAGTTGAATATCTTCTTGTCCTCAGTGAGCATTCTGTCGCTGAACGGCTTCATGAGATTCCTGCCTATTGGAAATGCATCATCACCAACTAATACAGGTGGCACCACAATGTCAGGTTAACTTGCCACTTTCACGCGGTCTGGGAGGCCGGCTGTTTCGTTGGCGATATCTTTCTGCAGAGGTGTTGTTTGCCAGACCCCCGCGTCTCCTTGCGATCCTGGTGCACCAACATCAGTGTAGATAAACCTTTTGTTGGCGTCCACCACAGCAAACAGGATTATGCTGAACGTCTTCTTATAGTTATAGTAGACCGAGCCCGACTTGGCAGGTTTGGTAATGGTGACATGCTTGCCGTCAGTTGCTCCGGCACAGTTGGGGAAGTTCCATTGACGTCCAAAGTCGTGCATTACTTCTGTCCACGCTTCCTCTGTTTTTGGCGTTTTTATGTACTCCGCTCTCAGTTCATGGCATATAGCCATGCAGGTTTCATGAATGATATCATTCACGCTTGAATGGCCGAGCCGGAACTGGCAACTCAGTGAATGATGGCTCTCTCCTGGGAAGACAGAGCATAATGCAATGTAAATTCGATAGCAAATTAAAAGAAGTGCACAAAAATGTTTAATTTGGGATTTGTTTCACAAGAGCACCAGAATATAGCAACCCTTGTGATGTTTGTTACTCTAGCGTAACGAAGCTTATCGGGTGACTAAGTCCCCATTCCTTTGCATCTCGTGGATGTCAAGATGTTAACAATCAAAGCAAACGAATATGTCGCAACAACACATTTCATAAGTTCTCGTGTTACATGGTGCCGCTAACTTGAAGACCCGTAGACTGGTAAAATAGTATCGAGCGGCAGTAAAGCACCAATTATTAGACATGCGGAGCCCCCACCAGCTTCATTTTATCTTTATCGTCAAATGCACTTCTGAAGCAATTCCGGGAATAAGATTCCCACACTAACACGTTCCCTTCAGCTGCCCCCAAAGAAAGAAAAAACTTCCTCTTCACTGCCGCTACAAGCACCTACACAGAAAAGTACGACACTCACCTGAGGCAAGGTACCGTAGTGTCACCTGCAGCCTTGTCTTCGCAGGAATGGCTATCCTCATGACAGTATCTTGCCTTTCAATCCGTGGACCCACGCATGCCAACAGCTGCAGGAATTGTTCTTCGTTTACTCGGAGCAGCCGGCGGTATTCGGCTCGATCTGCTTCCAAAAGCTTCTCGTACAACTGGTTTTGCAACCCGAGCTCCTTTTTGGCAATCCAGTTCCTTTGCCAGCAACTGCGTTTTGCGCAGTAATTATCACAATCATCATCGAGCTGGTCTAATTCGATTACCACTGCAGCGATCGCTGCCAACTGCCGCTTCCGCTGCACCTCCATTTTGACAGACAGAATAAACTTGTACGCTATCAGAGACCCGAAAATAGAGATGCCGAGGATAAGGAAAAATTATGGTCGTCAAGCACTTTCTTTTCAAGTTATCAGAATTCTCAATAGAAGAGATATAAATATTAATTACAGTAAACCCTTCTCCACTTTCAAAAACGAATGTAAGGGAGCTCTTCTCTGCAGCGATGTCACCTATAGCAATCGCTAAAATTTCTTATGCGAGCAAGTTGTAGTCTATTTTTTTCTTTTTTTTACTGATTCTGTGTTCGCCTCTCTGTACTCTTTTTTGTGTTTATATGTACATAATGTCTTGTTTTTTAGTAGGCTAGAACAAGCCTTAAGTAGAACTTTGTTATTTGATGTAGTGTTTCATGTATGTCTTGGTCCTTGTTTCTTATTTATATACTCATCGTACATTTATTATGCAAATTTTTTGTCACGCGCTTCTGTCTTTTTTTTTTCGTATGTATTTTCCTCTGTATAACGCTTACATCTGGCCTACTTTTTTTTACCGGCCCGCCGGACTGTTATAATTTGTAATTTGTATGTTTGTTTGTCATGTAGTAGGGGGCTGAGGCCCTGTCAGGCAACATTGTGCCTTTAGCCTCAGCCCCTTCTTAGGCAAACGTCTAAGCAACAAATAAAAAGAAAGAAAGAAAGAAAGACTACTCTCGAACCAGGTCTCAGCTGCCGTTCGCTGTAAACCTGGTGTCGAGAGATTGGCTGCTCTTTCCGTTTCCGTCCGCTCTGTCGTCTGCTATTCACGTCCGTCGTGTGAATGCTTTTAGCCCGCGGACGGAACATGACGTCACGGATTCGTTCGGCGAGGTCTGCGATTCGGTCCGTCGTGCGGATCCACCTTAAGCATCCGGCCATTTGACAATATTGCAGCTTTGGTCTTGTGTGATGCAAGCTTTACTATTATGGGCCGGCAGCGACCAGCTGAGGGAAGGCCGAGGCGATGCGCACGCTCTATATCCTTTGGTTCCAAGGTTAAATGTAAATTATCCCGTCAAAGGTTTGCGACCAACTGCTCTGTCTCTGCGAATGTTTCAGAGGAGGAGGGGTCGGGGATGCCGTAGAAGATTAGGCTGTTCCGCCTCGAACGGTTCTCGGCGTCATCCATACGAGCTTCCAGCTCCGAAATTCGAGAGGCAGTGCGCTCTGTGTCAATGCGCATGATTTCAATTTCTTTCCGCAGTGGTACCAAGGCATGATAACGATTTTCGAGATCTGTTAGTCTTTCGTTCAATTTCCCTATTGTTTTGTCAGTAATGCCGAGTTGCGCTTTCAGGCCTTGTATTTCTGCAATTACCTTCGCTTGGCCGCTAGTCAGACTACGCAATTCCGCGAGAAGGGCTTCAGTAGAAGGGCCAGGGTTAGATTGAATATCTCCAGCTTGGAGTAGTAGCGAGTGCATTACATCAGCACATTCAGCAATAATAGTAACACAGTACCGTGGGCTCGGTAGCTGTACCAGGCAATAATTACTCGTTTTTTTTGCAAGCTTAAGGTAAGGTTCACCAACCTGCATAGCGAGAGTGAACTGAATAGTGGTCCGTGCACTGGCACAGTCACCAAGCCCACAGGATTGCTCCGAAGGTACTTGTTCCTTTATAGCTGGTAGACTCGTTGCTATCGACGACGATACGGCAGCCCGAGCTTTGGAGAGTTCCGCTGTCAAGTGTGCCCCATGCGGCTTAGGCAGGAACTGCAGCCTGCCGACAGGTAGGAGCCGGGCAGTGGGTCCGTAGCTTCCAGGATCGGTGATCCCGCATTCCGATGTGGTTTGCGATGCCGCATGCGCAAGCGCAGGCAGCAGCAGGCGCACAACGTAGTAAACCATCTGCATAGCGAGAGTGAACTGATTAGTGGTCCATGCACTGGCATAGTCACCAAGCCCACAGGATTGCGCCGAAGGCGCTTGTTCCTTTATAGCTGGTAGACTCGTTGCTATCGACGATGATGCGGCAGCCCAAGCTTTGGAGAGTTCCGCTGTCCAGTGTGCCCCATGCGGCTTAGGCAGGAACTGCAGCCTGCCGACAGGTAGGAGCCGGGCAGTGGGTCCGTAGCTTCAAGGATCGGTGATTCCGCATTCCGATGTGGTTTGCGATGCCGCATGCGCAAGCGCAGGCAGCAACAGGCGCACAACGCAGTAAACCATCTGCATAGCGAGAGTGAACTGATTAGTGGTCCGTGCACAGGCACAGTCACCAAGCCCACTTACAATACTCACTCAAGAGGTCCACTTACAATACTCAAGGAGCTGTGGGCTAATAAGGAGATTGCATCAGATCTCAAGACAACATACACCTACGTACTTGAGTTGCGGGACGAATTGGAGGAAACATGCAGGTTGCACATCAAGGCCTGGAAAGGTCGCGCGAACGCTATAAAAGATATTATGACAAGAAAGCCATTCACAGGAATCCGAATCCGGACGACAGGGTTCTCGTCCAGCTACCCACGCATCATAATAAGTTACTGCTGCAGTGGAAGGGCCTTTACTTTGTGACGCAGAAGAAAAATGACATGATTATGAGTTATTAGTAAACACTAAGGGTTTCCATCTAAATATGTTGAAAAAATACGAAGGAAGAGGTGCCGTACGATATGGCTCCAAGGTAGCTAGTTAGGTAGTGGCAAAGGAGACGGGTGATGTTGCCGAGGTGCCCACGTGCAGTGGGAAGAAAAATGCAGGAGGGAATAAGGTACTAATGAAGCCCAGTGTAAATGAAGTCTGACGATCACAGCTCTACTCCAAATCAAGGGAGATGTTTTCGGATAGGTCAGGCAAAACGAAGATCATATGTTACAAATTAGACCTGTATACAGATAGAGCCAAATAAACAGCTCTAGGTATTTCTGGAATGTATCTTCTTGTTGTTGCTGTGCTAATTTATCTCTGGTATTTATCTTGTTTTTTTGTTGTTATGTGATTATACAGGATAGTGTGTTGTGGACATCAACATGTTTATTAAGGATTCTGTACGAAAAACGGCAGCGGTGTGTTAATGTTCCGAAAATGCAGTTGAGTTTGCTGTGTTAGTGATGGTGTGCCTTTGGTGTGTGCTGGACATCTGCGGTGTGTTGTGTGCTCGGTCCGGTATCGCCACAGAAGATAGTCAGTTGGCTGGATGGCTTGAAGATGAGGATGACGTGAGTAATTTTTCATTGAAAAACTCTTCAGAGAGGAGGTCCTTGTCACATATAATAGGGAGTCGTACATAAAATTTTGAAGAAAAGAGGTGTGAAGAAGACGACGTACATTAACCGAAGACTAAAGATGATGAAGAAGAAGCATTCGATGAGGTGGAGAGAGATGATTGTGGAGAAGAGAAGAAGGAGAAGACGACGACAAGGCTTACGTGAACTAACGCCAAGGCTATGCCACTCCCTCGTAGTGGGTATGTGCCAGCAACGTCTGAGGCCTTCCTTCCTTCCTATAAAAGGGCGAGGGAGAGCGAGGCACGGGGGGGGGGAGGGGGAATTTCACAAAAGCGGCGGCTCCGGTGCGTCAGGGACGCTTCGGCTGGAAGAGAGCGACGCCGGCTACTGCTCCGGTGAGCTCGCGTTCCACGGCTTCGCATCGTGAACTTCCTGCCGTTCCTGAGCCTGTTCCGGGGAGTTAACAGAGGACGCTATCACCTGCTACGGCCAGGGGTGTCTCCAGCGCTGATTCCACCCATCCGGGCGGTGTCCCCAACGCAAACAACACCGGCATCAACTCCACGGGCGTTTTGACCGGGAGCTTGTACGACACCGCCAACGACACCGCTAGCGACGCCAGCACAAGCATGTCGAACGCTACCTCGACGCTGGCTACTGGACCCATACAACGCCGCAGCCGCATCGAACCAATCGTGAGCATGAAAGCCGACCACTAACAGTAACACGCTAGGAGTAGACACTGGTAGCAGTGTTCCCGGGTCGTGTGTATTTATAGCCTTTGTATTTTGTGTTAGTTTTATTAGTTTTGTGTGCTAGTGTGTGTGTCACGTAGGCTGTATTAAATGTGCGTCTGTGTGGTACACCTGTCGACTTGTCCATTCTTTCGGTCCGAGTGTTCTCCGGGGAGATCCGTGACAGCTATTCTAGTACTCGACTTTAAGGGAGCGTCCGACAACGTCAAACGCTCCATAATCTGCGAGAACATGCAACAGATCAGCATTTCAAATATATTATTTAAAGTTTCCATCGACTAAAATATAAATCGGATCAATATTGGAAATTTAGAGTGATATATAATTTGATGATTCCAATTGGTAATGCTAAGGTAGTGTACCAGCGTTCAAAAACAATATACTCTAAAACTTTAACTCAGTAATTGAATTCCCTTTTCACTTGCACGCAAACAGATTGTAGAGAGGATTCAAGCATCAGCTGCTGCACATTTGTAGGGGACGAAACTCAGAACAGCGAAAATCGGTTTTGCTGTGTTCACGATGCGGAGATGTGCTGTCGAATTACTCAGAAAAGAGGGTAGCTCGCTTCGTCGCTCGCTTCGCTTGTGAGTTGCTGATAATGGCTGGTGCACAGCCTTCGTCCACATAACACTTCTCTCCTTCGCGAACAACTTAAAATACCGGTCACCATAACTTACTTCTGAAAGCAAATTTAGCAGACATAGCAAGAGATAATGTGGTGTTTCTTATGAGATACATATGAAGGTAGCCTCGGTTCTGATGGCTGTTGGATTCCTTCATATGTTCTCCTAGCAAAACGTTCTATGTTGCATGCGTCAATGCAGAAAAGGTAAGTTCAATTGCATTCATTCTATAGAGCGACATAACAGGCTTTCTAATCAGGACAGTCTGCCCCGGACAAAAAAACATTTGCACTCGAGCTGTGGCAAACAGTTGCTCTACTTATTGAGTGCGTCAGGCTTAAACAAAAGTGTTTTTCTAAGCGCGGATTAAAATGATCAAACATTGTTGATACGTAGCAACGAGTACATTGTTCTTAAAGCGAAATTCATGGTAAAATAAGAATGCTGATTTTGCGAAAGTGATACAATAAATGAAGCCAAAAACTCGATGAAAAACGAAAACCAGACGAAAAAAGTTGTGCTCCATAAAAAAAATTACCTTCTCATCAATGCTTTGCTTAAGCAGTTTTTCTTAGACCTCGAATAGCCTTGGTTCGCAGAATATTGAGCACTGCACGTTACTTGTCGCTGTCTGCTAGGTGTTGCATTATAAGCCCAATGAGGCTTTGGCTGGCTTGAGCTCGTAAAGCGTTTTCCGTAGTGTGAAATAAATTGATTGATTGTTTGATTGACCAAATAATTGATTGATTAATTTAGTGATTGATTGATTGATTGAAGATTTTCATGCTTTTTCAGTTTGTCTTCTGACAAATGCGCCAGCTCTCGCTCATTGACGAGCCACACAGATTTGCCTCCTGTAACATGTAAAAAGTGAGCAAAAAAATTGATGTTAATGTAATTATGAAGCATCGTTGTTGTAAAGGTACATTTCATAAGCTGCTTCTTTGGTGTATGTATATTTTTCGTTTCGTCGCTTGTGAGCAGTAAACACTGCTATAATTGGGCAAGACCGGAGCGGTGGCCTAGTCGCTTGTGCACCTGCCTCGCATTCGGCAGGGGTGGGGCTCGATCACCAGTTCCTCTGGGTACCCACCGGTGATACAATAGGTACAAGCTTCCTATGGCCTGCTGCTCGGCTTAATCAGGGTGAAATGCTTGGGAAACGGGTCTTTGACCACAACTTGAGCAGTCATAAAACTCCTTGTGCCATGGCGCGCTTTGGCCGCAGATGAACTTGCGCCATAAAAATTCACTATCATCGATAATTGGGCATGTTGTGATTTTGTGCAAGTTTTGCAGTGAGCATGGTGAGGTACAAGCAAACATTTAGCTTAACTTTTTCGTTTCTCCATTGCGTCCCTAAAATTCTGTTTCCGATTTAGGTGTAGAGAACACACCTTCGGTTTTAACATCCTCAGCCCCCTCCCTCTCTCTATGAAACGTAGCCGCCACAGTATTCCACCAAAGATTAGATTGTAAAAATTTTAGGCAAATGATAAATCTGAGCACTCAGGCTTCAAAATAGTGCCGGCAAGAGATTGAAGAACTGTACCTCCGCTGTCAAAATCACGGTACTTCCCTCGCACTGAGCGTTCGCAAACCATCTTGAGCGGCGCCCAGAGTGACTTCCCGCTATGTATTGTGGCCGAATATCCTTATATTGTGTCCGGCCCGGATTCGTATTTCTGCAGTAGTACTCATTTGCTTTCGCAATCGCGTACTTCCTTTGCATGCGTACACACGCCTTGGACGCGTATGAGTGATCTCCCAGATGCTGTCTCCAGGCGCGCATGTAGCCTCCTTCATTCCCGGGTCTTATTTCTTCCACGGAATTTTACGAGTGCAATCTAGGTGCCCAGTAAAGACGGAAGCTCTGCCACGCCTCATTCCTGCTTCTCTGTGATACATTTCGCTCCTGTCCACTCAGCCTTTCTGGTTTATGTGGTTGCGGTGTTGCCGGAAAGAGGATTCCTTAGCCGAGCTATGTTCCTTTGCAAGTGAATCTTGGCTTTCCTAACGGCCTGTTTATTATATATATCGAGATTTTGCTCTCTACTTGTTCGGTTAAGAGGTGGTAGCGGTCTCAATGTTTTCAGGAAGAGCAGGGATGATTTGCACGAAGCAATTCCGGAGGTGCAACTTTCGCGGGAACAGAATCCCTCCAGAAAAAATGTGCAGAGTAAGAGTGAAGATTATCTCCCCTCTCTCCGTTAATGATATCAACTTCCTTTCCTGCGGCCGGTGGGAGAGGGTGAGATAGAGAATTGGTCTGGCTCCTAAGGGAACGAAGGTGTCTGCTGACGTGTTCACAGGGAAAACTGTGACGTAGCTATCATTCCTAGCCACAATACGAAATAAAGTTTTTTGGCAGGAACAGCGCTGCACGAGAGACAAAGAAGAGACACGAAGAAGATAATGCACCAACCAGCCCAACTTCTAACCTTGCTAACGAACGGGCTGTTTATTTAGATGTTATAATTATTTCGCACATTGAAGGTAACGAGGCGATGTGGAGAGAAAATGAGTAAAAAGGAGACAGAAAAATTATTTAAGAACCAATCCGGATTTCAAAATTGCGGCGAAACAAAGTAAAAATAAAAAGAAATTACTCAGGGGCGCATCTGGATACTACAGAAATAAATATTGGCAGCAATAAATCCAGAAAAAAAAATTGTATAATCTTATGTAGGGAAACGGCACTTTTTGCGTTTCCTTCTACGTAGTGTTGGGCGATCTCAATGCAAGTTAATCGTAGCCAGACGCTTTCTATTCACCCGGTACCGTCTAATACGGCATCACGTATACCTGTGTTGCAGCTTATGCAGATTAACCACAAAGTATGCTAACATAGCCAGATCATGAAACGATACAAAGGAGCACATTTCATCACAACGGGATGTAAGATTTTTGTTAACGTAACAATAGAAGCAAATTATTAGAACACCGTTCGCGCTTCGCCTCGATTTACTAATTTGTAACCTGCTCTGAAGAGCCCTTATAGAGTAGGCATCCCTAATATCGCTAAAGTGTCAACTCTTAACTGCATTAAAGATAAACCCGATTTTTCAGTTCGCCATCGTTCGATATGCTGTTATTGTGTGGGACACGTGGCAGCAGCAGGGGACGTATTCTAGATCACCGTTTTAGGAAACAGAAACCCAGAACTATAAGTAAAATTTGAGTCAATATCTAGATAATACAGTATTTATCACTTTCCCTTTGGTATTCCGCGGCAAGCTTGCACTCGGTCAATACAGTCCACTACCTCAAGCATGTATCGCTGCCTTGTATCTCAAAGAGGTCCTTCGATGGCGCATTTTGAACAACCAAAATGATTTTCGGCACATAAGGGAAACTCGTGGGGTATCCGACTTTGAGACACGATTTTCCTCTCCTTTTGAAAAAGCTGCGAACTTCGTTTGGGAACGAGGCTTGCTAACAAGGCGGCTCCGACTCAGTGTGAATCTGGAAGCAATATCTGCAGTGTTATAGAGACCACTGCGTAGATAATTGACCGTTGACCATTGAGATGATATTTAAAAACACATGCTTGTAAAACATTATTACATAACAGACAAGTGAATTGTATGGCATGCGCCGTACAATTCACTTGTCTGATTCATCAAGAGAATGCTGCCCGTGGGGAGGAGAAATGCATACGTCAAGGCGGACGTAAAACCCACTCAACCTCTTCGCGCGGTGACTAACCAGGCAGAAGGGAGATATCGTGAGTGCACAAATGAGTTTCGCACAAGCAAATTAATTGATTACGGTAGGCGCTCTTAGAACAGCGTAGAAATGCTTTAGGTGGCAAGGCGAACGTACCCTGTGTTTGTTTTCTTTATTTTCTCATCTGCATATCGTAGCAGAAATAAAGGTGCTCGCAACATGCAACGTTCGCTGTCCAGATTTAAATTTGTAAAGCGCATTCTGGTCTGCTGAGTTAAGCCCATTAGGCAAAGAGGCACTGAATGTCTCAAAATAATAAAAAAAAGTAGAGCCCCTCCAAAGGCATTCTATCTTCAGCTACCAAAGTTTATTTAACCTACGAAACGCTGTATTAAGTTATTGTTTATCTATTGTTCGCCGTTTATTAGGTATTTTCTGTAAACTTCAGGTAAGAGTGGCAGATAGTTAATAATTGGAATTCCACACAAAGCACGAAAATAGCAAAAAAGAAATGATTCGGAAATAAACAAAGCGAACCTCTCTTTTTCGATAAAAAAAAGTAGGGACAGAGATACTAATTGCGTAGCCGACTAAGCAAACGTGGAGACTGAAAAACTGCCGCGGAAAGCAAATAATATCCAGCAGCTCCAGGGCAAAACAGGAAGGTTAACAAACCACATTCCTCGTTGGTTACGTTACGCTGTTACAGCACTAACGAAATTTTCGACTATGAAGTGCTTCATTCCTGAAAAATAAAACTCTTACGAGTATTGCGGGTCTGTATCTCACCGGCGGCATGGTTGTTGTTTCTGGTGCTTTTAAAGTAATTTTCTTTAAGCGACAGATTAATCGAACAATTATTCTCCAGTTGATTGGCGCTAGCAATTAAAAAAAAGAAACTTTCCCCGTGCACCTTGGTTTCGGTGACTGTTGGCTTCCGTTTGTTGTTGGCTATATATATATATATATATATATATATATATATATATATATATATATATATATATATATATATATATATATAGTTAGGTAGTTTGTAGAGCAACGGACGCTATATTCGGAGGTCGTGCGTTCGGATCCCACCTGAAGCATGGTTGTTTTTTCTGCTGCTTTATAAGTAATATTTTTGAGCGATAGATTAATCAAAGTGTTATTCTCCCTCTAATCAGCACTACAAATAAAAAAACATTCCCTTACGCACGTTAGTTTCGGTGACTACGTTTCTTTCATAACTTTGTCAAACGAGCCCGTTATTTCTTTTACCTTGCCTATATATATATATATATATATATATATATATATATATATATATATATATATATATATATATATATATATATATATATATATATATATATATATATATATATATATAGGTATTGTGTTGCTAGAGGCAAAATGCAATGTTGTGAAACGCTTCAGTTAGCCATAGATTTATTTTGAGTCGAGGTTTCGGACAGAGCCTGTCCTTTCTCAGGACTGCAGTTACAGGGATCTTCATCTTCTTAAGGAGTTGGCATTGGGACGCATGTACGCCCCATGAACAAAACAAACAAACGGAAGCTGGAAAGAAGATGGGCACGAAGGAAAGAATTCTAGAAAAGAGAGAGAGAGAGAAAGGGAAAAAGTGGGAACAAGTAAAAACGAAAAACGCACTGTCCCCCGCCGCCCACACCGCAGCCGCGGGGAGCCGACCCGGGACGATAAAAAAGGAAAGAAAAACGAGGAGCGGGAGGGGATAATGGCCACCCCTCAAGGCAACAGAGCGGCAGCGGCAAAACAAAGGAGGAATCCCCTACCCCTCGTGTTTTAGAAATACTGGTGAAAATCGTGCTCGAAGATAACTTCAAATTTATCTCTATTTGCAAATTAACGGCACAGGCATTTGTACAAGGATGGCACCCACCTACGCCAAAATCTTCATGCATAGTATTGAATCAAAATTTCTGCAAGATTGCCCCATTAAGCCCACCCTATACAAACGAGGAGCGGGAGGGGATAATGGCCACCCCTCAAGGCAACAGCGCGGCGGCGCGAAACAGGAAGGAGGATTCTCCTACCCCACGTGTTTTAGAAATACTGGCGAAAATCGTACTCGAAGATAACTTCGAATTTAACTCTATTTTCAAATTAACGGCACAGCCATTTGTACAAGGATGGCACACCCACCTACGCCCAAATCTTCATGCATAGTATTGAATCCAAATTTCTGCATGATTGCCCCATTTAGCCCACCCTATACAAACGAGGAGCGGGAGGGGATAATGGCCACCCCTCAAGGCAATAGCGCAGCGGCGCAAAACAGGAAGGAGGATTCTCCTACCCCACGTGTTTTAGAAATACTGGCGAAAATCGTACTCGAAGATAACTTTGAATTTAACTCTATTTGCAAATTAACGGCACAGCCATTTGTACAAGGATGGCACCCACCTACGCCCAAACCTTCATGCATAGTATTGAATCCAAATTTCTGCAAGATTGCCCCATTTAGCCCACCCTATACAAACGAGGAGCGGGAATGGATAATGGCCACCCCTCAAGGCAACAGCGCGGCGGCGCAAAACAGGAAGGAGGATTCTCCTACCCCACGTGTTTTAGAAATACTGGCGAAAATCGTACTCGAAGATAACTTTGAATTTAACTCTATTTGCAAATTAACGGCACAGCCATTTTGTACAAGGATGGCACCCACCTACGCCAAAATCTTCATGCATAGTATTGAATACAAATTTCTGCAAGATTGCCCCATTAAGCTCACCCTATACAAACGAGGAGCGGGAGGGGATAATGGTCACCCCTCAAGGCAACAGCGTGGCGGCGCAAAACAGGAAGGAGGATTCTCCTACCCCACGTGTTTTAGAAATACTGGCGAAAATCGTACTCGAAGATAACTTTGAATTTAACTCTATTTGCAAATTAACGGCACAACCATTTGTACAAGGATGGCACCCACCTACGCCCAAACCTTCATGCATAGTATTGAATCCAAATTTCTGCAAGATTGCCCCATTTAGCCCACCCTATACAAACGAGGAGCGGGAATGGATAATGGCCACCCCTCAAGGCAACAGCGCGGCGGCGCAAAACAGGAAGGAGGATTCTCCTACCCCACGTGTTTTAGAAATACTGGCGAAAATCGTACTCGAAGATAACTTTGAATTTAACTCTATTTGCAAATTAACGGCACAGCCATTTTGTACAAGGATGGCACCCACCTACGCCAAAATCTTCATGCATAGTATTGAATACAAATTTCTGCAAGATTGCCCCATTAAGCCCACCCTGTACAAACGAGGAGCGGGAGGGGATAATGGCCACCCCTCAAGGCAACAGAGCGGCGCCGGCAAAACAGGAAGGAGGATTCTCCTACCCCACGTGTTTTAGAAATACTGGCGAAAATCGTATTCGAAGATAACTTCGAATTTAACTCTATTTGCAAATTAACGGCACAGCCATTTGTACAAGGATGGCACCCACCTACGCCAAAATCTTCATGCATAGTATTGAATCCAAATTTCTGCAAGATTGCCCCATTTAGCTCACCCTATACAAACGAGGAGCGGGAGGGGATAATGGCCACCCCTCAAGGCAACTGAGCGGCGCCGGCAAAACAAAGGAGGAATCGCCTACCCCACATGTTTTATAAATACTGGTAAAAATCGTACTCGAAGATAACTTCGAACGTTACTGGAACCGGTGTGGATAGGCGATTATTTATAACAACGTACTGCGATCGATTAATAAGAAATTCTGCAATCCATGATAAGACAGTAGGATGTAAATTTAACGAGGAAAGTTTCGCAAGTAATCGTTGGTGAGGCACTTTATCAAACGCTTTAGCATAATCAAGATCACGTCAGTATGTATGTTACTATCCAGGTTAGTGTGGATGACATGTAGAAAAACTGCAAGCTGTGTGTCACTTGACAACCCCTTTCGGAAGCCATGTTGTGAAGGATGGAAAAAGTGATTACTGTCAAGGAAGTTTATTATGTGGGAGTAGATCACATGCTCCATGATTTTACAGGGGACGCTTGTTAGAGAGATAGGGCGGTAATTTAGTAGGGAATTTCTGCTACCTGACTTGAAAACAGGAACGACCTTCCCTGTCCTCCAGTCGTCTGGAATGACTCCTGAAGAAAGTGACTGTGAAAAAATTAGGGTGAGATAAAGTGAGACGTTGTGTTTGGTGTTTTTCAAGATTTTGGTATTAATTTCGTCCATTCCTGCAGAAGATGATATTTTAATATTTTCTATTATGTATGAAATTCCAGTTTCAAAAAATTTATCGCTGGCATATCACAATGAAAGTCAAGCAAAGGTAAACATGGGGGTGCGGTCCCTTCATCAGAAAAGACAGTAGCGAACGTGGTGTTGAACAAGTTCGCACAGTCTACGTCCGTAATCCTTTCATTCAGGTCACTGGTGAGTACGATTTCTCGCGGTTCGTCGTCTTTCAGTGTTTTCCAAAACTGTTTGGGATTAGTTTTTAGTAGCTTGGGCAATTTTAAGTGGTAAAAAGAGTGCTTTGCTTGATGTAGAGTAGAAAAGTAGTATTTATCTGCTTCATAATATTTCTCCCATGCATTTGTTTGATCTCTAACCTTTGCAACCCGGAACAGACGTTTCTTTTTATTTTCAAGCCTTTTTAATGTTTTCGTAAACCATGGTTTGTGAGGACTGGCTCTGAAACTTACTTTAGTAACAAATTTATCGGTTAATTCCTTCAGCTTTTCTTTAAAACGTGTCCAATTGGCGTCAACATTATGGTGGTGGAAAGTTGTCTTAAATGTGGAAAAAATAGTGCAAAGGCCCTCATTTATCGCTTCATAATCGCCTTTGTCATACAACTGTATCGTTTTCTTGTACATTTCGCACTTTGTTAGTCGAAAAGAAAAGCCAGCATGAATTACTTTGTGGTCGTTTATTTCCTTGAGATAATAGATGTACGAAAGGCTTTCGGGGTTGTTGGTTAATATTAGATCTAAGATTTTGGATGTATCCTGTGAAACACGTGTTGCTTCAGAAACCAGCTGGGTCATGCTAAAATTGAGGCAGATATCGAGGAAGTTCCTGGCTTCGGTTAGTCCTGTCGAAGAACACAAATTGTCAGTGTGCCAGTCTATTTGCGGGAAGTTAAAATTGCCAAATAGTAGTATGTGTGCATTTGGGTGAGCAGCAATAAGCTGACACATGGTTTGGTTAAGCTGGTCGCAAAATTCGGAAGTAGTGTGGGGAGGTCTGTAACAAACGCCTAGTAGTACGGTGTGTGGGCGTGATTGGATAGTCACTCATAATATCTCCAGCTGTGACCGAATATTGATGACTGCACACGAAAATCGTTCGTGGAATGCAATCAGTACACCACCACCGCGCGTAGATGCACGGTCATTGGGGTACACACGAAAGTTCGGGATGTCCGATAGCACTTCGGTATCGCTCACGTCGTGAGTGAGCCACGTCTCGGTAAGTATTAGTACATTACTGCTAGAGGACAATACAATGCTAGATATACGTTCACGTTTTTGAAGAAAACTGCGGATGTTAGTGTAAATTGCAGAAAGTGAAAGAGCATCGCTAGAGACAGCATATGCTCGGTTCTTTTCTTTCTTTTTTTGGTGCTTCGTCTGCTATGATAATTCTTTGATGATGTTAGTACTGTCGTCAAAGACGTAACGCTTCTGGTTCATATACAGAGTTTTGAAACGGACGGAAAATGGCTTGTTCTTGCTTTTCGCAAAAGCAATTAGTTGTTTAAGCGCATTTTGGACTGGGCGCGAGAAATCCTCACCGATGCCATAGCTTGTAACTTTAAAGGTGAATTCACACGACGGACCGAATCGCAGATTTCGCGGACGAACCGCGCATACGTAGGCTTGACGTCACGAATTCAGGCCAACCAACTCATGTCCACGGATGACGCGGACGGAAAATGCAAGGCGCTTTTTCGCTTTGGGATTCTGGCGGGAAACAAATACGAATTCAGAATGAAACGCCACGTTGTCTGGCCACCTTGTTACTTTTCGTGCATTTTTTGCGACATGCGAAACGTGTGCTTGTGTGCGCATGTCTATTGTCGCGTCTTCGTCGTTCTCTGCCCAACGTGCGCACCATGAGTGTGTGACGACGTTGCGCTTTTCTTAAATAATCCCGTAAAGCAGTTCCCAACGCTTTGGGACATTGCCCGCAATGATTTTCCAACACCGAGGTGAAGCAGGCGTTGTGGGATAAATTAGCTGAACAAATGACTGAACAATGGCCAGCCTACGCTCCCTACCATACAGGTATGTGATATTTTGTAAATTCCGAAATGCACCTCGCCTATTGTTTTTTCGTGTTTTCTTGTAGCCTTGCTTATTTCGTCATAATTCACGATGTGACGATAAAGTAACTGCTGCGAAAAAAAAACACGCAGCATGATTGACACGCAGTGCACTGTGTGAAAGTCCGGTGTACATTTGTTTGATATGGATAATAATTTTTGGCAGCAGCGGCGGAGCGTGTCGGACGTGGTATAATCCGTTCTTCGCTGTGTTTTACAGTCGCAGATGCTGCAGTGTTTCCGCGGTGCTTCGGACAAGAATCTCACCGTGGCCGGTTTTCCTTGGGAAGACTGAATTCAAACACCGTTCTCAAGCATCGTTTCCATATCAGCGAGACGGAGCCAATCAACGGGAGCCGACGGCTGTAACGAAAGCTGTGGAAACTTTTGCAACGGGGGGCGTACTTCGCCAGGCACTTTGGCAGCAGCGGCGGAGCGGGTCGGACGTGGAATAATTCGTTCTTCGCTGTGTTTTACAGTCGCAGATGCTGCAGTGTTTCAGCGGTGCTTCGGACAAGAATCTCACCGTGGCCGGTTTTCCTTGGGAAGACTGAATTCAAACACCGTTCTCAAGCATCGTTTCCATATCAGCGAGACGGAGCCAATCAACGGGAGCCGATGGCTGTGACGAAAGCTGTGGAAACTTTTGCAACGGGGGGCGTACTTCGCCAGGCACTTTGGCAGCAGCGGCGGAGCGGGTCGGACGTGGAATAATCCGTTCTTCGCTGTGTTTTACAGGTTGGTCAAACCTCTTCATATTAAGTTCGTGCATGTTGCTTAGCTATCTGCCGCTGCTGCCAACTTGCTAGTCGATATTGGTCACCATGAATCGGTGTTGCAAATGTCGCGAAAAGCTAAAGAATGACGATAACGCTATCACATGCAGTGAGTGTGAATTTCGTTTTCATGGCGCGATATGTTCAGGCATGAGTGAAACGACATTTGCTTCAAAACGAGGGTCGACTAAGAAGGCTTGGAAGTGTGAAGCGTGTAAACGAGGAAAGGGTGATGCCTCAAACGGTGACTCTAATACGGATCCCGACCTGAAAGTTCTAATTGTGGAAATGAACAGGAAATTGACTGCCCTTCTCCCTCTTACCGAAAAGCAAGATGCAGTAGAGAGCTCAATCCAGATGCTGCATGAAGAGTTTGCCACTATAAAATAGCGTCTTGATACGCAGGATAAGGAAATGAAAGGAATTAAAGGCAGAATTGGCAAGCTGGAGAGAGATGCTGGCTCAAAAGATATAACTCAGTTACAACTCAGTGTCCATGACTTAGAATGGCGCAGCAGGCGCTTGAACATTGAGATTCATGGCATTCCTGAGGCGGCAGGAGAGGACCTCTTGTCAAAAGTCAACGAAGTGGCAGACAAAATTGGCATGAACCATCTCACTGAGGCGGACACCCTCGCACTTCATAGGATGTCGGCGAAACCAGGAAAGACAAAAGGTGTGATCGCCCGTTTTGTTAGGCAGGATCTTCGAGACGCTTGGCTGCAGAAAAGGGTGTTTCCTAAGGAAAAAGGCGACTCAGTGTACATCACAGAAAACATGGCCAACTATTCGAGAGTGTTGTTGCAAGCCACAAAAGAGTGGGCTAAACAGGCTGGCTTTGCATATGTGTGGCACGTCGACGGGAAAATTTTGGTGCGTAGAAGGAGTGGCGATGGCGCTAAGGTTATCAAGAGCGTAAGTGACCTCTCCACACTTGTTAGCTAAATGCCTTTTCGTGTAGTCGGAAACCCGTGACCCTTATCTTGAAATGGCGCACCTAGGGCACGTTACCTTAGAAGAACTCTTAAGAGAGCTTGGTGGTCAGACACAAGGTTATCTTCGTTGTTTTCACTTAAATGCACAGTCTGTATTCAACAAGGTTGCTGAACTAGAATCCTTGTTAAAAAAGCTTGAGAATTGTTTTGATGTTCTGATGATAACAGAGACATGGCAAACAAGCAGTTGTGACACTTTTAACCTTCCTAATATGACAACTTTTCCTGTTATTAGAACTACTCGTCGCGGTGGTGGTGTGTCTGTGCTAGTAGGCTCTCTGTTACAGCCTGCCTTGCTTTCAGAATTCTCTTGTGTCACAGATAATTTTGAGATTATTTGTCTGCAAATCAAAGACGCTGTAATTGCAACTTGTTATCGCCCTCCGGATGGTTCTCTCCTTGAATTTTTTCTGTTTTTAGATAATTGTCATTTGTTAACCAAAACAGATACAATGTGATACTTGCCAGTAATTTCAATGTTGATATGAGTAGCAATAGTATGAAGAAAACAGATTTTGAAAATGTATTGCTATCTAATGGCTGTATAAACCATATTGTTTCTCCCACACGACTAACGTCGTCCACGCAAACAATTCTAGATTTAGTAATAACAAATTATGATGCTAACCTTGTCAGTTCCTGTGTTCTTACTTACCTTATTAGTGATCACTTGCCTGTGTTTTGTAGCATAAAATTTAGTACTCGGGGAAACTTCCACTATAAAGTGTTTAATCTTTTTCAGCCTGTTGCACCTACCCTCTTAGAAGCTTTTTATCATGAGTTGGAAACAGTTTGTTGAGACAACGTCCTTCAGGCAACAAATGCGAACGTAGCTTATGATGCCTTTTTGACTTTGTTTCTTTCGGTATACCAACGTCACTTCGTATTCCAACGCCACACGGGTAATAAGAGATGTCGAAAACCTTGGGTGACAAAGTACCTATTGAAGAAGATTGAAAAGAAAGAACGTCTGTTTAAAACATTTATGCGAACTCGTACAGCATCTGATCTCGCTACGTTCAAAAAATTTCGTAATGACTTGACTAAGCAGGTAAGAAAAGCAAGATAACTCTACTATCAGAATATGTTCGGTTCCAACGTAAAGCGCACTGACTTAATGTGGAATAACTTAAATGCACTGATGGGTCGGAGCGAGAAAAAACAGATAGTTGAAGAAGTTTTTCACGAAGGACAATTATGAAAAGGAGAAGAAATGGTAAATATTTTTAATGACTACTTTGTTAACAGAGATTTTACTAAAAACCAGACAACATCATACAAAACTTTAGGGCAGAAAAACTCTAGCACAATATTTTTTGAACCAACAGATGCAAATGAAGTGTGTTCTCTTTTTTTGAGTTTAAATAATTCTCATAGTGTTGATGCAGATGGTATACAAATTAGACCTGTCAAGTATGTGATACGTATAATCAGCCCCATTCTAGCGCATATTTTTAATCTCTGCATTTCTACAGCTGTTTTTCCAACAAAAATGCAAGTCGCCCGTGTGATAGCCTTATATAAGAAAGGTGATAAAAATGATGTATCTGACTACAGACCGGTGTCAATTCTTCCTGCCTTTTCGAAAGGTCTCGAGAAAATCATCCTAGATCGAATATCGCGCTTCTGCAACAAGCATAATATAATAACTACTTCGCAATATGGCTTTAGAAGGGACAGGTCTACAGAGCTGGCGCTGTTGGACCATAAGGAATATATTCTAAAACATTTTGAAGAGAAATGTATTGTTATCGGTATTTTTGTTGATTTTAGCCAAGCTTTCGATTATATTAGTCATACTATCCTTTTTGAAAAACTGCATCATTATGGTATCCGGGGACATGTTTTGGCCCTGCTCCAAAGTTATCTATCAAATAGATTTCAATATGTCGACATAAATGGTTTCATTTCTCACAGAAAAAAAATAATTTCAGGAGTCCCACAGGGTAGCATTTTAGGCCCTGTCCTATTTAATTTGTACATTAACGATATTGTACACATCTGCTCAGATACCAAGTTCGTTATATATGCCGACGACACGAGTGCTTTGGTGCCATCACGTTCTGAAGCTGAAGGAATTACTAAAGCAAATATTTTTCTGCGCAAATTGGACTCGTGGATTTCCAGCAATCAATTAAAACTTAACGCAAACAAAACAAAGGTGGTAATTTTTCGACCAAAAAGTAAACAAATTTCGTTACAAGGAACCGTAATGTTTAGATCCGCAGCCATTGATGTGGTAGATACTGTCAAGGTGTTAGGGGTATATTTTACTTCAACTTTACAATGCAATGATGATGTAAACCGTCTAATCAGCAAACTGAGCTGCATAACTGGAATTTTAAATCGCAACCGCTATACTCTTCCAAAAAAAGTTAAACTAATGGTCTATAATGCTCTCTTTGTTTCCCACCTAAACTACTCTCATTTAGTCTGGGGAACATCAACAAAAACTAATCTGTTGAAGCTTGAAAGGCTACAGAAAAAAATAGTACGAATAATTGAAAACGTTGAATACACAGCGCCTTCTTCAGATATCTTTGCTTCGATTAATTTATTGAAAGTAAGAAATAATTACGAATACAAATTATGCAGGCAGTACCGTTTAAGTGTCCAACGAGAGAGTACAGTTTTTACTGAAATGGCAGAACTAAAACCCAATTATCCCATCTACAGCACCAGAACTCCAGAACGATGGAAAGTTCCAAAATGTCGTACTGCCTATGGACAACAAACACTCCGGTATAACCTTCCGCGATTATTGAATGCTGCAGAAAAAGAAGGCGCTGATGTATCCAATATGTCTCTTCCAAATATGTACAAATATTTTGCTACTCATACTCTTTTTTGTGAATGAACGCACAGGTCTATATTTATGTTCAATTACATTGCATTGTTTACTTTTCAAAAAAAAAAATGTTTTTCCAGGAGTCCAAACCCAGTGTTCTATTGAAACTCTTATTTAGGCTTATTTTATTTTGTGATGCGATATAGTGCTGTTTATTTTTTTTTTTCCTCTTTGCAACAAAAAAAATGTGACTGTCTATTGTCCCGCTCTGCTGCTGTATGCACTGTAAGGGGGCGGAGGATTTTTCAAGCCACAAATGTACGGCTTTTCCCTCCGCCTCCTTCCGCTTCTTTGTGGAGAATAAAACTTGTATGTATGTGTATTGTTCTTTCATTTCACGCAGAATCATTTAAGACCTTCTTTAATAACAACAGGCGCACGTACCGCCTAGAGAAGAAAAAAATGCTCCCCACAAAAAGTGGCCAGGCAGCCGACGAGGCGTACACTGGGAAGTGGAAATTTTTCAGGACCCTGCAATTCTTAGATGGCGTGCGAATGCCGACTCACCGCTCAATCAACGGGCAGTACGAAGGCAATGCAGCGAGCGCAGAAGTGGTAAGATATTTTGTTTTACGCCTCGCATATCTGACCCTCACAATATTAGTAGTATATTATTGGCAGTTTTCCTGTCAAAAGCTTGGAAAATGCGAAAACCTGTGACCCGTTTGTTTGGCGCAGCGCATGTGCGCATGACCTCCAGTAAAAATAGCAGATTAAGCCTGCAGAGCGGACAAGGATAGAGAAATGAGGGGCTCGTTATGGAACAAATACGAAAGCCAGCCGCTTTCGGAGACCAGGCAAGCATAGGGGAATATTGCTTGCTTTTTGTTTGCAGACCTTATAAATGGGAAATTAAGTATCCTAATGTTATCGCTCAAGAATATTTCCACTCATTTTTAAGGCATAATATAATTATAGTTACTATCTCACTTGTCAACCCCACAAACAAAAAAAAATTGAAACATTCGCCTTGTTTTTCCTGGCTTTATATGGCTGTTGGCTTCCTTGATATTATGCTTGCAGTAAGAACTGCACGTTTGGGGCAAGAGTTCAGTATGTACTTATGTTTTTAAGTTCGAATAGGAGGTTCGAGAAAAAATTTTCCTGCAATAACTGTACTTGCTACTTTTCCGTAACAATTACAATAACTTTCAAGACCTCCGACCATGTGTAATGAACACACTGAAAGCAGTAATTAGGACCATTATTATTTTTTATCATTTCAGTCTCCAGAGCAAGACACAAATGAAGATGTAGGGGGAACTGCAGCAGAGTCTGGCCTACTTGAAACCCAGGCAGCACCATCCCCACCCTCTCCAGGTCAGCAACCAGGCAAGAAGAGGAGGAGAAATGAACGGACTCAAGAGTCGAGTGCTCGCTGGAGCGACCGCCAGCAAATACTGAAAAAATTGGCCAGTTCATTTTAAGTGCATGTGCAGCCAGAGGATCCAGCAGACCAATTCGGAAAACTGGTTGCTGCACATATTAAATCTGTGCCCAGAGAGAAAGTGCTGTCCTGTCAGGCAGAGATTTTGAAGGTCAGAGAGATTTTCAAGTGATATGAGTGAGTCGGGAATAAAAACTTTTTTAAACATTTTATTTGAACACTGTTTCACTGTTGTCAATACTTGCTCACGTCTATGTGGGCAGCCTCACGCTGCCATGGCACAGCACCTTCGTTGCCAAAGAAGTTGCACAATTTTTGTCGTACTGCTGCACCGATGGCATTACTCTGTCCACGAGTTGAAGGCTGCATGGAAAGTTCTGAGGTGTTGCCAAGCTTGAGATGTGCATCTCCATCACTTATACCATCCATTCCCAAAAAGTTGTGTAGCACACACGCCGCGTCCACAATCGCTGTAGCACGTTCTGGCTTGGCATTGATCACGGTGTGGAGGCAGCGAAACCGATTGGCAAGTATTCCAAAGGCATTCTCAACAACGCGTCGTGCACAGGACAACCTGAAAAGCAAAAATACAAATCAGTCTACAAAGCACGCACACAAAAGTGCAAGAACAGGCACGGACAGTGCCTAAAACAATGAAAAGGGGAGGACGAGATGATGTACTATCAAACATCTGGATCAAGTGACTGCAGGAATCACAGTTTTAAAGCTCGAAATGTTGTATTCAGTATTTACCTGTAGTTGAATATCTTCTTGTCCTCAGTGAGCATTCTGTCGCTGAACGGCTTCATGAGATTCCTGCCTATTGGAAATGCATCATCACCAACTAATACAGGTGGCACCACAATGTCAGGTTAACTTGCCACTTTCACGCGGTCTGGGAGGCCGGCTGTTTCGTTGGCGATATCTTTCTGCAGAGGTGTTGTTTGCCAGACCCCCGCGTCTCCTTGCGATCCTGGTGCACCAACATCAGTGTAGATAAACCTTTTGTTGGCGTCCACCACAGCAAACAGGATTATGCTGAACGTCTTCTTATAGTTATAGTAGACCGAGCCCGACTTGGCAGGTTTGGTAATGGTGACATGCTTGCCGTCAGTTGCTCCGGCACAGTTGGGGAAGTTCCATTGACGTCCAAAGTCGTGCATTACTTCTGTCCACGCTTCCTCTGTTTTTGGCGTTTTTATGTACTCCGCTCTCAGTTCATGGCATATAGCCATGCAGGTTTCATGAATGATATCATTCACGCTTGAATGGCCGAGCCGGAACTGGCAACTCAGTGAATGATGGCTCTCTCCTGGGAAGACAGAGCATAATGCAATGTAAATTCGATAGCAAATTAAAAGAAGTGCACAAAAATGTTTAATTTGGGATTTGTTTCACAAGAGCACCAGAATATAGCAACCCTTGTGATGTTTGTTACTCTAGCGTAACGAAGCTTATCGGGTGACTAAGTCCCCATTCCTTTGCATCTCGTGGATGTCAAGATGTTAACAATCAAAGCAAACGAATATGTCGCAACAACACATTTCATAAGTTCTCGTGTTACATGGTGCCGCTAACTTGAAGACCCGTAGACTGGTAAAATAGTATCGAGCGGCAGTAAAGCACCAATTATTAGACATGCGGAGCCCCCACCAGCTTCATTTTATCTTTATCGTCAAATGCACTTCTGAAGCAATTCCGGGAATAAGATTCCCACACTAACACGTTCCCTTCAGCTGCCCCCAAAGAAAGAAAAAACTTCCTCTTCACTGCCGCTACAAGCACCTACACAGAAAAGTACGACACTCACCTGAGGCAAGGTACCGTAGTGTCACCTGCAGCCTTGTCTTCGCAGGAATGGCTATCCTCATGACAGTATCTTGCCTTTCAATCCGTGGACCCACGCATGCCAACAGCTGCAGGAATTGTTCTTCGTTTACTCGGAGCAGCCGGCGGTATTCGGCTCGATCTGCTTCCAAAAGCTTCTCGTACAACTGGTTTTGCAACCCGAGCTCCTTTTTGGCAATCCAGTTCCTTTGCCAGCAACTGCGTTTTGCGCAGTAATTATCACAATCACCATCGAGCTGGTCTAATTCGATTACCACTGCAGCGATCGCTGCCAACTGCCGCTTCCGCTGCACCTCCATTTTGACAGACAGAATAAACTTGTACGCTATCAGAGACCCGAAAATAGAGATGCCGAGGATAAGGACAAATTATGGTCGTCAAGCACTTTCTTTTCAAGTTATCAGAATTCTCAATAGAAGAGATATAAATATTAATTACAGTAAACCCTTCTCCACTTTCAAAAACGAATGTAAGGGAGCTCTTCTCTGCAGCGATGTCACCTATAGCAATCGCTAAAATTTCTTATGCGAGCAAGTTGTGGTCTATTTTTTTCTTTTTTTTGCTGATTCTGTGTTCGCCTCTCTGTACTCTTTTTTGTGTTTATATGTACATAATGTCTTGTTTTTTAGTAGGCTAGAACAAGCCTTAAGTAGAACTTTGTTATTTGATGTAGTGTTTCATGTATGTCTTGGTCCTTGTTTCTTATTTATATACTCATCGTACATTTATTATGCAAATTTTTTGTCACGCGCTTCTGTCTTTTTTTTTTCGTATGTATTTTCCTCTGTATAACGCTTACATCTGGCCTACTTTTTTTTACCGGCCCGCCGGACTGTTATAATTTGTAATTTGTATGTTTGTTTGTCATGTAGTAGGGGGCTGAGGCCCTGTCAGGCAACATTGTGCCTTTAGCCTCAGCCCCTTCTTAGGCAAACGTCTAAGCAACAAATAAAAAGAAAGAAAGAAAGAAAGACTACTCTCGAACCAGGTCTCAGCTGCCGTTCGCTGTAAACCTGGTGTCGAGAGATTGGCTGCTCTTTCCGTTTCCGTCCGCTCTGTCGTCTGCTATTCACGTCCGTCGTGTGAATGCTTTTAGCCCGCGGACGGAACATGACGTCACGGATTCGTTCGGCGAGGTCTGCGATTCGGTCCATCGTGCGGATCCACCTTCAGCATCCGGCCATTTGACAATATTGCAGCTTTGGTCTTGTGTGATGCAAGCTTTACTATTATGGGCCGGCAGCGACCAGCTGAGGGAAGGCCGAGGCGATGCGCTGCTCTATATCCTTTGGTTCCAAGGTTAACTGTAAATTATCCCGTCAAAGGTTTGCGACCAACTGCTCTGTCTCTGCGAATGTTTCCGAGGAGGAGGGGTCGGGGATGCCGTAGAAGATTAGGCTGTTCCGCCTCGAACGGTTCTCGGCGTCATCCATACGAGCTTCCAGCTCCGAAATTCGAGAGGCAGTGCGCTCTGTGTCAATGCGCATGATTTCAATTTCTTTCCGCAGTGGTACCAAGGCATGATAACGATTTTCGAGATCTGTTAGTCTTTCGTTCAATTTCCCTATTGTTTTGTCAGTAATGCCGAGTTGCGCTTTCAGGCCTTGTATTTCTGCAATTACCTTCGTTTGGCCGCTAGTCAGACTACGCAATTCCGCGAGAAGGGCTTCAGTAGAAGGGCCAGGGTTAGATTGAATATCTCCAGCTTGGAGTAGTAGCGAGTGCATTACAACAGCACATTCAGCAATAATAGTAACACAGTACCGTGGGCTCGGTAGCTGTACCAGGCAATAATTACTCGTTTTTTTTGCAAGCTTAAGGTAAGGTTCACCAACCTGCATAGCGAGAGTGAACTGAATAGTGGTCCGTGCACTGGCACAGTCACCAAGCCCACAGGATTGCTCCGAAGGTACTTGTTCCTTTATAGCTGGTAGACTCGTTGCTATCGACGATGATGCGGCAGCCCGAGCTTTGGAGAGTTCCGCTGTCAAGTGTGCCCCATGCGGCTTAGGCAGGAACTGCAGCCTGCCGACAGGTAGGAGCCGGGCAGTGGGTCCGTAGCTTCCAGGATCGGTGATTCCGCATTCCGATGTGGTTTGCGATGCCGCATGCGCAAGCGCAGGCAGCAGCAGGCGCACAACGTAGTAAACCATCTGCATAGCGAGAGTGAACTGATTAGTGGTCCATGCACTGGCATAGTCACCAAGCCCACAGGATTGCGCCGAAGGCGCTTGTTCCTTTATAGCTGGTAGACTCGTTGCTATCGACGATGATGCGGCAGCCCAAGCTTTGGAGAGTTCCGCTGTCCAGTGTGCCCCATGCGGCTTAGGCAGGAACTGCAGCCTGCCGACAGGTAGGAGCCGGGCAGTGGGTCCGTAGCTTCAAGGATCGGTGATTCCGCATTCCGATGTGGTTTGCGATGCCGCATGCGCAAGCGCAGGCAGCAACAGGCGCACAACGCAGTAAACCATCTGCATAGCGAGAGTGAACTGATTAGTGGTCCGTGCACAGGCACAGTCACCAAGCCCACTTACAATACTCACTCAAGAGGTCCACTTACAATACTCAAGGAGCTGTGGGCTAATAAGGAGATTGCATCAGATCTCAAGACAACATACACCTACGTACTTGAGTTGCGGGACGAATTGGAGGAAACATGCAGGTTGCACATCAAGGCCTGGAAAGGTCGCGCGAACGCTATAAAGGATATTATGACAAGAAAGCCATTCACAGGAATCCGAATCCGGACGACAGGGTTCTCGTCCAGCTACCCACGCATCATAATAAGTTACTGCTGCAGTGGAAGGGCCTTTACTTTGTGACGCAGAAGAAAAATGACATGATTATGAGTTATTAGTAAACACTAAGGGTTTCCATCTAAATATGTTGAAAAAATACGAAGGAAGAGGTCCCGTACGATATGGCTCCAAGGTAGCTAGTTAGGTAGTGGCAAAGGAGACGGGTGATGTTGCCGAGGTGCCCACGTGCAGTGGGAAGAAAAATGCAGGAGGGAATAAGGTACTAATGAAGCCCAGTGTAAATGAAGTCTGACGATCACAGCTCTACTCCAAATCAAGGGAGATGTTTTCGGATAGGTCAGGCAAAACGAAGATCATATGTTACAAATTAGACCTGTATACAGATAGAGCCAAATAAACAGCTCTAGGTATTTCTGGAATGTATCTTCTTGTTGTTGCTGTGCTAATTTATCTCTGGTACTTATCTTGTTTTTTTGTTGTTATGTGATTATACAGGATAGTGTGTTGTGGACATCAACATGTTTATTAAGGATTCTGTACGAAAAACGGCAGCGGTGTGTTAATGTTCCGAAAATGCAGTTGAGTTTGCTGTGTTAGTGATGGTGTGCCTTTGGTGTGTGCTGGACATCTGCGGTGTGTTGTGTGCTCGGTCCGGTATCGCCACAGAAGATAGTCAGTTGGCTGGATGGCTTGAAGATGAGGATGACGTGAGTAATTTTTCATTGAAAAACTCTTCAGAGAGGAGGTCCTTGTCACATATAATAGGGAGTCGTACATAAAATTTTGAAGAAAAGAGGTGTGAAGAAGACGACGTACATTAACCGAAGACTAAAGATGATGAAGAAGAAGCATTCGATGAGGTGGAGAGAGATGATTGTGGAGAAGAGAAGAAGGAGAAGACGACGACAAGGCTTACGTGAACTAACGCCAAGGCTATGCCACTCCCTCGTAGTGGGTATGTGCCAGCAACGTCTGAGGCCTTCCTTCCTTCCTATAAAAGGGCGAGGGAGAGCGAGGCACGGGGGGGGGAGGGGGAATTTCACAAAAGCGGCGGCTCCGGTGCGTCAGGGACGCTTCGGCTGGAAGAGAGCGACGCCGGCTACTGCTCCGGTGATCTCGCGTTCCACGGCTTCGCATCGTGAACTTCCTGCCGTTCCTGAGCCTGTTCCGGGGAGTTAACAGAGGACGCTATCACCTGCTACGGCCAGGGGTGTCTCCAGCGCTGATTCCACCCATCCGGGCGGTGTCCCCAACGCAAACAACACCGGCATCAACTCCACGGGCGTTTTGACCGGGAGCTTGTACGACACCGCCAACGACACCGCTAGCGACGCCAGCACAAGCATGTCGAACGCTACCTCGACGCTGGCTACTGGACCCATACAACGCCGCAGCCGCATCGAACCAATCGTGAGCATGAAAGCCGACCACTAACAGTAACACGCTAGGAGTAGACACTGGTAGCAGTGTTCCCGGGTCGTGTGTATTTATAGCCTTTGTATTTTGTGTTAGTTTTATTAGTTTTGTGTGCTAGTGTGTGTGTCACGTAGGCTGTATTAAATGTGCGTCTGTGTGGTACACCTGTCGACTAGTCCATTCTTTCGGTCCGAGTGTTCTCCGGGGAGATCCGTGACAGCTATTCTAGTACTCGACTTTAAGGGAGCGTCCGACAACGTCAAACGCTCCATACTCTGCGAGAACATGCAACAGATCAGCATTTCAAATATATTATTTAAAGTTTCCATCGACTAAAATATAAATCGGATCAATATTGGAAATTTAGAGTGATATATAATTTGATGATTCCAATTGGTAATGCTAAGGTAGTGTACCAGCGTTCAAAAACAATATGCTCTAAAACTTTAACTCAGTAATTGAATTCCCTTTTTACTTGCACGCAAACAGATTGTAGAGAGGATTCAAGCATCAGCTGCTGCACATTTGTAGGGGACGAAACTCAGAACAGCGAAAATCGGTTTTGCTGTGTTCACGATGCGGAGATGTGCTGTCGAATTACTCAGAAAAGAGGGTAGCTCGCTTCGTCGCTCGCTTCGCTTGTGAGTTGCTGATAATGGCTGGTGCACAGCCTTCGTCCACATAACACTTCTCTCCTTCGCGAACAACTTAAAATACCGGTCACCATAACTTACTTCTGAAAGCAAATTTAGCAGACATAGCAAGAGATAATGTGGTGTTTCTTATGAGATACATATGAAGGTAGCCTCGGTTCTGATGGCTGTTGGATTCCTTCATATGTTCTCCTAGCAAAACGTTCTATGTTGCATGCGTCAATGCAGAAAAGGTAAGTTCAATTGCATTCATTCTATAGAGCGACATAACAGGCTTTCTAATCAGGACAGTCTGCCCCGGACAAAAAAACATTTGCACTCGAGCTGTGGCAAACAGTTGCTCTACTTATTGAGTGCGTCAGGCTTAAACAAAAGTGTTTTTCTAAGCGCGGATTAAAATGATCAAACATTGTTGATACGTAGCAACGAGTACATTGTTCTTAAAGCGAAATTCATGGTAAAATAAGAATGCTGATTTTGCGAAAGTGATACAATAAATGAAGCCAAAAACTCGATGAAAAACGAAAACCAGACGAAAAAAGTTGTGCTCCATAAAAAAAATTACCTTCTCATCAATGCTTTGCTTAAGCAGTTTTTCTTAGACCTCGAATAGCCTTGGTTCGCAGAATATTGAGCACTGCACGTTACTTGTCGCTGTCTGCTAGGTGTTGCATTATAAGCCCAATGAGGCTTTGGCTGGCTTGAGCTCGTAAAGCGTTTTCCGTAGTGTGAAATAAATTGATTGATTGTTTGATTGACCAAATAATTGATTGATTAATTTAGTGATTGATTGATTGATTGAAGATTTTCATGCTTTTTCAGTTTGTCTTCTGACAAATGCGCCAGCTCTCGCTCATTGACGAGCCACACAGATTTGCCTCCTGTAACATGTAAAAAGTGAGCAAAAAAATTGATGTTAATGTAATTATGAAGCATCGTTGTTGTAAAGGTACATTTCATAAGCTGCTTCTTTGGTGTATGTATATTTTTCGTTTCGTCGCTTGTGAGCAGTAAACACTGCTATAATTGGGCAAGACCGGAGCGGTGGCCTAGTCGCTTGTGCACCTGCCTCGCATTCGGGAGGGGCGGGGCTCGATCACCAGTTCCTCTGGGTACCCACCGGTGATACAATAGGTACAAGCTTCCTCTGGCCTGCTGCTCGGCTTAATCAGGGTGAAATGCTTGGGAAACGGGTCTTTGACCACAACTTGAGCAGTCATAAAACTCCTTGTGCCATGGCGCGCTTTGGCCGCAGATGAACTTGCGCCATAAAAATTCACTATCATCGATAATTGGGCATGTTGTGATTTTGTGCAAGTTTTGCAGTGAGCATGGTGAGGTACAAGCAAACATTTAGCTTAACTTTTCCGTTTCTCCATTGCGTCCCTAAAATTCTGTTTCCGATTTAGGTGTAGAGAACACACCTTCGGTTTTAACATCCTCAGCCCCCTCCCTCTCTCTATGAAACGTAGCCGCCACAGTATTCCACCAAAGATTAGATTGTAAAAATTTTAGGCAAATGATAAATCTGAGCACTCAGGCTTCAAAATAGTGCCGGCAAGAGATTGAAGAACTGTACCTCCGCTGTCAAAATCACGGTACTTCCCTCGCACTGAGCGTTCGCAAACCATCTTGAGCGGCGCCCAGAGTGACTTCCCGCTATGTATTGTGGCCGAATATCCTTATATTGTGTCCGGCCCGGATTCGTATTTCTGCAGTAGTACTCATTTGCTTTCGCAATCGCGTACTTCCTTTGCATGCGTACACACGCCTTGGACGCGTATGAGTGATCTCCCAGATGCTGTCTCCAGGCGCGCATGTAGCCTCCTTCATTCCCGGGTCTTATTTCTTCCACGGAATTTTACGAGTGCAATCTAGGTGCCCAGTAAAGACGGAAGCTCTGCCACGCCTCATTCCGGCTTCTCTGTGATACATTTCGCTCCTGTCCACTCAGCCTTTCTGGTTTATGTGGTTGCGGTGTTGCCGGAAAGAGGATTCCTTAGCCGAGCTATGTTCCTTTGCAAGTGAATCTTGGCTTTCCTAACGGCCTGTTTATTATATATATCGAGATTTTGCTCTCTACTTGTTCGGTTAAGAGGTGGTAGCGGTCTCAATGTTTTCAGGAAGAGCAGGGATGATTTGCACGAAGCAATTCCGGAGGTGCAACTTTCGCGGGAACAGAATCCCTCCAGAAAAAATGTGCAGAGTAAGAGTGAAGATTATCTCCCCTCTCTCCGTTAATGATATCAACTTCCTTTCCTGCGGCCGGTGGGAGAGGGTGAGATAGAGAATTGGTCTGGCTCCTAAGGGAACGAAGGTGTCTGCTGACGTGTTCACAGGGAAAACTGTGACGTAGCTATCATTCCTAGCCACAATACGAAATAAAGTGTTTTGGCAGGAACAGCGCTGCACGAGAGACAAAGAAGAGACACGAAGAAGATAATGCACCAACCAGCCCAACTTCTAACCTTGCTAACGAACGGGCTGTTTATTTAGATGTTATAATTATTTCGCACATTGAAGGTAACGAGGCGATGTGGAGAGAAAATGAGTAAAAAGGAGACAGAAAAATTATTTAGGAACCAATCCGGATTTTAAAATTGCGGCGAAACAAAGTAAAAATAAAAAGAAATTACTCAGGGGCGCATCTGGATACTATAGAAATAAATATTGGCAGCAATAAATCCAGAAAAAGAATTTGTATAATCTTATGTAGGGAAACGGCACTTTTTGCGTTTCCTGCTACGTAGTGTTGGGCGATCTCAATGCAAGTTAATCGTCGCCAGACGCTTTCTATTCACCCGGTACCGTCTAATACGGCATCACGTATACCTGTGTTGCAGCTTATGCAGATTAACCACAAAGTACGCTAACATAGCCAGATCATGAAACGATACAAAGGAGCACATTTCATCACAACGGGATGTAAGATTTTTGTTAACGTAACAATAGAAGCAAATTATTAGAACACCGTTCGCGCTTCGCCTCGATTTACTAATTTGTAACCTGCTCTGAAGAGCCCTTATAGAGTAGGCATCCCTAATATCGCTAAAGTGTCAACTCTTAACTGCATTAAAGATAAACCCGATTTTTCAGTTCGCCATCGTTCGATATGCTGTTATTGTGTGGGACACGTGGCAGCAGCAGGGGACGTATTCTAGATCACCGTTTTAGGAAACAGAAACCCAGAACTATAAGTAAAATTTGAGTCAATATCTAGATAATACAGTATTTATCACTTTCCCTTTGGTATTCCGCGGCAAGCTTGCACGCGGTCAATACAGTCCACTACCTCAAGCATGTATCGCTGCCTTGTATCTCAAAGAGGTCCTTCGATGGCGCATTTTGAACAACCAAAATGATTTTTGGCACATAAGGGAAACTCGTGGGGTATCCGACTTTGAGACACGATTTTCCTCTCCTTTTGAAAAAGCTGCGAACTTCGTTTGGGAACGAGGCTTGCTAACAAGGCGGCTCCGACTCAGTGTGAATCTGGAAGCAATATCTGCAGTGTTATAGAGACCACTGCGTAGATAATTGACCGTTGACCATTGAGATGATATTTAAAAACACATGCTTGTAAAACATTATTACATAACAGACAAGTGAATTGTATGGCATGCGCCGTACAATTCACTTGTCTGATTCATCAAGAGAATGCTGCCCGTGGGGAGGAGAAATGCATACGTCAAGGCGGACGTAAAACCCACTCAACCTCTTCGCGCGGTGACTAACCAGGCAGAAGGGAGATATCGTGAGTGCACAAATGAGTTTCGCACAAGCAAATTAATTGATTACGGTAGGCGCTCTTAGAACAGCGTAGAAATGCTTTCGGTGGCAAGGCGAACGTACCCTGTGTTTGTTTTCTTTATTTTCTCATCTGCATATCGTAGCAGAAATAAAGGTGCTCGCAACATGCAACGTTCGCTGTCCAGATTTAAATTTGTAAAGCGCATTCTGGTCTGCTGAGTTAAGCCCATTAGGCAAAGAGGCACTGAATGTCTCAAAATAATAAAAAAAAGTAGAGCCCCTCCAAAGGCATTCTATCTTCAGCTACCAAAGTTTATTTAACCTACGAAACGCTGTATTAAGTTATTGTTTATCTATTGTTCGCCGTTTATTAGGTATTTTCTGTAAACTTCAGGTAAGAGTGGCAGATAGTTAATAATTGGAATTCCACACAAAGCACGAAAATAGCAAAAAAGAAATGATTCGGAAAAAAACAAAGCGAACCTCTCTTTTTCGATAAAAAAAAGTAGGGACAGAGATACTAATTGCGTAGCCGACTAAGCAAACGTGGAGACTGAAAAACTGCCGCGGAAAGCAAATAATATCCAGCAGCTCCAGGGCAAAACAGGAAGGTTAACAAACCACATTCCTCGTTGGTTACGTTACGCTGTTACAGCACTAACGAAATTTTCGACTATGAAGTGCTTCATTTCTGAAAAATAAAACTCTTACGAGTATTGCGGGTCTGTATCTCACCGGCGGCATGGTTGTTGTTTCTGGTGCTTTTAAAGTAATTTTCTTTAAGCGACAGATTAATCGAACAATTATTCTCCAGTTGATTGGCGCTAGCAATTAAAAAAAAGAAACTTTCCCCGTGCACCTTGGTTTCGGTGACTGTTGGCTTTCGTTTGTTGTTGGCTATATATATATATATATATATATAGTTAGGTAGTTTGTAGAGCAACGGACGCTATATTCGGAGGTCGTGCGTTCGGATCCCACCTGAAGCATGGTTGTTTTTTCTGCTGCTTTATAAGTAATATTTTTGAGCGATAGATTAATCCAAGTGTTATTCTCCCTCTAATCAGCACTACAAATAAAAAAAACATTCCCTTACGCACGTTAGTTTCGGTGACTACGTTTCTTTCATAACTTTGTCAAACGAGCCCGTTATTTCTTTTACCTTGCCTATATATATATATATATATATATATATATATATATATATATATATATATATATATATATATATATATATATATATATATATATATATATATATATATATATATATATATATATATATATATATATAGGTATTTTGTTGCTAGAGGCCAAATGGAATGTTGTGAAACGCTTCAGTTAGCCATAGATTTATTTTGAGTCGAGGTTTCGGACAGAGCCTGTCCTTTCTCAGGACTGCAGTTACAGGGATCTTCATCTTCTTAAGGAGTTGGCATTGGGACGCATGTACGACCCATGAACAAAACAAACAAACGGAAGCTGGAAAGAAGATGGGCACGAAGGAAAGAATTCTAGAAAAGAGAGAGAGAGAGAAAGGGAAAAAGTGGGAACAAGTAAAAACGAAAAACGCACTGTCCCCCGCCGCCCACACCGCAGCCGCGGGGAGCCGACCCGGGACGATAAAAAAGGAAAGAAAAACGAGGAGCGGGAGGGGATAATGGCCACCCCTCAAGGCAACAGAGCGGCAGCGGCAAAACAAAGGAGGAATCCCCTACCCCTCGTGTTTTAGAAATACTGGTGAAAATCGTGCTCGAAGATAACTTCAAATTTATCTCTATTTGCAAATTAACGGCACAGGCATTTGTACAAGGATGGCACCCACCTACGCCAAGATCTTCATGCATAGTATTGAATCAAAATTTCTGCAAGATTGCCCCATTAAGCCCACCCTATACAAACGAGGAGCGGGAAGGGATAATGGCCACCCCTCAAGGCAACAGCGCGGCGGCGCGAAACAGGAAGGAGGATTCTCCTACCCCACGTGTTTTAGAAATACTGGCGAAAATCGTACTCGAAGATAACTTCGAATTTAACTCTATTTTCAAATTAATGGCACAGCCATTTGTACAAGGATGGCACACCCACCTACGCCCAAATCTTCATGCATAGTATTGAATCCAAATTTCTGCAAGATTGCCCCATTTAGCCCACCCTATACAAACGAGGAGCGGGAGGGGATAATGGCCACCCCTCAAGGCAATAGCGCAGCGGCGCAAAACAGGAAGGAGGATTCTCCTACCCCACGTGTTTTAGAAATACTGGCGAAAATCGTACTCGAAGATAACTTTGAATTTAACTCTATTTGCAAATTAACGGCACAGCCATTTGTACAAGGATGGCACCCACCTACGCCCAAACCTTCATGCATAGTATTGAATCCAAATTTCTGCAAGATTGCCCCATTTAGCCCACCCTATACAAACGAGGAGCGGGAATGGATAATGGCCACCCCTCAAGGCAACAGCGCGGCGGCGCAAAACAGGAAGGAGGATTCTCCTACCCCACGTGTTTTAGAAATACTGGCGAAAATCGTACTCGAAGATAACTTTGAATTTAACTCTATTTGCAAATTAACGGCACAGCCATTTTGTACAAGGATGGCACCCACCTACGCCAAAATCTTCAGGCATAGTATTGAATACAAATTTCTGCAAGATTGCCCCATTAAGCTCACCCTATACAAACGAGGAGCGGGAGGGGATAATGGTCACCCCTCAAGGCAACAGCGTGGCGGCGCAAAACAGGAAGGAGGATTCTCCTACCCCACGTGTTTTAGAAATACTGGCGAAAATCGTACTCGAAGAAAACTTCGTATTTAACTCTATTTGCAAATTAACGGCACAGTCATTTGTACAAGGATGGCACCCACCTACGCCAAAATCTTCATGCATAGTATTGAATCCAAATTTCTGCAAGATTGCCCCATTAAGCCCACCCTATACAAACGAGGAGCGGGAAGGGATAACGGCCACCCCTCAAGGCAACAGAGCGGCACCGGCAAAACAAAGGAGGAATCCCCTACCACACGTGTTTTAGAAATACTGGTGAAAATCGTACTCGAAGATAACTTCGAATTTAACTCTATTTGCAAATCAACGGCACAGCCATTTGTACAAGGATGGCACCCACCTACGCCAAAATCTTCGTGCATAGTATTGAATCCAAATTTCTGCAAGATAACCCCATTAAGCCCACCCTGTACAAACGAGGAGCGGGAGGGGATAATGGCCACCCCTCAAGGCAACAGAGCGGCGCCGGCAAAACAGGAAGGAGGATTCTCCTACTCCACGTGTTTTAGAAATACTGGCGAAAATCGTATTCGAAGATAACTTCGAATTTAACTCTATTTGCAAATTAACGGCACAGCCATTTGTACAAGGATGGCACCCACCTACGCCAAAATCTTCATGCATAGTATTGAATCCAAATTTCTGCAAGATTGCCCCATTTAGCTCACCCTATACAAACGAGGAGCGGGAGGGGATAATGGCCACCCCTCAAGGCAACTGAGCGGCGCCGGCAAAACAAAGGAGGAATCGCCTACCCCACATGTTTTATAAATACTGGTAAAAATCGTACTCGAAGATAACTTCGAATTTAATTCTATTTGCAAATTAACGGCGCAGCCATTTGTACAAGGATGGCACCCACCTACGCCAAAATCTTCATGCATAGTATTGAATCCAAATTTCTGCAAGATTGTCCCATTAAGCCCACCTTGTACAAACGAGGAGCGGGAGGGGATAACGGCCACCCCTCAAGGCAACAGAGCGGCGCCGGCAGAACAAAGGAGGAATCCCCTACCCCACGTGTTTTTGAAATACTGGTGAAAATCGTACTCGAAGATAACTTCGAATTTAGCTCTATTTGCAAATTAACGGCACAGCCATTTGTACAAGGATGGCACCCACCTACGCCAAAATCTTCATGCATAGTATTGAATCCAAATTTCTGCAAGATGGCCTCATTAAGCCCACCCTGTACAAAGGAGGAGCGGGAGGGGATAATGGTCACTCCTCAAGGCAACAGAGCGGCGGCGGCAAGAAAAAGGAGGAATCCCCTACCCCACGTGTTTTAGAAATACTGGCGAAAATCGTACTCGAAGAGAACTTTGAATTTAACTCTATTTGCAAATTAACGGCACAGCCATTTTGTACAAGGATGGCACCCACCTACGCCAAAATCTTCATGCATAGTATTGAATCCAAATTTCTGCAAGATTGCCCCATTAAGCTCACCCTATACAAACGAGGAGCGGGAGGGGATAATGGTCACCCCTCAAGGCAACAGCGTGGCGGCGCAAAACAGGAAGGAGGATTCTCCTACCCCACGTGTTTTAGAAATACTGGCGAAAATCGTACTCGAAGAAAACTTCGTATTTAACTCTATTTGCAAATTAACGGCACAGTCATTTGTACAAGGATGGCACCCACCTACGCCAAAATCTTCATGCATAGTATTGAATCCTAATTTCTGCAAGATTGCCCCATTAGGCCCACCCTATACAAACGAGGAGCGGGAGGGGATAATGGCCATCCCTCAAGGCAACAGAGCGGCGGCGGCAAAACAAAGGTGGAATCCCCTACCCCACTTGTTTTAGAAATACTGGCGAAAATCGTACTCGAAGAAAACTTCGAATTTAACTCTATTTGCAAATTAACGGCACAGCCATTTGTACAAGGATGGCACCCACCTACGCCAAAATCTTCATGCATAGTATTGAATCCAAATTTCTGCAAGATTGCCCCATTAAGCCCACCCTATACAAACGAGGAGCGGGAAGGGATAACGGCCACCCCTCAAGCAACAGAGCGGCACCGGCAAAACAAAGAAGGAATCCCCTACCCCACGTGTTTTAGAAATACTGGTGAAAATCGTACTCGAAGATAACTTCGAATTTAACTCTATTTGCAAATCAATGGCACAGCCATTTGTACAAGGATGGCACCCACCTACGCCAAAATCTTCATGCATAGTATTGAATCCAAATTTCTGCAAGATAACCCCATTAAGCCCACCCTGTACAAACGAGGAGCGGGAGGGGATAATGGCCACCCCTCAAGGCAACAGAGCGGCGCCGGCAAAACAGGAAGGAGGATTCTCCTACCCCACGTGTTTTAGAAATACTGGCGAAAATCGTATTCGAAGATAACTTCGAATTATCTCTATTTGCAAATTAACCGCACAGCCATTTGTACAAGGATGGCACCCACCTACGCCAAAATCTTCATGCATAGTATTGAATCCAAATTTCTGCAAGATTGCCCCATTTAGCTCACCCTATACAAACGAGGAGCGGGAGGGGATAATGGCCACCCCTCAAGGCAACTGAGCGGCGCCGGCAAAACAAAGGAGGAATCGCCTACCCCACATGTTTTATAAATACTGGTAAAAATCGTACTCGAAGATAACTTCGAATTTAATTCTATTTGCAAATTAACGGCGCAGCCATTTGTACAAGGATGGCACCCACCTACGCCAAAATCTTCATGCATAGTATTGAATCCAAATTTCTGCAAGATTGTCCCATTAAGCCCACCTTGTACAAACGAGGAGCGGGAGGGGATAACGGCCACCCCTCAAGGCAACAGAGCGGCGCCGGCAGAACAAAGGAGGAATCCCCTACCCCACGTGTTTTTGAAATACTGGTGAAAATCGTACTCGAAGATAACTTCGAATTTAACTCTATTTGCAAATCAACGGCACAGCCATTTGTACAAGGATGGCACCCACCTACGCCAAAATCTTCATGCATAGTATTGAATCCAAATTTCTGCAAGATTGCCCCATTTAGCTCACCCTATACAAACGAGGAGCGGGAGGGGATAATGGCCACCCCTCAAGGCAACTGAGCGGCGCCGGCAAAACAAAGGAGGAATCGCCTACCCCACATGTTTTATAAATACTGGTAAAAATCGTACTCGAAGATAACTTCGAATTTAATTCTATTTGCAAATTAACGGCGCAGCCATTTGTACAAGGATGGCACCCACCTACGCCAAAATCTTCATGCATAGTATTGAATCCAAATTTCTGCAAGATTGTCCCATTAAGCCCACCTTGTACAAACGAGGAGCGGGAGGGGATAACGGCCACCCCTCAAGGCAACAGAGCGGCGCCGGCAGAACAAAGGAGGAATCCCCTACCCCACGTGTTTTTGAAATACTGGTGAAAATCGTACTCGAAGATAACTTCGAATTTAGCTCTATTTGCAAATTAACGGCACAGCCATTTGTACAAGGATGGCACCCACCTACGCCAAAATCTTCATGCATAGTATTGAATCCAAATTTCTGCAAGATGGCCTCATTAAGCCCACCCTGTACAAAGGAGGAGCGGGAGGGGATAATGGTCACTCCTCAAGGCAACAGAGCGGCGGCGGCAAGAAAAAGGAGGAATCCCCTACCCCACGTGTTTTAGAAATACTGGCGAAAATCGTACTCGAAGATAACTTTGAATTTAACTCTATTTGCAAATTAACGGCACAGCCATTTTGTACAAGGATGGCACCCACCTACGCCAAAATCTTCATGCATAGTATTGAATCCAAATTTCTGCAAGATTGCCCCATTAAGCTCACCCTATACAAACGAGGAGCGGGAGGGGATAATGGTCACCCCTCAAGGCAACAGCGTGGCGGCGCAAAACAGGAAGGAGGATTCTCCTACCCCACGTGTTTTAGAAATACTGGCGAAAATCGTACTCGAAGAAAACTTCGTATTTAACTCTATTTGCAAATTAACGGCACAGTCATTTGTACAAGGATGGCACCCACCTACGCCAAAATCTTCATGCATAGTATTGAATCCTAATTTCTGCAAGATTGCCCCATTAAGCCCACCCCATACAAACGAGGAGCGGGAGGGGATAATGGCCATCCCTCAAGGCAACAGAGCGGCGGCGGCAAAACAAAGGTGGAATCCCCTACCCCACTTGTTTTAGAAATACTGGCGAAAATCGTACTCGAAGAAAACTTCGAATTTAACTCTATTTGCAAATTAACGGCACAGCCATTTGTACAAGGATGGCACCCACCTACGCCAAAATCTTCATGCATAGTATTGAATCCAAATTTCTGCAAGATTGCCCCATTAAGCCCACCCTATACAAACGAGGAGCGGGAAGGGATAACGGCCACCCCTCAAGCAACAGAGCGGCACCGGCAAAACAAAGGAGGAATCCCCTACCCCACGTGTTTTAGAAATACTGGTGAAAATCGTACTCGAAGATAACTTCGAATTTAACTCTATTTGCAAATCAACGGCACAGCCATTTGTACAAGGATGGCACCCACCTACGCCAAAATCTTCATGCATAGTATTGAATCCAAATTTCTGCAAGATAACCCCATTAAGCCCACCCTGTACAAACGAGGAGCGGGAGGGGATAATGGCCACCCCTCAAGGCAACAGAGCGGCGCCGGCAAAACAGGAAGGAGGATTCTCCTACCCCACGTGTTTTAGAAATACTGGCGAAAATCGTATTCGAAGATAACTTCGAATTATCTCTATTTGCAAATTAACGGCACAGCCATTTGTACAAGGATGGCACCCACCTACGCCAAAATCTTCATGCATAGTATTGAATCCAAATTTCTGCAAGATTGCCCCATTTAGCTCACCCTATACAAACGAGGAGCGGGAGGCGATAATGGCCACCCCTCAAGGCAACTGAGCGGCGCCGGCAAAACAAAGGAGGAATCGCCTACCCCACATGTTTTATAAATACTGGTAAAAATCGTACTCGAAGATAACTTCGAATTTAATTCTATTTGCAAATTAACGGCGCAGCCATTTGTACAAGGATGGCACCCACCTACGCCAAAATCTTCATGCATAGTATTGAATCCAAATTTCTGCAAGATTGTCCCATTAAGCCCACCTTGTACAAACGAGGAGCGGGAGGGGATAACGGCCACCCCTCAAGGCAACAGAGCGGCGCCGGCAGAACAAAGGAGGAATCCCCTATCCCACGTGTTTTTGAAATACTGGTGAAAATCGTACTCGAAGATAACTTCGAATTTAACTCTATTTGCAAATCAACGGCACAGCCATTTGTACAAGGATGGCACCCACCTACGCCAAAATCTTCATGCATAGTATTGAATCCAAATTTCTGCAAGATAACCCCATTAAGCCCACCCTGTACAAACGAGGAGCGGGAGGGGATAATGGCCACCCCTCAAGGCAACAGAGCGGCGCCGGCAAAACAGGAAGGAGGATTCTCCTACCCCACGTGTTTTAGAAATACTGGCGAAAATCGTATTCGAAGATAACTTCGAATTATCTCTATTTGCAAATTAACGGCACAGCCATTTGTACAAGGATGGCACCCACCTACGCCAAAATCTTCATGCATAGTATTGAATCCAAATTTCTGCAAGATTGCCCCATTTAGCTCACCCTATACAAACGAGGAGCGGGAGGGGATAATGGCCACCCCTCAAGGCAACTGAGCGGCGCCGGCAAAACAAAGGAGGAATCGCCTACCCCACATGTTTTATAAATACTGGTAAAAATCGTACTCGAAGATAACTTCGAATTTAATTCTATTTGCAAATTAACGGCGCAGCCATTTGTACAAGGATGGCACCCACCTACGCCAAAATCTTCATGCATAGTATTGAATCCAAATTTCTGCAAGATTGTCCCATTAAGCCCACCTTGTACAAACGAGGAGCGGGAGGGGATAACGGCCACCCCTCAAGGCAACAGAGCGGCGCCGGCAGAACAAAGGAGGAATCCCCTACCCCACGTGTTTTTGAAATACTGGTGAAAATCGTACTCGAAGATAACTTCGAATTTAGCTCTATTTGCAAATTAACGGCACAGCCATTTGTACAAGGATGGCACCCACCTACGCCAAAATCTTCATGCATAGTATTGAATCCAAATTTCTGCAAGATGGCCCCATTAAGCCCACCCTGTACAAACGAGGAGCGGGAGGGGATAATGGTCACCCCTCAAGGCAACAGAGCGGCGGCGGCAAGACAAAGGAGGAATCCCCTACCCCACGTGTTTTAGAAATACTGGCGAAAATCGTACTCGAATATAATAACTTCGAATTTAACTCTATTTGCAAATTGACGGCACAGCTATTTGTACAAGGATGGCACCCACCTACGCCAATATCTTTATGCATAGTATTGAATCCAAATTTCTGCAAGATTGCCCTATTAAGCCCACCCTTTACAAACGGTACTTGGATGACATCTATTTAAAATGGACTGACACAGAGCAAGAACTCATACGTTTTATTGAAAACTTCAACCTCGTCCACCCCAACATATCTTTCACTTACACGTACTCCAACACCACAATTAAGTTTCTAGATGGTGTGATTTCGGTAAACGAAGGCTCACTTGCCACTGGTGTATATAGAAAACCGACGGACCGCCAACAATACCTACACTTCCAAAGCTGCCATCCTCGTCACTCTGAAACAAGCATCCCATATTCTCAGGCACATCAATTTAAAAGAATGTGTTCCCAAGACTAGGACTTCGTTAAAAATTCCAAACGAATGCGAGAAGTCCTCATTAAGCAACGATACCCCCCCCTCCCCCCGCCATTGTCGACGATGCAATTGAAAAGGCATCTAAACTCAAACGAGAGCAAATGCTGGAGGGACGGCGGTACAGCTGGAGAAAGAGATCACCGGGCAAATCTCGTACTTACCTTCATCAGTATCCCACCTAACGTAAACAATATCCTCAGAAAACTTTTCAACATTCTCGTACAAAAGGAGAGCCTCACCGAAATTTTCACTGCTACCCCTCACGCGGTCTACTGGCGACCAAAATCATTCAAAACATTCTAGTACACTCAAAAACAAATAACGAGCCGCTTTTGGGGTGCCGGCCCTTTGCAAAAAGCCAGGTCTGCAAACACATACAAACATGAAGATGTGCAGTGCGCACCGCTTCAGGCTTCAAATGAAAAATTAATGGCAACTTTGATTGTGATTCTGGAGCGCAATATACCTCCTAGAATGCAGTGTGTGCAGTGTGCAGTACATTGGACAGACCGTCGACCCTCTACGAATTCGCTTTAATAACCACCGCGCGCATAATTCATCCCTACCCAACCTTCCCTTGTCAAAACACATTACTGAGAGAAACCACCCATTTGATGCATTTAAGGTAACAATCCTACAGGGCGGGTTCCACAACACCCAGGAAAGAGAACAATGCGAGTCGTACTTTATTTACAAATTTGGAACAATTCCTCACGGCATTAATGAAAGTCCAGGTGTATTGCCCTCCATCCGCCCCTCGCAGGGCAGTTGCTGACATTACGAGAGCCAGCTTGACATACCTTGGTCGTTTCTTGCCAGCGACATCTTTTTCAAGCTCACACAAATTTCTTCATCCCCCACCCCATCCCACCCCTATCTTCCCATTTCGATTACTTTGCCGAGCGGGGTGCAATTGAAGAACCCTTGCCTGAGTGCTCCCGCCATTCACATTTACCTCCCACACGACACTTGCCCGAACTCGCAGGTTTTGCCACCTTTTTCTTTTTATTTTGTATGTGTCTGGGTGTTTTCATGCACGGTGCACGTGTGTCTAGTTAAGCTCTCGGCGCCGCTGATTCTGCCTTCACTCGGGCTGCCGAAAAGGTTCCAGATGACGGAAGTCTCCGACTCTGTCTGCATTTTATTCTGTTTATTTGTTTACTCTATATGGCCGGGGCACGCGAATGCACGCAACTCTAATTTTTATATGTCGGACAATTCTGCCACCGTCTGTTTCTGTACACTTTACTCGCTCAAATGCTCCCACCATTGTAATTTAGCCCCCACACGACACTGGCCCGAGCTGGGATGTTTTACCATTGTGTGTCTGGGTGTTTTCATGCACAGTGCACGTGTGTCTAGTTAAGCTCACGGCGCCGCTGATTCGGCCTTCACTCTGGCTGCCGAAGAGGTTCCAGATGACGAAAGTCTCCTGCCCTGTCTGCATTTTATTCTGTTTATTTGTTTACTCTTTATGACTGGGGCACGCGAGTGCACGCGTCTCTAATTTTTGTCTGTTGGGCGAAACCGCCACCGTCTGTTCCTGTGCACCTTACTCGCCGCCGCTCTGTTGCCTTGAGGGGTGGCCATTATCCCCTCCCGCTCCTCGTTTTTGTTTCCTTTTTTATCGTCCGGGGTCGGCTCCCCGCAGCTGCGGGGTGGGCGGCGGGGGACAGCGCGTTTTTCGTTTTTATTTTTTCCCACTTTTTCTCTTTCTCTCTCTCTTTTCTAAAATTCTTTCCTTCGTGCCCATCTTCTTTCTAGCCTCCATTTGTTTGTTTTGTTCATGTGTCGTACATGTGTGCCAATGCGAACTCCTTAAGAAGATGAAGATCCCTGTAACTGCAGTCCTGAGAAAGGACAGGCTCTGTCCGAAACCTCGACTCAAAATAAATCTATGGCTAACTGAAGCGTTTCACAACTTTGCGTATATACATACACACACGTATTTAAATATATATATACCAATGAAGGAAGCTACCAGTCACCGAAACCAAGGTACATAGGGGAATGTTTCGATTTTTTTTTATTTTGTAGTAGCAATCAATGGGAGAATAATATTTTGATTAATCTGCCATCTAAAGAAAATTACTTATAAAGAAGCAGAAAAAACAACCATGCCGCCGGTGGGATCCGAACCCACGACCTCTGAATGCCGCGCCCGGTGCTCCACCAACTGAGCTACGGCGACGGCTGTCCAATATGCTGCTTTCTTGGGTATTTATCTTTTTGCATGTAAGCGAACCTTGAGAGTGTTCATCAGCGCCACTGTCGTCCATAGCGGTGGACTTAGCACGTCCTGTCATACCGCGAGTGTGACGTGGAACATCTAACGGCTAGGGCAGAAACTGTACGAGAACCCTGGTATGCTACCTTTGGCAGGCTTTTTCAAACGGGCGCCTCATTTCATTTGCCTTGTCGGCTAAGCCACTGCGACTATTGTTCAGATTTCGGAGTGCCAACACAAAGCACACACAAATGTAAACAGGACGAAAAACTTCGACTATTCCTGCTACAAAAAAGGAAAGGATTTACAGCGCTTGAGAAAAACGAATACACAGTAAAATGAGGACAGGACAGGCGCTGTCCTCCAACTACTTTATTTTCGTTGACCAGCAACGTAGACAACTTTCCGCACATAGCCAAAAGTTCGATAATAAAAAAAAAAAACGTCAGTCAGTTCTATACAGCCCGGAGCCAAATATTTAGTTTTGCTACGACTTCTAACCACAACTAGCGGACACCTATCGAATTTTGCATTATCAAGCATTAGCCAGCAGACCCGACAAACAGCTCCCGGTAAAAGGCCAGGTATGATTCCTCAAAAGAGCACAGTAGACAAATTCAGCAGCAAACCGACGTCGCCACATGAAGACGCGCGCTCATACACTGTGCAATAGAGTACAGCTGCATGTTTTGAAAGTCAGCGCTTTCCGCACGTCCAACAGTAAAGCTTGAGCCACCTATTGACAGACAGACAGACCGAAAAACTTTATTGAGCAAGTGCGTTTTAGACCCAGCTGGGTCCCTGGGCCACTGCGCGGTCCCGCACTGCATCAAGTAGGTCATGCCGGGACATGACGTCGGCAGCCCGAGTCACCGTAGCAAGCTGCGATGTTGGGTCTGCAGACATGAGCAGGACCTCGCAGTCTCTCCTACTCGAAATGGCGTGCTGTCCCCGCGGGGGAGGGTCAGCAGGGCAGCCGAAAAGGGTATGGGAGAGTGTGACTTTGGGGTCACCGCATAGGGAGCATGCAGGGGATGTCCCGCAATAGTGGGATAAAAGCTGAGGGGATGACAGAGAGCGGGTCTGGAGGCGTCTGAAGAGGATCTGTTGGGAGTGCGTAAGAGAGGGGTGGGGAGGACGGTAAGTCCGACAGTCCAAACGGGGTATTTGCATGAGCTCCGCAAAGGTGTGCGCCAGCTCCCTCGAGAATCCTGGATTGAGGCTGTCCTGAGCCCGGCATATCAAACCTCGGGATAATTTATCGGCAGCCTCGTTTCCAGGGTTCCCAGAGTCAGCCGGCACCCACTGAAGCTGTACCCTGCGCGGTAAATTTTGGGTATGGTTGTTCAACATTTGACAGGCAGGGGCGTGAATCCGGCCCCGGGCAAAGATGGACAGAGCAATTTTGGAGCCGCTGAAGATGTATTGGGCGTCCGAATGCGCAAGGGCTAGCGCGATGGCGGTCTCCTCTGCCTCCTCAGGCGTAGAGCCCGAGGGAAGACGGTGAGTTAGGGGTTGAGGTAGGTTTGGATTGTAGGCAACTGCTACCGCTTCATGCGCTGTACATGCGGCGTCTACCCAAACGGCTTCGTAGGCTTGCCCATAATACTTATGGAGGGCATTAGCGCGAGCTACGCGGCGAGGGATGTGATATTGGGGATGGACGTTTCGAGGAAGGGATTTCACGACGAAAGGTGTATGGATGTGTCGAGGGATGGCTATAAGGGTTGACTGGTTACCGGGTATGTTGATGCGAAGGGAGGAGAGTATATGTCGGCCAGTGGCGCTCGTGGCAAATCTAAGGTACTGTGTCTGAAGGTGCGCGTCAACTAGTTCCTGAATGGTGTTATCCATGCCTAGTGCAAGAAGTTTGGCTGTGCTAGTGCTACGAGGTAGGTTTAGGGCTGCTTTAGTCGCAAGGCGGTTCATTGCGTTGACGCGATCGGTTTCCGTGCGGATCAATTTTAGATATGGGGTTGCGTATAGAATGCGGCTAAGCGTAAATGCGTGCACTACTTTCATGTTGTGCGCTTCGTCAAAACCCTTGTTAAGGGAGGACACTCGGCGTAGAAGGTGCAAAACGGATTTCGTGGCGGCCTTGAGTCTTTTAAGGGTATGTTCATTTCGTCCAGAATCCTGCAAGCAGAGGCCAAGGATGCGGACAGCGGGTGTGATGGGGATAGGGGATCCTTTTAAATTGATTTTACTGGGTGAGTTAGCGCCAGAATTTGGCCTAATTAGGAAGAGCGCGGACTTAGATGGGGAACATTCGAGCCCGATGGTTGACCTGTGAGAGGAGATGGTGTCTGCTGCTAACTGGAGAGTTTCCTGAATTTCCCCGTCATAGCCATGAGTGGTACATGTGGTAATATCATCAGCGTACAGGGTATGCTTTAGGTGTGGGATTAGAGCCAGTTTGTGAGCTAGGGGGATGAGAGCAACGTTAAAGAAAAGGGGAGAAAGGACCGCCCCGTGAGGGGTTCCGAGCTGTCCGAGTGTATAAGGGGATGCGGTAATTTTATCTTTGTGCAGGGAAGCAGTGCGGCCCGAGAGAAACGCGCGAGCATAGTTGTAGGTTTTAGGGCCTACCTGTAGAGCCTGCAGTTCCCGTAAGATTGCATCGTGTCGAATTCTGTCAAATGCCTTGGTGAGGTCAACTTCCAGGATAGCCTTAGTGTGGTGGGGGATGGTATCATCAAGCACGTCATGCGTAATTTGAAGTAGGTTGTCCTGCGCAGATAGATGCACACGAAAGCCTAGCATACAGTGGGGGAAAAGGTGGTTCTCTTCCATGTACGTTGTTAGCCGAGCAAGAATTATGTGCTCGAAGACCTTGACTAGACAGGATTTAAGAGATACGGGGCGGATGTTTTCTAGGGTGATAGGCTTGTGGGGTTTTGGAATCAAAATAATTTTTCCATGCTTCCACGAGGCAGGGAGCGTACCTGCCTCCCAACATTCGTTAAAGTAGTTGATTAAGTCAGACATGGAAGCATCGTCAAGATTTCTGACAGCTGCATTGGTAATTTGATCATCTCCGGGTGCGGTATTCCGTAATTTCAATATGGCGGCGCGAAGTTCTGATTCTGTAATAAAGGCGTCAAGCTCGGGCTGGCGTGGGCCCACATAATCAGGATACTTGCAAGGGTGACCGGGGGTTGTATAGGCGCATTTCACCTTGGCGAGGAAGGCGTCAGTGTCCTGTCGATGGTTGTGAACGAGGCGGCGAATGCTAAGGCGCGTCTGGGATTTGGATTGCGTGGGGTCCAGCATGTGCCAGAACAGATGCCAAGCGCGGGTTGTGGAGAGATTGCCGCGGAGACCGTCACAAACCTGAGCCCAGTTAGCTTTGCAAAGCGTAGCACTACATTGTACTATTTGGGATTGAATCTGGGCAAGTTTCAGTTTTGGTCTTCCATTGTGTTTCTGAGCCTTCCTCCTTTGCGGTATTTGTCCTGTGCTTGGAGGAGGTGGGCGAGCTTGCTGTCAATAACAGGGGTGTCCGGGGTAGAGTCGAGAGTTTCACTGTGTTGGCGAATGTCTTTTTGCAACTGAATAATTCACGTGTCTAGGTCGAAGGGGGCCTGTGTTGGCTGCACTTGTCTAAACTTTCGGAGCGTGTCCAAATTAATGTGCCTAACGGTAAATTTGCCCTGAGATCAGCGCAAGTTTAGCGTTATTCGAATTAGGTGATGATCGCTGCCTCGTGCGGAAAGCATTCTTTCCCACTGCAGGCAATCCAAGTTTCAACCAAGCGTGAGGTCTTGGCTAGTATCGGTAGTAACACTGTTAGCAATCCGCGTAGGTAAGCTGAAATCATTAAAGATGGTCAGGTGGAGCGCCAGCGTCTCATTACATAGAACTGTGCCTCTGTGGTTGGTGCGCCGACAGCCCCAGTCCACGTGAGTGCAATTAAAATCTCCGGCAATAAGTAGGGTGTTTCATCCGGACAACTGAGTTGCGGATTGGAGAAGTGAGGGGAGTAAGTTAATTGGGTGACGTGGGAGAAGGTAGCAGTTAAGAAAGAACAGGGTTGATTTTGGAGGGGTGGGGAGTAAGACTTCAATAAGGCTGTTAGCGATAGGCGAGGTTAATACGTGCTCCACGTAATGCAAGGATTTACTGACATATGTGACCACCCGATGAAGTTCAGTGGGATCTGAGGGGATAAAAGCGTATCCTGGCAGCTGCCTGCAAAACATTGGCGTCATGAATGGCTATGTCTGGTGGGGATGGCGAACTTGCGATAATTTGCTGCAGAGGATCGCGCTTTCACCGAAGCCCCCTGCAATTCCGCTGAATAATCTGTAAAGAACTAAGGCCCGTCGGAGGAGCCATGTTGTTGGGTATTGAGGGGAAGGAGTGGTGTGGAGAGTGGGATTGTGGGAGGAGAGTCCGTTGAGAGTCCAGGAGTGAGGCGAGTTAAGCGCTCCTCTACCTTGCTCATGATGCTACATATGACACTATCCATTAGACGGGTTAATCGTAGATTCAATCATAAGCTGGCACTGTGCAGTGAGCTGCGTAGTAATGCGCTAGGTGAGCCTGGCTTCCAAGTTTTGGGCGAAGGCCTGAAATTTGGCGTCTAGGTCTATTGGTTCGACTGGGCTCTCATCAGGCCTTCTTTTTTAGGGCGAGGTTGGGCGGGTTGGGCGGGTTAAGTGGGTGAAGGGGAGGGTGGTGGTGGATGGGGAGATGCAGCAGAGGTGGCGGTAGAGAGGGCTGCCCTGAGCTGCTTTACCTCCTCTCGCAGAGCCTTCACGTCCGGGTCCTGGGAGGCCCTGGTTTTCGTCCCGGCATCCTTGGAGGCCCATGTTGCTGTACACGGGAGGGTCGTTTTCAGCGGAGGAAAGTCGTTCTTGTTCGTTTGCAGCTGAGGAAAGTCATCCTTGTTAGGGGGCATTGCCTTCTGGGGTGATGGGTTGCGTGGTTGGGCGGTGCGATTTCTAGCCATGCACGAGCCGGTGCCCGTCAGGTGCTGGCCTCCACAGAGAATGCAGGTCGGGATGCAAGAGGGCACATCTTGCGGTTCATGCTTGTCTCCGCACCGCGGGCAGAGAACAGTCTTGGGGTGCGGGCACACGTCATACCTATGGCCCGGCCGACGACAGTTCGTGCACGCGTCTGGACTTCCCTTGTACGGCGTGCATCTGTACACTACACTCATGTAGCGTATGGTATGGGGGACTGGTCCGTGCTCAAAGGTGATCAGTACGGAATGAGTCCTACCCATTCTGCGGGCTGCAATGATATCAGCGTACGGGTTACGGGTATGGAAGTCCCGTAGCATCTGCTCCGGCGTATCCTCCCAGAAGGCTTGCGAGATGACTCCACGCACAGCAGCCGCCGGCGGTGCAATGTAGGCTGCGACAGGGTAAGCGGTCTCTTGGAGGACCACTTTCCTTAGCTGGACGAGGTGAAGGGCGGTTTTCTCATGCGGGGTAGCGACCGTGAACGTGTTATTTGTAGGGTGGATCCTCAGGTGAATATTCCTGAGGTCACGGCCAGCACCGCTGACTTGCAGGGAGTGGCTGCGCCCATAATGCCTTTCAAAGCGAGGCCTCCTCTTGGTCGGTAAACGACCCGTAGAGTGCCGGGAGGGAGTGAAGCAAGTTGTTGCTGTTCTTGTTGAGGCCTGTATGTAGGCTTCAAGGTCGCAGGGGTGGCGGACGCGGACGCAGACGCCGTAGGCTTAGATGGAACAGACGCTGCTTGGTGGGATATGGCCAGCATTTCCGCGCTTGAGATTTCACCCTTGTACGCGTGGACTATCGGGGTCCACTCACTGGGACGAAGGTCTTCCCTCTGCCGCTTGCACCTCCATGGCTATTGGGGGTAGGTGCGCTGCCGGTGAGTGAGGAACGCAGAGCTCCGGCGAGGCTCGCCTCGATGAGGCGAGGCTTAGCGCAGCGCCACAGCAGGCGGAGACGCTTTCACTTGTCAGTTCTTGTGAATCATCTGGCGCACCCAAAAGATGATAACGGTTAGGGCCCGTGTACCTTCCTGGATGCGTTGAGGGTCCTGATGGGTCCTTAGGAAGATTTAGCTGGGCACAGGAGGCAGAAATTGGCGGAGTCGATGTGAGATGCGTCCGCTCACTCGGGCCCCTAGCGGCGATTCCTCCGCCTATTAAACAGCTGAAGCAGTTCCTTCTCGGATGACCAGATGAAAATGGGTTCGCTATCAGGCCCCAAACTGTTGTGCAGCACAGTAAGTAAGGCTCAGGAAGAGAACAGTATTGGTTTGTCATCGTTTTGGTTGGTTCGCGCGTGCCTTATGCTAGCATCAATCTTGGCGGAAAAGTGCTTGTGCTGCGTCCGTCATAAGATGAGACTGTACCGTCCGCTGGGTACCAAACTGTTCTGCAGGACAGTCAGGCTCAGGAGCAGAGCAGCACTGCTTTCTCAACTTTTTGGTGGGTTCGCGTGTCTCATGCCAAAAGCAAAAAAGGATGGCTAAGCCTGAGCATTAGGCCATTGAAGAGCTAGAGCCGAAAAGTTGTACTGCGGATTATGTGTCTTGTCTTTGGTGCTTGAGATGAATCTGTATTATTTCGTGCTGCAGGCCTCCAAAAGGTCACAAGAAATAGCGAGAAATGGAGGAGGCAGGTGTGAGTCTACTCGCCCAGACTTCGTCGTCCTTCACGAGAAGAATACCTGCGAGGATTTGAAGAGTACTTTCGCTTCTTCGTGGAAGCCAAGGTCTAGAATTTTGACCTTAACTTTTTTGGCTAATATGGGTACCATACTATTGCTTCTACTCAATGCGTTACGAGCACTAGCATCAGGTGAGATGCTCCTTTACAAACAAGCTTCCCCACTTCCTCTGCAGGTGCATGATATTTTGCTCCCAGTTTTTTTTTACCGTCTTGATTCGAACGTCGACTCTGTAGCTTCACGCAAGGTAATAATTCTCGTCATCTTGAATGCCCACCTGCCTTTTTAGCCTTTCTCAGGTTAGTTTAAGCAAGGCAGGCAACAGCAGAGTTAGGCTGACCTTGAGGCGATTATCTAGGATCAAGCCATAAGGCTTCAGCCTCCTGCATCAGAATCAGCATCAAAACAAAGAAAACCAATGTTCGATTCCCAGCGGAAACACCCGCCTTCTCATCGAGATCAAACAGTGTGGACTAGTCTCTGCTAATCCCCTAGTTTGAAACTTTCCAGTGCAAGGCATCGTCGCCCTATCTTTGTACAACCCTTTACCAAACAACAGAAAACAGAACAAATCAAAAATTAAAATAATGGCAGCGCATTTTTGCGTGCCGCATCAAGTGTAGCCTCCACTCCCGACACGAGCCGGCTGTTCGACATTGTGACCATAGTTCGAGTATTTGTTCTCTGTTGCGGAACCCACTCCCACGCTTCTCTGCTCTGCTATCAATGACTGCAGGTACACCCACGCTCATCTTGCACTCATAATGCCACTCAGATTGCGTTAGTACATATGCATACTTTTTTTTCCAGGAGTGAGGAAAGTGTACCCGAACTTGTCGTAACGGCACGTAAGCACGCACCTAATGACGTGCTGCTAATTCGCGATATCCCGTGGCATTAGCACTGACTGCTCCTGCTATTTATTTTCTGGCACAAAACGTGGCGATTTCGACATCATGCTAATGGGGCCACGTAGGTTAGCAGTGATCTTTTATCGCCTCGTCACCTTGAGCTAGCAACACTCGTGTACTAAAAGTCAGTAACTGGCGGATCTGAGTTTTTTTGCGATTCGGTGATCACCTTTTGTTTGCCTT